>NW_003302550.1:17255857-17449342 GCF_000004255.2 Arabidopsis lyrata subsp. lyrata | reverse complement strand
TGTCCTCATCATGGCTTCAGTAAAGCCTCACTGCTCAGCACACTCTATAGAGGTGCTCTTCCGCGGATCAGAATGCTCCTTGATACTGCGAGCAATGGGAATTTCCAGAACAAGGATGTTGCTGAAGGCTGGGAATTAGTTGAGAACTTAGCTCAGTCAGATGGTAATTACAACGAGGACTACGACAAGACCATCAGAGGAACAGCTGACCCGGATGATAAACACATGAAAGAGATGAAAGCTCTTAATGAGAAACTGGATAGGATTCTCCTTGGCCAGCAGAAGCATGTGCACTTCCTAGTTGATGACGACCAGTATCAAGTCCAAGATGGGGAGGGGAACCAGTTTGAAGAGGTCAGCTACATCAACAATCAAGGTGGCTACAAAGGGTATAACAACTTCAAGACTAACAACCCCAACCTTTCTTACCGCAGCGCCAACGTTGCTAATCCACAGGATCAAGTGTATCCTCCACAACAACAGCAGGGTCAGCATAAACCTTTTGTTCCATACAACCAAGGTTTTGCTCCCAAGCAACAATTTCAGGGGAACTACCAGCAGCAACCACCACCTGGGTATGCACCTCAGCAACACCAAGGTCCTGTTGTTCCTGATTCTGACATGAAGCAAATGCTACAACAGCTTCTCCAAGGACAAGCATCTGGCTCCATGGAGATTGCTAAGAAGATATCTGAATTACACAATAAGCTGGATTGTAGCTACAATGACCTGAATGTAAAAGTAGAAGCATTGAATTCCAAAGTCCGATACTTAGAGGGACAATCTGCATCTATTTCTGCTCCGAAACCTCCAGGGCAACTCGCAGGGAAAGCAATTCAGAATCCAAAAGAGTATGCTAATGTTCATGCTATCACCCTAAGGAGTGGAAGAGAGTTATCCACCCGAGCGGGACCCAAGCCAGTCACTGAGGACAGTGCAGACCAAGATGGGGAGGATTTCACTCTCCATAAAGATCAAGTTGACAAACCAGCTAAAGTACTCGATGGACATACTCGATCAACAACTCGAGTAGCGGCTATACCTGCTGAAAAACCAGTTGCTGCTAAGAACAAGGAGAAGGTTTTTGTTCCTCCTCCTTACAAGCCCCCACTTCCATTTCCTGGTAGACAAAAGAAAGCGTTGGCAGATAAGTACAGAGCTATGTTTGCAGAGAACATCAAAAACGTTGAAGCCAGGATACCTCTTGTTGATGCTCTCACGCTTATTCCGGATTCCCACAAGTTTCTGAAAGAATTGATCAGGGAGAGAATTCAAGAGGTTCAGAGAACAACAGTTGTGAGCCATGAGTGCAGTGCCATCATACAGAAGAAGGTTGTCCCAGAAAAGCAAGGAGACCCTGGTTCATTTACTCTACCATGCTCCCTAGGTTCATTGACTTTCAATAAATGTCTTTGTGACCTAGGAGCATCAGTAAGTGTCATGCCACTCTCAGTAGCTAAGAGGTTGGGTTTCAACAAGTATAAATACTGCAATATCTCCTTGATCTTGGCTGATAGGTCTATTAGACTACCTCATGGGTTATTAGAAGATTTGCCTATCAAGATTGGAAATGTAGAGGTGCCTACAGACTTCGTAGTGCTAGACATGGATGAAGAACCAAAAGATCCCTTGATCTTAGGAAGGCCCTTCTTGGCTACAGCTGGAGCAATCATAGATGTTAAGCAAGGGAAGATTGATCTTAATCTGGGGAAAGATTTTAAAATGAAGTTTGACATCAATGATGGTATCAAGAAGCCGACAATAGGAGGACAGACCTTCTTACTTGAGGAAATGGATCGGGTAGCTGATGAACTGCTAGAGGAACTTGCTGAAGAAAATTACTTAAAAACTGTTTTGACCAAGAGTGGTAAAGTTGGGTATCTCCCTAGTGAAACTTTGAGTTCTGAGAAGTCATTAGACTCACACAAGGTAGCAGTTGGTTCAGAGGTCTACAAGGGTCTGATGGGGTCCGAAACAAAGTTTATGGGAGGAAATGAAGTAAGTTCAACACATGCTCGACCAACTGATTCCACCAACAATTCGAAGAAGACTCCAACTTGCCCTGAGAGCTCATGCTCGACCGAACAACTCGAACAACAGCTCAAAGCAAGCACTCTGGCATCTGATGATTGGTTAGAGCTAAAGGAGAGGTCAAAATGGCAAGACAAAGCCATAAGGGAGTTAACAGACACTGTGAGAGAGCTGAAGGATCAAATCAAGGAGCTCCATGGAAAAGCCAACCTAGTGCCACTCAACACCAAGGACGTCCAAAATGATGGAGCCACTACTCTGGTCAGCAAAGCGGGATGTGAATTCACATTGAAATGGTCTAGAGAAGAAGACCATCCTCTTGATCAAAAAGAAGATTTCTTCAAGGACATGGCCACTGCGTATCCAATTGCAGACCTATCAAGAGAGCAGGTTGAGTTTGACGATACATCTGCTGAAGAAGGAGAGGAGACCTCTTTTCTTCTCTCCAAACCACCTTAAGCCTAATGAGTGTGAGAAGTCAAGCTTAGAGACTTAAAACAAGCTCACTTGGGAGGAAGTCCCATGTCTATCCCTGTACATATTTTCTATTTTCCTTGTTATTTTTAATGCGTTTTAGTAATGTTTTCAGGAGATAAGTGTCATGAGCTGAGTGAAGTGGATTCTGGCTCTGAGTGTGCAACAGAACACTCGACCACATCCTGCAAAGAGTAAGTGTAGCTGTGCGATCGAGTATGAAATGGGTCTCAGTTTCAAGATTTTTGAAGTTTCAACATGTCACTCTATCACGCGAGGCCACATGCTGATGAAGAGTTGCAGTCGAGTATGATGTGATTTTTGATCCAAATTTTTCAAAATCAAGATCATACTCGACCAACAGAAGCCATATGGTAATGAGATGACATGGTCCAGTATCAAGAAGGAGAAGGAGCAGAAGCACAATCGTAAGACTCCTCAATGGCCTGGCAGTACACACAAGCAGGCATTGATGAGCACATCAACTCCTTTTTCAGTTGAGGTAACAACTCCACTTCCCCATTGTTTATACCATCTCATGTTTTCTTTCTTTATGTTTGTCCTGAGTACTCTCTTCCAAATTTGGTCACACAGAGGACTGTGTGATTTAAGTTTGGGGGAGGGCTCAGGAAGTATCTGATGTGTTTGCTTTGTTCTTGTTTTCAAATTTTTCTTGCATTATGCATATTGTCTGCATTCATTTATGTCATTGAAAAAACCCTAAAAATTTGAAAAATTTCTGAAAAAGATTTCACAAAAACAGAGTGTTCATGTAGCTGCATTGTCATTTTAGGATTGAGTCTAGAATGTGTCATATAGGATTGTTGCATATGCATAGGGGATGATGATGAGATAACCTTGTAAGCTTGCTCATTTACTGAATGAATTCAATGCCCTCGTTGTTAGTTGTTTAATGCTTGTGATAGAACTTGAAGTAAGACAGCACCATATTTGGAATTCACAACTTGACTCTCTTGTTTTAATTGAAGCATGCTTGATGTGATTCTTTTCCCTATCTATTAGAACCTGAACTTGACTTATAATTATCATATCTTTGCATTGTTGTTGAACTTGTGGCTACCAATACACATACTTGGATTTTCTTTCACCTTCTACCACTCTTGCTAATCCAAGTAGCTGATTCCCATCATTGGAACAGTTTCCCCCACCCTGAACCTAACCTTTCTTTCAAGCCCTGAATAAATTTGTGTGTGTGAGGCCTATTTCCGGATTGAGCTTGGTAGAAAGTGTTAGGTATGAACCGACAAGAATGGTATCCCATGTAGTTCTAGTCCACGCTTTTTGGGCTAGATAGGACTAGGTGGGAGTTTTACTTTGGGTTTGGGAATGTGTTTGGAATAAAAATGAGAAAGAAAGACAAGTGTTATTGTTCTTAGGAGATGGAAGTGAAGCAGAAAAGAATATCTTGTTAGTCTAGTAAAGGATTTGGGAAGTTTGAAAATAAAAGAAGTTAGGCTCTGTGCAAAGTAAAAAGAAAGGCAAAAGCCTAGAGTTGTCTTAAGTCATGAGATGAGAAGAAGAGCCTTAGTTGTTAAAGAAAGTCCCAATCCGCTAGAAAGTCTAAAAGAAAACCTCTCCTTAGAACAAAAACCAAAAACAAAGACTGGGTTGATCCAAGAGATTATTGAAGCATGCCTTGAGTGCAAAAGGGTAGAATTAGGATCATTTCTGGGGTTTAGAGATAGGACCATCTATGGAGTTTGATATACTTATGGTTATTTGGGTAGATGGGGTCTGTTCTTGTATGCGTAGGTTGGTTCTAACCTTTAGCATTCTACTAAAGCTCTGTCCATTCATGAGAGTTCCCTGCTACTGTGAAAAAGTCTGAAACCATTTACAGAGGAACCATCTTTGTTTCTCAGCCTTGTTCTTTAAACCAAATGAGTTCTTCAACAATGTTTTGCTTGATTCATAGTTTGAGCTTAATCAATGTTAAAGGGAATTGATGATCTGAAGGTGTGTGTAGATTGGAACAAATGTTAGGTTGTCTTGTGATGAATATGGCTAAAGTTTTTAAGTAGAGTTTGGTCTCTAAGCATTCCACAATTACTAACTTGGACATTGAGTTCATTTGCTTTGTCTGCATGCTTTGGTTCTGAGTCCCCGCTTTCAAACCTCTCCTCCAGCTTGTTCTTAATTGTTTGCTTGAGGGCAAGCAAAGACTAAGTTTGGGGGAGTTGATATGTCTATATTTTACTTGTTTTGAGCATCCATTTAGCATCACTTTATCATCATTTCGTCATTGTTTCATACCATTCTTCATCATTTGTCATCACTTTGCATGATTAGGGTTCTTGAGGATGGGTTAGAGTAGTTTAGAATCCTTGATCTGCTAGGTGGTTGAGTTTGATTGGTAGATCCCTTCTGGATTAGTTGTTCTTAATGCTGATTGCTTTCTGATCAACTGGAATCTGAGCCCAGACATTTCCGCACCCAAAAGGTGTTCGATGAAATGTCTGAACCACTAATTCCAGAGATTCGTGGCTCTGTACCAAGGTATTGGTTACAGGGAGCGTTTTGGCTTAGACTTGTTGTTTCGTAATGCCTGTTAGGTTAGCTCTCGTCAATGGTGATTGAGTCTGGGACTAGCTTTGCTTGAGGATCTCTGTTGCGGTAGCACTTTGATTTGGCTATTGAACTTGTTGTCTAGGGATAGTTTGTTGAGCATGTTAACCACCTGTTAGATTAAGAAGACTTCACTACTCGATCACCCCATCCTCGGGAATTTCTCTTCCATTTGATTTCTTTGTTTACATCGCTATTAATTGCTTGATCTGGTTACTTGTTGCTCAGTTTTATCATTTCTACCCTGTTTCATTTGAAGTACTCGACCACACCCAGTAGTTTGGTAACAAACTGTGCAGTCGAGTACCCTGTTTACAGTTTCTGTTAAATTACTCGACCTGATACTCGACCACATCCAGTGCTTGGCATCAAGCTGTGTGATCGAGTATATTGCCTGTTATAGTTAGAATTTATGTTATCTGCATGATCGCTAGAGCTGTTAACAACACCAAAACCTGTTATTGCTTGGCTTGACTCTGTGATATCTGATTGCATCTTGATTACTAGCATCACACCCATTTGGATTGACACCTTAAATACTGCAATGACATGATAGTACTTTAAGGATAATTGATCTTAGCTAAAATCCTACTATCATAGTACTTCATGGATTTGATCCAGCAGAATCAGGTTGCTTTCATGCTCCTTGATGTCTGACTCCAAGTCCGACCTAGCCTTCTCGGTTTGCATGAAGCGAATGGCCCCTTGGATCAATTCCATCCCGCGTCCCTTAACCTCCTTTCTGGCCTTCGATGCCGACCTTGCTAACTCGGAATCACGCAACTTGGCTAGCGCCTTGTACTTCGCGTCAAGCTCGATAAGTTGGTTGTTCAGGGTATCGGCGGTTGATTCGGATTCATGAAGTCTACCCTGAACACCAGAAAGTTTGTCCTGGAGTTTGTAATTCCGGTCGTAGTAGTCTTGCACCTCCCCCTTTACCTGCGCCAGCTCGGATGTTAAACTGTCGACCTTGTCCTCCAGATCGTGCTTGGAGCCAGCAGAAGAATTGAGTTCAGCCTCAAGAGCTGAGAATTTCTTCTTCCACATGTCAATCTCCTTCTCCCGTCCAATGACCAACCCTTCGTAATGTTCGATCATATCGTTAAGTTCGCTATGAGCCTGGCATTATAAACCCGAGATGGCGAGTCAGTTTGAGATAACAAAAAAAAAAAAAAAAACAACAACAAAAAAAAAAAACGGAATTAACCCGAGATGAATGATAAGCGTGAAGCAAATAGCGTTCACGAATCGCAGGGCGCCATTTGTTGAAGTCTGGCAAGATCGAACCCGATCGGGTCTTGAAGCATCGGAAGACGCTGCCTTCTTTCTCCATAGCTGCGAAAAAGGAAGAGTTGTAAAAATTGGAATTTTAATAGAGACAAAAAGTTTAAGTATGTGTAAGTCACCAAACCTGAAAGCGATTTGACTTGAGGGACAAGAGCAGGCTTCAACCTCGAGGAAGCATCTCGAGATTCAGAATCTCCCCTTTTAGGGGATGCGCTCCGAGCAGTCTTTTCGCTGACGGGCTGGGAAGAAGAAGACATGTCAACAGGTCGGGGAGGACCCATTGGTTCAGTAGGAGGGGATGATCGAGGTGAACGGTCAGTCCAGGCCCTTGATTTCTCCCTTCGCGGAGACGAGTCATCACGGGACGACTTGTCCCTCTTCTTACGAACCAAATTCTTAAGTGGTTCGTTGCTGAAATCGTCTCGGGGAGGACGAGGGGAATCACGACGAGGAGACCGCTCTCTCCGAGGAGAACGTTCATCGCGGCGTTCGCGACGAGGTGTTAACCTATAAGCAGCAACGGATCTGGCTCCCTCGGAGCTGTTGTCATCAACCAGCAGGGTCCTGCTGTAATTTTTTTTGTCGATGGCGGCCGCAAGGAACGCCTTGTTTTCATCACAAGCCTCTGCTATCGGCTTGGAGAGTTTCTTACGCTGGGCAGCGAGGGCCCGAGCTGACATTCCCTGAGTTGAGGGAGGAGGCGAAAGACGATGAAGTAGATTGGGAGGACTCATCCTGAGTTTTCGGTTGGCCTCGACAAACCGGTCGAGGGTGAAAGAATTCCAAAGGGTTTCCCCTTCGAGGATTGTTTTGAAGAACTTGACAAATTCTTCGGTCGGGAGAGTTGAAGCGATGAGAGCTGCGAAATGAAACAACGAATTTGGTCAGTAAAGAAATAATAATGAACAGGAAAGGAATATACGACCTAGTCTCTACCAGGTTTCGTAGACCACTTCGATGGGAGTACATCGGAAAGATTCCTAATCGAAGCAGGAGTTTTCTTAATCAGAAACCAA
This sequence comes from Arabidopsis lyrata subsp. lyrata, assembly GCF_000004255.2. Taxonomy (NCBI): domain Eukaryota; kingdom Viridiplantae; phylum Streptophyta; class Magnoliopsida; order Brassicales; family Brassicaceae; genus Arabidopsis; species Arabidopsis lyrata. The sequence continues at coordinate 17,441,948 of NW_003302550.1, read as the reverse complement.
GGATGGTGCCAGTTTTCATCCTTGTTCGGGAGGTGCGAAATGACGTTTCTATTGGCATTTGGGTATGCCGAGAAGTATCATGTTTTCTTTGACGAACTTCTCACACTTAGAAGTTCATTCAGCTCGGGGACTCCAATGACGTAGCCAGCCTCCGCCGCAACGGTTATAATCCCGAGGATGGTTCGGAGGAGATTGGGGGTTAATTGAGGTAAGGCAATCTCGAGAGCCGCCAAGAATCGAACTAGGGCTTCGGGAAGGGGGAAGGTCAATCCGCAGCCCTTGAAGTAAATTTCGTAAACACAAAAGTAGCCGACACTGTGGTTTTCCGGGGATTCCGTAGGGTCGGCTATTTGCGCCTCCGCTATGATTTCAGGAGGAATTTGACAGAGCCCCTTTAATCGCTCAAGGGACTGAAGAGTGTAGGTGGATTTGTAATGAGGACCGGCAATATCGTTAGGACGAGTGCATTCATCATTACTAGAGCGCCTCTCGTCGTAAGAAGGAGATTCAGGTCTCTCGGAATCAGAAGTCATCGGAGAAAAATGGAAAATTCAAGATCCGGCGAAGAGAGGTTTTGTGAAGAAAAGTAGAGAGAGGTTTTGATTAAAACGCAAAAGTAAAAGAAGAGAGTAATGGTTAAAAGAAGTTACCTCAAGCTAATGATGAAACCGCCTCGGAAGTTGTGTGGGAAGTGGGAAAGTTTTTTCCCGTTTTAATAGTAATTAATTAATATACGGTCATAATGATGACAGATGTCAATCGGGTAAAAATGGTTAGTGCCGAAATTAAAGGAGTGATGAGATTTTCGGCGGGAAATCAGGAAGATTCTCGAGCGTAATCTTTGGTCATTTAAAGCATTTAAAGTCCTCCGAATTGGAATGACACTTCGAAGAACTTGGGGGGCTAATTGTTGGTGTCTGATCCCGCACCAGAAGTCCGAGACCAACCAAAGATTGCCACGTAGTCAAGGTAATGGCCCATAAAGGACAAAGCCCATTGAACCCATGAGCCGAAGGAACGGTCGAAGTGGTTATCACCACTTCGAGAATCCGAAGTGACTGCACTGTGGCACGAGTTCGGTGTAGAAGACACGGGTAAGTCAGTTCAAGGATACTTGGGCCAAAAAGGCGAGGCCCATGAAGATCAGAGTCAACTCAAATTCAAACGTTGAGCATTAAAGTCGAAGAATCAAAACGGACACATTTAAGAAGGAATAATTGTACTTAATTATTTATTTTAATGTCGTTTCTCTATGTATAAATAAAAGGCCAATGGCCATGTAAAAAGGGGCTTCCTCTCAAGAAAGAAATACTATAGCAATTTTCGTAGCAATTTAGAAGTTTTTACTTATTCATTTTTGTCCCTCAAGAATAATCTTTCCTGCTTAATAAAATACTTGAGTGTGTGAATCCGACATCCACAAATCCCTTATTCGACTTCAAAACTATCAACAATCGACCGCTCGGTACTATAACTCAAAGTTGAAAAACAGACCTTTAAATGTAGGAGACTTTGTTTTAAGACGAGTGTTCGATAACACAAAAGAAGAAGGAGCTGGAAAACTCGGTATTAACTGGGAAAGTCCTTATCAAATCACAGAAAAAATCCGAAATGTTGTTTACCGTTTACAAGACCTTGACAAAAATCTCGTTCAAAGGCCTTGGAACGTCATCAACTTGAAAAAGTTCTATTGCTAAAGCAAACACAATCGACCTACGATTTGGCTTGATCCTATTTTGGGTACGTAGGCAGCTCGCTAAACATGAGTCCAACTATAACATAAAAATAAAAATATTATTCCTATCATGGAATCTTGTTTTTATAAATTCAATATTCGAACATGAATATAAAAATACACTGCGAACGATGTATAAATAAATAAGCTAGAACCAGATCTAGAAGGGTCTTGAGTTACGGAACAACTTTTCTCCTTGACCTGCGAGGTCAACGATGCTCATAATACAATCTTGAGCTGATAATCTATCAATTAACAATACCTTGGTAATAAACTCCTCGGCCTTGGCACGATCTTGAGCTGATAATCTATCAATTAACACGTTTGGAACCTGAATGCTGGTTCCCCAACCTAATGGGCGTGATTCTTCTGGTTCGTCGTTAGCTTCCATTTTTACAAGATTGATGTCTGACATTTCCGGAAGATCATCACTTATCACTTTAAACGAGTCGGAGGGATTCTCTGAGAAATTACCTTCCTCAAACATTTTTGTAGAATTATTGTTGATTAAATTCAATAACGATCTACATCTGCTTTATATTCAAAATATACTTGACCACATTTAAGAGGGTAAATTGACGATTTCCCAAATCTGAAATTACTACTTTTATAGAAAATGTAATCTAGTTAATTACTAATTATATTCCCTTGATAAACGCATTAAATATGATTTGAGTGAATCGGCAAATTTAAAGCAAAAGGGGAATGTAATTAATATTGCTGGGCCTCTATTCCAATAGTATTTTACATAGTAATAAAACAAATCAAGGGACTTGTTCGATCAGAAGTCTTCGCCCGATAACAATTCTAGCGAGGTGGACGATCCCGAACAGCTTTCTGAGGAAAGTCCCTCGTCGGAAGATAGATCGAGGGGACCGAAAGGATGATCAGTAGATTTCTCCTCTGGTCCTTCATTCTCTTCAGTTCTTAACATCGGAAATCTCCGAAATTCTGAAGAACACAAAACAAACGAGGATCCATCGCCGGTTGCCAAGGATAGATGAAAAAATTTATCCAGCACTCGGAGGAATCTTCGGAGGCAAGTAGGAATAATGGCCACGAGTGCCTCCGAAGATTACTCTTGAGCTGGATCTGAAAGAGGATAGCGGCATAGTCTCGTTTTTCTTACACAAAATTACGAGTCTCTCAGGATTCTTTTTTAAATACAAAAAAGCGTTCGGACTCTTTAAAGGAATAATATATAATGGACCTGTTAAAGCAGATTTTGGGTCCAATTAAAACATGGCCCAACACTTTTGGAGCCATTTTTTAGGTCATGATCGAAACCATTACCTGGTCATTCTTATGACAAAATTCTCAGGAATTGTAAAAACCTTATCCCTCGATAAAAAGCCTAAGCCGAGCTCTAACCTCACAACCGAGAGACCGAGGAAAAATTCCAATGTTTTTTCTTTAAAAAAGGCAAGTAGGTCTGATCAGCCTATCTCTCCTATAATCCTAAACCACTTCGATTAGGAGGACTTTGCAAACCCTCTAGGTAAAATCGATGGTTTCCACCAAGATTAAATATTTCTTTCTAAATGAATTTTAATTAAAGAACCCTTTTGGGCAAATTATTCAAAACAATAATAAAAGCCCCCTTGGACAGAAAATTCTGGAAAGAAATAAACGGCCCCATGGCCAACAAAGCGAATTTCATGTCTTAAAATTGAAAGGGACAATCCCCATAAAAGGTGAATGCAATCACCATCATTCAATCATAGCCGAACCGCCTTCATCTCCTACTTGATTTGAGACAAGAGCACTCCCGACGTCAGCGTTCTGAGTTGTGGGAACCACCTCAGGATTGAGCGAGCTAGCGTCTTGAGGAGGTTCACTCTTCGATTCAAGGCCGTCTCCCATAATCGAGGAGATGGCAGGATCACGACCAGATAACTCTTGAGCTCGTCCCGAGGAGATTCTGTGAACATTGGTTCCAAACTCATTAAAATGAGCGCGAGGAGAACCCGTTAACATCATCTCGTCCAGAGACAAACCAATATTTGGCTCAGTCAATGGAGGGGAATCAGCGAACTCAGAAACAAACTGCTGCAAATTCAAATATGGCTGAGGAGCAGTAGCTAGCTTAGCTTCAGTCTCAGCGAGCTCAGCGCCAACTGTTTCCTTTTCCTCAGCCAAGTTGACCTTTCCGTCCTCTATCTCCTTGATCAGATCGAGATTGCTCTTCATCTCATCACGCTCAAAGTTCAGTTTGTTCCAAGCTTTGTCTGCAGTAATAAATTCCTGCACAGCAAGAAGAAACTTTTGTCCAGCTCCTTTAACCTCTTTCCGAGCATCGTGAGATATTTTGCGAACATCTCGATCTTTGAGTTCGGAAAGAGACTAATTTTTGCGCTCGAGCTCCTCAACAGTTGTTTTGACCTTGTCAAGCTCTGATCTCAGAAGCTCAATCTCGCCCTTTGCGAGGTTATGGTCAGCAAGGGCAGTCTCTAGCCTCTGCTCAGTTTCGATTAAAATCTTCCTTGTCTCCTCGCCAGATCTCTCGAGTTCTTCAATTTTCTCTTGGCGAGCCGAATCAAGGCCAGCAGCCTCCTGCTCAAGCCGACTGGAAGATTACAGTTTCTCGATCTCTCCTTCAGCAACAGCAGCTTTCTTCGAAACTTTGGCAAGCTCCTCTTCGTAATGGTTGATGATGCCATTTACGTCCAAAGTTGCCTAGTGAAAGAAGATGCGTTTTTTCTTTTAAAAAGAAAAAAAACTTTCGAAATCGGTTGTTGAAAGGTTCAAATAGTCAAACCTGAGAGGAGTGGAATGAATGGCTGTCATACATCTTCTTGATATCAGGCTTCCACCACTCAAAGGACGGGAGTTTCTTCCCAAAGCGGGTGTGGAAGCACCTAAACATGTTCCCAATCTTCTCTTTGTCTAGAATAAAGATAGTTATTTGAGGATTGAGCTTCTTGAGAAGTCGATTGATCTCAAGTAACGGTATGATAGTTAAAGGTTACCTGATTGGGATGAAGCTCTGGCAACAAGTCCCGAGCTCGGAGACGATCAAACCCTAGAAGTATTACCTCGGGGACGTCTAGGGGGTAACATCCCCGAACCCAGCGGCTCCTTTAAAACGATTCCTAAATCAAGATTTACATCCTGAGTTTCGGTAGATTTAGGAATAGGCAAATTCGAAGAAGCATTTATGCCCTTCCTTGTGTTTTTGGGACGCCCCTTGAGCAGGGGTTCAAGTTCCTCGGCCTTCCTCTTTTTTATGAGAGAATAATCACCTATAAGGCCTTCTTCCTCAGCGGTGCCAGCAACCACGTTGTCTGCTGCTGGGATGGGGGAGGGAGCATTGTTCATAGCAACCGCCATTGACTTTGAACCTTCAAGAGATCCATCGTCAACAAGGAGAGTTTTCCGGTAGACTTTGTCGTCCCCGGTGGAAGTTGCGTTTTCCCGATTAGGGAAATCTGGTCTTTAACCTTTTTGTTTGCCTCTTTGATCTTTCTCCTGTCTCGGGCATTTAGACTCGAGAGATCAATCTCAGCAGGAGGAGGGTCGACGGGGTGAGTAAGTGTCATTCTGACAGAAAACCCGGCGCCGTGAATTCTTTCAAGAGTAAAAGAATTCCAATTAACTGGCATCTCCAAGACGGCCTTGTAGAAGTTGAGAAAGTCGACAGATGGAACTGGTCGAATCTAAGGACCTGCGAGAAAACAAGGAAATGTTGAAACGCAGTTTGAAATAACAAAGGGAATTTATTCAGTTAAGTCCTAATTTCTACCCAAATTCGATGACCAGTGAGTTCGAAGGAGTTCGGAAGAATTCTGAACAGAAAAATTATTTATGCGTAAGAAGAACCAAAACTTCCTCCAAGCGGTGTCCTTTAAAGGCAGGCGGTCAATAAGATTCCGATCCGCATTCGGATAAAGGGCATAATACCCAGAAGTTTGGGATTCGCGAGCTTGGAAAAGTTCCAGGAGTTCGCAGAGTCTCAATGAGTAGCCCGCCTCCGCCGCAACAGTGAGGCTACACGAAAGATACCGGAGCATGTTGAGGTAGATGAGAAGCACCTCAGGAAGGGGAAAGAATAAGCCGCACCCTTTGAAATAAATTTCATAGGCACAGCAGTAACCTTCTCGCCCCGACTCCGGAGACTTGAAGGGCTCCGGAACTACCATCTCTACCTCAGGGGAGATGAGACATAATCTACGAAGATCGTTGAGAGAATCGATAGTTGATTCACTCTGGGGGTGAAGATCAAACCCATCTCCGGTTTGAATTTGAGGTCCGGATCCTTCACCCATGAGAGCTTCGAGATCGTCAGCCTCGTATTCGCGGAATTCGGAAGAAAGGTTCGACATTTTACGAAAGGGATTTTTTACCAAAAAGAAAACAATGACTTCTGTAATAAGAATGAAGGTTCTCTAGGTAAAGAAGATAAGATGGAAAAGTAATATTACCTCTTAGAACCCTAAAGTATGATGAAAGACCGCCTCGAAAATATTGGGAAGTGGGATGGTTTTCCCCGCAGTATTAATATAAAATTAGAAAATTAATGATGACGGTTCTCAGGGATATCAAATCATTTGTTTATCCGAGATCGGCGTAATAGCGTAAAACATGGAATAATTCTGGAATGTTAAAGATCTCGAGTCATTAATTAATGTTTACTTAAGTCTTCCAAGCCGAGCACTCAGCTCGCAAGACTTGGGGGGCTAAATGTTGGGGTCGGATCCCACACATTTTTGGTAGGATCCACTTGGATCTGTCCACGTCATTATTACATAATAATCCTCTTGGAGTTAAAGATATTTTATTATGAGAATCGAGCTTAACCAGTCGGGAGACAGATTCAGATTATTAAAAGAGATCGATCTTTACCAGTACGGAGTTCGTTACTATTTCAACATCCTCTTCGGCTCAAGAAAGGCCGAAACCAGGAGACTATTGTTCGGGGCTCACGCACGCGTCACGATACAGGAACTCGGAGTCAACAAGATTTTAGTTCCGAAAAATCCACCCGTTGCTCTCTGTAGGTTCAAATTCAAGCGCTTTTTGGTCAAAATGTAACTTACATGATTAATGCGGATCAATGCGATTATGAGCAGTAAATGACCGTATTGATCATGTTTTCTCTATAAAACCAACCTCAAACGCATGTGTTTGAGGAGGAGATCTGATTATTCATTACTTCAAAGCAATACAATACTTTTTTCTCTCTTTACTATCTTTCGCAAGGCATTTTGTACTTCTTCTTATCAATTTTCCTCATTTCTTTTCTTGGTTGATTTCCTTTTCAAATTCTCATATTCATTTCCTGATTTTACAAGATTTTTTCTCCACAAAAATACTTAAAGATAATCGAGTGTGAATCCTACATCCACAGAACTCTTTTAATAAACTGAATCGAACTCCCGACTGGTTAAGCTCGATTCTCATAATAAAATATCTTTAACTCCAAGAGGATTATTATGTAATAATGAAATGGACAGATCCAAGTGGATCCTACAAAAAATGTGTGGGATCCGACCCCAACAGACATCACATTAACATTATCACTGGAATCACAAAGGGAGTTAGGGAATTTGATGCCTGTAATGGAGCAAGAGCAGACAAAACGTCCCAGATATTTGACTTTGGTAAGTCTCCGTAACGGGTAGCGTTCGAGCGTATGTTCGACAATGACTCGCGTCATACGAATCATGTCATCGTGAGAATCAAAGAGCGGCACCAACGGCTCGCCTTCACGGTTGTGGAGGGCTGGTACGGCTGAGAGAGCATTGCATATCCCTTAGGATTTTCTTCGGCTCTTCCTGGAAGTACACCGGCTTGTCGCTTAACGGCCTCGGATGTTTGAGCGACTTGAGTTTCAAGTTTCTTCACATGTGTGGAATCACTTTCAAACTTTCCATTCAATTCACCATATACGTTCTCAATCTTCACGGTTATATCTCGGGAAGTTGCATGATGAGATGCTAGAAGTTCTTGCATCATCATCTCAAGTTTACTTCCTTGAGAAGGCGCGTCTTGGATTGGTCCGGCTTGGAAAGGCACCTTGTTGTTGTTGTTGTTGAAAGGAGCTCTCGGCTGGAAGTTGTTACCACCGTAGTTGGCATTTTGAAAGCGGTTTCGAAACGGCTTCGGTTGCGGATAGCGTTGATCCTGAGGATTCTCCACATTTGGATTCCTGTAAGAAAGGTTAGAAGTATTGCGAAAGTTGTTGTTGAAGTTGTTGTTGTGCCCTCGGTTTTTGTAGAATCCTTGGGTACCAACATAGTTCACTTCCTCTTCTTGGTTGAATGTATCATCGAACTCTTGGAAAGCCTCGGCGTTTCCATTACCAATCGTCTCACATGCGTTGACGGCACAGTTTTGGTTCCTTAGAAGTTGATTCATCATTCCCTTCAGCTCGGCAATTTGCTTTGCGTCAGATTCATTAGAACGGGTTGTTCTATCAAAGTCGGTGGAAGCATTACTGTTGCTTGTGGCGAGATTCTCTATCAAGTCACGTCCTTCTTGAACGGTTTTGGTAGTGAAATCTCCATTGCTCGCCGTGTCTAGCGAAAGTTGAAACTTGGAATGTAAGCCTCTATAGAAAGTACTTAAGAGGTTACCTTCCGGGAAGCCATGGTGAGGACAATCATGTTCGTAGTCCTTGAATCGTTCCCATGCTTCGTGAAATGATTCAACAGGTCCTTATTAGAATCCTTGCAGCTTGTTACTTAGAGAATTGGACCGTGACTTCGTGTAGAAGTGATTGAGAAAGGTTGACTTGCATCCTTCCCAATTGTTAATCGATCCAGGAGGTAAAGACTTTAACCATCTATGAGCCTTGTCGGCTAATGAGAAAGGAAAAAGCTTACACTTCAAATAATCGTCGGGTACTCCACGGGATTGTGTTGTACTGCAGATTTCTTCGAAAAGATCGATGTGATCCATCGGGTGCTCCGTGTTTAAACCATGGAATTGGTTTTGCTTCACAAGAGCAATGATTTGAGGTTAGATCTCATAATCACGTCTTGGAGGATTAGGTACTCGTATGGCGGCTCGATCTTGCGGGTATTGGTTCGACGCGTCATAATCGGTTATCGTACGGTGTGGAGCGGCTCGACTCAAAGGAGGAACACATGCAGGATGTCTTGCGGCAACATTAAGAGGATGTTGGGCATTGACAACATTAGCGGGCTGCAGAAGATTTAGGTTATCTCCCACGCCTGGAGGATTAGCTTCCGGAGGAGCTTGTTGATCACGATCTCGGCCATCTTGCGGGTCGAGTCTTTCTTCTTGCGGTTTGTAGATGGGGTTGCCATCTTTATCGTGTAAGGGCTGTCCATGCTCGTCTAGGGCTGGAACTTGTTGGTGTTGCGGACCAAGATCTCCGTCTCGCGGGTTTCGTTGGTCGCTATGAGTTGCTGTCTTTGAAGTCCCCGGATTTCAAGTTCTAGTCTTCCTATATATTGGTATGGCGGCACACCTGAGTTTTGACTCCTTGTCATGCACTGCAAATACCAAAAACAGAAACTAAAAGGAAAACGCGGTTATCGAAGAAAAGTAAAAGTGAGAATTTAAACGTTAAACTCAAAGTATCTTAGAGGAAATCTCTTATGGAATTCAATGGTAGCTTGAATCACTCCCCGGCAACTGCGCCAAAAAGCTTGATGTGCGTGTAATTTCACTTCAGAACTTTTACCTGAAAGACCACACGTTAAACTGCAAGTGCACAGTAATCAAAGTAGTATTTTAGGATCGATCCCACAGAGAGTGTAGCTACGGGTTATTGAATTCAAACTAGAAGATTTAGCTAAGACAAAACTAAACTTTGGGGTTTTGGTTTTGGGTTTCCTAATAACTAATGCAATGAAATAAGAAAGTAAATAAATGAAAGCTAAATGAACTAATGAAAGCTAAGATGATTAACGGTTTAAAACTAATATGACTAAGGCGTTGGGCATTCTAGGGTTTCTCCGGGGATCATGATTCTCGACTAAATAGGGTTTAGATCTCTAGGGTTTTTATGTTTTCGTTCTAGTTCATAACTACGAAAGGCGAATGAACGAGTTATCCTATGTTATAGAATAAGCCGGCAATTCTCCCTATACTCCGTTACTCAACTGACGCAGGCAAGGACGCATAGATCAACGCATTAGGGTTGGATTCGCTAAGTACTCTAAGTCCTGTTACTCAACTTACGCAGGCAACAAAACGAAGGATTGGTAACACTATGTCCGAGATTAGGTTTACCCGATTGATATGTCTATAATTTGCATGATTTAAGCATTCATTCTTCATCACTTTGTCATTTTTTCAATCACATTTCATCTCATTAGTAGTCGTTTTAGTGTGTTTTGCATACTTAGGACGTTTTTGCATTAGGATTGCATTTGCATCGCATATTTGGTTGTTTTCAGGTACTTTGGATGCTTTTGGAGTTCAAACAGAGGAGAAACAGAACAGAAATTCAGAACGCTCAATCACTCCCTCAGCCAAAGCACTCGATCGCAACCTCGGAGCCCTGACAGAGCAAAGCACTCGATCGCAACCCCAGAAACTGTTATGAAGGGCAAAACCACTCGATCACAACCTCGGAGCAATTTCAGAAGAAACCACTCGATCGCAAGATCAAGCAGAAGCTGTCATGAAGGACATATCACTCGATCACAACCCCGGAGAAGCCAGCAACTTAGTTTCACTCGATCGCAAGCCCGGAGGGATCACCCACTCTACACCACTCGATCACCACGTTGTCATCAGAAGCCTATCTACTCATTCCTCACTCAACCAGACAAGCTGAGCATACGGAAGAGAAGAGAAGCTGAAGAAACCACTCGATCACCACCTCACATCATCTACTCGATCGCAACGTCGCTGGACCATTCCATCTCGTCTTCACTACAGACCACTCGATCGCAAGACAGAGTTCCCGAAGCCCAGTTTGATCAGTTTCACTTGATCACAGGGAAGCCCATTTCAGCCCATCAGATGCTTGATCGCAAAGTCTCGTTGTGAAGACCACTATCCCGAACTTTCCTTATTTAACTTTTTTTCGCTTATATAAGCAGCCTCTAAGGGTTTTCCCTAGGGCATCCAGTCTTTATTTTCAGTTTTTACCTAGACTCGTTTTGGTAGCCGCAGTGTGTTCTTCTTGCGACTTTGTATTTGCTTTCAAGTATTTTATAATTCAGTTTTTGTTTCAGTCTTTATCATTTCTTGTTATCATGTTTTCAATCGTTTCATTGCTATTGTTTTTTATTATGTCTGAGTAGTGAATTGTATTTCTGAGGATGGGATAGAGTAGTCGTGGTTGTCTTAGTCGATTTAGATGGTTTAGTTTAGATTGTTTGAATCCCTTCTGGATTAGTTGCGCTTATTGCTTGTTCCTTTCTGATCAACTGAAAAATGAATCCAGACATTCCCGCACCCAAAAGGTGTTTGATGGAATGTCTGATCCACTAATTCCAGAGATACTCGTCTCTATCCCAAGGTATTGGCCGTTTAGAGCGGGTATTGGCTTTAACAAGTTGATTCGATATTGCCTGCTTAGTTAGAGATCGCTAATGGTGATTAGGTCTGTGTCTAGCTCTGCTTGAGAATTTCTATCACGGTGGTGAATTGATTTGCTTTTGAACTTGTTGTCAAGGGATAGCTTCTGTGAAGTTTTGTCAACCGTCTAAATAGATTAAGGAGACCACGCTATTCGATTACCCTGTCCTTAGGAATCTCTCATCCATTTGATTGCCTGCTATCTTACCTGCTTTGTTATTCAACTGCTTGCTATTGCTAGTTTGCATTTCGGTTTCATTTCATTTCTGTTATTTCGCATTAGGATTGTTAGAAAAACAACCAATTCACGCTTGGCTTGACTTAGTGCTTTCTGATCATATCTCATTTGTTTGCATCACACCTGATTGGATTGACACCTATAGTACTACAATGACAAGATAGTGCTTTAGGTTTAATTGAGTGAAAAAATCTATTATCACCGATTAGAGCTCCTAACCTCTTGGATCAGCGTTTGGTGATCAATCCAAACACATGCATTAAGTAAAAGATGTCCCAAAAGAATCTAAGTATGAACGAAATAATAGATCTATAAACCTAATATGATTTGAACCATGAAACCCCTTTGAATCACCCCATAAAACCCAACAAAGAAAACAACTCGCTCATGATGCTGAGAAACGACATGGAGATGAAGTAGAAAAGCATAACAAACAAATATGAATAAACAAAGGGGGTTCAAAGGAAACTTCTCTAGTGTCACAGAAGATAACTTGTCTCCCCAAAAGTCTTGAAAGAAAGAGAAGAAGAAAGAGTAGAAAAGAAAACAATGAAGAACAAAGAGGAGAGCTTCAAAGGACTTCTTCGGGATACAGGAGCTTCGACGAGGTGGAGCTTGAAGAGCTGAGAGTCTCGTCGATGCAGGCTGCGAGATCTTGGGTAGGAAGCGGTGAGGAAGTTGTTGTGAGACCCCGTCCCGGACGTCTCGGCGTCCGGCGACCCAAGGTTCACGTTCGCGCCACTTCCCGGCCGAACCTCCATATTTTTCACGATTTAACATAGAATTGCCTTTACGAGGCTTCATTCTATAATCCTTATCTCTTAACACAGCGGAAGTCTTTATACCCTTGGTCTAATTCCAACCATCCCTTGTACCGGTTTGATCGTCTCTGTCCCTTAGACTTTAGATCAATCATTAACTCGGCCAAGACATGCCATTTGTTCGCTAACCATTCTAAGTCTAACGATTGCATATTCTTTGTATCCCTAATCCAACGGCCAATTCCCAAACCTCTATCTTAACTGATAAGTTAGATGCGTTTACATACCTTGGCCTACATGCGGATTTGATTCCTCTTCGATCCGTCTATTGATCCTTCTCTTAGCCCTCTCGTCGCTTTATTCCATTCGTACAACGATTCTTAACCAATCGTGTATTGATGGACCAATCTCTATCGTTACTTAGCCATACATCCAACCAACCCCACTGGTCTAAGTCCCACGAAAGAGATTGGGGATCGTACGTTTCTCTTGGTTCACAGTGGCTGAATCAAGCTCTTGGCTCATTGGTCCATCCGTCCTCCAAACGTACGCCCCTTCGGTTTCATGGTGGACGATCAAGCCCTCGGCTTAACGAACCATCCATGTTTCCGATCTGGTCGTTTATCATTACGACCGCCGACGGTTTATCACCCATTTACCCGTCCGGTCCATGGTGGTCGGTAAAGCCTTCAGCTTATTGATCCATCCATATGATCCAAACAATATCATTATCACACCCAAGGGTCCGTGGATTCATCCATCGGATTATCATAGGCTAGCCCATGAAATCATTCGTCCATCGACCTTTGGTTAGCTAGCGGGTCCAACATCCGTTTTGTCCACCGATTCTCACCGTGGACTTTCCCGTTCGTTATCCGTCGAGTCACCATTGGTGTTACCGATTCCCAATCGGTTTCACCATTGGCCATGGTGATTGATACATGAAGGCGGCCGCGATATTAGATCCTTACATGGTAAACCACATCACCTACCCATTCTCGGTGCTTACTCCCTTTACCGGTGAGATTGCATCCATGGGCGACCCTTGGGTGTGTTCGGTTGCACTTATCCCCGTGCTTCTTCGAACACCTTTCCCTTATACGCCTTCCCGATTAACTTCCCGTTAACCATATCATCTATCGGTCTATCGTTAGATCCGTCGATACTTCCATATTGACAATCTTAGATTTGTCGATCCATTTCCTTTTTGTGTCCTTCCCTCGACGATATGACTTATAGAACGGACGATCCATCGACCCCATAATCGAGCTATCGATCCGAACCATCAATCAAGTCGTCGAACCCTCCAGCGGTTCTCATCGAATCCTCGATCGAGTAATCCACCATGTTCCCTCGACCAGATCTCCGATACGTATTGTCGGTCATCCCGCCGATCTATACAACCGATCAATCCGCCGATCTAAGCCTTGGTCCGTTTATCCGATCGTAAACAGATCCGGTTATACGTCAACCCGACCTGTTGACACGACGATCGATCCGCCTATCCCGGTCGGTCGATCCGTCTGTGCGACGGTCTATCCGAATCCGTCTTCTTCTCCGATCTGATCCTTCCGTCCAACGATCGGTCTATCCGATCCGATCTGTACGACGATCGGTCTATCCGATCTGATCCGTCCAATGATCGGTCTGTCCGATCCGATCCGTCTGCCGATCCGTCTCTAAGACGATCGGTCTATCCCATCCATCCCTCAATACATTCTATCGAACCGTTGGATCGGGAGGTATCATGCGCATCAGTTCGGTCGAGGCTCCGAGAATCTATTCCGATTCCGGAGATACTCGCCGAGCCGCACCCCCTTTCCGACCAACACTTCGTAGAGTGTTTTGGGACCCCTTTTGGGTTGTGATGGTGATTGTGAAGTGTGTGAGGATTCTTGTGAGGCCCTTGGACGTCCTCCCTTATATAGGGGCCGAATGGGTGTGTTTCCGAAACATCACATCCATTCGTTGCACCCTTTCGAAAGGTTGCGTCTTTCCGATCATAACCGTTCGACCTTATCCACCCTTTGGCCAACGGTAACCGTTCGTCGGTAACCGCTCGACCTTACACCTCTTCATCCCGAGCTACCACAGTCCACCAGCTCGAGTGTCAGCTGACCGGACCACCTAGCTGGGTTAGTACTCGATCAGTTCACCGAGCTCGGTTGAGCTGTCGGTCAGCTCACCTAGCTGAGCTAGCTAGTCATGCAGCTGGTTTAGCTCACCTAGCTGAGCTAGCTAGTTCATCCAGCTTGTCCAGCTCACCTAGTTGGTTTAGCTCGAACGTTCTTTCGCGTTCTTTCCGGCTAAGTCTTTTGGTCCGTTTTCTTGGCCTTGACTACGCCATTCCCAATCTTTCCGTGATCATTTCTCCATGATCACTAGATTATCCCGATGTCGTCTATGTCATCTACCCTTTTCATGACTTAAAAGTTTCATTCCTTCCTTGGGTTAACTTATTCATTGGTCTTTCTCGACCATGATCTAGTTTTTCCTAAAACAAACCGGCCCCCTTTAGGATCGCGGGACGCGGGTGTTACAAGTCTACCCCCCTTAAAATGAATTCGTCCTCGAATTCGGCGGGTGTTAGAGTTTCGTTACTCCTTAACGTTTCCCCATCTTTAGTCTTCCCAAGACTTTAGATTCCATACTTGACCAAATATCTATTTCCGAGTTTGATCAAGTTTCCCGATCTTGGTCCTCTCTCGGACTTGATCCATTTTCCCGATCTTGGTCCTTTCTCGGACTTGATCCATTTTCCCAATCTTGGTCCAATTACCGGACTCAATCTAGTTTCCCGATCTTGTTCCATTTCCCGAACGCGATCAAATGTTTCTCATCCTAGTCCAATCCCGACTAGAACAAATTTTCGACCTTGGTCCAAATCAGACTCGGTCAATATTTCCCAACCTTGGTCCTATACGGACTCGGTCAATAATTCCCGACCTTGGTCCTTTCCGGACTTGGTCAATAATTCCCGACCTTGGCCCTTTACCGGACTCGGTCAATACCCCTTGATCTTTTCAACGAATAGATCAAGTCTTTCCCGATCTTCGTCAAATTCCGACGAGATCTAATTTCTATTGATCTTGGCCATTCTCCGAATAGATCAATACCTATTTCCCCGTTATGTTAAGTCGTTTGACTATAAGGGTCATATCTTGGTGCCCGATCATGCCTTGGGTAATCTTTCCTCAAGCACATCGATCTCATTCACCTCAACTTCCTTATCCGCCAAACACTTAGCATAACATTTCAACTTCTATAATCAGCCCCTTTTTCCGAATAATTATTCACTTGCTACACGTGTAGTTCTTGCCCCTTGGGTAATCATCTTGGCTTAACCAATTCATCTTGGCAAACTCTCTTGGTTTCCAAGCATGTAATCGCGTTCATGCCTCAATTCCCTTCCGGCTCACCAACACTAATGTTCAAGTTAATAATTCGGTTTTCCGATGACTCAATCATTTAAGTTACACCTTTAGTAGTCATTTACCATGACATATTCCCGAGCACTTATCCATCCTAGGATCAAGCATGCTCTGATACCAACTTGTGAGACCCCGTCCCGGACGTCTCGGCGTCCGGCGACCCAAGGTTCACGTTCGCGCCACTTCCCGGCCGAACCTCCATATTTTTCACGATTTAACATAGAATTGCCTTTACGAGGCTTCATTCTATAATCCTTATCTCTTAACACAGCGGAAGTCTTTATACCCTTGGTCTAATTCCAACCATCCCTTGTACCGGTTTGATCGTCTCTGTCCCTTAGACTTTAGATCAATCATTAACTCGGCCAAGACATGCCATTTGTTCGCTAACCATTCTAAGTCTAACGATTGCATATTCTTTGTATCCCTAATCCAACGGCCATTCCCAAACGTCTATCTTAACTGATAAGTTAGATGCGTTTACATACCTTGGCCTACATGCGGATTTGATTCCTCTTCGATCCGTCTATTGATCCTTCTCTTAGCCCTCTCGTCGCTTTATTCCATTCGTACAACGATTCTTAACCAATCGTGTATTGATGGACCAATCTCTATCGTTACTTAGCCATACATCCGACCAACCCCACTGGTCTAAGTCCCACGAAAGAGATTGGGGATCGTACGTTTCTCTTGGTTCACGGTGGCCGAATCAAGCTCTTGGCTCATTGGTCCATCCGTCCTCCAAACGTACGCCCCTTCGGTTTCATGGTGGACGATCAAGCCCTCGGCTTAACGAACCATCCATGTTTCCGATCCGGTCGTTTATCACTACGACCGCCGACGGTTTATTACCCATTTACCCGTCCGGTCCATGGTGGTCGGTAAAGCCTTCAGCTTATCGATCCATCCATATGATCCAAACAATATCATTATCACACCCAAGGGTCCGTGGATTCATCCATCGGATTATCATAGGCTAGCCCATGAAATCATTCGTCCATCGACCTTTGGTTAGCTAGCGGGTCCAACATCCGTTTTGTCCACCGATTCTCACCGTGGACTTTCCCGTTGGTTATCCGTCGAGTCACCATTGGTGTTACCGATTCCCAATCGGTTTCACCATTGGCCATGGCGATTGATACATGAAGGCGGCCGCGATATTAGATCCTTACATGGTGAACCACATCACCTACCCATTCTCGGTGCTTACTCCCTTTACCGGTGAGATTGCATCCATGGGCGACATTTCACAGAAATAGAAAAAGGTTTAAAGAATTTATAAGTTGCCAGAAAAGTGTGTTGATGAATGAAATGGATGTTGTCGACATTTCTTATATAGGAATCGTATTAGTTAGGGCTTCCTACATCGTTCCCTTTTTTAAAATTTAAATCAATAAAATCTTTGGAAATCTTTGGAATTTTTCGTGTGAAAAATGTAAAATGGATTTTAAGAATATTCTAATTGTGTTCCTAATTTAAATTTTGGGATAAAAAATTTTATTTTATTTGGTTGTTTGAAATTGGTGATAAGATAAAGATTATGGAAAGAGATATTTTAAACCACAAAACTTGCGGAAGATGAATATTAAATAAGGTAACATATTTGATTTGTTTTGATTTATTTACGGGTCAAAATCCAGGTCAAATTTTTTTTAAAAAACGATCCGATTGGATTCCTTAAAATATACTTCAAAACTGTTAAGTATATTGTTTAGGTAATCTTTGAAAAACCCGTAACTAATTGAATTAATATGATCTTATTGTTTATGTAATATTTGAAAACCCCGTTTGATTACCTATTGACCCGCGTGATTAAAATGAATGACGTGTGTTGGGGTCGGATCCCACACATCTTCGGTAGGATCCACTTGGATCTGTCCACGTCATTATTACATAATAATCCTCTTGGAATTAAAGATATTTTATTATAAGAATCGAGCTTAACCAGTCGAGAGTTCGGTTCGGTCCAGTAAAAGAGGCCGATCCTTGCCAGTATGGAGTTCGCTCTTATTCAACAAACAGTTCGCATAGAGGAAGGCCGAAGCGAAGAGAATATTGTTCGAGGCTCGCGGTAGCGTCAAGACGCAGGAGTTCGGAGTCAACAAGAAAGAGTTCGGAAGATCCACGAAGCGCAAGATAGTTCGAATTCAAGCCGTTTCGGTCAAATTGTAACTTACATGATTAATGCGGATCAATGCGATTATGAGCAGTAAATGACCGCATTGATCATGTTTTCTCTATAAAAACAACCTCAAACGCATGTGTTTGGGAGGACGAATCTCATTATTCGTTACTTCTAAGCAATACAATATACTTTCTCTCTTTACTACTTTCGCAAGGCATTTTATACTTCGTTCTTGTCAAATTTCTTTATTTCTTTTCTTGGTTGATTTCCTTTTCGAATTCTCATATTCATTTCCTGATTTTACAAGAGTTTTTCTCCACTAAAATACTTAAAGATAATCGAGTGTGAATCCTACATCCACATTTTGGCGCTGCCTGTGGGGAGTTACCACAAAACTCTTTAATCTCAAAATCCTTCTTTCCCAACCAAGAAACTATGGCTGATCAACAAGCATTGAGCGATGCGATTGCCTTGCTTACTCAGACAACCACCGATCTGACCAATCTGATGGGTACACTCGTTAGTGCCAACACCACTTTTAGTGAAAGGTTGAACTCAATCGAACAAACCTTAACGAATGTTCAAACCACCCAGACAAATTTGTCAAACGCGCAGAACGCTGTTTCGAGCCGTTTTGATAATTTGTCCTCAGCGCGAACAACAACGCTTCAGCGCAGGTTATTCACGACTCCCGCACAAAACAGGCCCGGGAATACTCAAACCCCTCCTGCAGGCCAACCTGCTAATACTAGCAATCAGGCAGCCGTAGGGGAAGCGACTAACCCAACCGGGGAACAAATTCCCCAGGGTCAGGGAAATCATCCTATTGACGACGGATTCCTTATGGAAGATCCTGATGTCACCCTATCGAACGATTTCATCAAAGTTCGTCAAGAGCTTAATGAAATGAAGTCGAAATTTCATCAAGCGACCAGTTTGGCGCCTGAGATCGATCGAGTAATTGAAGAAACTCGTCGAACACCCTTTACCTCGAGAATCTCGAACCTTCAGATCAAAGATTCTCGAAAGGTTAAGTTACCAACTTATGATGGTAAAGGAGATCCTTAAAATCACCTCGCTGCTTTTCAAATCGCCGTAGGCAGAATTGATCTAGAACCATGCGAGGAAGATGCCGGATTTTGCAAACTATTTTCCGAGAATCTTTCCGGACCGGCTCTGTTATGGTTCACTCAGTTAGAACTAGAAACTATTGACAGTTTTAAGGAATTGTCCTCTGCATTCCTAAAACAATATTTCATGTTCATGGAAAAGGCTACTTCTGATGCGGATCTTTGGAATTTAACCCAATGTCAGAATGAACCACTTCGCAAATATATCCCGATTTCAGGAAGAAATCATCGTCAATCGTCCAAGTACCATCCAAGATGCTTTATTCAGAGCTACAAATTGGATGGAGGCAGAAGAAGAAAAACTTAGCCTCGCTAAAAAGCATCGGCCAGCTAAATTAGTCATTGCGAATCCAACTAAAAAGTTCGAACCAAAAGATCTGAAAGACCCCAACCCGGACTCCCTAGGCCTGGAGAGGTTCTTCCCGAACGGATCACTAAGTGGTCCGATCCTTAGCCAAATTTTAGGGTTCATTCCTTAAGACAATCCGTTTCATATTATTCCGCGATTCATTATTTAGAGTCATTATGCAACCTTAGAGTAAAACAAAAGATCGGATACTTTATTAGATAAGTAAAGGATTCGATACAACTTATGAGTTTGCATATAAGCTATTACAAGTCATATAATCGATCCTATTCTACCCGATTCACCACCATCCATCTTCCCGACCATGAGTCTCTCGCGCCTAAGCCATATCCTTCCCACGATCACCATCCTTCCCTGAAACCAACAAGACATAAGTACTCGTCTTTTACTTAGTGGATGCAAGTCCATGCAATGCACTATACGTTCTTATAATCCTTTGGTCCGGAAAATGGATCGGAGAGAGGAAGTAAGCGCATCAGTTCGGCCTAGAACCGGTAGATCCTCGGGGATCCGCCGATTCCTTGCCGAGCCGCCTCCCCGTCTCAACCAAACCGTTACTCCTCACAAAGTATGCACGATATGAATATGCTCATGAATGACTAGGCCGATCAACGAACTAATCAAACAACCCACAATATTCTAGCCCTTATACCATCCGCACGTCCGGAGATCGTAATCTCCGAGGCATTACCACGGCTTTACACCCACCTTGACTACACGGATTCGATCGGTGAATGATCCGTGTTGCCTCTCTCGATCGCCGATAGAACGCTCGGCTCCGCAAACTCTCCTTTTAACCGTATTCCTCTCGGCAAATGCCTTAGAGTTTCCTCTGGATTTTAGGTGCTTGCGCATGTCTCAAAAATGAAGGAATCGCCTTCTATTTATAGTGTTTACGGATAAAACCGTTTTCCCCAAAGGTGCCCGTTCGGTGGAAACGCTTGTTCGCATATATTCGTTGAAACCGCTCATTCATGCATGTTTGAGTAACCGTTCGTCCGTGTCTGTTCGGCCAACGTACGTAACCGTCAACCCAACCGCCTTACTACCTTCCCACCCGACCAGCTGACCTAGCTAGACTGTCACTCGACCAGCTGACCTTCACTCCGTCCAGCTTAGGTGAGTTACCAATCAGCTGGTCCAGCTAGTCGAGCTGGTTAGCTCATCACTTCTAGCTCGTTTCAGCTTGTTAAGCACTTCGGAAGCCATTCTATCCGCTTCCCTTAGACTTAGCCCAAGGTTTCCACACTTCCCTCGAACCAAGTCTTCCCCGGCGATCCTATTGAGGATCGCGGGTGTTACAAGTCTCCCCCCCTTGAATGGGATTCGTCCCCGAATCCGACTCAAGTGGATCTTCATCCATCTCCTTAAACCACTTAGGAAAATCGGCCTTCATCTTATTCTCCGTTTCCCAAGTAGATTCTTCGCGGCCACCGCAATCCCACAAAACTTTTATCATGGTTATCCGTTTCCTCCGAGTTCCCTTCTCAATTCGATCCATGATTCGAATTGGTCTTGCTTCCACCGTTAGGTTTTCTTTTAACTCGGAAGGAATATCTTTGACACGCTCCTCGTGTTCGCTTAGACATTTCCGAAGTTGTGATACATGGAAGACCTTGTGGAATGCATCCAACTTTGGTGGTAGTTGGAGTTTGTACGCCACAGCCCCTACCCTTTCGATCACCTTGTATGGACCAACGTACCTTGGACTCAATTTCTTCCTTGTAGTAAATCGCCCTTTTCCCTTATACGTCACCGCCTTAAGATATACCAAGTCTCCCACTTGGAACTCCAACTCTTTTCGACGCTTATCCGCATAACTTTTTTGTCGGTTTTGGGCTTCCTTTAGTTTTATCTTAAGGAACTTCATCTTTTCGGTGGTTTCATCCACAATCTTCGGACCAAACAGCATACGTTCTCCCACCGGTGTCCAACATAGCGGCGTCCGACATGCTCGGCCGTACAACGCTTCGTAAGGCGACATACCAATACTAGCTTGGTAGCTATTATTGTACGCGAACTCCACCAACCTTAAGTACTTCTCCCAATTCCCACCCCAATCCAAGATGCATGCACGTAACATGTCCTCAAGGGTTTGAATTGTACGCTCGGATTGTCCGTCCGTTTGAGGATGGTAAGTTGTGCTCAAGTTCACCCGCGTCCCCAAGGCTTTTTGGAAAGCCTTCCAGAAATGCGACGTAAAACGTGTATCCCGATCCGACACAATGCTTACCAGAACCCCATGTAACCGGACTATCTCGTCTAGGTACTTTGCTGCGATCTCCTCGGCTCTATCCATTTCTGAAATTGCCATAAAATGCGCGGACTTTGTTAATCTGTCCACCACAACCCAAACCGCATTGTGTTTAGACTTGATCCCTGTAGGTAACCCGGTAACAAAGTCCATTGTTACATAGTCCCACTTCCATTCCGGCATTGGTAGATTTTGCACCAATCCACTCGGAACTTGGTGTTCCGCCTTGACTAGTTGGCACGTCGAACACTTAGCAACCCATGCCGCTACGTCCTTCTTCATTCCAACCCAATGGTAGTATCGTTTCAAGTCTCGGTACATTTTACTCGATCCGGGGTGGATCGAGAACTTCGATTGGTGCGCCTCTTTGAGGATTTCTTCCTATCAACTCCTTATCGTTTGGCACGCATACCCGACCATTCACCACAATCGTACCATTGTTAGACGTTTGGTATTCCGTCTTATTGTTCCTTGCCCAATCGTTTATCTCCTTGTCTTTCTCTTGAGCCAAACGAATTCTACTAAGTAGATCAGCTTGATCGGCCGCACCTAATCCCAATGGCTCATAATCCTTAGACAATGCATTTAAATGCAAAGTTCCCATCATGTTGACCAAAGCTTCTTGGTTTTTCTCCGCTTCTACTTCAAAACGTCTCCTACTTAAGGCATCCGCGACTTGATTTGCTTTCCCCGGGTGATATGCAATATCTAAGTCGTAATCCGCCACGTCCATCCACCTTCTTTGCCTTAGATTTAACTCCGGCTGGGTGAATATGTACTTAAGACTCTTGTGGTCAGTGAAGATTTGGACTTTAGCTCCGTAAAGATACGATCGCCAAATCTTCAAGGCAAACACCACCGCCGCCATTTCCAAGTCATGCGTAGGATAATTTCCTTCGTGTTTACGCAATTGCCTTGAAGCATAAGCGATTACACTACCCTTTTGCATCAATACGCATCCTAGTCCCGTGATCGATGCGTCCGTATAGACCATGTAGGGTTCACCTTCTTCCGGTAGCACCAATACCGGAGCGCTCGTTAGCATAGCCTTCAATTCCGAGAAACTTTTCTCACATTCCTCCGACCATTGAAATTTTGTATCCTTTCCGGTTAGCCGGGTCATCGGTTGGGACATACTCGCAAAGCCCTTAACGAACCTTCGGTAATATCCCGCCAACCCGAGGAAACTTCTTACCTCAGTGGCATTCTTCGGCCATGGCCAATCCTTAATAGATTTTATCTTCTCCGGATCGACGGACACTCCTTTATCCGAAACAATATGTCCGAGGAATCCAATACTCCTTTGCCAAAATGAGCACTTGCTTAACTTTGCAAATAACTCGTGCTTTCTCAACCGTTCTAACACCGCCCTTAGATGATCTTGATGGGATTCCGAATCCTTAGAATAAACAAGTATATCATCGATGAAGATGATCACAAACTCGTCTAGAAATTCTCGGAAAATACCATTCATCATCTTCATGAAGGCAGCCGGTGCATTGGTTAGACCAAACGGCATCACCACAAATTCGTAATGGCCGTATCTCGTCCGGAACGCCGTTTTTCGAATATCCAGGGGATCTATCGGAATTTGGTGGTATCCCGAGGCCAAGTCTATCTTTGAAAACCACTTGGCACCTCGAAGTTGATCCAACAACTCATCTATCCGGGGTAATGGATACTTGTTCTTCACCGTAACTCTATTCAATCCCCGATAGTCAATGCATAGCCTAAAGCTACCATCCTTTTTCTTTACGAACAAGACCGGTGCACCCCATGGTGAACTACTCGGTCTAATGAATCCTTTATCCAACAACTCTTCCAATTGTTTCTTTAGCTCCGCCATTTCTGCCGGTGCCATCCGGTACGGAGCTTTAGATATAGGAGTTGTTCCCGGTTCGAGTTCAATAGTGAATGGAACGGACCGGTCTGGTGGTAAACCACTCACGGCCTCAAACACATCTGAGAACTCGTTTGTGATCGGAATGTCTTTCAACTCCGCACTCGCCCCAACTTCGTGGGTTGTGATTGTGGCTATGTATGCCTCACACCCTTTCTCTAGCATCCTTTCCGCTTGGATTGCCGAGATTACCAAACTTCCCGAAGTTGTCCTTATTCCTTGGAATTTTAACATTCCTTCCTCCCTCTCGAATTGAATCCGTCCTCGGTGACAATCAATATGTGCCTTATACTTTCCCAACCAATCCATACCCAAGATAACATCGTGTTTCTTGAGTTGAACAACGATTAGGTCCGTAGGCATATTGACACCGTTAACTACAACCGAGATGTCCCGAACAATACCGGACGGGTACATTGCTTGCCCGCCAGTTGCTCTAACCATTCCATATTCGGTGTTCTGTTCTTTAATGAACCCACCCTTTTTAACCATCTCGGAACTCACAAAACAATGTGTAGCTCTGGAATCAAATAAAATGTGTGTTTCCACATCACCTATACTCAAGGTCCCTACACATTTCCCTATAGTGCTAAGTACCTAATCCGTTTATGCACGATGAAATGCAATGCACGAATTAAAATAAAAAGCACAAAGGCTTACCAGTGATCGCCCTGAAGTTCCCAGCGTTGTTAGCTTCCTCCGACAATTCGTAAACGCGCGGTGCTATAGCCTGCCTCTTGGGCGGAGGCGGTAACCCATTTCCGCTACGGTTTACCCTTTGTCCAGCTTGTCTTTCCGCTTCCAGCTTTGGACATTCTCTCTTGAAGTGTCCCGCTTTCCCACAGTAGAAGCAAGTCCTTTGCTCATTCACACTCTCTTTCGGAGTTCCTTGTTCCATCCGTGGATAGTTTTGGATACTATGATCCTTACTCCCACAACGCACACATGCACCAACAGCCCTCCAGCAAGTTCCGCTGTGATTCTTCCCACAAGTAGCGCACTCTCCGCGCTTAGTATCCGATTTGGTGTCCTCCACCTTATCAAATTTCCTCTTCTTGTCCATCGGTTTCGTTGGCTGCGAAGGACGCGACGAAAACTTCTCCAGTTTCATCCGTTTCTCCTCCTCAAGCCCAGCTTCGATCATGGCTGCCATCTCAACCAATTCGGACACCGAAGTAAAGGTTCGAATCAAGCAATGGTTACGGATCTCGATCCTTAATCCTCGGATGAAACGACGAACTTGAGCTTGTTCATCCTCGAGTTCTCTCCCCACATATCGCCTAAGACGATTGAACTCTTCGTCATACTCGCGCACCGTTCGGTTCCCTTGAACCAAATCCAAGTAGGCGCACTTGAGTCTGTCCCAAGCCTCCGGTGGGAAGAACTTCTTGTTGAATTCTTCCTCAAAATCCCCGAAGGATTGGATTTGATCACCTTTCCGTTTCTCGACGGTTAGCCACCAGTTATGTGCATCGCCCTCCAAGAAGTGGATCGCAATGTCCTTCCGGTAATCCTCCGGGCATCGAGTGGAGTTAAAGTTTCTTTTGAGCCGAGTCCTCCACTCATCCGCCACGATCGGGTCGGAACTTCCCGTGAAATGCTTTGTTCCCAACTTCGAGACGTGTGCGAGTAAACTTAAGTAGTCTCCCCGCTTCCTTGAAGAGTTCATAGGCAGATTGACTTCAAGAGTCTTCACATCTACGTCCGCATCCGCGTCCATTTTGTTCTCCTTCACTTGTACCACTGGATCCGGTACGAGTGCCTTAGTCAATGCGGCCATTTGTGCCATCATTGCCTTCATCGTATCCCATTGTTCTTGGGCCGATGGAAGTGCATTCGGTGCCTCTTTTTCCTCCGTTGCATCACTACTCTCCGGAGTTTCGTGAACCGGAAGTTTCTGTCCAGCCTCAGGTCCGGCCGGGTTTATTCTATCCATCGTTGCTTCGACCCTTGTTTTCTCAGTGACCCACGTCTCCTCGGCGGTCAAGGTCTCCTCAACGACGTCCTTATCCTTCTTACTCTTTCCCTTCTTGTCTTTCTTACCCATCTGCGAAAACTCACAAGTTAGTCATATAACTCAAAGTAATCGTTTAGAGAGAAAGAACATCTACCGCGAGATCTCATTAAGCCGATGAGTGGTGATCCCCAAACCCAAAACTCATAGTCCTAGAACCGTACATGCTCTGATACCAACTTGAAAGACCCCAACCCGGACTCCCTAGGCCCGGAGAGGTTCTTCCCGAACGGATCACTAAGTGGTCCGATCCTTAGCCAAATTTTAGGGTTCATTCCTTAAGACAATCCGTTTCATATTATTCCGCGATTCATTATTTAGAGTCATTATGCAACCTTAGAGTAAAACAAAAGATCGGATACTTTATTAGATAAATACAGGATTCGATACAACTTATGAGTTTGCATATAAGCTATTACAAGTCATATAATCGATCCTATTCTACCCGATTCACCACCACCCATCTTCCCGACCATGAGTCTCTCGCGCCTAAGCCATATCCTTCCCACGATCACCATCATTCCCTGAAACCAACAAGACATAAGTACTCGTCTTTTACTTAGTGGATGCAAGTCCATGCAATGCACTATACGTTCTTATAATCCTTTGGTCCGGAAAACGGATCAGAGAGAGGAAGTAAGCGCATCATTTCAGCCTAGAACCAGTAGATCCTCGCGGATCCGCCGATTCCTTGCCGAGCCGCCTCCCCGTCTTAACCAAACCGTTACTCCTCACAAAGTATGCACGATATGAATATGCTCATATATGACTAGGCCGATCAACGAACTAATCAAACAACCCACAATATTCTAGCCCTTATACCATCCGCACGTACGGAGATCGTAATCTCCGAGGCATTACCACGGCTTTACACCCACCTTGACTACACGGATTCGATCGGTGAATGATCCGTGTTGCCTCTCTCGATCGCCGATAGAACGCTCGGCTCCGCAAACTCTCCTTTTAACCGTATTCCTCTCGGCAAATGCCTTAGAGTTTCCTCTGGATTTTAGGTGTTTGCGCGTGTCTCAAAAATGAAGGAATCGCCTTCTATTTATAGTGTTTACGGATAAAACCGTTTTCCCCAAAGGTGCCCGTTCGGTGGAAACGCTTGTTCGCATATATTCGTTGAAACCGCTCATTCATGCATGTTTGAGTAACCGTTCGTCCGTGTCTGTTCGGCCAACGTACGTAACCGTCAACCCAACCGTCTTACTACCTTCCCACCCGACCAGCTGACCTAGCTAGACTGTCACTCGACCAGCTGACCTTCACTCCGTTCAGCTTAGGTGAGTTACCAATCAGCTGGTCCAGCTAGTCGAGCTGGTTAGCTCATCACTTCTAGCTCGTTTCAGCTTGTTAAGCACTTCGGAAGCCATTCTATCCGCTTCCCTTAGACTTAGCACGAGGTTTCCACACTTCCCTCGAACCAAGTCTTCCCCGGCGATCCTATTGAGGATCGCGGGTGTTACAAGATCAAAAACGGTTCAGAGTTAATCCTGCTACCAATGCTGTAGGAAAACCCTCCCCAAGCAGAGGAAGATACAATCCTCCTAATACTTGGGTTAGAGATGAAAGTGCCCATTGCGATATTCACAAAGTAAACGGGCACTCCACCAAAGATTGTAGCATACTCAAAAAGCACCTCACCGAACTGTGGGCAGCTGGAGAGCTCGCTAATTTCAATATCAAGGAATTTGTGGAATCTTATCACAAAGAAAAAGAAGATTCCGAAGCTTCTAATCCTCTTGAAAAGAAACATAAGCCCAACGGGCCCGGAACTCCAAACACTCCTAAGAAAAGGATCGATGTCATAATGGGAGGATCCAAATTATGTCGAGATTCGATCAGATCGATTAAAAGGCACAAGAAATCTGCAGTAATTCAAACCGTTGTGGGTTTTCAGTCAAGTGAACAAATACCTTCTATCTCCTTTGATGATTCGGACACTCAAGGATTAGCTGGGCCTCATGATGATGCTCTTGTGATAACTTTAGATGTTGCGAACTTCGAAGTGACAAGGTGTCTAATTGATACTGAAAGCTCGGTAGATCTCATATTTCTAAGCACTTTGCAAGGAATGGGAATCAGTAAAGCTGACATTATCGGTCCACCGGCACCATTAGTAGCTTTCACGAGTGACACATCTATGTCCTTAGGAAACATAAAACTACCAGTGCTCGTCGCAGGGGTTCCAAAAATTGTAGAATTTATTGTTTTCGACCGACCGGCTGCTTACAACATAATTCTCGGAACTCCGTGGGTATATCAAATGAAGGCTATACCTTCAACTTATCACCAATGTGTGAAATTTGGGTATATCAAATGAAGGCTATACCTTCAACTTATCACCAATGTGTGAAATTTCCGATTCCTGGTGGAATCGGAACCATTCGAGGAGATCAGGAAACGTCGCGATCTTGCTACCTCATGGGACATCGTTTAAAGCTTAAATAGCAATTAATGATAAATGCTAGCAAGAAAGCACCTCGCGTTACCCAAGTGGTCTCAGTTCAGAATGAAGTTACCACAGAAATTGAAATTGATTCCGAATTTCCAGATCGAAAAGTAAAAATCGGTACTATTTTAGATTCAGAAATCAAAGATCAATTGGTAACATTTCTAAAAGAAAATAAACATACTTTTGCCTGGTCGGCCAAAGATATGCCTGGAATCGACAAAAGTATCATTACCCATGATTTAAACATCGATCCCAATTTTAAACCAATAAAGCAAAAAAGAAGAAAACTGGGTCCTGACCGAGCACAAGCGGTCAATGACGAAGTTGATAAGCTTTTGAAAATTGGTTCGATTAGAGAAGTAAAATACCCGGACTGGTTAGCAAACCCCGTGGTAGTCAAAAAGAAAAATGGAAAGTGGAGAGTATGTGTCGATTTCACTGACATTAACAAAGCATGTCCAAAAGACAGTTTTCCTCTCCCTCATATCGATCGGCTCGTAGAATCAACAGCCGGAAACGAACTCTTGGATGCATTTTCTGGATATAATCAGATCATGATGAATCCCGAAGATGAAGAGAAAACATCTTTCATAACGGATAGAGGAATCTACTGTTATAAAGTTATGTCATTCGGTCTAAAAAATGCCGGGGCAACATACCAACGTTTAGTTAACAAAATGTTTGAAAAACATTTGGGCAAAACGATGGAAGTTTATATCGATGATATGCTCGTAAAATCTCTTAAGAAATCCGAGCACATCACACATCTTGAGCAGTGTTTCAAAATTCTGAATGAATTCGGAATAAAATTAAATCCTGCTAAATGTTCTTTTGGTGTGCCTTCCAGAGAATTCCTAGGCTACATAGTCACGGAAAGAGGAATAGAAGCTAATCCTAATCAGATTAACGCTTTCCTCGCAATGCCTTTGATAATATGATTTTTCAATTCAGTTAATCCTAAAGCACTATCATGTCGTTGTAGTACTATAGGGTGTCAATCCAATCTAGTGTGTTGCAAACAGATGAGATATGATTAAAATTTAATAAGTCAAGCCAAGCAGAGAGTTGTGGGTTTCTAACAATCCTAATGCGAAATAACAGAAATGAAATGAAACTGGAATGCAAACTAGCGATAGCAGGTAGTAGAATAACAAAGCATGCAGGTAAGATAACAGGCAATCAAATGGATGAGAGATTCCTACGGATAGGGTAATCGAATAGTGTGGTCTCCTTAATCTATTTAGACGGTTGACAAAACTTCACGGAAGCTATCCCTTGACAACAAGTTCAAAAGCAAATCAATTCACCACCGTGATAAAAATTCTCAAGCATAGCTAGACACAGACCTAATCACCATTAGCGATCTCTAACTAAGCAGGCAATATCGAATCAACTTGTTAAAGCCAATACCCGCTCTAAACGACCAATACCTTGGGATAGAGACGAGTATCTCTAGAATTAGTGGATCAGACATTCCATCAAACACCTTTTGGGCGCGGGAATGTCTGGATTCATTTTCCAGTTGATCAGAAAGGAACAAACAATAAGCGCAACTAATCCAGATGGGATTCAAAAAATCTAAACTCAACCATCTAAAGCGACTAAGGCAACCACGACTACTCTATCCAAACTACTCTATCCCATCCTCAGAAATACAATTCACTACTCAGAAATAATCAAAAACAATAGCAATGAAACGATTGAAAACATGATAACAGGAAATGATAAAGACTGAAACGAAAACTGAATTATAAAATACTTGAAAGCAAATACAAAGTCGCAGGAAGAACACACTGCGGCTATGAAAACAAGTCTAGGTAAAAACTGAAAATAAAGACTGGATGCCCTAGGGAAAACCCTTAGAGGCTGCTTATATAAGCGAAAAAAAGTTAAATAAGGAAAGTTCGGGATAGTGGTCTTCACAACGAGACTTTGCGATCAAGCATCTGACGGGCTGAAATGGGCTTCCCTGTGATCGAGTGAAACTGATCAAACTGGGCTTCGGGATCTCCGTCTTGCGATCGAGTGGTCTGTAGTGAAGACGAGATGGAATGGTCCAGCGACCCTGCGATCGAGTGGTACGATCGAGTAGATGACGTGAGGTGGTGATCAAGTGGTTTCTTCAGCTTCTCTTCTCTTCCATATGCTCAGCTTGTCTGGTTGAGTGAAGAATGAGTAGATGGGCTTCTGATGACAAGGTGGTGATCGAGTGATATGTCCTTTATGACAGCTTCTGCTCGATCTTGGAATCTAGTGGTTTCTTCTGAAATTGCTTCGGGGTTGTGATCGAGTGGTTTTGCCCTTCATGACAGTTTTTGGGGTTGCGATTGAGTGCTTTGCTCTGTTAGGGCTCCGAGGTTGCGATCGAGTGCTTTGGCTGAAAGAGTGATTGAGCGTTCTGAATTTCTGTTCTGTTTCTCCTCTGTTTGAACTCCAAAAGCATCCAAAGTACCTGAAAACAACCAAATATGCAATGCACATGCAATTCTAATGCAAAACCGTCCTAAGTATGCAAAACACACTTAAACGACTACTAATGAGATGAAATATGGTTGAAAACATGACAAAGTGATGAAGAATGAATGCTTAAATCATGCAATTTATAGACATATCAACTCTCCCAAACTTAGTGTTTGCTTGCCCTCAAGCAAACAAGAAAACATAAGCGGGAGGAGAGGTTTGAAGTTGGGGACTCAGAACCAAAACATGTGATGAAGTAATTAAGCTCAATGTCCAAGTTAATAGTTCTAAGATGCGAGGTGGACGACTTCTACTTAAAAACTTTAGCCATGCTCTGTTATGATCCAAACCCACACTCAACTGCATAATCCGTCAAAATCAACCAATCCCTTTAACATTCATTAAGTTCAAAAACATGAATCAAGCTGTGCATCGTTAGTGAACTCGTTTGGCTAAGGACAGGTTATGAGAGAAAGATGGTCCCTTTAAGGTGGTTCAGATTTTAATAACAGGGGACTCTCATGAAAATGGATTGAGCTTTAGAAGAATGCTAAAGGTAAGTGTCAACCTATGCATACAAGAATAGCACCCCATCTACCCAATGACAATAACCATGAATAACAAGTAGATAGTCCTATTTCTAAACCCATTGATGATCCTAAGTCTACCCTTTTGCACTAAAGGCATATTTCGATTTTTTCTTGGATCAATTTGTCTTTTCTTTTCTTTGGCTTTTGTTCTTAAGGAGAAACTTTCTTATACTCTATGAGTCTAGTCTAGTGAATTGGTTTTTTTTAAACTCTTATGGCTCTTATAATCTTTTCTGTTTTTGTTGCCATCTTTTTTCTTTAGAGTATAACTTAACAATTCTGTACTTCCCAAACATTCACTAGACCTGAATATGATTTTCAGCTTTCTTCTCCTAAAGACCATAACCCGTTTTTTTTTTCTTTTCACACTCAATCTCAATCCCCAAATAAGTTCCCACCTAGTCCTACCAAGTCCAAAAACGCGGATTGGAACTATATGAGATACTACTCTTGTCGGCTCAAACCTAACACGTTCTACCAAGCTCAATCATGAAATAGGCCTCACATGCTCTCACAAATAACATGGCTTGAAAGAAGGGTTGGTTAAGGGTGGGGAAACTACTCCAATAACAGGAGCAGCTACTTGGATTAACAAGAGTGGTGAATAAGTGAAAGAAAATCAAAGTATGTATTCTATCCACGAGTTCAAAACCGATGCAAACATGATAATTATAAGTCAGATACAAGTTCAAATTGACAGGGAAAGGTGTCATGACATGCGATCGAGTGGTTTCTATAGAACATGGTGCGGTTTTACTTCAAAGTCATTCAAATGCATCAGAAAACTAGTAACGAGGGCATTGAGTTTGTTCAGTAAATCAACATGCTTACAAGGTTATTTCCTCATTATCCCCTATGCATATGCAACAATCCTAAATGAAACACTCTAGACTCGATCCTAAATGCAATGCAGCTACATGAACACTCTGTTTTTGTGGAATACATTTTCAGAAATTTTTAAAATTTTTTGTTTTTTCTATGTTTTAGATGATATGCAGACTCAAATGACATTCACAAAAAACAAGTCAAATATGTTTTGAACCCTCCCCCAAACTTAAATTACACAGTCCCTTGTGTAATAAAAATTTGTGAAAGAATTCAAGATAAACACAAGAAACAAAAAACAAAAGCGGTATTTACAATTGTGTTTTGGTGTGTTACCTTAGGAAAATTGCCTGGAGATGTAGTCATCCATCTCCGCTTGAGTGTAATCCGTGGGCATGATAGGTCCTAGCTGCGCTTCCACCATCTCTTCATCATTGTGCTCAATTGCAACCCCAGCAGGTTGTTGAGCTCGGCGATCATGCGATCTCCTTCTTGACATTACTCGCCCTTTGCTTGATGAACGGACTATCTTTGCATTCTTCCTTCTCTTGTGTTCTCTGATCTCGTGAGACGAGTGCCTTGCGGGTTCTTGTGGAGCAGCGCGTTCTCTCTGTTGATAGGCGGATTGCTTGGCAGGGCTATGTCATGGCGCCTGGATGGCATGTCTTTGGGCGGGTTGTCTCTTGCGACGGCAGTAGTCGATGATGTGCAGCTGAGGGCCTTGATACACTTGTTGATGATCTTGTCCTGAAACTTGCACCATTTCTAAACTAGACTGAGCTTCCGGTGTGATTCAACGAGACTCTTACTTTCTCGTGAAGGAGGCTTGTGTTCTTCGAAGTGAAACCTGCTTGTGTCATAGTTCTCCCAGCTAATCTCTGCATTGTCGCACTGTTCTTCTACTTCTTCAGCAACGTTTCTGGATGAAGAGCCTCCAATCACAGCATGGAGGGTTTCGATGGGTGGCGAGAAGTCAATGTTGTCTCTCACCGTGATGGTCGTCATTTCGAGGAACGGAATGAGGAATTGTGCATCTCCTACCGCCAGATGGTCAAACTTGTAGGCGTATCTCTCATCGCGCATTTGGTGCTCGATCACATGGGCAAGCTTTAGATGGGCAATGTCCATCCACCTTGGTTCAGTTGGAGCCGTTGTCAAAGGGACTTCACAAAATTGGAGATTTGGTGTCACCACCCCTCCTATTGGATAAAGCCCACCCTCTGTAGTTGCATAGGTGGTTGAGAAGATACATGGACGGTGGTGTGTCGCTTGAATCACCTCTCATCGACTCGCCGTTCTTGGTGTAACGGAGTAAACTCTTCAACGCCAAGTCCAGCGTCTCCATGTCTGGGTTGGTTAAGGTAGCGGATACACTTCTAGCATAAAGGACATTGGCCAGGGCACGTTGGAAGTAGCGGATAGCCGGGTTACGGATAGAATTGCTCTTACACCTGGCGGAACTGAAAGTGGTGTCATCTCGTATTGTGTTCCACAACGCTTTAATCTCATCTCGTAGGAACTTTGGTTTCGTTCCCGTGCCACTAGGAAACTCGAACATTTCTTCCAACATTTTGATGGTCATGACGTAGTTGCGGCCGTCAATGGTGAAGCTCAAGTATCCCAATCCTTCTTCTCTCAATTCTGCAGCTGACAGCCCTTCAAACAACTCCACCTGAACAGTCGAAAGGAATTGAATGGTCTCTTCCTTATAAGCAGGGTAAGGCTGAGACATTAGTGTCACCATGTGACACTTCTCGAACAGCAGCTCAACGTCCTCCAGAATTCCAAGATCCGCCATGGTCTCTGGGTTGGGATACCTTGTTCCCCAGAAAGGATTTCTCTTGAAGAGGTTGTAGTAATCCTCAGGAGTGAGATTATCCTCTTTCATCAGTGACTTGGTGGACTTGCGGACTGGTTCTGGAGTGTACTTTGCATCATCCTCCATGTCTTCATCGATGAGCTCATACCGCTCCGTCATTGGCCGCTTCCCTCTTGCGATTTCTCTTAATCTTCGGTCTTCAGCAACAGCTAGTTCTGTTTCTTCTCTGAACCGCTGATACTCTTCTACTTCTCTTTTCGGCCTAGTTGACCAAGATTCAGCTTCTCCAGCATTGAAGTCGGCATCCATGGATGATTGGTAGCTGTAAGAACTCATGGTTAATCCTGAAACAGCTTAAGCTCAAAACTACAAGTAAGTAGGTCAGTGACGAAATCAAAGAGAGAGAGTGAAGGAAGTGACTTCCTATTCACGCCGTGTTGCGATCGAGTGGTTCGGCTAGGCGAGGCGAAGGCGGGGCGATCGAGTGGTTTGTGGTGGGTGGATGTGCGGTCGAGTGGATAGGTGTTTTGGGGAGGTGAGTTGGAGATACTTGGGCAAGGATGTGAGTTTATAAGCTAAGAGAAAGATGTGAAAGTGTACTTAGCTTGGATGGGAAGTGTGGTATTTATGGGAAGGTGGTGAAGTAGGTGTGCCTTTGGAGGTGTGTGAGACTCTCTTCCTCTTGATTAAAACGTGGGGAAGCAAGGTTGGTGGCTTGGACTGTTGGTCATTGACATTTTTATCATGGAGGACAAGATGGGACAAGGTGGGACTTCCCCATTTCACAAGTGGTGAATTCTTTAAGCTAATGGCCTCCTTAGCTTAATCACACACGATATTAGCCTAATTTCACTCGATCACACTCCTAATGACACTCTCGTCACATTCCTTATCTCGTGATCGCGTTTGTTCCAAGTAAATTTCAAGCCATAGTCTCTCCTGAATCAAAGCACTCGACCGAAATTGTTTTAACGGCACTCCAATGTTGTGATCGAGTATTTTACAAAAATCCCCCTGTTGTTGCTCTTGACAATTATGCCTTCTGAGAATTAAAAACACTACCAACACAAATCAAAAACAACAAGAAAGAAAATAAAATAAAAAAAATAAATAAAGAAAAATAAATAAAAATTATATACAATAGTAGTCATGGGACTTCCTCCCAAGTGAGCTTGTTTTAAGTCTCTAGCTTGACTCCTTACAGTTATTAGGTGCTGGGAGGTTCGTCCAATGGAACAAAAGTTCCTTCTGGAAGATGTTGGTCTGCCATGTATTTCTTTACTCTCTGGCCATTGACTGTAAAGTCGCCACTTTTTCCTGCTAGAGTGATAGCTCCGTAAGATCTTATTTCAACTATTCTGAAAGGGCCGGACCATCTTTACTTGAGTTTTCCGGGAAAAAGTTTCAAGCGGGAGTTGAATAGCAGCACTTGGTCGCCTACTCTCAAATCTCTTGAGGTTATCTTCTTGTCATGGAACGACTTGGTCCTTTCCTTGTAAATTTTAGAGCTCTCATAGGCTTCTAGTCGGATCTCGTCAAGATCATTCAGCTGTATTAACCTCTTCTCCTTAGCGGTCTTGATGTCAAAATTTAGAAGTTTGACTGCCCACATGGCTTTGTATTCAAGTTCAACCGGCAAGTGACATGATTTTCCATAAAGAAGATTGAAAGGAGTTGTGCCAATGGGGGTCTTGAAATCCGTCCTGTAAGCCCATAGTGCATCATCAAGCTTTACCGACCAGTCTTTCCTTGTAATTCCCACTGTCTTCTCTAGAATTGATTTTATTTCCCTGTTGGAGATTTCCACTTGTCCACTCGTCTGTGGGTGATAAGGAGTTGCGACTTTGTGCTTAACTCCATTCTTCTTCAGTAAACTCTCAAAGACCTTATTGATGAAGTGCGTACCTCCATCACTGATGACTAGTCTGGGAACTCCGAATCTGGGGAAGATGATGGTTTTGAACAGCTTTATGACGACTCTTGCATCATTCGTGGGACTAGCTATGGCTTCCACCCATTTCGACACGTAATCTACTGCGACAAGTATATACTTGTTTCCATAAGAAGAAGGAAACGGACCCATGAAGTCAATTCCCCATACGTCAAAAATTTTGACCTCCAGGATAGGGTTCTGTGGCATTTCGTTCCTTCTACTATGTTACCCCTCCTTTGACATGAATCACATCTTGAGATGAACTCTTGAGTGTCTCTAAACATCGTCGGCCACCAAAAACCTGCTTGCAGGATTTTTGATACTGTTTTAAATGTAGCGAAGTGACCACCATAGCTGGAACCATGGCAATGCTGCAAGATACCGTCCGCTTCATCCTCTGAGGCGCATCTCCTGTAAATCTTATCTTTGCAGAGAGTATAGAGGTAGGGCTCGTCCCAGTAGTAGCGATTTATGTCCTTCAAGAACTTTTTCTTTTCATAGCTTGACAAGTTCGGAGGCTCTTCACCACACACCAAATAGTTGACATAATCAGCATACCATGGAAGTTTTTCCTCTACTGCAAGTGCCTCATTTAGGGACTGGATGCTTTTGTTCAATTTCTTGATAGTCATAAGCTGTTCTTCAGGCATAGATTCATCGATAGGGATCACATCTTTGATTCTCATCCGCGATAGATGATCAGCTACACCGTTCTCAATCCCCTTTTTATCCACTATTTGCATATCAAATTCTTGAAGCAGCAAAATCCATCTTAGCAATCTTGGCTTCGTATCTTTCTTCGCATAAATATGCCTCAGTGCAGCATGATTGGTGTAAACGATTACTTTAGAGCCCACTAAGTAGCTTCTGAACTTTTTAAATGCGAATACCACTGCCAATAGTTCCTTCTCAGTTGTGGCGTATCTCACTTGTGTTTCATCCATCGTTCTGCTAGCATAGTAGATGACATGCAGTTTTTTATCGATTCTCTGTCCTAGAACTGCTCCTACAGCATAGTCCGAAGCGTCACACATGATTTCGAAGGGGTGATCCCAGTGATATGTCTATAATTTGCATGATTTAAGCATTCATTCTTCATCACTTTGTCATTGTTTCAATCACATTTCATCTCATTAGTAGTCGTTTTAGTGTGTTTTCCATACTTAGGACGTTTTTGCATTAGGATTGCATGTGCATCGTATATTTGGTTGTTTTCAGGTACTTTGGATGCTTTTGGAGTTCAAACAGAGGAGAAACAGAACAGAAATTCTGAACGCTCAATCACTCCCTCAGCCAAAGCACTCGATCGCAACCTCGGAGCCCTGACAGAGCAAAGCACTCGATCGCAACCCCAGAAACTGTTATGAAGGGCAAAACCACTCGATCACAACCCCGGAGCAATTTCAGAAGAAACCACTCGATCGCAAGATCGAGCAGAAGCTGTCATGAAGGACATATCACTCGATCACAACCCCGGAGAAGCCAGCAGCTTAGTTTCACTCGATCGCAAGCCCGGAGGGATCACCCACTCTACACCACTCGATCACCACCTTGTCATCAGAAGCCCATCTACTCATTCCTCACTCAACCAGACAAGCTGAGCATACATAAGAGAAGAGAAGCTGAAGAAACCACTCGATCACCACCTCACATCATCTACTCGATCGCAAGGTCGCTGGACCATTCCATCTCGTCTTCACTACAGACCACTCGATCGCAAGACGGAGTTCCCGAAGCCCAGTTTGATCAGTTTCACTTGATCACAGGGAAGCCCATTTCAGCCCATCAGATGCTTGATCGCAAAGTCTCGTTGTGAAGACCACTATCCCGAACTTTCCTTATTTAACTTTTTTTCGCTTATATAAGCAGCCTCTAAGGGTTTTCCCGAGGGCATCCAGTCTTTATTTTCAGTTTTTACCTAGACTTGTTTTCATAGCCGCAGTGTGTTCTTCCTGTGACTTTGTATTCGCTTTCAAGTATTTTATAATTCAGTTTTTGTTTCAGTCTTTATCATTTCCTCTTATCATGTTTTCAATCGTTTCATTGCTATTGTTTTTTATTATGTCTGAGTAGTGAATTGTATTTCTGAGGATGGGATAGAGTAGTCGTGGTTGTTTTAGTCGATTTAGATGGTTGAGTTTAGATTGTTTGAATCCCTTCTGTATTAGTTGCGCTTATTGCTTGTTCCTTTCTGATCAACTGGAAAATGAATCCAGACATTCCCACACCCAAAAGGTGTTTGATGGAATGTCTGATCCACTAATTCCAGAGATACTCGTCTCTATCCCAAGGTATTGGCCGTTTAGAGCGGGTATTGGCTTTAACAAGTTGATTCGATATTGCCTGCTTAGTTAGAGATCGCTAATGGTGATTAGGTCTGTGTCTAGCTCTGCTTGAGAATTTCTATCACGGTGGTGAATTGATTTGCTTTTGAGCTTGTTGTCAAGGGATAGCTTCTGTGAAGTTTTGTCAACCGTCTAAATAGATTAAGGAGACCACGCTATTCGATTACCCTGTCCTTAGGAATCTCTCATCCATTTGATTGCATGTTATCTTACCTGCTTTGTTATTCAACTGCCTGCTATTGCTAGTTTGCATTTCAGTTTCATTTCATTTTTGTTATTTCGCATTAGGACTGTTAGAAAACAACAACTCTCTGCCTGGCTTGACTTAGCAAATTCTGATCACATCTCATCTGTTTGCATCACACTAGATTGGATTGACACCCTAAAATACTACAACGACACGATAGTGTTTTAGGATTAATTGATCTTTAAAACCTATTATCACCCAGTTTGGTGCTTGGACAATTGGAGCAGAGACTAGTGCTTCTTTGATCAGTCTAAAGGCTGTCAGACATTCTTCATCAAAAGTAAAATCTGCTTCTTTGCATAACAGCCTGGTGAGTGGTCTAGCCAACTTGGAGAAATCCTTGATGAATCTCCTGTAAAACCCCGCATGCCCAAGAAAACTTCTGATATCTTTCACAGTCTTGGGTGGCTGCAACTGCACCACCACATCTACCTTGGCTTTGTCAACTTCTATCCCTTTTTCTGATATTTTGTGCCCCAAGACAATTCCTTCTCTGACCATGAAGTGGCATTTCTCCCAGTTTAGCACCAGGTTTGTCTCCTCACACCTCTTGAGTACCCTGCACAGATTAAGCAGACAGGAGGAGAAAGAAGAGCCATACACGGAAAAATCATCCATGAACACCTCAACCATCTCCTCTATTAAATCGGAGAAGATAGAAGTCATGCACCGCTGAAAAGTGGCGGGTGCATTACAAAGCCCAAAAGGCATTCGCCTATAAGCGAAAGTTCCATAGGGACATGTGAACGTAGTTTTCTCTTGATCATCGGGGTGAATAGGAATTTGGAAAAATCCGCTATACCCATCTAGAAAACAGTAATAGGGATGATTAGCTAATCTTTTTAGCATTTGGTCAATGAAGGGTAAAGGGAAGTGGTCTTTCCTAGTGGCTGCATTAAGCTTCCTATAGTCTATACACATCTTATGTCCTGTTATTGTCCTAGTGGGTATCAGTTCATCTTTAAAATTTTTATTACTGTCATTCCTCCCTTTTTAGGGACACAATGGACAGGAGACACCCAAGTGCTATCAGATATAGGGTAGATTACACCTGCATCTAATAGTTTAAGTATCTCCTTCTTCACCACTTCTTTCAGATTTGGGTTTAATCTCCTATGGGGTTCAATGCTAGAATATGATTCGTTCTCTAGGTAAATTCTATGAGTGGACAAAGTAGGTGAAATACCTTTGATATCATCTAGCGAATACCCTATAGCTCTCCTATACTTTTTTAGTTCGGTTGTCAGCAAATTCACTTGTTCAGCATTTAGTTCATCATTCACTATAATAGGATAAGTGGAATTACTCCCAAGAAAAACATACCTTAGCCCTTCTGGGAGCGGTTTCAGGTCGATTTTGGGTGCTTTGAGCTCAGACCAATCGTCAGATGTTGATTCAGAGTCAGGGTTAGCATCATGACTGAGTGACGCGATCGAGTGGTTGTGAATACCATGCGATCGAGTAGTTTTGTCGGGAGAAAAATTTTCCTCGCGATCGAGTACAGCCAGTTCCTCAAAGTCCTCCGGGTCGTCAGCTTCCTTATGCATGTCCATTAGCTTCTGGTATCCCAAAGTTTTCAGATGCAAGTCCCCATCGTTGCATTCCTTGGTCAGAGCGCTCTGTAGGTAGTCCTCCTGTGCTAGCTCCTCCAATAGCTCATCAGCTAATAATTCCATCTCCTCAATCCAGAAGACCTTACCCTCTATTGTAGGCTTTTTCATTGTGTTTGCGATGTCGAAAGTCATGCGGAGATCTTTTCCGAGGTTAAGGTCGATCTTTCCTTTCTTGACATCAATAATAGCGCCTGCTGTAGCTAAAAATGGTCGTCCCAAAATCAATGGGTCCTTGGGCTCTTCGTCCATTTCTAACACCACGAAGTCTGTAGGTACTTCCACGGCACCTATCCTGACTGGTAAATCCTCTAACAGGCCATGAGGTATTCTGATGGATTTGTCCGCTAGAATCAGAGAGATATTGCAAGCTTTATATTTGCTGAAACCTAGTCTTTTTACAACTGAGAGAGGCATGAGGCTCACTGATGCACCTAGATCGCAAAGGCATCTGTTGAATGCTAAAGGACCTAATGAACATGGTAGAGTGAACGAGCCAGGATCTCCCAATTTCGTAGGTATGATCTTTCGTTGGATAATTGCACTGCACTCATGACTCAATACCACCATCCCTTGGACTTCTTTGATCCTCTCTGTGATCATATCTTTCACGTACTTGTGAGAGTCTCGTATCAACGCAAGGCAATCTACCAGAGGCATTGTGATTTCAAGATCCCTCAGTTGTTTTTCCAGGAGGGTTTGGTACTTCTTGACGAGCACTTTCTTGAATCGACCAGGGAATGGAAGCGGGGGTTTGTAAGGTGGAGGGACAAAGACTGTATCCTTGGTCTTTGCAGCAACCGGTTTTTCAACAGGGGGAACGACTGGCGAAGCTTGTGATTGAATAGGTTGGTTTACAAGAATCGGTTCTTCGATTGTTTTGTCAGCCAAAACGTTATCTTGATAAAAATCCTCCTCCTCTTGAACCACACTGTCCTCAGTGTTTCGATTAGGATTTTCCCTGGTGGGCAATTGTCTTCCGCTTCTTAGATTGATTGCATGAGCATACTCCTGTGAGCTATGCACTCCTTTTCTTGAACAATTTCCTGTTTTATTTGAAGCGGATGTCGAAGCTGTCTTGCTTTCCATATTTTGTATCTTTGAGTTCAGTGATTCAAACCTGCTAGTAAGATCATTGAAATTGCGGTCGACTTTGTTGTTTA
Organism: Arabidopsis lyrata subsp. lyrata; assembly: GCF_000004255.2. Lineage (NCBI taxonomy): Eukaryota > Viridiplantae > Streptophyta > Magnoliopsida > Brassicales > Brassicaceae > Arabidopsis > Arabidopsis lyrata. The sequence continues at coordinate 17,401,039 of NW_003302550.1, read as the reverse complement.
ATTCAGCCAACTTCTTTGCAATTTCCATCGCTCCTGTGGCTTGCCCTTGAAGTATATGTTGGACCATGTTCTTCATATCAGAATCCGGAGGCGAAGGTGCTTGATGTTGTTGTGATGGGAAACCAGGTGGCGGTTGCTGTTGTTGATATCCTCCCTGGAACTGCTGCTTTGGAACGAACCCTTGACCTTGGTTGTATGGAACAAACGGTTTGGGTTGTTGTTGCTGCTGCTGCTAAGATGGATAAACTTGGTCTTGAGGGTTGGCAACGTTGGTGCTTCTGTATGATAAATTCGGGTTTGGTCTGTAGTTGTTGTAACCCTTGTTGTAGCCACCTTGGTTCTGAATGTAACTGATTTCAGCAGACTGATCATTCTCCTCCTCTTGTACTTGGAATAGTTCATCTTCAGAGACGAAGTGAACATGCATCTGTTGCACTTGCAGAAGCTTGTCTAGTTTGTCATTGAGAGCTTTCATCTCTTTGCGGTGCTTGTCATCAGTGTCAGGACTGGTGCGGATGCTTCTGTCATAATCCTCGTTGTAATTGCCATCCGACTGAGCTAAGTTTTCAACGAGCTCCCATCCTTCACCGTCGTCTTTGTTAAGGAAGTTCTCATTGGAAGCAGTATCAAGCAGCATCCTTATCTTGGGAAGGACGCCTCTGTAGAGTGTGCTGAGAAGAGAAGCTTTTCCAAAGCCGTGATGAGGGCATTTGGTCTGATAACCTTTGAAGCGCTCCCATGCTTCACAGAAGGTTTCAGCATTCTTATGAGTGAATCCGGATATCTCATTCTGGAGTCTTGCTGTTCTGGAGTTGGAGAAGAATTTAGCCAAGAAGGCTTTTCTGCAGTCATCCCAGGTCGTGATTGAACCCTGGGGTAGCGTATTTTCCCACAGTTGGGCTTTGTCTCCAAGTGAGAATGGAAACAAGCGAAGCTTGAAACCATCTTCACTTACTCCATTGATTTTGGTAAGGCCACAGCGCCTTTCAAATTCGTCATGATGATCAAGCGGATCCTTCATTGGCAAGCCGTGAAACTTGTTCCCCTGAACCATTGCAATGAGACCGCTCTTGATCTCAAAGTTGTTGTTCTGGACTAGTGGAGGAACAATTCCATGACGCTGGTTGTGATTGTGTGGGAAGTCACCAGCACCAATGTTGTGGAGTTGGTCTTGGTCATCTACAATTTCAGCCAATGTGTCTGTTGCTGTATGTTCTCTTAGTTGGCGAGCGATACGGTCGATGTTATCGTTGAAAAGGAGATTCTGATTTCCTCTTGATCGTGTTTGCATATAACAGGTAACAGCAAGGCTTCAGCAGACCAATCAGAGATGAGTCTGTAAAGCTGGTTGCTGTGAGTACCTGAAACACAGACAGAAAAACACAATGTCAGTATCTTGTGTAACAAAAACGAACTTGATCTTAACGATTCTAATGGGGGTGTAGTACTATAGGGTGTCAGTATCATATCGTTGTAGTACTATAGGGTGTCAATCCAATCTAGTGTGATGCAAACAGATGAGATATAATCAGAATTTATTAAGTCAAACCAAGCAGAGAGTTGTGGTTTTCTAACAGTCCTTATGCGAAATAACAGAAATGAAATGAAACTGGAATGCAAACTAGCGATAGCAGGTAGTAGAATAACAAAGCAGGTAAGATAAAAGGCAATCAAATGGATGAGAGATTCCTAAGGACAGGGTAATCGACTAGCGTGGTCTCCTTAATCTATTTAGACGGTTGACAAAACTTCACAGAAGCTATCCCTTGACAACAAGTTCAAAAGCAAATCAATTCACCACCGTGATAGAAATTCTCAAGCATAGCTAGACAGAGACCTAATCACCATTAGCAATCTCTAACTAAGCAGGCAATATCGAATCAACTTGTTAAAGCCAATACCCGCTCTAAACGGCCAATACCTTGGGATAGAGACGAGTATCTCTGGAATTAGTGGATCAGACATTCCATCAAATATCTTTTGGGTGTGGGAATGTCTGGAATCTTTTTCCAGTTGATCAGAAAGGAACAAGGCAATAAGCGTAACTAATCCAGAAGGGATTCAAACAATCTAAACTCAACCATCTAAAACGACTAAGGCAACCACGACTAATCTATCTCATCCTCAGAAATACAATTCACTACTCAGACATAATAAAAAACAATAGCAATGAAACGATTGTAAACATGATAACAGGAAATGATAAAGACTGAAATGAAAACTGAATTATAAAATACTTGAAAGCAAATACAAAGTCGCAGGAAGAACACACTGCGGCTACGAAAACAAGTCTAGGTAAAAACTGAAAATAAAGACTGGATGCCTTAGGGAAAAACCTTAGAGGCTGCTTATATAAGCGAGAAAAGTTAAATAAGGAAAGTTCGAGATAGTGGTCTTCACATCGAGACCCTAAGATCGAGCATTTGATGGGCTGAAATGGGCCTCCATGTGATCGAGTGAAACTGATCAAACTGGGCTTCGGGAACTCCGTCTTGCGATCGAGTGGTCTGTAGTGAAGACGAGATGGAATGGTCCAGCGACCCTGCGATCGAGTGGTACGATCGAGTAGATGACGTGAGGTGGTGATCGAGTGGTTTCTTCAGCTTCTCTTCTCTTCCGTATGCTCAGCTTGTCTGGTTGAGTGAAGAATGAGTAGATGGGCTTCTGATGACAAGGTGGTGATCGAGTGATATGTCCTCCATGACAGCTTCTGCTCGATCTTGCGATCTAGTGGTTTCTTCTGAAATTGCTCCGGGGTTGTGATCGAGTGGTTTTGCCCTTCATGACAGTTTCTGGGATTGCGATCGAGTGCTTTGCTCTGTCAGGGCTCCGAGGTTGCGATCGAGTGCTTTGGCTGAAGGAGTGATTGAGCGTTCTGAATTTCTGTTTTGTTTCTCCTCTGTTTGAACTCCAAAAGCATCCAAAGTACGTGAAAACAACCAAATATGCAATGCACATGCAATTCTCATGCAAAACTGTCCTAAGTATGCAAAACACACTAAAACGACTACTAATGAGATAAAATATGGTTGAAACAATAACAAAGTGATGAAGAATGAATGCTTAAATCATGCAATTTATTGACATATCAGCCTTCACCAAAAAACATTAAAGAGGTCCAGCGATTGACGGGCAGAATTGCTGCGTTGAATCGTTTCATCTCGAAATCTACCGATAAATGTCTCCCTTTTTATCAGATTTTAAAAGGGAACAAAAAATTTCGGTGGGATGATCAATGCGAAGCAGCTTTCGATCAACTAAAAACTTATTTGACAACACCACCAATTCTCTCAAAACCTGAGTCAGATTAGAAACTTTATCTTTACATCTCGGTTTCTAATCATTTTGTAAGTGGGGTTTTAGTTCGAGAGGATCGAGGTGATCAAAAGCCAATTTTCTACATAAGTAAATCTCTTACTAGTCCGGAAACGAGATATACCATGATGGAAAAATTAGCTTTAGCAGTGGTCGTATCCGCTAGGAAACTCAGACCTTATTTCCAATCTCATCTGATAGAAGTTTTCACTTCTCATCCACTTCGCTCAATTCTTCACGGACCAAGTCAGTCTGGTAGATTGGCGAAATGGGCGATCGAACTCAGTGAGTACGATATAGAATGCAAAAGTCGAACTAGCGCAAAGGCACAAGTTCTGGCTGATTTTCTGACCGAACTGCCACTAGTTGATGGAATCCTTATTGAAACAGACTCTTCATGGAAATTACATGTAGATGGCTCTTCTTCTAAACAAGGATCCGGAATCGGTATTAGGCTCGATACTCCGACAAAGGAAGTAATCGAACAATCATTTCGATTAATGTTTCCGGCTTCGAACAATGAAGCAGAATACGAAGCTCTCTTAGCAGGGCTTCGGCTTGCTCTTGCAATTGGAGCAGAAAAAATAATAGCTTATTGTGATTCTTTTTTTTTTTTTTTTCCCTTCAAACACCATTTCTATTAAGATATCAGAAAGAGACTCTCCGCTAGGGAGAGCCAATCAGGAACCGACGAGCTTACATGGGAAAATAGACTGTTGCGAGATCGAGCATTTTTAGCCAAACAATCTGCTCGAGTATTAGAACTACGAGGAATGAATCTAATACTAAAAGAAGGGAAAAAACAAACGAGTGACCGGAAAGAGGCCATTTCTGCTGCGAAGGTTGGCCAAGCGTCTTGGTTGTCAAGGAGAGATATCATATCCGAGAAATCGGATGCGAAAGCGCAAGTAGTAATGCCTAGCGAAATCAAACACTCCATTGCCCAAAGCAAAGAATCAATCTCTGCGTGGAGTGGTGAGAGACTTCGTCTCGAACTCTTTAAGCTAAGCTGGAGAATACGGTCTTGGTCGACTAAAACCCAACCATGTCCACTTAGGGAGTCCTCCGAATGCCAGGAAGCATCCGTCTGACATTCTGAGATCCGGGAAAGGGATGAGTGGAGTAAAACCAAGCCGGCGAGAGGCTCAGGATCTGCCGCTTCTTTCGTGTTCGCTTTCTTCCAAACAGAGGCTTCTTGTAAGGCCAAGGCCAAAGTCTCCTAAGGAGGTTCTTTAAAGTTTTCAAAGCAAAATCTGTTACGACTTTTCCAGATATACCATAATATCCGAATTCTTTCCCACGCCAGAAAAGAAAATCAAAATTATAGAAGAGCGAACTTCTGGGGAAAATATGCCCTGAGGTAGGAATGGGTGATAAGGCCCAAATTTGCCTCGAAGGCGGACAATCAAAGAGAAGATGGTTTATAGATTCTTCAGGACCCCCACAACGAGGGCATCCTTTCTCATTGCCAATATGGCGATAGGATAATCTCTGGTATGTGGCTAGACAGCCTGAGACACATTGCCACGCGAAATGCATAAGCTTTCGCGTAGTTTTTAACTTCCATACCTGTGCCTGAAGTGCCGAAACACCAGGTCCCTGAATAGGGGGTCACAGGTAGGGCGAGATAACTCTCGCGCGGCCTAGTATCCTGATTTAACAGAATAGTTTCCGGACTTGGTATGTGACCAGCTAAAACCATCACTCAAGTAGGTGCGTCTTGGCCGAATCCCTAGAATAAGTGGAATATCAGTGGGATCAATCAACGCTTGAAGGCGATCCAGCTTCCAAAGCTTTGTTGATTGATCAATCAAGTCATTGACATAGAGAAGATGGTCTCTAGTGTCAAGAAGACTCTTAGCAGCTCTCGTATGAATAGTGGGAATCCATGGGTCCTCCCAAACTTTAGTTAACATTCCGGAGCCTATGGTTCTCCGAAGACCCGAGACAAGAAGAGGTTTGGCAGCCATTATGCTCCTCCAGCCATATGAGGGCCGATTCGAGCTTCCTATGTGTAAAGGGTCGCTAAAGCGAAAATAACGTCCTCTTAAGACCCTACTTAAAAGAGAGTTAGGAAATCTGATAAGACGCCATAATTGCTTAGCCAATAAGGCTAGATTAAATTCCTCTAGCGTTCTAAAGCCAAGACCACCTTCAGCATAAGGTGTACAGAGTTTATCCCACGCTATCCAATGAATGCCATTGCTATTTTCGTTAGTTTTCCACCAAAAGTTTGCAATGGCACTACTTAATTTTGAGCGAATTGCTTTGGGGAGTAAAAAGCATGACATTACGTATGTCGGAAGAGCCTGCGTAACAGACTTTATGAGGACTTCTTTGCCACCTTTGGACAAGAACTTTGCGGACCAGGTATTAAGCCTTTTTTGGAGCCGGTCTCTGACAAAGGAGAATACTTGAACTTTTGAGCCATGAATCTGTTCAGGAAGGCCCAGGTACGATCCCATACCCCCATCTCGATGAAATCCAATTGTCTCTTTAATGATATTCCGGGTTGAGTTATCTACATCATGACCAAACATTACCGAAGATTTGGCAGTGTTTAGTTGTTGTCCTGAAGCCTGGCCATAGGTACGAAGTATATCAATTATTTCTCGACCTTGCATCGGATCTGCTTTACAGAAAAACAAGCTATCATCGGCAAAAAGAAGATGTGAGGTGGAAGGACTTGCACGGGAGATTTGAAGGCCTTGAATACGACCATTCCATTCAGCATCTTTTAGCTTTGCCACTAATGCCTCTGTACATAAGATGAACAGGAAAGGGGAGATAGGATCACCTTGGCGAAGACCCCTAGAAGGACGGATGATGCCTCTCGGAGACCCGTTTATAAGAACTTTATAAGATACCGAAGAGATACAGCAGATGATCCAATCTACCCAACGTTGAGAAAACCCATTTTCAACATTAGGGCCTTGAGAAAAGACCATTCCACTCGATCGTAAGCTTTGCTCATATCTGTCTTTATAGCCATAAATTTTTTCTTGCAAGCCGGATTTGTTCGGAGGGCATGAAAATTTTCCTGGGCTATAAGAATGTTATCTGTGATAAGTCTTCCAGCCACAAAGGCTGATTGAGTCTCAGATATAAGATCCGGAAGAAGCTTCTTGAGCCGAAGACTCAATATATTTGAGATAACATTGTACCCAACGTTACACAAGCTGATTGGACGAAATTCCGTCATCTTTCTTGGTCTATCTGTCTTAGGAATCAGGAAAATATTTGTCTCATTGAGGCGGTCATCAAAAGATCCAGAAGAGTGGAAATGTTGGACTAATTTAACTAGGTCTGGTCCAGTCAAGTCCCAGAACTTCTGGTAGAAAAGGGCCATCATCCCATCCGGACCAGGAGCTTTATCTGGATGGAGGGAGAAGAGAGCTTTTTTAACTTCCTCCGGGGATTTCTCTCTAATGAGCTTTTGATTCATATTCTCCGAGATCATAGCTGGCACATCCTGAAGAACAGAATGGAATTCTTGTGGGCCAAAGGTGGTAAAAAGGTCCTTGAAGTAGTCTACCGCTAGGTGCTCAATACCCACCTCCTTGTCCACCCACATACCATCATTATTCAAGAGACCCAAAATCTTATTTCGGGCTCGTCGCTGTTTAGTAATAACATGAAAAAATTTAGTGTTCTTATCCCCTTCTTTGTACCAAGTCTCTCTGCTCTTCATTTTCCAAAAGATCTCTTCTTCTCTATAAGCGTCACAAAGTCTCCATTTTAGGGCAAGAAGCTCTTCAACAGAAATGGAATCATCTTCTTGAGCGCTATCAATTTTATCTTGTAATTTCTTAATCAGTTTCTCCGAGTTCGTAGAATTCGATTTTTTCCACTTAGAAATGGATCGTCTACAATTCTTGACTCTTTGAGTAAACATACCTCCTTCAAGCGAAGGGAAATTCCAGCCTTCCTAAACCAACTCCTTAAACCCCGGTTTACCTAACCACCGTTTATCAAAAAAGAATTGCTTAAAAGCTCGGGGAGGACTGTTTTGAATTGAAGCTAGAAGGGGTCGATGATCAGAACTCCATAATTTTAAATACTCCACATTCGTGTGGGAAATGATAGAATGCCATTCTTCATTGCCCGAAGCTCTATCTAACCGGGCTTTGATAAGACGACAAACTCTCCAGCCCGCAACTCCACAACTACGCCTTCCCACCCAGGAGAACAAATTTCCCTGAGATGGGACCTCAATCATACCACAGTTTTCGATCATACACTGAAAGGGAAGAAACGAAGATTCAGACCTACGCTTACCGCCCTTTTTCTCATGATTTCCGGTAATTTCATTAAAATCGCCGATCATAAACCATGGGTCATAACGGGTTATGCCAATTCGAGTTAAGCGTTCCCAAACTAATTCTCGGTATTGAACTACCAAATCTCCATAATTTAAAGAAATTAAAACTCGGTTTCCATCAATAATAGTCTCAATATCAATAAGCCAATCACTTACAAATACAAACTTAACCGGATAGTCTTTTGAATAAAAAAGAGCAAGACCACCACTGTTACCAACCGGTTCAACAGTTTTAAGCGAATCAAAACCTAATGACACTTGCATATTCTGAAGATGCATAAAATCATTTTTGGTTTCGGATAAAAAAAGAAACCTTGGAGAGTAAAAACGACACATCTCCTCCAGTCGACGGGTAGTGAGCTGAGCACCCGCCCCTTAATAATTCCATGCTAAGAGTCTCATGGATCGGTGGCGGGGGGAATCGAGGACCCCACCAAACCAACAGGCGCACTAGAGGACTTGATCTTCGAAGACGGGGGAGCTCTAATCCTTGGTACCGAAGCTGGACGACGCAACGAACCCGGCTTAGATGAATTGGCTCTGCTGGCCAATCGTTTACTCGGAGAACCCCTTTCAAATTTTGAATCTTCTTTGAGGCTCAATTAATCAAGAGGCCTGAGTTGCTCTGGGCCCTGCGCTGACGGGCCTCATTCTTCTTCTTGTTGGGCTCCTTCTTCATCAAAGGCCCATTAGAGGATGAGACGTCGGGGCTAGCTATCTTCATCGGAGCACCCGGCTGAATTGTCGCATCAGACATCGGAGATTTCCCAGATGAATTCCGGAATTTCCTCTGCAGCTGGGCAGTAGCGACAGGAAGCATCGCTTCTGAGCAATCCCTGTGGCTCTCTTCTAATTCCTCCCCAAGCAGATCATCATCATCCACGGCAAATGTTTCCGGATCCAGAGCCGGTTCCATGGCATGGTAAGCTTCTACGTCCTCCGCCGTCCATTCTAAATTTAAAGCCTCCTCAAGAGGCGGGTGAACATCATCCCAATCTGATTCTGGAGCAGCTTGGGGAAGGATCGTAGATCGAGCTGGCTGAGTACCAACTGGACTGGAAAAGGTAACTGCTTGGGAGAATTTAGCAGCTAAAATCGTGTCGGGGCCAGCAGCAAGGAGCCGTTCGTTCTCCTCTTCCTCCTCCACAGTTTGGTCATACCAACTCTTGCGTTTCTCCGTATGAGGATCCAAAGACAGAGGCGAAAAGCGAACCGGAGAGAGAGTGATTTGAGACGATGGAATCGGCTCATCAAAGTTCAGAGACTTCTTTGCTGAGCTACCCGTTTCCGAGGAGTCAGCAGTGGTGAGAACATAGAGGTCACCAACTTTCCCTTTCCCTTTCTCTAGAGCAGTACTCTGTTTTGAGAGATTCAATCTAAAAGGTCTCTCCTTAGTGAATTCCGGTGAGTAATTTCCTTGTTTGGCTCTTGTAGGAGCAACAAGAGTGTCCGACAAAGTAAGTTGAGAGTCTGATACTTGAGACAAAGTCGGAGCTGCTCTAGGAAAAGCTCTGAGATTGTGGGAATCAAATGGTGGAAGACGAGAGAGGCCTTTTCGACCCTTACTAGAGGGAGCAATACTCTTCTCCTGCGAGAAGGAATCGACAAATCGGCGTTTGCGGCTATCTTCACCTTCCTTTACCCTTAAGCCTGCTGAGGAGAGAGAGCTCCGACGAGGCACATCGCCAATAAGATGAGAAGGCTCTGGAACACGGTGAGAAGCCTTATCAGAGATTTTCTGGTGGTAATGTGCACCTCCAATTCTGGCAGCCTGAGTTGAGGAGGAGAGTAGTCTTGTAGAGGAAGGACCTGCAGATGGCGGAGGAAACTGTCTTCCACGACCAGAGCGGAGTGAATCAGAGTGATCCTTGGGAAGAAGAAGAGGATGATTTTGACGTTCCCCTCTACTTGGGAGCCTAGGGAATCTTTGTTTCTCTTCAGCGAGTAGAGACTGTCTCTTAGAGGCATCTAGCAAAGGACATGTCTCTAACTCATGACAAATGCGCCGACAATAAGTGCACCACCGATAGAGCTTTTCGTAGAATAGCTTTACTTTCACCACTTCACCTGTGGGAAGCTGAGCATTCTTGTTAAAGCGAAACAGAGCATCTACCTTGACAGAGATTTCAAACCGACCAGTAGAAGAGTCCACTAGATGCACCACTCCAAGGGTACTGGCAAAATTCCTGAGAGCTTCTTCCTCCCAAAACTCAGCAGGGAGACCTTCAGATCTGACCCAAAAGGTCATGTTTTCCGGGAAAGACGGACCATAGTTTGGTGCCCATCTCTCAAGCGCAAACGACCACTTGTTAAAGTGACAAGGGCGTTTGTTGAGGATCTTTTGAAAATATGCTTCAGAGTTGAAAAAGAACTGAAACCTAGATTCACCTAAGGAGACACCTCTAACACTTCCTTCAACATCCCAGATGTGTTCCTTAGGGAGGAGTGAGACAAGAGCGTCGATACTTCGTCCGCCTTGATGAAACATGCGACCCACCAGACTCAAGTTAAGCCGGGCTAGGAGAGCAGAGTTATCCACCTGTGGAAGAACAAACACATCCTCTTCGTCCTCGGGTTCAAAGGCAAAGGGAGCTTGTCTTGGAGGAGAATCTCTATACCAGCTTGGTCTCTCTCTCTTGGTCATTGTTGGAGAGGAGAAAAAACAGAGGAAATGCAATATCTTAGCTTAAGAGCTAGAAACAGCGAGAAATCACTGCTAATGTAGGAAGGTCTTCAAAGGAAAATAGAGTACTTGAACTTCACCAGCTGAGCAGGGAGTACAGAGAGGGAGAGAAGAAAACAGAGGAGGGGGAAACAGAGGCAACGGTGGAGAAAAGATGAGGAAAGGGGGTTACAAAAGCGTCCATCGGAAGACTAAGGTCAAAATACTTTAGCTGGAGAAGGAGAATTGCCCAAAATAGTTAAAAAAGGTGGGTTAGATCTACCCAATTTGAAAACATGTTCTTCTTTTAGTTATTTTGGTAATCGAGCCTGAGAGAGAATTCTAGAGAGAGAATTCTAGAGAGATGAATAATTACAAAATATTGATTCCATTGGTTATTGTGATTCTCAGCTAGTTGTAAACCAGTTTGCTGGAGATTACGAAGCTAAGGCTCCTCGAATGGAAGCATATCTTTTGGCTGTCAAAAAATTAGCCGGAAAATTCAAAGAATTCGAATTAGTTCGAATCCCTCGTGGAGAAAACACTTCGGCAGACGCTTTAGCTGCCCTAGCTTCTACCTCAGATCCCGAGCTCAAACGAGTTATCCCAGTTGAATGTATTTCTTCGCGAAGTATTTCGGTTGAAGAAACAGAAAACGATAACATTTTGGAGGCCGAGCATATCGAAACTCCAAAATTAAGTTCCGGAAATGAAAATAGTTCATTTGTCGTCACCAGATCACGAGTAAAATCTCAAGATGATGAACTTACTTCACCACTGGAACTTCCTAAAAGAAAGCCAAGAAGAAAATTAAAGGATCAAGAGGTTCCCGCTAAAGAACCGTCTCAAACTGAACAGACACCTCCAGGTGATGAAGAGGTTCGGGAAACAATCGAAGATCCTGATATTCCTTCCGAACCCGAACCAAGGAAGTTTATATTCAAGGATAATACTTCCGCTAATGATTGGGGGGCTGACTGGAGGGTACCCATCAAAAATTTCATTCTTAATGGAGAACTACTATCGAACAAGTGGCAAGCTCGCAAATTAAAAATCATCAGCGCTAAGTATTGTATAATTAAAGAGTCATTGTACAAGAGAGGCGTCAATGATCCTTATCTCTTATGTTATGGGCATATCGAACAACCCCGAGACGAGCAACGGGAGAAACTCCATTCTCATTAGTATATGGGATGGAAGCAGTAGTCTCAGCCGAGCTGAATGTTCCTGGTTTGCGCCGGAGCAAAGCTCCACTTAACGAAGGACTAAATTCTAAGTTATTAGAAGACGTTCTTGATACAATCGATGAAAGGCGAGATCAATACCTTATTCGACTTCAAAACTATCAACAATTGACCGCTCGATACTATAACTCAAAGTTGAAAAACAGACCTTTAAATGTAGGAGACTTTGTTTTAAGGCGAGTGTTCGATAACACAAAAGAAGAAGGAGCTGGAAAACTCGGTATTAACTGGGAAGGCCCTTATCAAATCACAGAAAAGATCTGAAATGGTGTTTATCGTTTACAAGACCTTGACGGAACATCATCAACTTGAAAAAGTTCTATTGCTAAAGCAAACACAATCGAACTACGATTTGGCTTGATCATATTTTGGGTACGTAGGCAGCTCGTTAAACACGAGTCCAGCTATAATATAAAAATAAAAATATTATTCCAGTCATGGAGTCTTGTTTTTATAAATTCAATATTCGAGCATGAATAGAAAAGTACGTTGCTAACAATGTATAAATAAATATTTCTAGATAAGCTAGAACCAGATCTAGAAGGGTCTTGAGTTACGGAATAACTCTGCTCCTTGACCTGCGAGGTCAACGATGCTCATAATACAACCTGGCATGTTTCCGTACTCCTGAAGTCCTAGTTCGATCCAATCGGAAGGATGGGCTTCGAGGCGATGAAGCTCACGAGCAATATCGAGGCAACGCTTCTCTAGTTCCATTATCCTTTTCCTAATCTCTTTTTTCTCATCTTCGAGCTCGTCGTGCCGAATGATAAGCTGAAGAAAGTAAAACGCTTCGTTTAGCAATAACAAAAAGAGTTAAATCACTAGGATGAATAATACCTTGGTGATAAACTCCTCGGACTTGACATGATCTTGAGCTGACAATCTCTCGATTAATACGATCGGAACCTGAATGCTAGTTTCCTTCCTCAATATTCGTGACTCTTCCGGTTCGCCAGATCCTCCCGCTTTTGTAAGCTCGATATCTGACGTTCCCGGAAGATCAACACTCATCACTTTGAACGAGTCGGAAGGATTCTCTGAAGAATTACCTTCTTCGAACATTTTTGCAGAATTATTGTTGGTAAAATTCAATAATGAATTACACCCGCTTTATACTCAAAAAAAATACTCGACCACATTTAAGAGGGTTAATAGCGATTTCCCAAATCTGAAATGACGTTCCCGGAAGATCAACACTCATCACTTTGAACGAGTCGGAAGGATTCTCTAAAGAATTACCTTCCTCGAACATTTTTGCAGAATTATTGTTGGTAAAATTCAATAATGAATTACACCCGCTTTATACTCAAAAAAAATACTCGACCACATTTAAGAGGGTTAATTGCGATTTCCCAAATCTGAAATTACTACTTTCGTGGAAAATGTAAATCGAGTTAATTGCTAATTATATTCCCTAGATTTAACGCATTAAATAAGATTTGAGTAAATCGGCAAATTTAAAGCAAAAGGGGAATGTAATTAATATCGCCGGGCCTCTAGCCCAGTAGCATTGTTACAAAAAAAAAAAAAAAAAAAAAAATCAAGGGGCTTGTTCGATCAGAAGTCTTCGCCCGATAACGATTCCAGCGAGGTGGACGATCCCGAACAACTTTCTGAAGAAAGTCCCTCGTCGGAAGATAAATCGAGGAGGCTGTGAGAAGGATCAATAGGCTTCTCCTCCGTTCCTTCATTTTCTTCAGTTCTTAACATCGGAAATCTCTGAAATTCTGAAGAACACGAAACAAAAGAGGATCCGTCGCCGGTTGCCAAGGATAGATGAAAAAATTTATCCAGCATGCGGAGGAATCTTCAGAGGCAAGTAGGAATAATGGCCACGATTCCTCTCCCATTCATGCGGTTCAGATTCCAGGCGAAGGATCTCTCTTTCCATCCTCTTTATGCGATCATCAAGAGCACGGCGCCTCCTTCCGATTCTTTTTCTCTTATCACATAAAGCTTTATGTCTCCCGACGATCTGTTTTAACAAACATTTTGTCAACTGTCCGAAAAATAATTAATTTACAGTCTTCCTAAAAGACTAAAAATTAGAAGGAAAACCTTTTCCAAGAAGTCATAACATTTGACCCTTTCTTTACCCGTTCGGAAATGAAAAAACGTTGGATGAATTACTCCCTTTGGAGAGAATCCATCTTCTGATTCAAACAATGGATCCCTGTTTGAAGTCGTTATCCTTGAACTTGATCTGAAAGAAGATAGCGGCATATTTCAGTTTATTTTTTCTTATAATAAACTGTGATAGTCTTTCAGAATCCTTTTAAAGGAGAAAGGTCTTCAGTTTTCTTTAAATAATAACCTATTGCGGGCCTGCTAGAGCAGACTTTGGGTCCAATTAAAATATGGTCCAACACTTTCAAAGTCGTCTTTAGGCCATGATCGAAACCATTGCCTGGTCATTTTTATGAAAAAATTCTCATGAATTATAGAAACCTTATCCCTCGATAAAAAGCCTAAGCCGAGCCCCCATCCTCGCATCCGAGAGACCGGGGAAAAATACTTGTTAAAGATTTTTTCTTTAAAAAAGGCGAGTGAGCCTGATCAGCTCATCTCTCACAATTCATAAAACCTCTTTGGTGGGTTAGGACTTGCAAACCTAGAATCGCATCCAAACGTTTTACTTAAATAAAAAAAAAATCATATGCAGGAGCATGTACATGATTGTGTTCAGTCACACTAGTTAAAAACAACACATTTCCGTCAAACGGAGTAGTCTTCATGGATTCAACGAAATAATTTTTTAAGAGCGTTCCTCTGCCTCAGGAGAACCCTCGTATGGGCGAGAACCTTCACCTACCTCGAATTGAGAGGGGGAATCTCCAAATACCAAAAAAAATTGTTTCAGATCGAGAGTAGGACGGGAAGCCGAGGATAGCTTGAATTCAACCGCAGCGAGTTCGGCAGCAACTTCTCTCCTCTCGCTCTCGAACGAAACTCTTCCATTCTCTAGTTCCTCAATCAGGTCTAGATTGCTCTTCAGCTCGGCTCGATCGGTTAGAAGTTTAGTCCAGACCTCTTCGTCTTTGGTGAACTTCGTAACAGATTGAATAAGTTGCCTACCAAATCCCCTCATCTCTTCTCGAACGTTATGTTCGGCTTCAGCGATATCGCGAGCCCTATTCCTAGTTAAAAGCTCGATCTTTTGATTCGCTTCTTCGAACAAAGCCGTAGTCTCTTCTAGCTCAGCCTCCAAGCGAAGAGCATTAGACCTCGCAGAATCTCTTTCAGCGTTCGCAATTCTGATACGTTGCTCGTCAGCTGCTAGAGTTTTCTTCATATTCTCAAAAGATGACTCGAGGGCTTTCGCCTGCTCGAGTCGCTCAGAATGATTGACTGATCTAAGTTCATCAACCTCCTTCTTAGCCTTTGCGGCCTTTCTCATCGCTTGGTGAAGGAGGTTCTCATAATGGAAGATCATTCCATTAGTCTCCATAAACGCCTTCGGAGTAAAAAAAAAAAGGAAAAAAAACGTGTCATTAAGACAAAAAGTTTTTTTTTTTTACTTAAGAAAAAGGGGTTGTCATAATCAAAATCTAAAAGATCCGAACCTGGGATAGGTAGCATGCTCGGTTGACGTACATCTGACGGACTTCCGGCCTCCAAACCGAAAAAGGGGGAAGGGATGCCCCTTCCCTTGTCTGAAAACTTTGGAAGATGTCTCCAATCTCTTCTCCGCCCACAGAGGAGAATAACAGATTGATAAAATAGCTGCAATCTGGAACAAGTCTTGCTAATGCTCGCTTTCTAAATAAAAACTTACCTGAAATCGAAGCGGGTAAAGGATTTTGAGTCCTAACACTCAGTCCTTGAGACAAGGGAGCCTCCGGTCTCGGCTCATCAATTTCTTCTGGAATTTCTCTGTCTCCCGGAAGAGGGAGCTCAGAATCTAAAAGTATCGAAGAGGGAAAAACAGAATGCAGAGGGCTTGGGACTCGTGGCAGAGAACTTAATCTCACTGTTTTGAGTCTCTCGTTTGATAAAGTATCCGAGTCTGGAGCCTTCCTCTTTGTACAAGGAGAAGAAGTTACTTCTCTCTCTCCCTCTTGTGCGGAAGGGCAAATAGCGGTGGCAACTGGAGGGTCGTTAGGAATATCGGCTCCATGAGAATCCACCGCAGAAGACAAAGCCGCTTCTAAAGAACCATCATAAACCAAGAGGGTCTTCCTGTGGAAGTTACCAACCCTGGAGATTGCAGCTATCCGCTTCTTTTTCCCAATTTCGGATAACTGATCCTTAAGAGCTTTAGTCTCGGCGAGCATTTTTCGCTTATCCCGAGCATTCAGGCTCGAGGCGTCTTTTTCTTCAGTAGGAGGATCGAGGGGGTGAATTTGACCATCTTTGATAGCGAGCCCCGCTTTATGAATACGTTGAAGGGTGAAGGAATTCCAATTTGTTTCACCCTCAGAAACGATTCGAAAGAAAGATAAGAAGTCAACAGTTGGGCGGGGGATCGTCTGGTTCCCTGAAACAAAGTGTTGAGTTGAGAATTCTATGTCTTTCGCACAAAAACAGTGAAAGATAATAAAAGATGATTCTAACCAAGTTTGGGCGACCAATTTGGGAGAAGAAGACCGGAAAGCCCTTGGACGGAATGAGGATTAATTCTGGATTGAGTGGAAAAGGGATATATGAAGTCATTTAGGGGCATTTCGTCGATGAGGTTACGGTCAAAAATAGGATTCATGGAAAAAATACCCGCTGCCGCAGAATCACGGGCTCGAAATAGCCCTAAGAGTTTGCTGGTGGTGAGAGAAAACCCTGCCTCCGCCGAGACGGTCAGGGTGCTCAGAACGTACCGGAGGAAGTTGGGAGCCATTTGGGGAAAAGCAATCCCTAGATGAAGGAGGTACAGAAGGAGAACTTCCGGTATGGGAAAAAATAAATCACAACCTTTGAAATAGACTTCGTATGCATAACAATAACCCTCTCGCACCATTTCCGGAGACTCGTTGGGTCTAGGAAGAGAAAATTCTATTTCCTGAGGAATGTTACAAACGCGACGAAGAGCGCCAAGGGAAGCATGGGTCGATTGAGACCTGAAATGCGGACCGAATTTATCTCCTGTCTGGGTGAAGACTTCGTCCCCTCTGGGAACAGGGATTTCTTGGCTGTCATCTTCATTGTCTGAAACGTAGACGGCTGGGGAAGACATTTTTTTACTAAGAAACTTTTCTTTCTCTGGTTTGGTAAAAGCTTTCAGGGTGAATGTACGCTGTAAAAGCCGTCGTTCCATTTAACCCTATTTAGCGGAAAACTGCCACGAGAATATTGGGAAGTGGGACAGTTTTCCCCGCAGTATTAATATAAAATTAGAAAATTAATGATGACGGTTGTCAGGAAAATCAAATCACTTGATTAACCGAGATCGGTGTAATAGCGTAAAACATGGAATAATTCCAGAGTGTTAAGGATCTCAATTCATTAATTACTGTTTACTTAAGTCTTCCAAGCCGAGCACTCAGCTCGCAAGACTTGGGAGGCTAAATGTTGGGGTCTGATCCCACACATCTTCGGTAGGATCCACTTGGATCTGTCCACGTCATTATTACATAATAATCCTCTTGGAATTAAAGATATTTTATTATGAGAATCGAGCTTAACCAGTCGAGAGTTTGGTTCGGTCCAGTAAAAGAGGCCGATCCTTGCCATTATGGAGTTCGCTCTTATTCAACAAACAGTTCGCATAGAGAAAGGCCGAAGCGAGGAGAATATTGTTCGAGGCTCGCGGTAGCGTCAAGACGCAGGAGTTCGGAGTCAACAAGAAAGATTTCGGAAGATCCACGCGAAGCCCAAGATAGTTCGAATTCAAGCCGTTTCGGTCAAATTGTAACTTACATGATTAATGCGGATCAATGCGATTATGAGCAGTAAATGACCGCATTGATCATGTTTTCTCTATAAAAACAACCTCAAACGCATGTGTTTGGGAGGGCAAATCTCATTCTTCATTACTTCTAAGCAATACAATATACTTTCTCTCTTTACTACTTTCGCAAGGCATTTTATACTTAAATCTTGTCAAATTTCTTTACTTCTTTTCTTGGTTGATTTCCTTTTCGAATTTTCATATTCATTTCCTGATTTTACAAGAGTTTTTCTCCACTGAAATACTTAAAGATAATCGAGTGTGAATCCTACATCCACAACGTGGATTAATTATGTTTATGATTAGAGATTTGTAATGGGAAGATTAAAATGAATGACGTGGATTAAATATGTTTATGATTAAAGATTTGTAATGGCATATAATGTAATTTCTTACACTTCTTATTGTTACAACTTATTGATGTACTTCCCAAATAATAGTATACGATAATTAACATGCTGTGTAGTGTAAATATTTTTGATAAATATTTTAAAATTTAAAATGAAATAGTTGAAAAAGAATTGAAATAGTAAAATTTATATAATTATAAAATTAAATTATAAATTATAAGTGAAATAGTTAAAAATGATAGATATTGGACTGTACGGGCTTATTATCCATGTCCGAAACTGGATGTTGTTTATAAAAACCTCATTGAGAGGTACAGTGTTTGATTACCTACCAAAATCTTATTCAGATAAACATATTAGCTATGATTATTTAGATTAGCCACACTCTCCAGATTAGCTATCATTAAGGAGAAAAACAAAGAAGACAGAAATTCATTACTTAATCTGAGAACCTGCCTCAACGTCACACATCTCACCCTTAGTGGGTGTAAGCTCCCTAAACATTACAAACAAAAACGTAACTATTTAAGCATAAGAGAGTACCAAATTAGCAATCAAGATTTATTCAAAAAGAAAGAAGACTTACATGTCATTAAGTGAGAGTGTAACCTTGCCTTGGTTAACTTTAAAACCCACCTTTTCCTCCTGATAATCTCCAAGATCAACCAGCTGATCTTTGGGGATCGAAATCACACTAGTTTTTTTGTCCACCTTAGTGACAACCCTGAACATCAGGGACAAAAACGTCAATATCTAAACGTCAATGTCTATGTTTTGCTTTTGCACTATTTTGATGATCCCGTACAAAATGTTCACGTTTTGGTAGTAATATGAACAAATGTATTCATTTTATAAGTTTGGAATGGTAGCAGCGTGTCAGATAATACATAACGATAAGTTTAAGTAGTGTGATGCGGTTAAGTGGACTATTTTCAAGAAAACACGTTTTCTATGCCAAGATGCAGTTATTTGGTTTTTGAATGATATTGTAAAAGCGACGATGAATAATGTTTCATTGATAAAATAATTAACATGTTGTGTAGTGTAAGTATTTTTGATAAATATTTTAAAATTTTAAAAGTTTAAAAATAAATGAAATAGTAATATTAATATAATTATAAAATTAATTAGTTAATTATAAATGAAATAGTTGTTAAAAATGATAGATTTTGGACTGTATACTATACATGTACGAAACATAAAAACCTCATTTAGAGGCCTTTTGAGACATAAAAAGGCCCATTTGCTTCGGGGAAATCGGTACACATAATGTAAACCGGTACAAACTAAATAGAAATACTGGTTATAATCCGGTCCATAAACCGGTATATACACAGTAACAACCGAACCGGGACTCCATTATCAAAGTATGTGCTTAAGGTCTCTCTTCTCTATCGTTCTTTCCCAAGAACCCTAATCTTCCCCAAATCCTGAATCCATCGTTCTCAAAATTCACAAAGGAACCACCTTTATCGAAAGAAATCGATGGATCATCACAACTATCAATATCAAAATCCTTTCGAGAGACGACCCATCCTTAAATCCAAAGCTCCTGCTGTGAAGTGGATCAAAGAATGGTAATTTTCTGATTCCGTCACTTATGCGTCTGTTAGACTACGGATTCTTACTGTTTATCCTTTGTTTTAGGGTACCACAAGATATTGTTGCTACAGGTGGCAAGTGTTATCTACACAAATGGGTCACAGGTGAGATTTAAAAAATTGTAATGTTTTATCTTATTTTCATGTTTGTGATGTAATTGTATCGTTGTGTTGTTGTTATAGAGGATACTTTTAACAGACATAAAGAAAAAGAGAAAGAGCCTGATGTTCCAGAGCCTGAGCCAGAACCAACTACAGAGATTTTGTTTCTCTGTAGTTATGATGGATGTGGGAAGACTTTCTTTGATGTTAGTGCATTGAGAAAACATTCTCATATTCATGGAGAAAGACAATATGTTTGCGATCAGGAAGGATGTGGAAAGGTTTAATAATTTTATCCTCTTTTTGGTTGGCTTAAACACTCACTTTCATGATATATTGAAGCCATCTTGTTTTGTTTTCTGTAACAGAAATTTCTGGATAGTTCAAAGTTGAAGAGACATCATCTTATTCATACTGGAGTGAGAAATTATGTATGTACTTATGAAGGATGTGGAAAGGTGATTGATTTGATCACTCTCACTAGATTAGTTTATTTGGTATATGATATGTAATTAGGCAAAGGGACTGTGTGTTTCGTGTTATAGTAACTTTCCGTAGATGATGGATGCAGGCATTCTCCTTGGATTTTAACCTCAGGTCTCACATGAAGACTCATTCACAAGAGAATTATCATATATGCCCATACAGTGGATGTGGAAAGAGATATGCTCATGAATACAAACTGAAGAACCACGTTGCTGCCTACCATGAAAAGGTGTCAATACTCATTCGATAGATTGTCATGAAATACGTTTTTTTCTTGTGTTAAGACAGAGCAGCTCATTAGTCAGGGTCTATCTGAGTTCAGGAGAAATTGTGTTGCTTTGTGACTTCACTCTTATTTTCTTGGAAACCCGTGTCTCGTTAGTTTTTACGCTTGGGTGTAGTTTTTGTTTGCTAGAGGTAGGCGTAACTACTATTGTTAAGGTTTCAGTAATCTCACTCGATGCTAACTTTCTTTCTGGAGTAGAGAATTCTAATTGATTAGAAGTCGCATGATTAGAATTTTCTACAACCCTTTTACGGTATCTACACTCTATTAGTAGGTTGAAAGTTTCAGACGACGCATAGGCAGAACAATGCATTGGTTCTTTCATGTTTACATCCTTATAGTATCCATATTTGTAAGCATCTTAGAACTTACCTCTCTCAATTTCACAACCGGTTTAACAGAATGGTGCTGGAGAGACGCCCAAATATACTCCACCTGCAGAGAAAGTATCAAGGACTGTCAAAACACCTGCTGCAGTTTATGGCCCATCTTCGGATCGACCATACGCATGCCCTTACGAAGGGTGTGAGAAAGCTTACATACATGAGTATAAGCTTAAGCTCCACTTGAAGAGAGAACATCCAGGGCATTTACCAGAAGAAAACGCGGATACCCTCACACTGAACAAGCACAACGGCAGTGACAGGAATGATATGGATGACGGGAGTGACCAAGATGTTTACAGGAAACACACTAGTAACGGGAAAAGCCAGACACATAAACAACAGACCAGAGCTAAGCCAAACATGAGGACACCACCAGCCAAAGCTGGAAAGAAAGGTTCAACCTCTTCGCCTGCCAAAGTGAGGATTGCCAAAAAACCATGGCAAGCAAAAGAAACTTTTGAAGAAGTAGAAAGAGAAGAAGAAGAAGATAGCGAGGAGACAGAGGAAGATAGAGATAATGTGGATGACGGCTGGAGGTTTGGCGAAAACAACGAGGAGGATGATGACGATGAAGAGACCGAGTATGAAGACTAGTTTGAGCTTCATCTAAGCCATAGGAGACCTTTTGCTTACGTCCCATCTCTATTTGTGAAGGTGACTTTAGTAGCTTTGTTTCTTGACTCTTCTTCTTTTCGGTTGCCTTATACACTCTTCTTCATTTTAAAGCTTTGTACAGTATTCCTTAACATTTTTGGAAAGCTTTTCTTTTAGTTTTGGTCAACTTTTTGAAAGCTTTTCTTATAAATTACAATATTGAACCCCAACATATCTTCAATGTCGTTTACATGTGAAACAATGTAGGTTTTGAATTATGTCTAATGTAATTTAAGGAAAGAATGTTCTCTTGTTAGGTTATGATGATGGTGAATGAAGTTATCTTAATATTGTTAGTACTGTTTTACTTTATGTAGGTAATGGTCGAATATGCACGGTATTTTTGATTTTTTTAAGAGGAGAGATTATGATTGAGTAGTTAAACAAATTTTTGATATTCTTAAGAGGAGAGATTATGATTGAGTAGTTAAACAACCATTATAAAGTTATTCTCCTTTTTTTTTTTCTAGGTGAGTTCTCTCTTTTGATAGAGAGAGATTGTATTAGAGAATTTTGCGAAATTTGATAAGATGATTGTTGTGGTTGCACATGAAGATCAAGGTTAAACATTAACACAAACAACCCTGCATAATCATTCAATTCAGCGTATCCAATAATTCCTTTGTTAGATAGCATCAGAGAAATGCTAACACGATGGTTTATGAGCGTGGAGAATTAAGTGCAAAGAATCGCGATCCTTTAACTATTGAAGTAGAGAAAAAGATTTCAAGAAGGATAGAGAAAGGTACAACATAACGAAGAAGAAAACGAAGACATGAAACAGTGGAAGACAAGATAAGATCGTCACAAGGATCACAACGTTGTAATAGACACAAGTGCAGCCATTGTGGTAAAGAAGGACCAAACAGATTGACGTGTGATATAGCGATATGAAAACGGTTTGTTTAAAACCTCATGATTTAAATACTACATTAAAGCAAGTCTTAAATTTTTTCAAATTTTTTTTCAACATTGTGCTGGTACTATGATCACTGGCCGTTTTGTTTTTTCTTCCACAAACCGAGACGAACAAGAACAATTGTGGTCGCGGGTTCTCGAGCCCCATGGTGGGCGATTCATCTTTTTGAAAGCATGCTACAACATGGTTTATATCTCTGGATTATCATTTCTACATTTGTTGAGTATATTTTGGATATGTACTACTAATGTTTTTCTTGAATGGCTGCTTCTAGTTATTTGATTTTTGGGCAGTTTGATAGATTACTGATATTAGTAAGAAATACGATCTTAATCATTTATTAATTTCTTGAACTCATGATCGATATAGCTTCTTACTATATATCCTCTTCACTTATTAGATTTTTTTTTCGGTACACTACACAAGCAAAGACCCACACATGATTTAGACGGTAAAAAGAACCCGTAACCAAAATCTGACAAAATCTTAGAAAATGGAGCAAAATGCAGTTTAAAGAAATGAAGAAGCAAAAAATCAAGTGGAGGATGAAAGCAATCGTCTAGTTGGTTGATTAACTGGTCAACTGGGAACTACAAGAAAACAAGCCATTTGTGACTCCCATAAAAGTCGCAAAATGGTCGCAAACTCTTTTGTTGGGACTACTTAGCGACTACTTCAGTTGGTCGCAAAAAAACGGTCACAAAATAAAACAGTCCCAACATAGTCACTAATTTGCGACTACTTTCTGACTTTATGTTATAGTCGTATATAAGCGACTAATATGTGTCTCGATAAGAAGTTACTCATTTCCGACTAAAATGCAACGAGTTTTCTGCATTGGTGAAAAGAAGAGATTATGTCCCAAAGTAGTCGCAAATGAGTCTTTTAATTTTGCGACTAATTTAAGACTATGTGTCTGTAGTCGCAAAGAAGTCTCGTATTTGTTACCATTGTGCCTCGAGTGTTAGAGTTTTTGTAATTTGGTTTGGTCACAAATTGGTCAAACTGTTGTAATTGGTTTGGTCACAATTTGGTGCATATTTTTGCTAATCATAACACTTTATTAATTTCCAAATTTGAAATGCTATTAATCAAAAGTAATTACTATTTAAAAAACTAATCATACCAAAAGATTATCATCCTAATCATACCAAAAGATCATCACCCTAATCAAGTTTACAACACAACGAAAATATGACATCAAGCTCATGAGTTTGAGGAAGTTTTTTTTTCCAGAAGTACGAATTGTCTTCGTCAAGGCTGCTCCATTTCTCCTTATCTATTCGTTATTTGTATGGATGTTTTGTCGACACTCCTAGATAAAGCAGCACTCGAGAAGAAGATCGAATATCATCCCAAATGCAAGAATATCCAATTAACCCATCTCTATTTTGTGGATGACTTGATGATACTTGTGGATGGGCAAAAGAAATCAGTAGAAGGTATTCTCTGTACCTTTGATGAGTTTGCTACGATTTCTGGTCTAAAGATAAGTATAGAGAAATCAACTCTATGCATGGCAGTTATGTCAGAGAAAGACCTATCTGAAATCTTACAAAGTTTTTCTTTTACTCTTTTAAGAACTCATCCTTAAGTTAAAACTTTTGGAAAGCTAGAAACTCATTCTAATTTCTCCTCTCCTCTTAGCTTTCTCTCCCTCCTCTTCTCCTCTATGCACTTTCTCTTCCATGATATGGTAGAACTTTTTACGTTCAATACAACCGATTTCGGAGTATTTGGTGGACAAAAAATTCTCTAAAATCTTTGGTATTCTTCGCAACAGAGTTGATATTATCATTGGTATTTTTCGCAATGTAGAATGGGTTAAATGCATTTTCGTGTATAGGATCGACTAGAAACCGGAGAAATAAAAAGATTTGTTGTTTGATTGGAAAACACTCAAAAAGAGTTTGGACGATGAACCCTATTTAGATATTATGGGAAGAAGATGAAGGGGCTCGATTTTTAGCAATTATGTTTTTTCATTTTACTTTAATTTAAAATGAATAGAGAAAGTGAGTTGTGCCTTCGCAAAAGAAAAAAAAAAAAAAAAAGTGAAAGTGAGTTGTGTATTACATAAATGGAGAGATGGCACCTTAAGTCATAAAGATGATAAATGTTTGGCCATAGTTAGACCATGTACACTCGTAATTTTTTCTCAGTATCATTAGCCCAAATATAATTTTTTAATGGACCAAATCTCACAATTGGACCTCATCCGTATCAGTGGACTCATACCTCTGATACTCAGTATCGGATGACGTGGCAAAAGCTCATTGGACCATAAATGAATTTTTTGGTGATAACAGAGAAAAAAAATCATTTGCTCTTATCGTCTCTTCGCTGCGTCTTGACCCGATTCTTTTTCAATGGAAGCGAGAATCATCCTCCAAATTTAAATCCCTTGGAACCCTAATCGCATATTCTCTCGTACTCCTTTAGATTTCCCGTGCTTTATCAGAGCTTCTTCTTCTTCATGGGGTCACCAGAAGCCGAGAAGTTACAGAGGTCTGTCGTTCTGCCGTCCGTCTAATCTTCCTGCGTCGATAGTCTCGGAATTGTTATGGTAATGCTCTGTCGTCCGTCGTTCTTTCAACACTGTTAGCTCCGGTAAGTCTCTTGATGAATATGTTCTCCTTTCTTTTTCGTCGTTTTATCTTATCGGCGGTGGATTAATTAAGGTCGGAAACGTTATAGATCGGAATTTTCGTTTCTGATACGTTATCGATTTCCGGAATCCTTTCTAATGAATTGATTTCAAATTTGTATTTTTGGTAGAAATTTCGTTGTTAAGGATCTCTCTTTCTTGTTACTTGAGATGTTCTCCGTTGGCTTAGTTCTTGGTTTGAAACTCATTAGTTCTTGGCTGAGCAATTGTTTTATGGCTTGCAATTTAAGGAACATAGACCAATGAAGTAATTAGAGTTCTTTGGAATATGTTTTAAATGGTAGTCAAGGATGGAAGGGAGTTCGGTTTGATTTCAATTTGAAGATGTATGAAGTCTTGGAGAAGTCATCTTTATACTGAAACTTGCAAGGTTTGCAGGCAAAGGCTTGCTTTTTCATGTTGATAATGATGGCTTCTATTGCAGGAGAACGTAATGCCAACTCTTACCATGACTTTGCAACCTATTACTTTCCTTATGGTAGAACTTATGTTAATTTCAAACTTTGAAGACAGTAAATGCTGGTGGGCAGCCAAAATCTGAATCATATGACTTGAAGAAATTCCATGTTAGAGATATGATTATTGGAAGAATCAAACGTGTGGAGCCCTATGGCTTATTCATTGACATTGATCAAACTGGCATGGTAATGATCTAGTTTCATGCAGCAAGGTAATTCCTTCTCCTTTTAGTCTGAAGTGAGTGTGGTTAAGATTTGCTGCAAGATTTGTTGTCACATTCTTGTACTAAGCTCTCATTGTAATACACAAAATATCTCTTTGTCAGGTGAAAGAGAAGACTATAGCTGCAAGATGGAGTCAAGTGAAAATGTTTATATTCCCGGAGGCTAACCGGAAAGATTTTGATGAGCTGGCGGAAAACGTGAAAGAAGTGCTTGATGGAAACAAGGGGTATATGATGCTGATCTACTAAAGAGTTCTTTATTGCTGTTGTTGTTACAAGACTTAAAAACTCTTATCTGTGTTGATTGGCTATGTTTGCAGAAATGTTGAGGCTATCTTTTAGACTTAAAAACTCTTATGTGTGATGATTAGTTCAGGGATTGTCATTTTGGGTCTCACACATAAAAACTATAGAAAGTAAAGCAATAGTGTAGTATGTGTGTGCTTTGTCTAATCAAAGACTGATCAATGATATGTCTGTTCAATTTTACACATTGAAGATGGAGAAGTAGCAGCACACACCAAGAATCGATTGACATGGCAACATGGTCCTTTGTGGTACTCACTGCTTCTGCTCAACTTCACGGCCATTATCACTATTCTCTTTGGTACCTTTGTGGTACTCACTGCTTCTGCTAAGTCTTCTTCCCCTTCCTCCTCCAATGATGATACTGTTGACTATAGCTATTCTGCTATATAAAACACTTTCTACATTCCACTTGCATTTGTATTGCCCCTTGTACTGTCAACACTCCATTTATATGTGATGCATTTGTAGCGAAAGGCTTTGTGTTATACGAGTTTGCTACTTCTGGTGTGTAAAATCTTTGATATTAGTGATGAATTTTTCTTTATTTTCTTTTCATATTGCTATATATCACACAAACTAGCACAAAACATTACATCAACCACAAAACCATGACTTGAATCCATATCTTCTTTTTCTCTACATAACCAAAACACAAAAATTTGATGAAGTGTGTTTATCAAGACTTAATTAAACACCAAACTTCACTTGTCTCTTCTCTATCTTTCTTTTCAAAAATTCAAAACACCAAACACCAAATCCTATGTTTTTATATATTTATTTTCGATTTTGCAAATAATTTTTTTTTATAATACTTAAACCGGTCTCACCAATGGAAACATATTTAGTACCAGTATCATAAAAAATCTCAAACAATAAATAAACATTAAAATTAATACTAAAAAATTGTTAATGATACTCATAAAATATCACCTATGTGCATGTTTTGTTATTTTAGATGGTGTCTATGGTATATTAGAAAACAATAAATGCAATATGACATTTTTGGAAAAGTATTGCACTGATAATTTTCTCGAATTTATATTGATAAAATTGATATAACCCATAACTTCAAGATATAAAATTAATAGAGTCCAGAACTTCGGTTGGTAAAATTTATAGATTCAAAATCTAGAACTTATTTAGGAGAATTAGAAGAAAAGCAGATTTGATAATGAAAGCACCTTCAAATTTTTTGTATATGTATTTTATTATAATTTTATGTCAAAATAAATTCTCGTCATATAGTAGTACATTACAATGATTTTTTCTATATAACTATATTTTCTAATTTTTTTATTTTTATTTTTAGTTTTATTAATAATTGCTGTAAAAAAAATAAAAATAATAATAATAATAAATTAAATATATTGAAAAAATATAATAAAAATTTATTCTTCCATTTGGTTAGTTATTTAATTTATAATAATTTTTAATGTATTGGTGAAACGGAGGGAGTATATTAGCACCACAGTTACCTTTTCTACACCAATCAAGCATCCCAAAAGTCAGAACAAACTAAATGGCTTCCTCTTCCTCTTCTCCGACGCCTAGTGCTACGGCGGCGCTCTCTCCTCTTACGGAGGAGGAACTGACTCTGACAGTTAAATGGAATGGAAAAGAGTACACCGTCCGAATCTGTGCCGACGACTCAGTCGCCGAGTTAAAACGTCGCATCTGCCTTCTCACCACCGTCTTACCTAAACGCCAAAAGCTTCTTTACCCCAAGATTGGAAACAAACTCTCTGACGATTCTCTTTTACTCTCTTCGATCCCCTTTAAGCCATCGCTGAAGATGACAATGATCGGGTTAGTCTCAATTTTTCTCCAATTTCTTAAACCCTAACGCCAATCGATCTAATTGAAATCAATTTTTGGATATTTTAGTACTATTGAAGATGATATAATAGTGGATCAAGCTGAATCTCCTGAAATTGTTGATGATTTTGAGCTTGGTAAGGAAGAAGCTGTGGATATTAAAGATAAAGAAGTCAATAAACAGAAGTTGAGAAGAAGAATTGATCAATACAAGGTTAGTGTTTTTTTTTTTTTTTTGGTATCTATTTGTAAATGATTCAAGCTTATGCCACAATGTGCCATCATTTTGTAGATAAATCTTCGATCGCCATGTCGTAAAGGCAAGAAACTTCTTGTTTTAGATATTGACTATACATTGTTCGATCACCGTTCCACAGCGGAGAATCCATTACAGCTTATGCGTCCTTGTAAGCCGTATACTATAACTGTTTTATGCTTTAGCTAGTTAGTTTTAGCTTCTTTCTCTGATGGATGTTTTGATTACTTAATGCAGATCTTCATGAGTTTCTTACTGCTGCGTATGCGGAATACGATATAATGATATGGTCTGCTACCAGGTGATTTCAATTGTAGTTTTTGTTGCGTTTATTCCGATACATTTTGGTCATATTCCTAGCTTTTCTGATGCTGGAGTTATCCATTTTGGCTCCTGCAGTATGAAGTGGGTTGAGTTGAAGATGACTGAGCTGGGAGTGCTGAACAATCCTAACTACAAGATCACAGCTCTTCTCGACCATCTTGCAATGATCACGGTCCAGTCAGACACTCGTGGGATTTTTGATTGCAAACCGCTAGGCTTAATTTGGGCACTACTTCCTGAGGTATTCATATAACATACATCTTCACTTTGCGCATAAATCTTGATCTATCTTTGTAACTCATAGGTGTTATTCGGACTTGTGCAGTTTTATAATCCTGGGAACACGATAATGTTTGATGACCTAAGGAGGAATTTCGTAATGAATCCTCAAAACGGTCTAACAATCAGACCGTTTAGGAAAGCTCATGCAAATCGTGATACGGATCAAGAGCTTGTGAAGCTGACTCAGTACCTTCTGACAATAGCAGAGCTACATGATTTGAGTTCTCTACACCACAGCAGATGGGAATCATTCTCCCAGGACAACGTCAAAAGGCGCAGACAGGAATGACTTGGCCGCATCCATATTACTCGGTTTTTGTTTAGTTTTCTTGACATACCAAGAGGTTCAGATGTCACTTTTTGCTTGCCTTATATATTTTATGGGTTGGTAGAACGGTCAACATTTTATTAGTAGTTTCGAATGTTAATTTGCTACCGTAACATCAGAACCAAAATATTAATTAAGATGTTCAAATTTCTGATAAATGATGTGAGTTTGGTTACACAAACAGATGAACAAAACAAGCGACAGTTGATACAGAGCTTACATCACTACACGTTTTACAGGAAACATTCTCTTCAGACACAATACAAGCATTGCACAGCCCAAGATTTGAGAGCCCTAGAATGAAGCCAGTTTCGTGATAAGGATTGCAGTCTATTGAGCAGACATGAACAAATGAGTTAATAATATCTTATCATAAATACCTGATGTGCGCAGAGACAGACCAAACCGCCTCCAGCGAACCCGTTGTTTCATTAATGCCGTTTTTTCCATCAATCGCTCGCACTTGCTCATCGAGATGTCAAACCGGGTCAACAAAGATAAAAATAAACTAAGAAGCATAAGCACAAACAGAGCAGCTACTAATGTGATAGGGAAAGACACACAAGAAGCTGGCCTGGAACCATGAAGACAGCTCAAGCTCAAGCCATAAGCATAAAAATATTTTCGGCAGGAACTTTGAACCCTTAGGGCCTCAAGGACAGATTCGTGAATTGCGACTCTAAATCTCTACTCTTCGAACGCTGGTGGCTAGATGATCCTTGCTTTTTGGTCTGCTGTTGCTGCTGCGGCTCATGCTGCTGTTGTAGCTGGTATAAAGCCCGTAGCCTTACAATCTCTTTCTCCAATACATCATGTTCTACTGAAAAAAGAAACCCAAGATTAAGTTAACATCTCACTGTATACAATTTACATACTCAGGGAAACTAGAAGGCATCATTGATCTACTCCATGCTTAGAAGCTTGAAATAAGTTTTTTGGTTATGATGTGATAGTGTTATTATTTTATCCAAGAATTGATATCATAAAAGTAGACATCTTATCTTCAAAGTGATACGAAATTATGAGGGAAAGGTTTTGGGGTTCTGGTAAGTGCCTGAAAAACTTACAGTACTTTATAAGCTGCTCTTGTGCTAAGCTTTCCAACCGATTCTTAAGAGATTTGTTCTCCAAGCTGAGAATTAGATTCTGTTGATTGAGAAACTCAAGCTCCGCCGACACTTCAGAACCCTCTACCTGTAACATCTGAACGTTCCTTTCCAGCTCAGCTATGTACTGAATTTTACGGACTCGAGAGCGTTGGGCAAACTGCCTGCAAAAGAAAATCATCTGGTTTGATTAAACAGAGTAAAGTTACAACTGACCTAAGGGTGTTCCTTATTCCTATATGCATGTCAGCCTGATGTTTAACGCAAAAGTATAGAGAAGATATGAAAACACAGGGTGCAAGAGTTCACTTAATCAGCCAGCCTAATAATATGCTACTAATAACCTACCATCAAATGAATCATATAAATTTCTTTAGCAGAAAACAACCCAAGACAAACTAAAGTATCAAAATAGACCACGTACTGTCTAGCACGTTTCGTATCAGCCTCGGAGGTAACAGACTTAGCCAGAGAATTATCCCTTTTTTCGGAAGACGACTTTGAGAAATTGTTTATGAAATCTTTCTTGCCGTCAGCAGCACAATAAGCCTTCTCTGCATCATGTAGGCTACCAGATGACCCTGATCTTGTGATAGGGCTGCTCTCCAAACAACCAGAACTACTGTTTGGGCGGGCACCGGAATCTGATAATGAATCCCATGTTCTCATTTTCTGTTTGGGCAAATGAGCTGAAGGGTAGAAGGGGACGGGCTGGCTTCTCAGGTAATCAGACTCCTTGGGACCTCTGGCGTGAGCAGAGAAACTGCTATTGTTATTATATCTACCACCATCCCAAAGTGTGTAATCCACATCAAAACCAACAGGGACATCTACATATGCAAATGAATCACTTGATGACCGTCGATGACCTCCTTTCCGTACAGGTGTCTCGGGTTCGTTGAGAAGGTCGTCAAGCCAAGAAGGCTGTTCCTCAATCAGAAAACTCTCAGATGAAGTTCGATGATGATTGACATTTCCTTCTCCAAGCTTCTGAACAGCCTTGGATCCAATCACACTACTTGGAACAAAATCTGAACAAAACGTTGGACCACCCGTAAACGGACTTTTTGGAGGAAGTAAAGCCTGCTTCCCAGTGCATCCCAGATTTCTAAGATTCTGAGACCCCTTGGAACTTGCCATCTGCCCAACATAAACACAAACTCAGACAAAACAGGTAGGGATTAAATAAAAGTTGTACCTAACAGAGAGCAATAGATGAAGTTGGCCTAAGCAAGTAATCTAGTACCTAAAAATGTGCTCCTTAAGCTATCAAAACATTGCTTGAAATGGTAAAGATAGTTCTTTTACATAAACACACATAAGATGCAAGTCCTAATCCACCAAATGTGAATGATTTAACAGAATTTTCACTATGAATCAATAGAAATTAGATAGATAAATCTGCCCTAATTACAACATTTTCATCAACAAGGAAAATAGCAAATGCAAAAAGCCCTAAAAATCACAAATCAGTTTTTAAAAAGTCTTACCTCTCTATGAATAATAAATCGAGAAGGAGACGAGATCTGCAAAATCGAAACGACGAATGAGGAAGAGCAGATAGATTGTTGTCTTCTTCTTCTTGTATGAATGAATGAATCTGTCAAATTGTTTCTTTTTCTGGTGGCAGACGTTACAAGGCTAGCTGGATTGATGAGTAAAGGCCTAAAAATTAACGATGATTTTGTTTTATTTATTTATTTTATTTATTTTCCAGTTATGTTTTTTAGCTCCCTGTGTTCTCGCGCTGTCTTCAACTTGAGCGTAGGTTTGTCATCTGACTTTGTGAACAAGTTCTGTCCAAAATCCTTTTTTATCTCATGTTTTTATTAAATGAGAAATTTGTTGATGTTTGTAAATTTGTAATAGTATACATATATATCTTACAAATGCCTTACAAATATTTTACAAATATCTTATAGATAACTTGTAAAATCTTATGTGTATAAATTATACAACTTTATTTTACACAAATTTTTTTTTATAAAACCTTATAAATGTAGACAGAGTCTCCAAATAATAGTTATTTAAATGTATTAAAGACTAACAAGAAATTTATAAAGCACAAATTTAATATCATGTAATGAAAACTAGACATTACAATTTTTCATATTCAATTTTGTTTTATGACATACATCACAAATTTTCTATTTAATTTTCTCTTTTATACAAATAAACTTATATTTCTTCCATTTATATTTGATTTTGTAACAAACATCAAAATGTTTAAAATATTATTTAAGTTGAATCTATTTTTATTTTAATAAAAATAATTCACATGACATTATTTTCTAGAGTTATTTCATTAAAATAGAATGTGATACTTCAGATAGTGTTTATTTACATATTTGTGCATATAGCATAAATATAATAAATATATATTATATGTCGTAGTACTTTATATTTGTAGGACCTGAATATTGGCACACGAAAACACAATCTAATATTTGCAAAATAATTAACATAGAATAAGTAATGAAATATAACAATATCGAAAAGATGATTGAGGAACAAAGATTGACTCTGGTAAATAGAGTCGGGAACTTTGATGATCTCTCTCCTTAACTCAAAAATCACCCTGTAGTGTGACAGTTTGATGACGATTAGAGTCCTATGATTAAATTGTTTCTCCTTTTGATTCACAACACTCAAAATCAAAAGGTGATTGAACGCTAGTCTTGTGTTGTACTCTTAGACACAAACAAGAGAAGAAGAGAGAACAGAGGGATTTTGATCCTTCAATCGATGATTAGAATAAGAGACAATAACCATGATTTTACAGCATAATAGTTCACATCCCTGGCATTTAAGGGGAGAGTTGGATCTGGATTTCGTACCTCGAAATCCATTGGCGAAAACATTAAAGGACTTCATGTAATGGGCCCGGCCCGACGGCCCACAAGGAACCAAAGGAGATTCGATGATGATGATTGATTAAGTCAGCGGGGATCTCGGGAGAGGACCTTGTATCTAGGAAGAAGTTAGCGTGGATCTCGGAGGAGATGACCTAATTCGAGGACCTATATAAAGACGGAAAGAGACTTGTAGAAAGATCATCGCCTACTAGCCTACTAAGACCTAATACTCAAAAACACTTGTATTCTCATACTTTTCGTTGTATTCACTTAATTCACATCAGTAAAAATCCATTCGTTCGTAACAATTCAATTCTCAAAGTTTCATTTAAAGTCTAGCCCTCTTTGCCCATAAAAACTAAATACAAATCTCGAGTGTGGATTTCAGCACCCACATGGAGAATATCCAGCCTTGGTGATAAAGCCAAACATTGAACGTGAGAAATAAAGTGAAAATTTGGGAGTTATGGAAATTGAATCTCCAGTTCTCCACGTTGATTTGTTTTTTTTGGTAAAAGAACGGGAGAATTAATATGTGCTACCGTAACCTCTCGCGCCAATTCTTTCAAAAACAATACTCGATCCCGACAGTTGCGAATTGAGCCAAAGATATTACCACACCGCCATTTCTACCCCCACCACACACTCATGCAAACAACGTTGCCCAATTGCTCCCATAAACCTTGTTATCCTCTCTCAAGTTATCGTAAATCCATTCCAACAGGGAGCTTGCGAAAAACTTCCGCACGTTTTGCGGGGAGACAATTTTTTTCCAAATGCCCTCCATGGCTGGAAAACCCCGTATGACATGAATGATTGTCTAAAGACCACCTTTACATATCTGACATATTTTCGTGTCACACAAATGTCGTTGGTAACGTTCCGCATTAGTCATAATCACCTTTTTCGTAACTAACCAAAGAAAAACTCTCACTCTCTCCGGAGCCACAACCTTCCACACTCGCACAAAGAACCTCTCCATACTCTATCTTGGGAGATCGTTTCTGGTCAAGAATTCTGATAACATGGGATTTTCGCCCATATTTGCTATTATTTTCTTATGTTTTAGGGAGCATTTGGAGTTATTTCAGAACCAATAAGGTGTTATTCAAGTATTTATGGATTCAAGAAGGTTTTAAGAGTTTTTGAGCTTTAAAGACCAAAAGGCGATCAAAACCCGTTTCAAGACAGTTTCTATACGTCAGAAGTATGGCGTCCGATCGAGGTCTTCCCGATTACCAAATCAAGAGATTTGTGGCTATGGAAATCTAGAAGAGTCAAGATTTGCCTCAAAGTAGAATCAGAGATTTTCATCAAGCCATTCGGAAGTTATGACCAGAAGAGTGAAGACATATCCAGACCGGCCAGAAGCTATGCAACCGTTCCGGAGCTTCTAGGCCGCACCGGTCACAAGGCCCGAGCCCAGGCTGCATTCTACTCTCTACCCCGGTAACTAAGGCTTCTACTCTGTCCAGGAGTTCGAGTTTGCACTTAACCTAATCACGGGAAAAGATGCTTTTACCCCTAAACCTAATCCTTGGTCTCCGAAACCTATAAATACCCGGTGAAAACCCTAAACCTAGGTGTGCTTCTCCAACCCTTCACCGAGTTCGTCCCTGCCCTCACCGTGAGCTGCAGCCATCGTTCTAGAGCTTTGAAGACACCGAATCTCTCTCTCTCTCTTTTCTCTTGTTAACTCTAAGATCTACTAAGGTGAAGTCTTACCTCTTGTATTCTACATTCAAAGAAGTAATCTCTAAACCCTATTCAGTTCTTATTCATCTCTTTCTTATGAGTTTATCAAACCTTACTTTGATGATCTCTTTAACCATGCTAGAGTAGTTTTCTAGTTGGGTTTAAAGGGTTAATCAAAGGGGGGTCATGATCGATCGTCTAGGTGGCGATACTTAGAGTTTTGTTTGATCGTTTACACTGTATTCTTTCTAAGTAAGTTGTTTCTTAATGCATGTAGTTAGATTCATGTCCTAACTCGTGATCCCAAGTTTTTAAATTGCTCACAAGGTTGTTTAATACGCTAGACCTAGCTTACGAATGTGTATCGTGTTATAACAAGCACACACCACTTAGTTATAGGGCTTTATGGACTAGAATCGAACTTGATCTTATTGCATTGATATATGTGTCGTTCCCTGCATAGGTTGAGTAATGGAGTATAAGGATTTTAGCCGACTAATTCTATAACATAGGGTTAACCGAATCTTAGTGTTTCGTATGTCCGAGACTTGGAAGTAAACAAACCTAATTCTAGTATTTCTTAGATAACGATCATTGAACCCCCTGTGATCCCCTTGATGTCCTGATAATAGATTTTTAAGATCAATTAAACCTAAAACACTATCGTGTCGTTGTAGTATTTTAGGGTGTCAATCCAATCTAGTGTGATGCAAACAGATGAGATGTGATCAGAATTTGCTAAGTCAAGCCAAGCAGAGAGCTGTTGTTTTCTAATAATCCTAATGCGAAATAACAGAAATATAATGAAACTGCAATGTAAACTAGCAATAGCAGGCAGTTGAATAACAAAGCAGGTAAGATAGCAGGCAATCAAATGGATGAGAGATTCCTAAGGACAGGGTAATCGAATAGCGTGGTCTCCTTAATCTATTTAGACGGTTGACAAAACTTCACAGAAGCTATCCCTTGACAACAAGTTCAAAAGCAAATCAATTCACCACCGTGATAGAAATTCTCAAGCAGAGCTAGACACAGACCTAATCACCATTAGCGATCTCTAACTAAGCAGGCAATACCGAATCAACTTGTTAAAGCCAATACCCGCTCTAAACGGCCAATACCTTGGGATAGAGGCGAGTATCTCTGGAATTAGTGGATCAGACATTCCATCAAACACCTTTTGGGTGCGGGAATGTCTGGATTCATTTTCCAGTTGATCAGAAAGGAACAAGCAATAAGCGCAACTAATCCAGAAGGGATTCAAACAATCTAAACTCAACCATCTAAATCGACTAAGACAACCACGACTACTCTATCCCATCCTCAGAAATACAATTCACTACTCAGACATAATCAAAAACAATAGCAATGAAACGATTGAAAACTTGATAACAGGAAATGATAAAGACTGAAACAAAAACTGAATTATAAAATACCTGAAAGCGAATACAAAGTCGCAGGAAGAACACACTGCGGCTATGAAAACAAGTCTAGGTAAAAACTGAAAATAAAAACTGGATGCCCTAGGGAAAACCCTTAGAGGCTGCTTATATAAGCGAAAAAAAGTTAAATAAGGAAAGTTCGGGATAGTGGTCTTCACAACGAGACTTTGCGATCAAGCATCTGATGGGCTGAAGTGGGCTTCCCTGTGATCGAGTGAAACTGATCAAACTGGGCTTCGGGAACTCCGTCTTGCGATCGAGTGGTCTGTAGTGAAGACGAGATGGAATGGTCCAGCGACCTTGCGATCGAGTGGTGCGATCGAGTAGATGACGTGAGGTGGTGATCGAGTGGTTTCTTCAGCTTCTCTTCTCTTCCGTATGCTCAGCTTGTCTGGTTGAGTGAGGAATGAGTAGATGGGCTTCTGGTGATCGAGTGGTGTAGAGTAGGTGATCCCTCCTGGCTTGCGATCGAGTGATATGTCCTTCATGACAGCTTCTGCTCGATCTTGCGATCGAGTGGTTTCTTCTGAAATTGCTCCGGGGTTGTGATCGAGTGGTTTTGCCCTTCATGACAGTTTCTGGGGTTGTGATCGAGTGCTTTGCTCTGTCAGGGCTCCGAGGTTGCGATCGAGTGCTTTGGCTGAGGGAGTGATTGAGCGTTCTGAATTTCTGTTCTGTTTCTCCTCTGTTTGAACTCCAAAAGCATCCAAAGTACCTGAAAACAACCAAATATGCGAAGCACATGCAATCCTAATGCAAAAACGTCCTAAATATGCAAAACACACTAAAACGACTACTAATGAGATGAAATGTGATTGAAACAATGACAAAGTGATGAAGAATGAATGCTTAAATCATGCAAATTATAGACATATCATGCCCAACGTTTGTCTCTTATTGATTACTTGCTTTCTTTAATCGCTTTTTACTTTTCTTTCTTATTGCTTTCATTTACTTTTACTTGCAACCGTGACACCAACCAACAACCCCTCTTTTATTGTTTTGTCCTAGCTTTACTTTGTCTAACAGGTTCGTCCGAACTACTTCTCTCTCTGTGGAATTCGATCCTTAAATACTACAACCGATTCACTGTGGACTTGCAGTAGTCGTGTGGTCTTTTGAGGTAAAAGATTGAAGCGAAAAACCATCACGCATCAAATGCATATACTGATCTCACTGTGAAACCTCCATCTGAGAATTCCCCCCCCCCCAAGACAGCGTATCTTTCGCCCTTGTAACATTATCCAAGACAACTGAAAGCAACTACAACTTTATTGTGTCCAATAAATAAGGTACGATCCTCATTCTCAGCCTTGAATTCGTCTTAGTGTGTCATATCTAAGGATTTCAAGGTTTGGTAAATCAAGAGTCTTCTGCAGTTCTTGTCCGACCATTCACTCCACCATCTTTGTTCTTTGTGGCTTCATCGTCCGTTGAACCTAAGGAATATCTTTTCACCACCTTAGAGTGCCAACTCCTTGGAAGATTCTCATCTTTTGGTATCAGAGCACCACTCTAAGTTTGGTTTCTATAACACTATCATCTTCTTATCTTTTTATTTTCTATCATACATCTTCTCTTCTTTCATTTTCTTTCACATCATCTTTTATCCTTCGTCTTCTTTTCTTCTATTTCATTTCATCTCTTTATTTTTGTCAAAAAAAGAAGAAAAAAAAAAGAAGAAGAATATCGGGAATTGAGGACAAGTCTTTTTTCAAGATGGAGAGTATGATATGATAATGGGAAGCAGCAGGACATGTGTTCATTGTTAGAAGCGTATCTTATCAATGGCAAGGAATCAATTCACGATACCACTTGGAGAATGTGCTCAGCTCAATTACGGAACTTTCGAAAGAAGAATCAAATCAAAAGGACAAAAAAATGAGGGAGTTATTCAATTTACAAATCAGATGTTCTCCATTTTACCCGATTCAAACCTGCGCGCATTCAATCCAGAATTTCGACCAGACCAGAATGAATTAAGCTACAAACCGAATTGTTCTATAATCTTGGTCCATGAGAGAAGCCCAACTAAGTGGATTCAGCCCAAACACAATCAAGGAAGATCAATTTTCGTCTATAGCAAAGACTGCATTTAATTCTGTTGATTTCTCTCTCTTACATGCACTTTAGAGTTTGAATTTCTTTTCCCTAGATGCTCTCCATGTTAAGCTATTGGTATGAACGTTTTGTTGTAATTCCTCGATATAATGAGGTTCATTTCATAAATAAAGAATAAGCTTTTCTGATATTTTTGGAATCTTTGACAGTGAGTTTTCATTTTTCGTCAATGGTGTGTAATATCCATTGGTTTGGTTAATGGTGTGTCATATCCATTGATCTATACTAGATCTGTCTTGGTGCGTCATATCCAGGGGGTCTTGTCGAGAGTGATTCTCATTCTCAACCTTGAATTCGTCTTAGTGTGTCATATCTAAGGAATTCAAGGTTTGGTAAATCAACAGTCTTTTGCAGCTCTTATGGGACCATTCACTCCACCATCCTTGTTCTTTGTGGGTTCATCGTCCGTTGAACCTAAGGAGTATCTTTTCACCACCTTAGAGTGCCGACTCCTTGGGAGATTCTCATCCATTGGTAATCTTCACCAATCGTTTCTTGAGGAGATATATGAAGTAACATAATATATCATGGATTTTACTGTTTTTAGTCATGATATATGTGTCAGTTTTAGAGTCTTTTTGTTGTTTCTAGAGTCTTTTCTAGTCTTTTTAGGTTTTTATACGTTTGGGACAAATTTAGAGATAAGAAACCATTCTGGAGCTAAACCGGAGATTAAGAACTGAAGAAACGATTTCTGTGTCAGACCAAAACATGAGTGTAGACCGACACCCCCTGGTGTCGATCGACACCACACGCGGCCCAGCAACAGTCTCGACATTTAAGAGTTTTAAAGCCCGAAGAATCAACCTAGAAGACTTTCCTATTTGCAAATTTAGTCCCTGCACGTTTTTGGAGACAATATAAATAGTTTTTAGGGTTTTCATTATTCATTACCAATCTTTCTTCTGCAATTTGCTTTGCAATTCTTTGAGCTTGAACCCTTTGGAAGATAATTGGAAAGAACTACTTTCAGAGATTTCAAATCCCTATAGAGAGAAGATTTATTCTAAACAATTTTCTTCTTTTGATTTCTTTTATGCAATCTTATTCAAACATGTTTTCTGTTTCAGTAATCATGTCTGAGTAATTTCCCTGTTAGGTTTAGGGATTCTCATTAGGGACTTAGATGAATTAGTAGATCGATTACCTGTTAAGATTAATCTCTAGAGTTCTTCACCTTAGGTTGTGCTTAATGCTAGTTCTAGAGTAGCTAACTAGAAGTTAATCATAGGATAATAGGTTTGATCCGAGAGGGCGCCTGTTACTGAAACTATCTTAGGTGGGCAGAAATTATTAGAGTCATACGAGAGTTGGTTTAGGAATATCTGTGAACATATAAAACCTGTTATTAAAGCTAGTGTAATTTTAGGAGTTTACATACGAGAGTTAGAAATTCCTGATATTAGGTTTAGTTAGTCAATGCGAGCAAGAGCTGATTGGCTATAGATTTGTGATTTGAGTTCTAGATCGGTTCGATAAATAATCTTAATTAATTTGCTAGATTTACTATTTATTTATTTCCTACGAATTTCCCTAAACCTGACGTTTTAATCTATTTGATCTTTCACCTGATTTAATTGCTTTGTTTTATTTTAATTTACTTAATATTTTATTTTGCATAATTTCGAGACTGTTAGCTTATTATGTGAACAAAAGAACTTTATAGAATTTGACCCTAAAGTGTTGCAATTGAGTTCTCTTATTTTGAGAGATTAGTCTTAGGAATAATTTGACTCACACCAAATTTGGCGCCTTTGTCGAAGTTCTTGGAAATCACCATTAAGTTTTGTTTAGAAATTTTGTCTAAATTTTTCTTCTATTTTGATACTTACACGTTTCTTTCTTTTATTTTTCTTGTGTTGCAAGTGCATGCCTAAACGCATAACTCGAAGCAGCAGAGAAAAGGAACTCGTCAATTTGTCTACACATGAATTGGCAAAGTTAAAACACACCAACCGAAAAGCTCAAAGATCATCAACAATGGTTTTTGGAGAAATTAGAGCTGATGAACAGGGAGTTTTGAGAGATGATTATGGACAAACCTACAATGAGGCTGGACAGAGATTGGATGATCACGGGATCGTCATACCATCGGATTCGATGGTAGATGATCCGAACGCCCAGCTTGCTGCTCCACACAACGCTGTAGCTGGAAACGTCATTGGTGTCGACCGACACCCTGATTGTAGATGATCCGAATGCCGAACTTGCTACTCCACACAACGCAGTAGTTGGAAAGATCATTGGTGTCGACCAATACCACCAGGGTGTTGCTCGACACCAACTACCAGCAGACGTGCAAAACAGAGATTGCTAGCAGGGCTCTACAAGAAAACAGGCAGATAACGACTACCATATTAGTAGCAGAATAGTCGGTAAAATGACTTTAACGACTATTTGGCGACTAAATCTTGTAGTTGTAAAGGCGACTAATTTACGACTATTGTAGCCAACGAGAAGTTAGTCGTAAGGTAGACGTCAAATAGTCGTAATAATAGATGACTGAGTTACGACTAAATTACGATTAACTCAGTTGATCATATGGTCTTCTAAAGATAGACATTAAATAGTCGCCAAATCTTTTGTGTCTATTTAACGACTAATCAGTGACTAATATTGTAGCTATAAATCATAGTCACTTCGTAGTCGCCAAATTGTTAATGACTCTTTGATGTCTAATTAGCGACTATGTTTGTAGCTCTTATTTTTAGTTAGTGTGCAGTCGTTAAAAATGGCGACTAATCCGTGACAATATGGTGACCATATATACGACTAATTTGGTGACTACAGTTCTTTTCGATTTAAAATATGGTACGTTTGTAGTTGCTATTATACGACTACAGGCTAATAATCAATGAAACCAAAACTGAAACTAAAACCAAATCCAAAAATATTAACAAAACCACAATTAAGCTGAAACTAAAACCATTCAAACCCAACCAAAACAACATTAAGTTTTTGTTCCATAGAGCTACAGAAAGTCAGAAACATAAGGCATAAAGTTTAAGTTCAGAAAAGAGAGGCATAGAGTTTAAGTTCTGAAAAGAGAGGCGTAGAGTTTAAGTTCAGAAAAGAGTTAAGACGTCTCAACCTATAAAGCAGATGGAGATGGAGTTGTAGTTGTATCATCAAGGGGAAGAGTTGTTGAGAGAGGGTCTGAGGTTGGCTCTTTAGCAGACTGACTTGCCATGAAGTCGAGGAAGTGCCGATCTGTTTGACGTAGATACTTCTCCACCAGAGACAACTACTCGAGCCTGTCCTTCTGCTCAGCCACAGCCCGAGATTGCTCAGCCTCACGCGCTGCCTGCTCTTCTATCTTGCGTTGAGCTTCCTTCAATTGTTCTTGCAGAGACACAAAAGAAGAAGATGAATCGGGTTGCTTGCGCTTGCCATTGACCAGACAGTCTTTGAGGTTTCCAACTCCATAAAAATTTCCACTTGAATCCCTATCAGTAGACTGCAAAGTCAGGGAAAGCCAGAGATTAGAGCATGATACAAAAGAGAATCATAGAATATAGAGAGAGTGTTTTGGGAAAAAATGAATCATAACCTTAAGGAAGATGGCTGTATATTCTTCGGTTGTTAG
This sequence comes from Arabidopsis lyrata subsp. lyrata, assembly GCF_000004255.2. NCBI lineage: Eukaryota > Viridiplantae > Streptophyta > Magnoliopsida > Brassicales > Brassicaceae > Arabidopsis > Arabidopsis lyrata. The sequence goes on along the minus strand of NW_003302550.1, from coordinate 17,359,360 downwards.
CTCCCGTGGTCGTGAAGCACCATCAGAAACAGCAGAAGTATCACCCGCAACCTCAGCCTCAGCATCGAGCTCAGACAACTTCTCTTGAACATTCTGGTGATATGTTTTAGCAATCTTCTCCGCCTTCCGATCAACATAAGTACCATCAGGCCTTATATGTGTCTTGATGAATACCTCACCAAGACTGACCGGTCTTCCCAATTCCTCCTCCTGCAACAAGGATTAATAACATTAAAAACAGATATGTCAGTTTTAAAAGGACAGTGAAGTTGTAACAAGAAGAAAGAACATAACTATTAAAGTAACTGACCAATTCATCTTTTACTTATTGAAATGACTTTGGACATGAGAAGTGGATGTGAGGCCCGAGACCGTTACAGTCAGACATACGGACATTTGAATAGGTCTGACTCCTTGCCTTTGCTTCTTCAGTGTCCCAGTAATCAGTCATTGTTTTCCAGAGAGTGGTTCCAATCCACTCAGGTCGCTCTCGACCTGTCCTCGTATCGCTGACCATGTCCTTCATTCTCCGTTGATAGATTTCCTCGAAATGTTGTTGCATAGTCCCTGTTATCAAGGGATCCCAGGTGTGGGTTTTCTACCAAAAAAAGAAAGAGCTAATGTGAGTGAAAAAAAACAAGTAAACATAAATAGAAAGGCTAAAGGACAAATAACTGTACCACGAACTCGAGGAAGTATCTCTCTTGTTTGTCCCGAGGCACACAGGTCCAGCTGTAGAAGGGAACATCGAATTTGTTCTTATTCACCTTAGTAATCTTCCGAACCAGTTTTGATCCTTTGTCGCGATCAAACCTCCAAATACATGAAACAATAAACAAGAAAGGAGGTTATAATAGGCGGAGACACTTAAAAAGAAGAAAGAAGGAGATAATAGAAAGCAAAACAGATACTGTGACTACAAACTCTCATCATAACTCAACATCAAAGACCAATCCACCTATATTGGACAGGGCCTCCCAATTCTGCTTCGTAGGGGAGAGATGTATAGGTAGGTGCTCCATAACATCAAAAAATGATGGTGGAAAGATCTTTTCTAAGTTGCAAATGATTAGAACAATGTTCTGTTTCAGAATTTGAACGCGACTTTTTTGCAAAGTTCTTGAACATAAGTCCCTAAAAAATGCTCCAACCCCTGCAAAACATGTTCAAACTTATAAGTGTTATATCTATATAAAGTATTATCATATTTACATGTCATATATATATAATAAGTAATTAGTACCTGATAATGCAAGGTGAACGTTCTGGTCTAGGAGTTCAACAAAGATAAATGGAAGTAGCCATTCCATAAACACATGGCAGTCATGACTCTTCATGCCTGAAAACTTGCCATTCTCCATATCAACACAACTAGCCAAATCTGACGAATAACCATCTGGAAATTTAACCGCATGTTTCACACATTCCAATAAACTCGTTTTGGCTGCTTCTGTCAATACATATGCAGGGAATGGAGCTTTACCTTTACTATCAATATGTAAGTCTGGCCGAGAACAAAATTGTTCTATATCCAATCTTGACATGATGTTGTCTTTTGATTTACCCTACACACTCATAAGAGTATTCATGATGTTGTCCAAGAAATTCTTCTCTGTATGCATCACATCAATATATTGTCTGAGATTTAGGTCCTTCCAGTAAGGTAGCTCCCATAATATGCTTTCTTTGTGCCAGTTATGCTCCTTCCCATAGCCTGGCATCTTCTTTTCATGACCGTTACCACCAACCTCGGTTTTTGGTGGATTTACTTCCTTCAACCGTTCATAATAAACATGCTCACCTGTCAATGACTCAGGTGGATACTCTCTAGAAGCGTCTCTTCCTTTTAAGAAGTCTTTTTTGTTCCTTCATAGTGGATGACCATGAAGAAGAAATCTTCGGTGACAATCAAACCAACATGTCTTCCTTCCATTAGGTAAATAAAAAGACTTCGTACTATCCATGCAAGTCGGACAAGAGAGTTTACCATGTGTGGTCCATCTTGATAACATGTTATACACCGGAAAATCACTTATCGTCCACAGTAGCACTGCTTTTAGATTGAAATTTTGATTCAATGACACATCGTATGCATCAACTCCAGTAGACCACAACTCTTTTAACTCTTCAATAAGAGGTTGGAGAAAGACATCCAGACTAGATCGCGGATGATTTGGCCCAGAATTCAGAATTGTAAGAAACAAGTACTCTGTATTCATGCACATACCCGGGGGGGGGGGGTAAATTATATGGAGTCAGGATCACAGGCCACAACGAATGATTACGAGACATGCCAAATGGATTGAACCCATCGGTACATAATCCAAGATAAACGTTACAGGGTTCTTCTGCAAACCGGGGATTTTGCTCTTGGAATATCTCCACTCCGCCGCATCTGAAGGATGAAACATTTCTCCATCCTTTGATTGGTGCTCGGCATGCCATCGCATTGCCGCTGCTGTCTTCTGGCTCTGATACATTCTTTTTAATCGGTCACCAATAGGTAGATACCACATCCGACTATATGGTACCTTGGTTCTTCGACGATCATCCTTAGGCTTCCATCTTTGTGAACCACAAAACCGACATTGATCTTCCTTTTCGTCTTCTTTCCAGAAAAGCATACAATTGTTAACACAAACATCAATTGTATGATACGGAAGGCCTAAATTGCGCATCAATTTTTTGGTCTGGTAATGTGAACCTGTTGCCTGGTTTCCTTCTGGTAAAAAATCTGTAAACATTTCGCAAACTGAATCCACACACTTTTCACTCATATTATACTCCAACTTATTTTGCATCATCCGAGCAGCTAAGGATAACTGCGACTGACCTTCACGACAACCATCGTATAATGGATTTTTTGCACCTTCAAACAAGTCGTAGAATTTCTTTGAATGGTTACGTACCAGTTCTTCCACATTCTGATGATAGACGTTATAATCAAACCCCACGTTAAATGCATCGTTCACCATATCCACATATGGAACTTCTACAACATAATTACCCACATCTTTCTGATTCCTATCATCATACGTCCTATCATTATAACTCGTTCCTATATCCATATTGATCTCTTCTCCATGCTTATACCAAACATAATAATCAGGCATAAATCCATGAGTAAACAAATGACTCATAACTCTTCTACCGGAAAGAATATATTTTTCGTTCTTGCACACACTACAAGGACAGTGAAATTGACCCCGATTACTCTGGACTATTGGTTGGCTATTAGCAAACATCATGAATTCTTCAACTCCTGCTTCAAATTCAGCCGTAAAATTTCCCGTCGCTTCATCGAACCTCTTGTACATCCACTCCCGATAAAACCTGCTATTACCGCCATAATTGTAATTTTCCGCCATTATTAAAAAAAAAATTATTATTTTTTTTTTCTGAATCTTTTTTTTTCAGTCACTCTTTCTTTTTTCTTCTCCTGAATGTTTTTTTTTTGTTTTTTTTTTGGTTGCTCGCACAATGAAGAGAAGAGTTGCAGAATTTTCTTTATATAGGCATTTTCACAGTGACTAAAAAACGACTACAAGCCGTAGTCGCCATAAAAGTAGATACACCTACCACCCAACAAAAAAAACGTGCGTATATAAATGTTTTTTTGAGACTAATTAGCGACTACCTTACGACCCGCCGAATGAGTCACTAATTAGTCGCTAATTTGGTGACTAAACATCTCGGTCGTTAACGTAGTCGCTAATTTGGCGACTATTTTGCGACAGCAACATAGTCGCTAACAACTTAGTCGCCTCATAGTCGTTGTTTAACGACTAAAAGTACGACTATTGATTTTGGTCGGGTTTTAACGACTAATCGACGACTATATTAGTTTAGTCGTAACGTAGTCGTAAATTAGTGCCAATACAGTCGCTAAAAATGACGACTATATACATAGTCTCGGTATCTGCCTGTTTTCTTGTAGTAACAACCACCTGTTGTGGTAGAACGTCAGCTGACTCTTGGGGATTACAACAGGTCTAATCGATCAGTGATCGTGCCTTTCCCATTCCAGAGAAACGACTTTGAGGTGAAGAACGCCTACTTCACTCTTGTGGGGCATCATCCTTTCCATGGCTTATCTCATGAACAGCCAATGGACCATATCGAGCGCTTTGAGGATTTGGTATCTAGCATCAAGGCTAATGCAATTTCAGATGACTACCCATACTCACTTGCTAGGGAAGCAGCTTCTTGGCTGAAACTGTCGAAGGTAGGATCTTTGACTAGCTGGAGGAAAATTAAGGTAGCATTTCTGAACAACTTCTACGATGATGGCAAGTCTGAGGAGCTGCGCAACAAGCTGTCTACATTCACTCAAGGACCAGCAGAAACATTCGAAGCTGCTTGGGTCAGATTCAAGGAGTACCAATGCGATTGCTTGCATCAAAGTTTTAGTGAGGTCCAGCTTATCGGTACATTCTTCAGAGGAGTTGATTGGAGATATCAAATGGTTCTAGATATTACGAGCAATGGTAACTTCAACACCAGGTACTATGCAGATGTTGTAGCTTTGATTGAGAATCTCGCCTGTAGCAACAACACGAAGAACGCAGATGTCGAGAGGAAGAAGATAGCAGGAGCGATTACGGGTAGTCAGTTTGCAGAGGTCAATGCCAAGTTGGATTCAGTTCACAGCCTCCTCACGGGTAAGAAAGCTGTTCATTTTGATGCAGAGGTTGAGACTATTTAGCCAGAAAAAGAGTCAAAGGAAGGAGTACCCTACATTGATGACAAGGGATATCTGAAATGTGGTACTCCACAGGGTAACTTCAGTGGTCAGTGGTTCACAGGAAACTAGAACAACTCCGGTTTCAACAACAGGCCAGCATTTCAGAAGACATATCCGTAGTGTAGTAGCTTCCATCGAACCTACGAGAACACAACCTACCAAAACTAACATGCACCCACTCCTAAGAGTAAGATAGAGACGATGCTTGAGAAGTTTCTAGAGGGTCAGATGAAACTTACGGTTGAGTTCAACGGTAAGTTTGATGCCATCTATTCTGAGTTGAATGGCAAGATTAACACTTTGAAAAATCACATGAAGAAGCTCGATGTTCAAGTTGCTTAAATTGTCGTGACTCTTAAGAGACAAGATGGTGTTCTTCCTGTCATGCCTGATACCTGGTCCGAGATGGAGAAAACGTTTGGGAAGAATTAGATACTGAAGACGAGCTTGAGCTTGCTGCTTGATATGTCTATAATTTACCTGTTTTAAGCATTCATTTGTCATCACTTTAGCATCAATTTCATCATTGTTTTATATTATTCTTCATCATTTGTTCACACTTTGCATGTTTAGGATAGTTTTGCATACATTTTGCATTATGGAGTTGTTTTCAGGTGATTTGGAGCTGTTGGTGAGCAGATTGGGAGAAGCAAAGTGGAATCAAGAATCATACTAGACCAACTTGGTCGAGTAATTGAGCAAGCAGTCTCCCTCAGACACTCGACCACGACTTTAGCAGCACCACTCGACCACGACTTTAGCAGCACCACTCAACCACGACTTCAGCAGCACACTTGACCGCGACTTCAGCAGCATACTCGACCTAGTACTCGACCAACATGGTCGAGTACCCTCAGCCATCCCGCTCTCAGACTACTCGACCAAGTACTCGACCTAGCAGCTTTAGAGTCTTCTCAAATCCGCACTCAACCAGATAATTTGAGCACAAGGAAGAGAAGAGGATTAAGCAATCATCTGAGTACCACTCGATCAAGACCACTCGACCACATCACGACCAGAGCAAGAATTCGCAAAGGCACCAGCTTTACTCGATCCCTTTACTAGATCACATGGGTCGAGTGTCTCCTTAAACCGCCTTAGTATTTTGTCGTTTTGTGTTTTAGGGTTTCCTAGTATTTACTATAAATAGGTTGTTTCTCTTTGTCCAGAGGTTTAAGCTGTAATCCGCTTAACACTTAGTTTTTCCAGAAATTTGTAATCCAAATTACTCTTAATCTATTCAGTATTTGCTTTTCATTTCTTCTTTGAAGTTGTTTATCTTGTTGATCTTTGAGTTATGAAGTTTTTAGAGATTTCTGGGATTGTGTTCTTGTTCATGAATTTTGAGTAGTGATTAGGGTTCTTAAGGATGGGTTAGAGTAGTTTAGGATCCTTAATCTGCCAGGTGGTTAAGTTTGATTGGTAGATCCCTTCTGGATTAGTTGTTTATAATGCTAATTGCTTTCTGATTAACTGGAATGTGAGCCCAGGTATTTCCGCACCCACAAGGTGTTCGATGAAATGCTTGAACCACTAATTCCAGAGATTCGTGTCTCTGTACCAGGGTGTTGGTTACAGAGAGCATTTTGGCTTTAACTTGTTGATTCGTAATGCCTCTTAGGTTAGCTTTCGTCAATGGTGATTGCATCTGGAACTAGCTTAGCTTGAGGATATCTGTTGCGGTAGCACTTTGATTTGGTGTTGAACTTGTTGTCTAGGGATAGTTTGTTGAGCATCTTAACAACCTGATTGGTTAAGGAGACTTGGCTACTCGATTACTCCATCCTTAGGAATTTCTCTTCCATTTGATTTCTCTGCTTTCATTACGGTTTTTGCTTGTTCTTATCGCTTGTTGCTAAGTTTTTGCATTTCTCACCTGTTTTCACTTGTATACTCGACCACACCAAGTGTGTGGCAACAGACTGTGCAGTCGAGTATAGCTGTTGCATTTTCTGTCTGTTTTTCATCCTATTACTCTACCACACCCAGTGCCTGGCAAGTGCGCAGTGTTGGTCTAGTGTTTTGTGTTTTCTGCAAGTTTTTCTATTTTATACATGTACACATAGGACTGTTAGAGAATCCAAAACCTGTTTATGCTTGGCTTGACTCTGTGAATTCTGATTGCATCTTGATTGTTAGCATCTCACCCAATTGGATTGACACCTTAAAATACTGCAATGACATGATAGTGCTTTAAGGATAATTGATCTTAGATAAAATCCTACTATCACTGCTGCAGAGCCAGTGTAGACCGACACCCAATCGTTTCCCTTTGCGTGGATCTTCCGAACTCTTTCTTGTTAACTCCGAACTCCTGCGTCTTGACGCTGCCGTGAACCTCAAACAATATTCTCCTCGCTTCGGCCTTCTTTTATGCGAACTATATGTTGAATAAGAGCGAACTCCGTACTGGTAAAGATCGAGCTCTTTAATAAACTGAATCAAACTTCCGACAGGTCGAGCTCGATTCTCGCAATAAAACATCTAGAAATCCAAGAGGACTATTATGTAATAATGACGTGGATAGATCCAAGTGGATCCTACCGAAGATGTGTAGGATCCGACCCCAACAAATGCTTGAATTGATTAAGGCAGAAGCCAGGTTGAGATGTGAAGGAGATGGCTAATGTTTTTAAGTAGAGATCAGTCAACCTTGCATTCTAGAATTAGCAACCTGGACATTGAATTCACTTACTCTATCTGCATGTTTCGGTTCTGAGTCTCCACCTTCAAACCTCTTCTCCAGCTTAGTTCTATTTATTTGCTTGAGGGCAAGCAAGAGGCAAGTTTGGGGGAGTTGATATCTCTGTATTTTACCTCCTTTTAGCATACATTTCTTATGCATTTAGCTTAGTTTCCTCTCTATTTCATTGCATTCATAGTCTTTCTCCTGCTCTTTTCATCACTTAGTACTATTTGCATTGCATGACATAGCATATTGCATATTGGATGTGTTTCAGGTACTTTGGAGCTTATTTGAAACTTAATGGAACAAGGAGGAGCTAACTCAATGTTGGAGCTCGACTTGAAGTCGAGTTAGAAGGAATGAAGCCATTCAAGAGGATCCAGAACCGGACTCGATCAGCCAGATTTGACTCCATGTCGAGTAGGACGTTAGGAAGCTGTCTGGGAAGGAACTCGACCACATGGACTCGACTTGAGGTCGAGTAGGACATCAGAAAGGCGCCAACTTTGAAGATCACACCCACTCGACGAGACGGACTCGACTTGACATCGAGTAGGGTGTCCGCCGCCTTCTTATTTTGTCTTTTTGCCAATTAGGGCAACCTAGTATTTTTTATAAATAGGGGTTCACCCTTTTATCCAGGGGATATTCTCTTTACCCACTGGTTTTTCCGCTGTTCTCTCAAAATCCTAGATTTTGTAATCGTTTTTCCTGTTGAATCATTGAGGTTTTGCACTTGCTTTCTTCATCAAAGTTGTAGATCTCTCTCTTATCTATAACATACTTGCTTTTTAATGAATTCTTGGTTTGAATCATTTTATGGGTTTGTTGCTATGATGTTCTTCAGTGTTCTTGAGTAGTTCTGCAAAGTTCTTAAGGATGGGATAGGTTGTTAGTGGAATCCTCTGTTTCTTTAGCTAGCTAAGTGTTTAATTGCATGATTTCCCTTCTGGTTTAGTAGTTTTTAGTGCTATTTCCTCTCTGATCAATTGGAAGTTGACTCCAGACATTTCCACACCCACAAGGTGTTTGATGAAATGTCTGAACAAACTTTTCCAGAGATTTACATACTCTAGCCCATAATATTGGATGATTAGAATGTTCATTGACTATATTAGATTGAATCTTACTGCCTGTTAGGTTATATTTCATCAATGAGAATTGAGTTTGAAAGTGACTTAGCTTGAGGATCTCTGCCACGAGAGTGGATTGATTTGTCTTTGAATCTATTGTCTGGGGATAGCTTGATTGAGTTTGTTAGCTAGTTAAAGGGATTGAGGAGTCCATTATAACCCATAACCCCATTCTTAAGAGCTTGCCTTGTTTGATTGTTTGAATCTCGTTTCTGTCTGTCATTGTTACTCTACTCGACTTACCTACTCGACCTGTTAGGCCTAGCACGTTTCTCTACATTGTTAGGTTGCTAGTTTCTTTTCTAAAGCTTATGCATGGTAGTTTTTGGTCTGTAGTTTAATTGCTGCTCTTATTTACTTGCTTTAGCTTACTTTCTTATGCTTTTGAATTTGGTATTTGCATGTTAATCGGTTGCTTAGGATTGAATAGAAACACACAAAACCTTTTCACACTTGGCTTGACTTACTTGCTTTCTGTGCATATCTTGAATGCTTGCAATCAACTGAGATTGGATTGATAACCTAATATACTACAATGGCATGTGTATTAGGAATTGATACTTGTTAGAGTAAAATCTTGTTATCAATTTGGCGCCGTTGCCAGTCTTGTGTTGCATTGTTCCACTTGAGATTTCAGAAACGTTTAAGATCAAGTTCTTTCCCTTTACTTTGGTTACTAACTCTTCATTTCATCTGCTTGTTTTTGTGCTCCAGGTACCCTACTCGACCTCGAGTTTAGACGTCCAGACTAGTCACCGTGCATGCAAACTCGTTCTAAAGGCTCTGACAATCTTATCAGCCTCAACGACAACATCAATCGGTTACCTCGTGAGTTGAGAGGGCGTAGAGACAGAGACGGTTGTGAACTGCACAATCCAGTTGCTATGGAACCACAAGATCAAGACAATCAGGGAGTTGGGATACCAAGGAACATTGGTGATGGTGATGCACCAAGAAACCATCACCCGAGACAGGGCATCGGTCCACCTCCTGTCCAGAACAACAATTTCGAGATCAAGAGTGGATTGATCTCAATGATACAAGGAAACAAGTTTCATGGGTTGCCTCTGGAAGATCCCTTAGACCACTTGGATAACTTTGACAGGCTCTGCAGCCTCATCAAGATAAACGGTGTCAGTGAGGACAGTTTCAAGCTGCGTCTGTTTCCCTTCTCGCTGGGAGACAAAGCACACCAATGGGAGAAGACATTTCCTCCCGACTCTATCACATCTTGGGACGATTGCAAGAAGGCCTTCTTAACAAAGTTCTTCTCAAATTCAAGAACTGCACGGTTAAGGAATGAAATCTCCAGTTTTACCCAAAAGCAGTCAGAATCCATTTGTGAGGCCTGGGAGAGATTCAAAGGCTACACTACACAGTGTCCACACCATGGTTTCAAGAGGCTTCCCTACTAAGCACACTCTACAGGGGAGTTTTGCCCAAGATCAGAATGTTACTGGACACTGCTTCTAATGGGAATTTCTTGAATAAGGATGTTGAAGAAGGCTGGGAATTAGTTGAGAACTTAGCTCAATCCGACGGTAATTATAACGAGGACTTTGATCGCTCCAACAGAGGTATTGGAGATTCGAATGCAAAGCATAGTAAGGAGATCAAGGCTCTCAACGATAAGCTGGATAAGATTCTGCTGACTCAACAGAAACAAGTCCACTATATCACTGAAGAAGAGCACTATCAACTTCAAGAAGGGGAGAATACTCAAGCTGAAGAAGTCAGCTACATACAGAACCAAGATGGCTACAACAAGGGCTACAAGCCCTACAAGCCTGCTGATCCTAATCTATCTTACCGGAGCACGAATGTTGCCAACCCTCAGGATCAAGTTTACCCTCAACAACAACAAAACCAGTCCAAGCCATTCGTACCATACAATCAAGGATTTGTCCCAAAGCAGCAGTTCAGCGGAGGTTACCAACAACAGAATCCACCACCCGGTTTTGCACAGCACACCCAACAAGCTCAACCTGCACAAGATCCAGACATGAAACAAATGCTTCAGCAGCTTCTACAAGGTCAAGCAGCTGGTGCTATCGTTCTTGATAAGAAAATGGCTGAGATTAACAACAAAGTAGACTGCTCCTACAATGATCTAAATATCAAGTTTGATGCTCTAAATTCTAAGATGAAGTACATGGAGAGCCAAGCTGCTTCTACTTCTGCACCTAAGAATCCCAGACAATTACCCGGGAAAGCTATTCAGAATCCAAAGGAATATGCTAATGCAATTCAACTCCGTAGTGGTCGAGAGCTGCAAGCTCGACCTAACATAGCTCCTGTCACTGGGGACAGTGAGATTCAAGAAGGGGAGGATTTGATTCAGAATGAAACTCAAGTAGAAGACACCACTAAGCTTGACCAAGATGCTGTACCTAGTGATCAAGCTAAGAATCCCCAGATCGAAAAACCAGTTGTTGATAAGGGTAAGAAGAAAGCTTTCATCCCACCACCCTACAAGCCCAAAATACCATTTCCTGGAAGGTTCAAGAAGGATATCATCGAGAAGTACAGAGCCATGTTTGCTAGACACATTAAGGAGATTGAAGTAAGGATGCCTCTCATTGATGCTTTCATGCTAATTCCGGATTCTCACAAGTACTTGAAAGACATGATAATGGAGAGAATTCAAGAAGTACAAGGAATGGTTGTGTTGAGCCATGAATACAGTGATATCATACAGAAGAAGATCATACCGAAAAAGCTAGGGGATCCCAGTTCATTTACTCTACCTTGTTCACTAGGTCCTTTGTTCTTCAACAAATGCCTATGCGACCTGGGTGCATCTGTCAGTCTGATGCCACTCTCAGTAGCAAGAAGACTCGGATTCAACAAGTACAAGTCCTACCATATCCAACTAATCTTAGTCGACAGATCCGTAAGAGTCCCTCATGGTATGCTAGAAGATCTACCTGTAAGAATTGGAAAGGTAGAGATCCCTACAGACTTCGTTGTTCTAGAAATGGATGAAGAGCCAAAGGACCCTCTCATACTAGGGAGACCTTTCTTAACCACTGCTGGAGCTCTCATTGATGTAAGAAGAGGTAAGATCGTTTTAAACCTCGGAGAAGACTTCAAGATGACATTCGACATCACTAAAACAATGAAGAAACCTACCATTGACGGCCAAGTCTTCTGGATTGAGGAGATGGATAGATTAGCCGACGAATTGCTTGAAGAGCTTTCTGAAGAAGATCATCTACAAAGTGCTCTAACCAAAGATGGAGAAGAAGAGTATCTGCACTTAGAGACTTTGGGATATAAGAAGCTTCTTGACTCACATAAAGAAGAGGAAGGGTCAGAGTTCTTTGAAAAGCTAGTTGTGCCAGTAGCAGAAGTCAGTACAGTGGAAGAGAACTTTTCAGAGCCTGCTCGACCAACCTACTCGACCCCACGTTGAGTAGGCCTCCCTAGTCCAATTCCTGAAGATATCAAGGGAGCAGACTCGACTAGGGAACTTGATGATACGTCGAGTACGACTTCCCCTGCCTCAGACGACTAGTCTGAGCTCAAAGCCCCGTAGCCGCTTTCGCAAGGTCTAAGGTACGCATTTCTCGGAACAAACTCTACTTACCCTGTGATCATAAATACTAAGTTGAATGATGATGAAGTGAACTTGCTATTGTCTGAACTTAGGAAGTATAGGAGAGCTATTGGTTATTCATTATCTGATATAAAGGGAATTTCACCTAGTTTGTGCATGCATAGAATCTATCTTGAAAATGAATCTTAATCTAGCATTGAACCACAGAGAAGATTGAATCCTAACCTGAAAAAAGTAGTTAAGAATGAGATACTTAAACTATTGGAAGCAGGTGTAATCTACCCTATTTCAGATAGCACTTGGGTATCTCCGGTTCACTGTGTGCCTAAGAAGGGTGGAATGACTGTTATAAAGAATGATAAAGATGAATTGATTCCTACTAGAACTATAACATGACATAGAATGTGCATTGATTATAGAAAGCTAAATGCTGCATCTAGAAAAGATCACTTTCCTTTGCCTTTTATTGATCAAATGCTTGAAGGATTAGCTAATCACCCATACTACTGCTTTCTTGATGGATATAGTGGTTTCTTTCAAATACCAATTCACCCTAATGATCAAGAGAAAACCACTTTTACTTGCCCCTATGGAACCTTTGCTTATAGAAGAATGCCTTTCGGATTGTGTAATGCACCCGCTACGTTTTAGAGGTGTATGACTTCAATATTCTCGGATTTAATTGAGGAGATGGTGGAAGTCTTTATGGACGATTTCTCTGTCTATGGCTCCTCTTTCTCCTCTTGTTTGTTAAATCTATGCAGGGTTCTAGCTAGGTGTGAGGAGACCAATCTAGTGCTGAACTGGGAGAAGTGTCACTTCATGGTCAGAGAGGGTATCGTATTGGGGCACAAAATCTCGGAGAAGGGAATCGAGGTTGATAAAGCAAAGATAGACGTTATGGTGCAGTTGCAGCCTCCGAAAACCGTCAAGGATATCAGAAGTTTCCTGGGCCACGCCGGTTTTTACAGAAGATTCATTAAATATTTCTCCAAGATAGCCAGACCGCTAACTAGACTTTTATGCAAGGAGACCGAGCTCGAATTTGATGAAGACTGCTTAAAAGCCTTTCATACTATCAAAGAAGCCTTGGTGTCTGCTCCTGTCGTTCAAGCTCCTAATTAGGACTATCCGTTCGAGATTATGTGTGATGCTTCGGATTTCGCCGTGGGAGCTGTGCTGGGCCAAAGAATAGACAAGAAGCTTCACGTTATATACTACGCAAGCAGGACCTTAGATGATGCTCAAGGAAGATATGCCACAACGGAGAAAGAATTGCTGGCTATAGTCTTTGCTTTCGAGAAGTTCAGAAGCTACCTAGTGGGTTGCAAGGTGATAGTGTACACTGATCATGCAGCACTTAGACACATTTATGCGAAGAAGGATACGAAGCCTAGACTGCTGAGATGGATTTTGTTGCTTCAAGAGTTCGATATGGAGATTGTTGATAAGAAAGGTATAGAGAATGAGGTAGCTGACCACTTATCAAGGATGCGGATTGAAGATGAAATCCCTATTGACGATTCCATGCCGGAAGAGCAGCTGTTGTCTATCAAGTGTTATAAACTGGTATACAACAAGAAGGAATTCGAAGAAGCTTGTGCTGTCAAGGAAGAAGAGTTTCCATGGTATGATGACCTTGTGAATTACCTTATTTGTGGAGAGATCCCCAAGTCCCTTGATGCTTACCAGAAGAAGAAGTTCTTTAGAGACATCAACCACTACTACTGGGATGAACCTTATTTGTATAAGAAGGGTGCTGACGGCCTATTTAGAAGATGTATTGCTGAAGAGGAAGTTCAAGGAGTGCTGGAACACTGTCATGGTTCTGCATATGGAGGACACTTTGCAGCTTTTAAAATTGTTCAGAAGGTACTACAAGCTGGACTTTGGTGGCCTTCTATGTTTAAAGATGCACATGGATTCATTGTTAAATGTTATCCCTGCCAGAGAATAGGAAATATAACTAGGAAGAACGAAATGCCACAGAACCTGATCTTAGAAGTTGAAGTCTTTGACGTTTGGGGAATTGACTTCATGGGTCCTTTTAATCCTTCTTCTCACGGGAACAAGTACATCTTAGTAGCTGTGGACTACGTCTCCAAATGGGTGGAGGCCATTGCTTCTCCAACTAATGATCATAAGGTGGTGTTAAAGCTGTTTAAGAGCATCATATTCCCCAGATTTTGAATCCCTAAAGCTGTGATCAGTGATGTTGGCTCTCATTTCATCAACAAGGTCTTTGAGAGCTTATTAAAGAAGCATGGTGTGAAGCACAAGGTAGCTACCCCTTATCATCCTCAGACTAGCGGGCAAGTAGAAGTATCTAACCGTCAGATCAAAGCGATACTTGCTAGAGTTGTTGGCGTCTCAAAGAGAGATTGGTCTACCAAGTTAGACGATACACTTTGGGCATACCGGACTGCATACAAGACACCAATAGGAAGGACCCCATTCCAGATGCTGTATGGGAAGTCATGCCACCTTCCAGTTGAGGTTGAGTATAAAGCCATCTGGGGTACCAAATTATTGAATCTGGATATCAAGGAAGCTCAAGAGAAGAGATCGGTTAACTTCCACGAACTTGAAGAAATACGGCTGGAAGCTTATGAGAATTCAAAGGTGTATAACGAAAGAACCAAAGCTTTCCACGACAAGAAGATTTCACCGAAAGACTTAAAGGGTGGAGACCAAGTCCTACTGTTTAACTCTAGACTCAAGCTATTTCCCGGAAAGCTCAAGTCCAGGTGGTCCGGTCCTTTCACTATCAAAGAAGTTCTACCATTTGGTGCGGTATCGTTGTTCGCGAAAGACGGGTCAGAGTTTAAGGTGAATGGTCAGAGGCTTAAGAAGTATCTCGTGGATAGTGTCATTCCTGAAGGAGCGACAGTTCATCTTCAGGAGCCTCAACTCGCCTAAGACAGCAGTAAAGTCAAGCTAAAGACTTTAAACAAGCTCACTTGGGAGGAATTCCCATGTTTATCTTTGTAAATAGCTCTTTATCTTTTGTTATTTTTGATGTGTTTTTGTAGTGTCTGTGATTTTCAGGGTTGAATCGTGTTGGAGTCAAAGAAATGGAAGAGGATCAGACTCGACCATACCTACTCGATGTCACATCGAGTATAGCCCCTTGGTGTCACTCTGTTCAAAAGCCAGAAAGCCCAACTCGATGATCCTACTCGACCAGAAGTCGAGTTAGCCCAATGGACCGATTCCAAGACCTAAACGAAGCCCAACTCGATGTTAAGCCAAGCCCACCACCATGAAGCCCATTACGTCGAGTCAACATTCTAATAAGTCAACCTTGGAGCCAAAATTTAAATTCAAATCCGGTCAACGGTCCTACTCGACCCTACGTCGAGTCAATGTCATCGAGTCCAAGCAAGATCCCTCCAAAAACTTCAAATTTGAATTCGGCCGATATCAACTCGACCCCACGTCGAGTCAGCCTTGTCGAGTTAACGCCAAAACCATTCAAATTTTGAATTTGAATCCTAGATCCGACATTTGCTGCTCCCACACGCTCCATTCTTGTCCTCTTATCCCCTTTGAGCGTCTTTAAAAGCGAAGGAACACTCCTCACTCCTCTCACTCTTTCATTGTTTCAATTTCTCTCATTTCTCACTTATAGCTCTAGTTCTCTCTCATTTCTCCTTTGCATTTGCGTTTTAAAGCTTTGAAACTTCCTAATCTTTGGTTTTAAACTCGATTCCCACCATATAATTGGTTTAAAATTCATTACTTTTGCTTATAAACTCCATTCTCTACTCCTTTGATCCACTTCCTTATTCTGTTCTACTTTGGCTGAAGGAAACACCATGGATCCTGACCAAGAAAGAATGAGAGCTTCTTCAAGAAACATTGCACAAGGTTTCGCCATCATCAACGAGCGGATCCCAGTCCAAGACCTCATGAGTTTTGAAGAACCCCGAGCTAGCCCTCACGCTCCGCACTCTTGGACCAGTCACTCCACTTTCATGCGGGAAGACAGCCTAGACCAAACGGGAGGTGAACTTGTGCTGAGTTTAGCCGGCTACAATCCTACTCGACGTGACGTCGAGGAGGCACGTCGAGTAGGCTCATCGAGTTCAAGAGAAGAAGATGCTGAACGCGTGGCTAGAAGGAGAAGCGAGATAAGTCGTGGGAAGAGGGTTGTGGAGGCGAGTTTAGAAGAAAATGAAGAAGAAGAGGTTGTCAAAATGGAGGAAGAAGAGGCTTTTGCAATGGAGGAAGAGATCAAGCCTGCTAAGCCTACCAAAAGAAAAAGCAAGAAGAAGCCTCCTTCTCCTGAAGAGTATTATGATTACCTCAAGGCATTAAGCTTCGAAGGAACGAGACATCCTCATTGATAACAAGATTTTACTCTAACAAGTATCAATCCCTAACACACATGCCATTGTAGTATATTAGGTTTATCAATCCAATCTCAGTATGACTGAAAGCATTCAAGATAAGCACAGAAAGCAAATAAGTCAAGCCAAGCATAATAGAGTTTTGTTATCTAGCAATCTTAAGTGATCATGCATAGAAACGATAAAACTACAGAAAAAGAACTATCATGCATAAAGAGAAATAACTATCAATACTAAGCAGCAATAAGCAAGCAGGTCGAGTAAAGTAACAGAAGCAAACAGAAACGAGATTCAAGCAATTAAAGCTCTTAAGAATGGGGTTATTGGTTATAATGGATTCCTCAATCCCTTTAACTAGCTAACAAACTCAATCAAGCTATCCCTAGACAATAGATTTGAATACAAATCAATCCACTCTCTTGAAAGAGATTCTCAAGCTAAATCACTTTCAACTTAATTCTCATTGATGAAATATAACCTAGCAGACATTATGATTCAATCTAATATAGTAAATAAGCATTCTAATCATCCAATATCTTGGGCTAGAGTATGCAAATCTCTGGAAAAGTTTGTTCAGACATTTCATCAAACACCTTGTGGGCATGGAAATGTCTGAGATCAACTTCCAAATGATCAGAGAGGAAATAGCATTAAGATCTACTAAACCAGAAGGGAAATCATGCAATTAAACACTTAGCTAGCTAAAAACCCAGAAAATGATTCAAACCCAGAATTCATTAAAAAGCAAGTATGTTATAGATAAGAGAGAGATCTACAACTTTGGTGAAGAAAAGAAATGCAAAAACTCAAAGATTCAGCAGGAAAAAACGATTACAAAATCTAGGGTTTAGAGAGAACAGCGGAAAAACCAGTGGGTAAAAAGAATATCCCCTGGATAATAGGGTGAACCCCTATTTATAGAAAATACTAGGTTGCCCTAATTAGCTACAAGACAAAATAGAAAGTCGGCGGCTAAGGTCCAACTTGACTTGACGTCGAGTCTGTCTCGTCGAGTTGGTGTGATTCTCAAAGGTGGCGCCTCTCTGATGACCTACTCGACTCCACGTCGAGTCCATGTGGTCGAGTCCATTCCAGGACAGGTTCCTGACGTCCTACTCGACTCCACGTCGAGTCTGGCTAGTCGAGTCTGTCTCTGAATCCTCTTGAATGACTTCCTTCTCCTCCGACTTGATCCCAAGTCTAGCTCCAAAGTCGTGTTGGCTCCTCCTTGCTCCATTAAGTCCCAAATAAGCTCCAAAGTACCTGAAAAACATCAAATATGTAATATGCTATGCGATGCAATGCAAATCGAGCTAAGTGATGAAAAGAGTAGGAGAAAAACTATGAATGCAGTGAAATAGAGAGGAAACTAAGCTAAATGCATAAGAAATGTATGCTTAAAAGTGGTTAAATACAGAGACATCAACTCCCCCAAACTTAGCTTTTGCTTGCCCTCAAGCAAACAAATAGAACTAAGCTGGAGAAGAGGTTTGAAGGTGGAGACTGATAATAGGGTTTTACTCTCTCTCTAACAAGTATCAATCCCTAATACACATGCCATTGTAGTATATTAGGTTATCAATCCAATCTCAGTGTGACTGCAAGCATTCAAGATATGAAACAGAAAGCAAATAAGTCAAGCCAATTATGGAAGGGTTTTGTGTGTTTCTATTGATCCTAGCAACCAATTTAACATGCAAATACCAAATTTAAAAGCCTAAAAAGAGAACTAAACAGCAAGTAAACAAGAACAAGAAGTAAACTAAAGACCAGAAACTATCATGCAAAAGCTTTGGAAAAGAAACTAACAACCTAACAATGCAGAGAAGCGCTCTAGGCCTAACAGGTCGAGTAGAACACAAAGACTAACAGAAACAAGATTTAAACAATCAATAGAGAGAAAAGGTCCTGGAGAATGGGGTAATCGATTATGGCAGTCTCCTTAGTCTACCTAGGTGGTAAAAGGAATATCTCTGGATAAAAGGGTGTACCCCTATTTATAGGAAATACTAGGTTGCCCTAATTAGCTACAAGACAAAATAGAGAGTCGGCGGAGACCTACTCGACGTGACGTCGAGCCTGCGTGGTCGAGTCCGTGTCCAGACAGCTTCCTGACATCCTACTCGACGTGTCGTCGAGTCCATGTGGTCGAGGGGGAGTGATTCTTCAATGGGTGCTCCTTGATGGTGTCCTACTCGACCTCACGTCGAGTTGGTGTGGTCGAGTCCAACCCTTGGTGGTTTCTGAGCGCCTGCTCGACCTCCTGTCGAGTCCAACCAGTTTTCAGCATATGTTTCCATTAAAACCACCATAACTCTTGCATCAAAGCTCTGATTCGCTTTAAATCACCTCCGTTGGAAAGGTAACTCAATTTCCTATAACTTGTATGAAGAGCTCTGAAGCTAAATCGCAATGAAAGACTTCCATCTGAGTCGATCTTTGAGGGACTTCAGACTGGCTCTAAATCATCAATTCTCTTCTTTGCATCCATTAAGTCCCAAATAAGCTCCAAATACCTGAAACACATCCAATATGCAATATGCTATGCCATGCAATACAAATCGTACTAAGTGATGAAAATGATATGAAAAGGACTATGGATGCAATGAAAAAGAGATGAAACCTAGCTAAATGCACGAGAAAAGTGTGCTTAAAAGCGGTAAAATATAGAGACATCAACTCCCCCAAACTTAGCTCTTGCTTGCCCTCAAGCAAACAAATAGAACTAAGCTGGAGAAGAGGTTTGAAAGTGGAGACTCAGAACCAAAACATGCATATAGAGTAAGTGAATTCAATGTCCAGGTTGCTAATTCTAGAATGCAAGGTTGACTGATCTCTACTTAAAAACATTAGCCATCTCCTTCACATCTCAACCTAACTTCTGCCTTAATCAATTCAAGCATTCAAATCAGCACATTCCCTTTAACATTGATTAAGTAGGAACCGTGAATCATACTATGCATTGGATAAGAACACATTTGGCTTAAGGGTAAAGGTTTAGAGACAAAGATGGTCCCTTAAAGATCTGGTTTAAATCGCAACAAGGGGTCTCTCAAGAATGATTGAGCTTTAGTAGAATGCTAAAGGTGAGTATCAAGTTATGCATACAAGGATAGAACCCCATCTACCCAGAATGTAACCAATATAAACCCAAATGGAGGTCCTATTTCTAATCCCAGAATCATGAACTTAACTTTACCCTTTTGCACTCAAAGCATTTACAGACTTTTACTCACACCATTCCTTTCTTTTCTTTGCTTTTCTATCCTTGGAGAAGCTTTCTTATTTTGCTCTGTCTAGCGGATTAGGATACTTTAACAACTAGGGTTCCCTTTTCTTTCTTTTTATAACATAAGGCTTTTTACCCTTTCTCTTTAAGCTATTACAGAACCCTTTTCTTTCCTTTAACATTCCCAAATCCTTTACTAGACTTTTCTTACTTTAGCTACTTCTCCTAAGAACTCTTTTCCCTTTTCTTTTCTTTTAAACACAACCCAAACCCAGAATTAAGCACCCACCTAGTCCTATCTAGTCCAGATAACGTGAACTAGAACTACATGAGATACTATCCTTGTCGTTACAGACCTAACACTTTCTACCAAGCTCAATCGAAATAAGGCCTCACAGTCACACACAAATGATAAACGGCTTGAAAGAAGGTTAAGGCTAAGGGTGGGGTATAACTGCTCCAAAGATGGGAGTCAGCTACTTGGACTAGCAAGAGTGATCAAAAGGTAAAAGAAAGTCCAAGTATTTTAAGGTATCCATGAGTTCATAGCACAATGCACAGCATGATAATTATAAGTCAAAATTAAGGTTCAAATTGATAGGGAAATGCATAAGATCAAAGCGAGTTTCGACTAAGAACAAGAAAATCAAGCGTTGAATTCAAAAGATGGTGCGGTCTTACTTCAAGTTCAATCGATTACGCATTAGAGAACTAACAACCTGGGCACTGAGTTCTACTTAGTGAATAAGCATATTTACAAGGTTATAATCATCATAATCTCCAATGCAAATGCATGATGCAACAGCCCTAAGTGAAAGCATACTAAAACAATCCTAAAATGACAATGCAAGCTATATGAACACTCTGTTTTTGTGAAATCATTTTCGAAAAATTTCAAATTTTTATGGTTTTTCTATGCTTTAGATGCAATGATGCAAAATTTGAAATAAGAAAACAAAACGCAATGTCAAATACTCCCTGAGCCCTCCTCCAAACTTAAATTACACATTCCTCTGTGTAACAAGCATTTGGAAGAGAGTACTCAGGGCAAACCAATCAGAGGAACAAAATGAAATGTCGTATATACAATGGTGAATTGGAGTTATTACCTCATGGATGGGTGAAGAAGGAGGTGATTAACCTGGTACTGGTGGGCTTCATGGGCTAACTCGATGTCTCATCGAGCAGGTACGTCGAGTAGGGCTTCGGTTTTGGTTTGGAGTGACACCAAGGGGCAAGCTCGACTTGTAGTCGAGTAGGGCACATCGAGTCTGCTCCTTCTCTATTCCTCTGACTCCAATTCGATTAATTCCTGAAAATCACAGACACTACAAAAACACATTAAAAATAACAAGAGATAAAGAGCTATTTACAAAGATAAACATGGGAATTCCTCCCAAGTGAGCTTATTTAAAGTCACTAAGCTTAACTTTACTACTCTTTTAGGCGAGTTGAGGTTCCTGAAGATGAACCGTAGATCCTTCAGGAATGACGCTTTCCGCGAGATACTTTTTAAGCCGCTGACCATTCACCTTAAATCTGACCCGTCCTTAGTAAATAGCGATACCGCACCAAATGGTAGGACTTCTTTGATAGTGAAAGGACCAGACCACCTTGACTTGAGCTTTCCGGGAAATAGCTTGAGTCTGGAGTTGAACAGTAACACTTGGTCTCCAGCCTTGAAGTCCTTTGGTGAAATCTTCTTGTCATGGAAAGCTTTTGTTCTTTCCTTGTACACCTTTGAACTCTCATAAGCTTCAAGCCTTATTTCCTCAAGTTCGTGCAAGTCAACTGATCTCTTCTCCTGAGCATCTTTGATATCCAAGTTCAGCAACTTAGTAGCCCAGATTGCTTTGTACTCTACCTCAACTGGAAGATGACATGACTTCCCATAGAGCATCTGAAATGGCGTCTTTCCTATTGGCGTTTTGTATGCAGTCCGGTATGCCCAAAGTGTATCATCTAACTTGGTAGACCAGTCTCTCTTTGAAACACCAACAACCCTGGCGAGTATGGCCTTGATCTGATGGTTGGATACTTCTACTTGACCGCTAGTCTGAGGGTGATAAGGAGTAGCTACCTTGTGCTTCACACCGTGCTTCTTTAACAGACTCTCAAAGACCTTGTTGATGAAATGAGAACCTCCATCACTGATCACAGCTTTAGGGATACCGAATCTGGGGAATATGATGCTCTTGAACAGCTTTAATACCACTTTATGATCATTAGTTGGAGATGCAATGGCCTCAACCCATTTGGAGACGTAGTCCACAGCAACAAGGATGTACTTATTACCATAGGAAGCATGATTGAATGGTCCCATGAAATCAATTCCCCAAACGTCAAAGACTTCAACTTCCAGGATCGGGGTGTGTGGCATTTCGTTCCTCCTAGTTATGTTCCCCATTCTCTGGCAGGGATCACATTTAGCAATGAATCCATGTGCATCTTTAAACATGGAAGGCCACCAAAGTCCAGCTTGTAGTACCTTCTGAACTGTTTTAAAAGTTGCGAAGTGTCCTCCATATGCAGAACCATGACAGTGTTCCAGCACTCCCTGAACTTCCTCTTCAGCAACACACCTTCTAAATAGGCCATCAGTACCCTTCTTATACAAATAAGGTTCATCCCAGTAGTAATGGTTGATGTCTCTAAAGAACTTCTTCTTCTGGTAAGCATCAAGGTATTTGGGGATTTCTCCGTAGATCAAGTAGTTTACAAAGTCAGCATACCATGGAAATTTCTCTTCTTCCTTGACAGCACAAGCTTCTTCGAATTCCTTCTTGTTGTACACCAATTTATAGCACTTGAAAGCTAACAGCTGCTCTTCAGGCATTGAATCGTTTATAGGGATTTCATCTTCAATCCGCATTCTGGACAAGTGATCAGCTACTCCGTTCTCTATACCCTTCTTATCAACAATCTCCATATCAAACTCTTGAAGTAACAAAATCTATCTCAGCAGTCTAGGCTTGGTGTCCTTCTTAGCATAGATGTGCCTCAAAGCTGCATGTTCTGTATAGACAGTAACTTTAGAACCTACCAGGTAGCTTCTAAACTTCTCAAATGCAAAGACTACAGCCAGCAACTCTTTCTCTGTTGTAGCATATATCACTTGAGCATCATCCAAGGTTCTGCTTGCATAATAGATAACATGGAGCTTCTTATCTATCTTCTGACCCAGCATAGCCCCAACTGCGTAGTCTGAAGCATCACACATGATTTCAAAAGGATGATCCCAGTTTGGTGCTTGGACGATTGGAGCAGACACTAGAGCTTCTTTAATCAAGTTGAAAGCTCTCATACACTCTTCATCAAAGATAAATTCGGTCTCCTTACAGAGAAGTCGAGTAAGTGGTCTAGCAAACCTTGAGAAATCCTTGATGAATCTCCTATAGAAGCCGGCATGACCCAGAAAACTTCTGATATCCTTCACGCTTTTTGGAGGCTGCAACTGCACCATGACGTCTATCTTGGCCTTATCAACCTCAATCCCTTTTTCTGATATCTTGTGTCCCAATACTATACCCTCTCTGACCATGAAGTGACACTTCTCCCAGTTCAGCACTAGATTGGTCTCCTCACACCTTGTTAGAACCCTGCATAGATTTAACAAACAAGAGGAGAAAGAGGAGCCATAGACAGAGAAATCGTCCATAAAGACTTCCACTGTCTCCTCAATTAAATCCGAGAATATTGAAGTCATACACCTCTGAAAAGTAGCAGGTGCATTACACAATCCGAAGGCATTCTTCTATAGGCGAAGGTTCCATAAAGGCAAGTAAAAGTGGTTTTCTCTTGATCATTAGGGTGAATTGGTATTTGAAAGAAACCACTATATCCATCAAGAAAGCAGTAGTACTAGTGATTAGCTAACCTTTCAAGCATTTGATCAATGAATGGTAAAGGAAAATGATCTTTTCTAGATGCAGCATTCAGCTTTCGATAATCAATGCACATTCTATGTCCTGTTATAGTTCTTGTAGGGATTAATTCATCTTTATCATTCTTTATAACAGTCATACCTCCTTTCTTAGGCACACAATGAACCGGAGATACCCAAGTGCTATCTGAAATAGGGTAGATTACACCCACTTCCAATAGTTTAAGTATCTCCTTTTTAACTACTTCTTTCAGATTAGGATTCAATCTCCTTTGAGGTTCAATGCTAGAATGAGATTCATTTTCGAGGTGGATCCTATGCATGCACAAACTAGGTGAGATTCCCTTTATATCAGACAATGAATAACCTATTGCTCTTCTATACTTTTTAAGTTCGGACAACAGCAGGTTCACTTCATCATCATTCAATGCAGCATTAATGATCACAGGGTAAGTAGAGTTTGTTCCTAGAAATGCGTACCTTAGCCCTTGCGGAAGTGGTTTGAGGTCTACCTTAGGTGTGTTGAGCTCAGACCAGTCATCTGAGGTAGGAGAAGGCCATCTCAACGTGTCGTCGAGCTTGCAGGTCGAGCCTGCTTCCATGACTTCTTCAGGAATTGGACTGGGAAGGCCTACTCGACGTGTGGTCGAGTAGGTAGGTCGAGTCTGTTCTGAAACGTCTTCTTCCACTGTACTGACTTCTGCTACTGGCACCTCTAACTTCTCAAAGTATTCTGATGATTCTTCTTCCTTATGGGAGTCTAGCAGCTTCTTGTACCCCAATGTCTCTAAGTGTAAGAACCCCTCTTTCCCGTCTTTGGTAAGAGCACTCTGTAGGTAGTCTTCTTCAGTAAGCTCTTCAAGTAGTTCGTCAGCTAAACGATCCATTTCTTCTATGTAGAACACTTGTCCATCAATGGTCGGTTTCTTCATCGTCTTAGTGATGTCGAATGTCATCTTGAAATCTTCACCGAGGTTTAAGTCGATCTTACCTCTTCTGACATCAATGAGAGCTCCAGCAGTAGCTAAGAAAGGTCTCCCTAGTATGAGAGGGTCCTTTGGCTCTTCATCCATTTCTAAAACAACGAAGTCTGTAGGAATCTCTACCTTTCCTATTCTGACTGGTAGATCCTCTAACATACCATGAGGGACTCGTACGGATCTGTCGGCTAAGATTAGTTGGATTTGGCAGGACTTGTACTTGATGAAACCGAGTCTTCTTGCTACTGAGTGTGGCATCAAACTGACTGATGCACCTAGATCACATAGGCATTTGTCGAAGAACAAAGGGCCTAGTGAACAGGGTAGAGTAAATGAGCCGGGATCCCCAAGCTTCTTCGGTATGATCTTTTTTTGTATGATAGCACTGCATTCATGGCTCAACACTACCATTCCTTGTACCTCCTGAATTCTCTCCATTATCATGTCCTTCAAGTACTTGTGAGAATCCGGAATCAGCATGAAAGCATCAATGAGAGGCATCCTTAATTCAATCTCCTTGATGTGTTTAGCAAACATGGCTCTGTACTTCTCAATGATATCCCTCTTGAATCTTCCTGGGAATGGTATTTTGGGCTTGTAGGGTGGTGGAATGAAAGCTTTCTTCTTACCTTTATCAACAGTTGGTTTTTTGATTTGGGGACTCTTAGCTTGATCCCTAGGTACAGCATCTTGGTCAAGCTTAGTGGTGTCTTCTACTTGAGTTTCATTCTGAATAGAATCCTCCCCTTCTTGAATCTCACTGTCCTCAGTGACAGGAGCTTGGTTAGGTCGAGCTTGCAGCTCTCGACCACTGCGGAGTTGAATAGTATGAGCATACTCTTTTGGATTCTGAATAGCTTTCCTGGGTAGTTGTCCGGGATGTGTTGGTGCAGAAGTAGAAGCAGCTTGGCTTTCCATGTACTTCACCTTGGAGTTTAGAGCCTCAATCTTGTTTTGAATCTCAGCCATCTTCTTATCACCAGCTAGTTGGCCGTGTAGAATCTGCTGAAGCATTTGCTTCATGTCTTGATCTTGGGTAGGTGTAGCTGGCTGGGGTTGCTGTGCAAAACCGGGTGGTGGATTATATTGTTGATAACCGCCACTAAACTGCTGCTTTGGGACAAAGCCTTGATTGTACGGTATGAATGGCTTGGACTGGTTCTGTTGTTGCTGAGGGTAAACCTGATCTTGAGGGTTTGCAACATTCGTGCTCCGGTAAGATAGATTAGGATAAGCAGGCTTGTAGGGGTTGTAGCCCATGTTGTAGTCACCTTGGTTCTGAACGTAGCTGACTTCTGCAGCCTGAGTGTTCTCTCCCTCTTGGATTTGATAGTGCTCTTCTTCAGTGATGTAGTGGACTGGTTTCTGATTAGTAAGCAGAAATTTATCCAGCTTGTCGTTGAGAGCCTGAACCATCTCCTTAGTATGCTTTGCATCCGGATCTCCAATACCTCTGTTGGAGCGATCAAAATCCTCGTTATAGTTACCATCAGATAGAGCTAAGTTCTCTATCAATTCCCAGCCTTCCTCAACATCCTTATTTAAGAAATTCCCATTAGAGGCAGTGTCTAGCAACATTCTGATCTTGGGCAAAACTCCCCTGTAGAGTGTGCTGAGTAGTGAAGCCTTCTTGAAACCATGGTGTGGACACTGTATAGTGTAGCCTTTGAATCTCTCCCAGGCCTCACAAATGGATTCAGACTGCTTTTGTGTAAAACTGGAGATTTCATTCCGTAGACGTGCAGTTCTTGAATTGGAGAAGAACTTTGTTAAGAATGCCTTCTTGCAATCATCCCAAGATGTGATGGAGCCAGCAGGTAGTGTCTTCTCCCAGTGGTGTGCTTTGTCTCCCAGCGAGAAGGGAAACAGACGTAGCTTGAAGCTGTCTTCACTAACACCATTGATCTTGGTGAGGCTGCAGAGCCTATCAAAATTATCCAAGTGATCCAAGGGGTCTTCCAGAGGCAACCCATAAAACTTGTTACCTTGAATCATTGAGATCAATCCACTCTTGATCTCGAAATTGTTGATCTGGACAGGAGGTGGAATGATGCCCTGTCTCTGTTGATGGTTGCGTGGTGCATCACCATCACCAATGTTCCGTGGTATACCAACTCCTTGATTATCTTGATCTTGTGGTTCCATGGCTACTGGATTATGCGGTTCACAGTTGTCTCGGGCTCTACCTTCTCTTAACTCACGAGCTAACCGATCGATGTTGTCTTTATAGCTGATGAGGTTGTTGGAGCCTTTAGATCGAGTTTGCAGGCAGAGTGGTCAGACTCGATGTGGCAGTCTCGACGTGAGGTCGAGATGGTACCTGGAGCACAAAAACAAGCAGATGAAATGAAGAGTTAGTAACCAAGGTAAAGAAAGAACTTGATCTTAAACGTTTCTGAAATCTTAAATGGAACAATGCAACACAAGACTGGCAACGGCGCCAAATTGATAATAGGGTTTTACTCTCTCTCTAACAAGTATCAATCCCTAATACACATGCCATTGTAATATATTAGGTTATCAATCCAATCTCAGTGTGACTGCAAGCATTCAAGATATGAAACAGAAAGCAAATAAGTCAAGTCAATTATGGAAGGGTTTTGTGTGTTTCTATTGATCCTAGCAACCAATTTAACATGCAAATACCAAATATAAAAGCATAAAAAGAGAACTAAACAGCAAGTAAACAAGAACAAGAAGTAAACTAAAGACCAGAAACTATCATGCAAAAGCTTTGGAATAGAAACTAACAACCTAACAATGCAGAGAAGCGCTCTAGGCCTAACAGGTCGAGTAGAACACAAAGACTAACAGAAACAAGATTTAAACAATCAATAGAGAGAAAAGGTCCTGAGGAATGGGGTAATCGATTATGGCAGTCTCCTTAGTCTACCTAGGTGGTTAACAAACTCAATCAAGCTATCCCTAGACAATAGATTCGAATACAAATCAATCCACTCTCGTGACAGAGATTCTCAAGCTAAATCACTTTCATACTCAATTCTCATTGAAGAAATATAACCTAGCAGGCATTAAGATTCAATCTAATAGAGTCAATAAGCATTCTAAACATCCAATCTCTTGGGCTAGAGTATGCAAATCTCTAGAAAAGTTTGTTCAGACATTTCATCAAACACCTTTTGGGTGTGGAAATGTCTGAGATCAATTTCCAATTGATCAGAGAAGAAATAGCATTAAGATCTACTAAACCAGAAGGGAAATCAAGCAATTCTACACTTAACCACCTAAATATACTAAGGATTCCACACCTAATCTAACCCATCCTCAAGAACCCTAATCCACTACTCAAGAACACTGAAGAACATCATGCATAAAAACCCAGAAAACGTTTCAAACCCAGAAATCATTGAAAAGCAAGTATGTTATAGATAAGATACAGATCTACAACTTTTATGAAGAAAAGAAATGCAAAAACTCAAAGGATCAACAGGAAAAACGATTACAAAAACTAGGGTTTATGAGAGAACAAAGGAATATCTGCTGGGTAAAAGGAATATCTCTTGATAAAAGGGTGTACCCCTATTTATAGGAAATACTAGGTTGCCCTAATTAGCTACAAGACAAAATAGAGAGTCGGCGGAGACCAACTCGATGTGACGTCGAGCCTGCGTGGTCGAGTCCATGTCCAGACAGCTTCCTGACGTCCTACTCGACGTGTCGTCGAGTCCATGTGGTCGAGGGGGAGTGATTCTTCAAAGGGTGCTCCTTGATGGTGTCCTACTCGACCTCACGTCGAGTTGGTGTGGTCGAGTCCAACCCTTGGTGGTTTCTGAGCGCCTGCTCGACCTCCTGTCGAGTCCAACCAGTTTTCTGCATATGTCTCCATTAAAACCACCATAACTCTTGCATCAAAGCTCTGATTCGCTTGCAATCACCTCCGTTGGAAAGGTAACTCAATTTCCTATAACTTGTATGAAGAGCTCTGAAGCTAAATCGCAATGCAAGACTTCCATCTGAGTCGATCTTTGAGGGACTTCAGACTGGCTCTGAATCATCAATTCTCTTCTTTGCATCCATTAAGTCCCAAATAAGCTCCAAATACCTGAAACACATCCAATATGCAATATGCTATGCCATGCAATGCAAATCGTACTAAGTGATGAAAATGATATGAAAAGGACTATGGATGCAATGAAAAAGAGATGAAACTTAGCTAAATGCACGAGAAAAGTGTGCTTAAAAGCGGTAAAATATAGAGACATCAGAGACTCAGAACCAAAACATGCATATAGAGTAAGTGAATTCAATGTCCAGGTTGCTAATTCTAGAATGCAAGGTTGACTGATCTCTACTTAAAAGCATTAGCCATCTCCTTCACATCTCAACCTAACTTCTGCCTTAATCAATTCAAGCATTCAAATCAGCACATTCCCTTTAATATTGATTAAGTAGGAACCGTGAATCATTCTATGCATTGGATAAGAACTCATTTGGCTTAAGGGTAGAGGTCTAGAGACAAAGATGGTCCCTTAAAGATCTGGTTTAAATCGCAACAGGGGATCTCTCAAGAATGATTGAGCTTTAGTAGAATGCTAAAGGTGAGTATCAAGTTATGCATACAAGGATAGGACCCCATTTACCCAGAATGTAATCAATATCAACCCAAATGGAGGTCCTATTTCTAATCCCAGAACATGAACTTAACTCTACCCTTTTGCACTCAAAGCATTTACAGACTTTTACTCACATCATTCCTTTCTTTTCTTCGCTTTTCTATCTTAGGAGAAGCTTTCTTACTTTGCTCTGTCTAGCGGATTAGGATTCTTTAACAACTAGGGTTCCCTTTTCTTTCTTTTAATAAACGCAAGGCTTTTGCCCATTCTCTTTAAGCTATTACAGAACCCTTTTCTTTACTTTAACATTCCCAAATCCTTTACTAGACTTTTCTTACTTTAGCTACTTCTCCTAAGGACTCATTTCCCTTTTCTTTTCTTTCAGTGATGATCACAACCTTTTCTTTCTTTTAAGAACATCCCAAACCCAGAATTAAGCACCCACCTAGTCCTATCTAGTCCAGATAACGTGAACTAGAACTACATGAGATACTATCCTTGTCGTTACAGACCTAACACTTTCTACCAAGCTCAATCGAAATAAGGCCTCACATTCACACACAAATGATAAATGGCTTGAAAGAAGGTTAAGGCTAAGGGTGGGGAATAACTGCTCCAAAGATGGGAGTCAGCTACTTGGACTAGCAAGGGTGATCAAAAGGTAAAAGAAAGCCCAATTATTTTAAGGTATCCATGAGTTCATAGCACAATGCACAGCATGATAATTGTAAGTCAAAATTCAAGTTCAAATTGATAGGGAATGGCATCAGATCAAAGCGAGTTTCGACTAAGAACAAGAAAATCAAGCGTTGAATTCAAAAGATGGTGCGGTCTTACTTCAAGTTCAACCGATTATGTATTAGAGAACTAACAACCTGGGCAGTGAGTTTACTTAGTGAATATGCATATTTACAAGGTTGCAGTCATCATAATTTCCAATGCAAGTGCATGATGCACTAGTCCTAAGTGAAAGCATACTGAAACAATCTTAAAATGGCAATGCGAACTACATGAACACTCTTCTTTTGTATTACAATTTTTTGAAATTTTTCAATTTTTTTTTGGTTTTTCTATGCCTTAGATGCTTATGCAATAAGAAAACTGAACACTACATTAAATACTTCTTGGACCCTCCCCCAAACTTGAATTACACAGTCCCTTGTGTAATAGAAATTCGGAAGAGAGTTCAAGACAAACAACGAAAACATAAAGTCAAACGAATGCAATGAAATAGTACAATGGTTTAGGGAAATGATTGATACTTTGGATTTTAGGAGAAGTATTTGTTGAGGAAGTCATCCATGCTCTCCTGTGTGTAAGAAGGAGCAGTTGGCTCAGGAGCAGGCTGCTCGACGTGCCTACTCGACGTCAGGTCGAGTTCCCATGTCGAGTTTGCCTCTGGACTTGTCGGCTGAGCGTTCTTCTTGTTACGTCTCTTTCCCAAGCGTTTGTAGACTTGTGCAAACTCCTTTGGGTTCCCTCTCTGGCGTGGTTCAAAGGATGAAAATCTGGGAGGGTCAACTGTCATAGTGCGCCTTGGAGCCATGCTTGTGGAACCGCTTCTTCTCAAGGTACTTCTCTCTTCTGATGATGGTGGTGAATGCTTGGACTTCTTCTGGAGGTCCGTGATCTAAATCGCCATCTTCTTCTCAATGGTGGTCAATGAATCCACCTTCTTCGACAATCCCCGTATTGCCTTTCCCTTGAAACTTTCCCAGCCCTTGCAGGAGTCCTATGCGCTTGTGAGCTTCTCTCTCGCTTTTGGTCTGCTTGGGGGCTTTGTATTCCTCGAAGAAGAACCGCTCTGGTGCATAATCATCGGGATCGTCTTGGGTTTGCTCCTGGTTGTCTTCGTGCATTGCTTGAGGTGGTGGAGAGGCAGGGGAGACTTGTGAATCGTAGAGAATGAAGGGTGGTGGGCAGAAGTCAATGTTCTCACCAGTCCTAATCGTGGTGCGATTTGTGCATGGTAGAAGCATCCTGGAACTTCCTTCCTCAGGGTGGTTGAACACATAGAGCAACACACCTTCAGGAGCAGTTTTGTCAAGGCATCCCTTCTTCCTTAAGTACGCCATATCGATCCAAGTTGGGGAAGGATTCCGCCAATGGTCAAGCTTCCTTTGCACCCCGTCCTATGCATTGAGGTAGCATACTCCTTGTATCCTAGTAGATGATCCAAGAACACAGCTACTAGGGAAGCATTTCTTCTATCTCCCATCATTCTGGTTCCATCCCTAGTGTTTCCCAAGAGGAAAATAAGAGCTAAGTTTAGAAGTTGCAATTCACCTTCACTTATGGTACCGGTGATCTTCTTTGCAAAGAACATGCTGGCTATGGACTGGTGTAGATACCTCACCACCGAGCTTCTAATAGCGGAACTCTTGCTTTTCGAAGGTATGTATTCTTCTGGTCCGGCGATCGTCTTCCACAGGGCTTGAATTTCGCGCTTATCGAAATTTTGCACCAATCCTTCTTTGCTTGGGAACCCATACAAGAGGTTGAGCTCCCTGATTGTTAGCAAGTAGTCTCTTCCCTTGACTGAGAATGTAATGTATCCAAAACCTCTCCCATTCTCTTCCTCTTGATCGTCCGCGTAGAAGTGCACTTCGAGAGTAGCTAGGAGCTGGCAGGTCTCCTCTTGATATCCTTCGAAACTATACCCCAGAAAGGTATTCAAACCGTTCATCTCAGCAAGGTAGTCCACGTCTCTTGCAATTCCCAAGGCATTCATTGTCTCTCGATGAGGATGTCTGGTTCCTTCGAAGCTTAATGCCTTGATGTATTCGCAATACTCTTCAGGAGAAAGAGGCGGCTTCTTCTTGCCTTTTCTTTTGGTAGGCTTAGCAGGTTTGATCTCCTCTTCCATTTCAAAAACCTCTTCTTCCTCCATTTCAACAGCCTCTTCTTCTGGATTTTCTTCTAAATCCGCTTCCATGACTCTCTTCCCATGACTTATCTCGCTTCTCCTTCTAGTCAAACGTTCAGCGTCATCTTCTCTTGAACTCGATGAGCCTACTCGACGTGCCTCCTCGACGTCACGTCGAGTAGGATCGCAGCCGGCCAAACTCAACACAATTTCACCTCCTGTTCGGTCTGGGCTGTCTTCCCGCATGAAAGTGAAGTGACTGGTCCATGAGTGAGGAGCGTGAGGCGAGCCTGGTGCTCTTCGAAACTCATGAAGTCTTGGACTGGGATCCGCTCGTTGATGATGGCGAAACCACGTGCAATGTTTCTTGCGGAGTCTCTCTTTTGTTCTTGGTCACGATCCATGGTGGTTTCTTCTGAAAAAGGAGAGCACAACGAGCAGAGTGGATCAAATGAGCAGAGAATAGAGTTTTTAAAGAAGAGAAGTGAGTTTTAAACTTTCAAATCGAGTTTAAAACTAAAGTTTAAGAACTTTCAAGGCTTTAAAACGAAAAAGCAAAGGAGAAATGAGAGTGAACTAGAGCTATAAGTGAGAAATGAGAGAAATTGAAGAAATGAGAGAATGAGAGGAGTGAGGAGTGCTTCTTCCCTTTTAAAGACGCCCAAAGAGACAAAAGGACAAGGGTGGAGCGTGTGGGAGCAGGGATTGTCGGATCTAGGATTCAAATTTGAATTTTGAATGGCTTGGCGTTGGACTCGACGTGTTGACTCGACGTGGGGTCGAGTGGGATGTTGGCCAAGTTCAAATTTGAATTTTTGGAGGTACTTTGCTCGGGCTCGACGATGTTGACTCGACGTGGGGTCGAGTAGGACCGTTGACCAGATTTTGAATTTGAATTTTGGCTCCAAGGTTGACTTGTTGGAAGGTTGACTCAATTTAATGGGCTTGAGGGTGGTAGGCTTGGCCTTAAATCGAGTTGGGCTTCGTTTAAAGATTGGATTCAGTCCATTGGGCTGCTCGACTTGTCATCGAGTAGGGTTGGTTGAGTCTGATCTTTCTCCATTCTTTTGACTCCAATTCGACAAAATCCTGAAAATCACAGACACTACAAAAAAAACAAGAGATAAACAACTATTTACAAGGATAAACATGGGAATTCCTCCCAAGTGAGCTTTTTTAAAGTCTTTAGCTCGACTTTACTACTCTTTTAGGCGAGTTGAGGTTCCTGAAGATGAACCGTAGCTCCTTCAGGAATGATGCTATCCGCGAGATATTTCTTAAGTCTCTGACCATTAACATTTAACTCTGAACCGTCTTTAGCAAACAGCGATACCGCACCAAATAGTAGGACTTCTTTGATAGTGAAAGGACCGGACCACCTGGACTTGAGCTTTCCGGGAAATAGCTTGAGTCTAGAGTTGAACAGTAAGACTTGGTCTCCAGCCTTGAAGTCTTTTGGTGAAATCTTCTTGTCATGGAAAGCTTTTGTTCTTTCCTTATACACCTTTGAACTCTCATAAGCTTCCAGCCTTATTTCCTCAAGTTCGTGCAGGTCAACCGATATCTTATCTTGAGCCTCCTTGATACCCAGATTCAACAACTTGGTAGCCCATATCGCTTTATACTCAACCTCAATCGGAAGGTGACATGACTTCCCGTACAGCATCTGGAATGGAGTCCTTCCTATTGGTGTCTTGTAAGCAGTCCGATAAGCCCAAAGCGTATCGTCTAACTTGGTAGACCAATCTCTCTTTGAAACACCAACAACCCTTGCAAGTATGGCTTTGATCTGTCGGTTGGATACCTCTACTTGCCCGCTGGTTTGAGGATGATAAGGAGTAGCTACCTTGTGCTTCACACCATGTTTCTTTAACAAACTCTCAAAGACCTTGTTTATGAAATGAGAGCCACCATCACTGATCACTGCTTTAGGTACACCAAATCTGGGAAAAATGATGCTCTTGAACAGCTTCAATACAACCTTATGATCATTAGTTGGAGAAGCAATGGCCTCAACCCATTTGGAGACGTAATCCACAGCAACTAAGATGTACTTATTCCCGTGAGAAGAAGGATTAAAAGGACCCATGAAGTCAATTCCCCAAACGTCGAAGACTTCAACTTCCAAGATCGGGTTCTGTGGCATTTCGTTCTTCCTAGTTATATTTCCCATTCTCTGGCAGGGATCACATTTGGCAATGAATCCATGTGCATCTTTAAACATGGAAGGCCACCAAAGTCCAGCTTGTAGTACTTTCTGAACTGTTTTAAAAGTTGCAAAGTGTCCTCCATATGCAGAACCATGACAGTGTTCCAGCACTCCTTGAACTTCCTCTTCAGCATTACACCTTCTAAATAGGCCGTCAGCACCCTTCTTATACAAATAAGGTTCATCCCAGTAGTAGTGGTTGATGTCCCTAAAGAACTTCTTCTTCTGGTAAGCATCAAGGGACTTGGGGATCTCTCCACAGATAAGGTAATTCACAAGGTCAGCATACCATGGAAAGTCTTCTTCCTTGACAGCACAAGCTTCTTCAAATTCCTTCTTGTTGTATACCAGTTTATAGCACTTGATGGCCAACTGCTGCTCTTCTAGCATGGAATCGTCAATAGGGATTTCATCTTCAATCCGCATCCTTGATAAGTGGTCAGCTACCCCGTTCTCTATACCTTTCTTATCAACAATCTCCATATCAAACTCTTGTAGCAACAAAATCCATCTCAACAGTCTAGGCTTCGTATCTTTCTTCGCATAGATGTGTCTAAGTGCTGCATGATCAGTGTACACTATCACTTTGGAACCCACTAGGTAGCTTCTGAACTTCTCGAAAGCAAAGACTACAACCAGCAACTCTTTCTCTGTTGTGGCATATCTTCCTTTAGTATCATCTAAGGTCCTGCTTGCGTAGTATATAACGTGGAGCTTCTTGTCTATTCTTTGGCCCAGCACAGCTCCCATGGCGAAATCCGAAGCATCACACATAATCTCGAACGGATAGTCCCAATTAGGAGCTTGAACAACAGGAGCAGATACCAAGGCTTCTTTGATAGTATGAAAGGCTTTTAGGCAGTCTTCATCAAATTCGAACTCGGACTCCTTGCATAAAAGTCTAGTTAGCGGTCTGGCTATCTTGGAGAAATCTTTAATGAATCTTCTGTAAAAACCGGCGTGGCCCAGGAAACTTCTGATATCCTTGACAGTTTTCGAAGGCTGCAACTGTACCATAACGTCTATCTTTGCTTTATCAACCTCGATTCCCTTCTCTGAGATCTTGTGCCCCAATACTATACCCTCTCTGACCATGAAGTGACACTTCTCCCAGTTCAGCACTAGATTGGTCTCCTCACACCTTGCTAGAACCCTGCATAGATTTAACAAACAGGAGGAGAAAGAGGAGCCATAGACATAGAAATCGTCCATAAAGACTTCCACCGTCTCCTCAATTAAATCCGAGAATATTGAAGTCATACACCTCTGAAACGTAGCGGGTGCATTACACAATCCGAAAGGCATTCTTCTATAAGCAAAGGTTCCATAGGGGCAAGTAAAAGTGGTTTTCTCTTGATAATTAGGGTGAATTGGTATTTGAAAGAAACCACTATACCCATCAAGAAAGCAGTAGTATGGGTGATTAGCTAAGCGTTCAAGCATTTGATCAATAAAAGGCATAGGAAAGTGATCTTTTCTAGATGCAGCATTTACCTTTCTATAATCAATGCACATTCTATGTCCTGTTATAGTTCTAGTAGGAATCAATTCATCTTTATCATTCTTTATAACAGTCATTCCACCCTTCTTAGGCACACAGTGAACCGGAGATACCCAAGTGCTATCGGAAATAGGGTAGATTACACCCACTTCCAATAGTTTAAGTATCTTCTTCTTAACTACTTCTTTCAGGTTAGGATTCAATCTTCTCTGTGGTTCAATGCTAGAGTAAGATTCATTTTCAAGATGGATCCTATGCATGCACAAACTAGGTGAAATTCCCTTTATATCATATAGTGAATAACTGATAACTCTCCTATACTTCCTAAGTTCAGACAATAGCAGGTTCACTTCATCATCATTCAACTCAGCATTTATGATCACAGGGTAAGTAGAGTTTGTTCCGAGAAATGCGTACCTTAGACCTTGCGGAAGCAGCTTAAGATCAACCTTCGGGGCTTTGAGCTCAGACCAGTCGTCTGAGGCAGGGGAAGTCGTGCTCGACGTGTCATCGAGTTTCCTAGTCGAGTCTGCTCCCTTGATATCTTCAGGAATTGGACTGGGGAGGCCTACTCGACGTGGGGTCGAGTATGTTGGTCGGGCAGGCTCTGAAAAGTTCTCTTCCACTGTACTGACTTCTGCTACTGGCACCACTAATTTTCAAAGGATTCTGATGCTTCTTCTTCTTTATGTGAGTCTAGAAGCTTCTTATAACCTAAAGTCTCTAAGTGCAGATACCCTTCTTCTCCATCTTTGGTTAGAGCACTCTGTAGATGATCTTCTTCAGAAAGCTCTTCAAGCAATTCGTCGGCTAATCTATCCATCTCATCAATCCAGAAGACTTGGCCATCAATGGTAGGTTTCTTCATTGTTTTAGTGATATCGAATGTCATCTTGAAGTCTTTGCCGAGGTTTAAATCGATTTTACCTTTTCTGACATCAATGAGAGCTCCAGCAGTGGCTAGAAAGGGTCTCCCTAGTATGAGAGGGTCCTTGGCTCTTCACCCATTTCTAGAACAACGAAGTCTGTAGGGATCTCTACCCTTCCAATTCTTATAGGTAGATCTTCTAACATACCATGAGGGACTCTTACGTATCTGTCGGCTAAGATTAGTTGGATATGGCAGGACTTGTACTTGTTGAATTCGAGTCTTCTTGCTACTAAGAGTGGCATCAAACTGACTGATGTTCCTAGATCACATAGGTATTTGTTGAAGAACAAAGGCCCTAGTGAACAAGGTAGAGTAAATGAACCAGGATCCCCAAGCTTCTTCGGTATGATCTTCTTCTGTATGATAGCACTGCATTCATGGCTCAACACAACCATTCCTTGTACTTCCTGAATTCTCTTCATTATCATGTCTTTCAAGTATTTGTGAGAATCCGGAATTAGCATGAAAGCATCAATGAGAGGCATCCTTACTTCAATCTCCTTAATTTGTCTAGCAAACATGGCTCTGTACTTCTCAATGATATCCTTCTTGAACCTTCCAGGAAATGGTATTTTGGCTTGTAGGGTGGTGGAACGAAAGCTTTCTTCTTACCCGTATCAACAACTGGTTTTTCGATCTGGGAACTCTTAGCTTGATCACTAGGTGCATCATCTTGGTCACGCTTAGTGGTGTCTTCTACTTGAGTTTCATTCTGAATCAAATCCTCCCCCTCTTGAATCTCACTGTCCTCAGTGACAGGAGCTATGCTAGGTCGAGCTTGCAGCTCTCGACCACTGCGGAGTTGAATAGCATTAGCATATTCCTTTGGATTCTGAATAGCTTTCCCGGGTAGTTGTCTGGGATTCTTAGGTGCAGAAGTAGAAGCAGCTTAGCTCTCCATGTACTTCATCTTGGAGTTTAGAGCCTCAAACTTGATATTGAGATCATTGTAGGAGCAGTCTACTTTGTTGTGAATCCCAGCCATTTTCTTATCAAGAACTATAGCACCAGCTGCTTGACCTTGTAGAATCTGTTGAAGCATTTGCTTCATGTCTTGATCTTGGGCAGGTTGAGCTTGCTGGGTTTGCTGTGCAAAACCGGGCGGTAGATGCTGTTGTTGGTAACCTCCACTGTACTGCTGCTTTGGGATAAATCCTTGATTGTATGGGACGAATGGCTTGGACTGGTTCTGTTGTTGTTGAGGGTAAACCTGATCCTGAGGGTTGGCAACATTCGTGCTTCGGTAAGATATATTCGGATGGGCAGGCTTGTAGGGGTTATAGCCCTTGTTGTAACTACCTTGGTTTTGTATGTAGCTGACTTCTTCAGCTTGAGTAGTCTCCCCTTCTTGGAGTTGATAGTGCTCTTCTTCAGTGATATAGTGGGCTTATTTCTGTTGAGTCAGGAGAATCTTATCCAGCTTATCGTTGAGAGCCTTGATCTCCTTACTATGCTTTGCATCCGAATCTCCAATACCTCTGTTGGAGCGATCAAAATCCTCGTTATAATTACCATCGGATTGAGCTAAGTTCTCAATTAATTCCCAGCCTTCTTCAACATCCTTATTCAAGAAATTCCCATTAGAAGCAGTGTCAACAACATTCTGATCTTGGGCAAAACTCCCCTGTAGAGTGTGCTTAGTAGAGAAGCCTTCTTGAAACCATGGTATGGACACTGTGTAGTGTAGCCTTTGAATCTCTCCCAGGCCTCACAAATGGATTCAGACTGCTTTTGGGTAAAACTGGAGATTTTACTCCTTAGCCTTGCAGTTCGTGAATTTGAGAAGAACTTTGTTAAGAAGGCCTTCTTGCAATCGTCCCAAGATGTGATGGAGCCAGCAGGCAACGTCTTTTCCCATTGGTGTGCTTTGTCTCCCAGTGAGAAGGGAAACAGGCGCAGTTTGAAACTATCCTCGCTAAAACCATTTATCTTGGCTAGGATGCGGAGCCTATCAAAGTTATCCAAGTGGTCTAAGGGATCTTCCAGAGGCAACCAATGAAACTTGTTTCCTTGTATCATTGAGATCAATCCACTCTTGATCTCAAAATTGTTGTTCTGGAAAGGGGGTGGAACGATGCCCTGTCTCTGTTGATGGTTTTGTGGTGCATCACCATCACCAATGTTCCTTGGTATACCAACTCCCTGATTGTCTTGATCTTGTGGTTCCATAGCAACTGGATTGTGCAGTTCACAACCGTCTCTGTCTCTCCGCTCTCTTAACGCACGAGGTAACCGATTGATGTTGTCGTTGAGGCTGATAAGATTGTCAGAGCCTTTAGAATAAGTTTGCATGCACGGTGACTAGTCTGGACGTCTAAACTCGACTTGAGGTCGAGTAGGGTACCTGGAGCACAAAAAACAAGCAGATGAAATGAAGAGTTAGTAACCAAAGTAAAGAGAAAGAATCTTAAACGTTTCTGAAATCTCAAATGGAACAATGCAACACAAGACTGGCAACGGCGCCAAATTGATAACAAGATTTTTCTCTAACAAGTATCAATCCCTAACACACATGCCATTGTCGTATATTAGGTTTATCAATCCAATCTCAGTGTGACTGAAAGCATTCAAGATAGGCACAAAAAGCAAATAAGTCAAGCCAACCATAATAGAGTTTTGTTATCTAGCAATCTTAAGTGATCATGCATAGAAACGATAAAACAACAGAAAAGGAACTATCATGCATAAAGAGAAATAACTATCAATACTAAGCAGCAATAAGCAAGCAGGTCGAGTAGAGTAACAGAAGCTAACAGAAACGAGATTCAAGCAATTAAACAAGGCAAGCTCTTAAGAATGGGGTTATTGGTTATAATGGATTCCTCAATCCCTTTAACTAGCTAACAAACTCAATCAAGTTATCCCTAGACAATAGATTCGAATACAAATCAATCCACTCTCGTGACAGAGATTCTCAAGCTAAATCACTTTCAACTCAATTCTCATTGATGAAATATAACCTAGCCGGCATTATGATTCAATCTAATATGGTCAATAAGCATTCTAATCATCCAATATCTTGGGCTAGAGTATGCAAATCTCTGGAAAAGTTTGTTCAGACATTTCATCAAACACCTTGTGGGCATGGAAATGTCTGAGATCAACTTTCAAATGATCAGAGAGGAAATAGCATTAAGATCTACTAAACCAGAAGGGAAATCATGCAATTAAACACTTACCTAGCTAAAGAAACTGAGGATTCCACTAATAACCTATCCCATCCTTAAGAACTTTGCAGAACTACTCAAGAACACTGAAGAACACCATAGCTAAAAACCCAGAAAATGATTCAAACCCAGAATTCATTAAAAAGCAAGTATGTTATAGATAAGACAGAGATCTACAACTTTTTCGAAGAAAAGAAATGCAAAAAATCAAAGATTCAGCAGGAAAAATGATTACAAAATCTAGGGTTTAGAGAGAACAGCGGAAAAACCAGTGGGTAAAAAGAATATTCCCTGGATAATAGGGTGAACCCCTATTTATAGAAAATACTAGGTTGTCCTAATTAGCTACAAGACAAAATAGAAAGTCGGCGGCTAAGGTCCAACTCGACTTGACTTCGAGTCTGTCTCGTCGAGTTGGTGTGATTCTCAAAGGTGGCGCCTCTCTGATGACCTACTCGACTCCACGTCGAGTCCATGTGGTCGAGTCCATTCCAGGACAGCTTCGTAACGTCCTACTCGACTCCACGTCGAGTCTGGCTGGTCGAGTATGTCTCGGAATCCTCTTGAATGACTTCCTTCTCCTCCAACTCGATCCCAAGTCTAGCTCCAAAGTCGTGTTGGCTCCTCCTTGCTCCA
The DNA here is from genome assembly GCF_000004255.2 of Arabidopsis lyrata subsp. lyrata. Lineage (NCBI taxonomy): Eukaryota > Viridiplantae > Streptophyta > Magnoliopsida > Brassicales > Brassicaceae > Arabidopsis > Arabidopsis lyrata. The sequence continues at coordinate 17,318,910 of NW_003302550.1, read as the reverse complement.
TTAAGTCCCAAATAAGCTCCAAAGTACCTGAAAAACATCAAATATGCAATATGCTATGCGATGCAATGCAAATCGAGCTAAGTGATGATAAGAGTAGGAGAAAGACTATGAATGCAGTGAAATAGAGAGGAAACTAAGCTAAATACATAAGAAATGTATGCTTAAAAGTGGTTAAATACAGAGACATCACTCATCGGGAAACAATGAATGCTTTGGGAATTGCACGAGACGTGGACTACCTTGCTGAGATGTGCGGTTTAAATACCTTCCTGGGGTATAGTTTCGAAGGATATCAAGAGGAGCCCTGCCAGCTCCTAGCTACTCTCCAAGTGCATTTCTTTGGGACGAACAAGAGGAAGAGAATGGGAGGGGCTTTGGATATATCAAATTCTCGGTCAAGGGAAGAAACTACTCGCTAACCATCAGGGAGCTCAACGTTTTGTATGGGTTCCCCAGCAAAGAAGGATTGGTTCAAGATTTCGATAAACTCGAAATTCAAGCTCTGTGGAAGACGATAGCCGGACCAGAAGATTTCATACCTTCAAGAAGCAAGAGTTCCGCTATTAGAAGCCTGGTGGTGAGGTATCTACACCAGTCCATTGACAGCATGTTCTTTGCGAAGAAAATTACCGGAACCATGAGTGCGAGTTGCAACTTCTGGACTTAGCTCTCATTTTCCTCTTGGGAAACACTAAAGATGGAGCCAGAATGATGGGAGATAGAGGAAATGCTTCCCTAGTAGCTGTGTTCTTGGATCATCTATTGGGATACAAGGAGTATGCTGCATAGGACAGGGCGCAAGGGAAGTTTAACCATTGGTGGAATCGTGACACCAATGTTGGTAGCTGCGAGTATAGACGTGGGAACAGGAGACGCTTCCCCAACTTGGATCGATATGGCTTACTTAAGGAAGAAGGGCTACCTTGACAAGACAGCTCCTGAAGGTGTGCTGCTCTATGTGTTCAACCACCCTGAGGAAGGAAGTTCTAGGCTGCTTCTACCATGCACGAATCATACCACGATTAGAACTGGTGAGAACATCGACTTCTGCCCACCGCCCTTCATTCTTTATGATTCACAAGTCACCCTTGCCTCTCCACTACCTCAAGCAATGCAAGAAGACAACCTGGAGCAAACCCAAGACGATCCCGATGATTATGCAACAGAGCGGTTCTTCTTCGAGGAATACAAAGCTCCCAAGCAGACCAAAGGCGAGAGAGAAGCTCACAAGCGTATAGGCCTCCTGCAAGGGGCTGGGAAAGTTCCAAGGGAAGGCAATACGGGGATTGTCGAAGAAAGTTGACTCATTGACCACCATGGTGAATAAGATGGCGATTCAGATCACGGAGCTCCAGAAAAAGTCCAAGAATTCACCACCACCAATAGAGCAAAGGGGTACTTTGAGAAGAAGTGGTTCTACAAGTATAACCCCAAGGCACGCAGTGATTGTTGATCCTCCCAGATTCTCATCGTTTGAGCCACGCCAAAGGGAAAGCCGAGAGGAGTTTGCACAAGTCTACAAACGCTCGGGAAGGAAGCGCGACAAGAAGGACGCTCAGCTGTCAAGTTCAGAAGCGTACTCAACCAGGGAACTCGACATGGAGTCTAGTAGGGACGTCGAGCAGGCACTTCCTGAGTCACGCACTGCTCCTTCTTACACACAGGAGAGCATGGAGGACTTCCTCAACACCTACTTCTCCTAAACCCAAAGTATCTCTCATCCACCTAAACCATTGTATTATTTCATTGCATGTTTATTTCTCTGTTACGTTGTTTGTTTGTCTTGAACTCTCTTCTGAATTTTTATTACACATGGGACTGTGTAATTTAAGTTTGGGGGAGGGTCCAAGAAGTATTTGATGTTGTGTTCTGTTTTCTTATTGCATAAGCATCTAAGTCATAGAAAAACAAAAATTTTTTGAAAAATTTCGAAAATTGTAATACAAAAACAGAGTGTTCATGTAGTTCACATTGCCATTTTAAGTTTGTTTTAGTATGCTTTCATTTAGGACTGGTGCATCATGCATTTGCATTGGAGATTATGATGATTATAACCTTGTAAATATGCACATTCACTAAGTAAATTCAGTGCCCAGGTTGTTAGTCCTCTAATGCATAATCGATTGAACTTGAAGTAAGACCGCATCATCTCTTGAATTCGAAGCTTGATTTTCTTGTTCTTAGTTGAAACTCGCTTTGATCTGATGCCTTTCCCTATCAATTTGAACCTGAATTTTGACTTGCAATTATCATACCATGCATTGTGTTATGAACTCATGGATACCTGAAAATACTTGGACTTTCTTTTACCTTTTGATCACTCTTGCTAGTCCAAGTAGCTGACTCCCATCTTTGGAGCAGTTATTCCCTACCCTAAGCCTTAACCTTCTTTCAAGCCATTTATCATTTGTGTGTGAATGTGAGGCCTTATTTCGATTGAGCTTGGTAGAAAGTGTTAGGTCTGTAACGACAAGGATAGTATCTCATGTAGTTCTAGTTCATGTTATCTGGACTAGATAGGACTAGGTGGGTGCTTAATTCTGGGTTTGGGATGTTCTTAAAAGAAAGAAAAAAGTTGTGATCATCACTGAAAGAAAAGAAAAGGGAAATGAGTCCTTAGGAGAAGTAGCTAAAGTAAGAAAAGTATAGTAAAGGATTTGGGTGTGCTAAAGTAAAGAAAAGGGTTCTGTAAATAGCTTAAAGAGAATGGGCAAAAGCCTTGCATTTATGAGAAGAAAGAAAAGGGAACCTTAGTTGTTAAAGAATCCTGATCCGCTAGACAGAGCAAAGTAAGAAAGCTTCTCCTAGGATAGAAAAGCAAAGAAAAGAAAGGAATGATATGAGAAAAAGTCTGTAAATGCTTTGAGTGCAAAAGGGTAGAGTTAAGTTCATGTTCTGGGATTAGAAATAGGACCTCCATTTGGGTTGATATTGATTACATTCTGGGTAGATGGGGTCTTATCCTTGTATGCATAACTTGATACTCACCTTTAGCATTCTACTAAAGCTCAATCATTCTTGAGAGATCCCCTGTTGCGATTTAAACCAGATCTTTAAGGGACCATCTTTGTCTCTAGACCTCTACCCTTAAGCCAAATGAGTTCTTATCCAATACATAGTATGATTCACGGTTCCTACTTAATCAATGTTAAAGGGAATGTGCTGATGTGAATGCTGTGGATGTAGGATTCACACTCGATTGTCTTTAAGTATTTTTGTGGAGAAAAACTCTAAAATCAACAAATGAAAAATAAGGATTTGAAAGGGAAAGTAACCAAGAAACTAAATAAAGCGAAAGAATTTGGCAAGAATAAAATAGTAAAAAGCCTTGCGAAATTGTAAAAGAAAGAGTATGCTGTATTGCTTGATAGTAAGAGGTAAAAGGTTGTTCTCCCCCAAACACATGCGTTTGAGATTGTTTTTATAGAGAAAACATGATCAATGCGGTCATTTACTGCTCATAATCGCATTGATCCGCATTAATCATGTAGGTTACAATTTGACCAAAACAGCTTGAATTTGAACTATCTTGGGCTTCGCGTGGATCTTCCGAACTCTTTCTTGTTGACTCCGAACTCCTGCGTCTTGACGCTGCCGCGAACCTCAAACAATATTCTCCTTGCTTCGGCCTTCTTTTATGCGAACTATATGTTGAATAAGAGCGAACTCCGTACTGGTAAAGATCGAGCTCTTTAATAAACTGAATCGAACTTCCGACAGGTCGAGCTCGATTCTCGCAATAAAACATCTAGAAATCCAAGAGGATTATTATGTAATAATGACGTGGACAGATCCAAGTGGATCCTACCGAAAATGTGTGGGATCCGACCCCAATATTTAGCCCCCAAGTCTTGCGAGCTGAGTGCTCGGCTTGGAAGACTTAAGTAAACAGTAATTAATAACTCAAGATCTTTAACATTCCGGAATTATTCCATGTTTTTCGCTGTTACGCTAATCTCGGATAATCAGATGATTTGATTTCCCTGACAACCGTCATCATTAATTTCTTAATTTTATATTAATACCACGGGAAGAACTGTCCCACTTCCCAATATTCTCGAGATGGTTTTCACTAAATAGGGTTAAATGGAACGATGGCTTTTACAGTGTACATTCACCCCTGAAAGCTTTTACCAAACAAGAGAAAGAAAAAACTCCTTAGTAAAAAATGTCTTCCCCGGCCGTCTACGTTTCAGACAACGAAGACGATAGTCAAAGAATCCCTGTTCCCAGAGGGGACGAAGTTTTTACCCAAGCGGGAGATAAATTTAGTCCACATTTCAGGTCCCAATCGACCCATGCTTCCCTTGGCGCCCTTCGTTGCCTTTGTAACATTCTCCAGAAATGGTGCGAGAGGGTTACTGATGCGCGTACGAAGTCTATTTCAAGGGTTTTGGTTTATTTTTTCCTATCCCGGAAGTTCTCATTTTGTATCTCCTACATCTAGGGATCGCTTTTCCCCAAATGGCTCCCAAATTCCTTAGGTACGTCCTGAGTACCCTGACCGTTTCGGCGGAGGTAGGGTTTTCTCTCACCACCAGCGAACTCTTAGGGCTATTTCGAGCCCGTGATTCTGCGGCAGAGGGTATTTTTTCCATGAATCCTATTTTTGACCGTAACCTTATCGACGGAATGCCCCTAAATGATGGGCCTTGGAGGAAATACTGGTCGCCCAAACTTGGTTAGAATCATTCTTTATTATCTTTCTACTACATTGTGTGAAAGAAACGGAATTCTTAACTCAACATTTTATTTCAGGGAACCAAACTATCCCCCGTCCAATTGTTGACTTCTTATCTTTCTTCCGAATCGTTTCCGAGGGTGACACAAATTGGAATTCTTTCACCCTTCAACGTATTCATAAAGCGGGACTCGCTATTAAGGATGGTAAAACTCACCCTCTTGACCCTCCTCCTGAAGAGAAAGATGTTTCGAGCTTGAATGCTCGAGATAAAAGAAAAATTCAGGCTGAGATTAAGGCTCTTAAGGATCAATTATCCGAAATTGGGAAAAAGAAGCGGATAGCTGCAATCTCCAAGGTTGGTAGCTTCCACAGGAAGACCCTCTTAGTTGATAACGGTTCCTTAGAAGCGGCTTTGTCAAGTGCGGTGGATTCTTATGGAGCCGATATCTCTAACGACCCCATAGTTGCCACCGCCATTTGCTCTTCCGCACAAGAGAGGGAGAGAGAAGAAACTCCTCCTCTTTGCACAAAGAGGAAGGCTCCAGACTCGGATACTTTATCAAACGAGAGACTCAAAACTGTTAGATTAAGTTCTCCGCCACGAGCCCCTAGCTTTCTGCATTCTGTTTTCCCCTCTGTTGAACCTTCAGACTCTGAGCTCCCTTTTTCGGGAGACAGAGCAATTCCAGAAGAAATCGATGAGCCGAGACCTGAGACTTCCCTGTCCCAAGGACTGAGTGTTAGGACTCAAAGCCCTTTAACCGCTTCGATTTCTGGTAAGTTTTTTTTTTTAGAAAGCAAGCCTTAGCAAGATTTGTCACAGATTGCGGTTATTTATCAACCTACTATTCTCCTCTGTTTTGCAGATGGAGAAGAGATTGGAGACATCTTCTGAGGTTTTCAAACCAGGGAAGGGGCGTCCCTTCCTCCTTTTTCGGTTTGGAAGCCGGAAATCCGCCAGATGTTCGTCAGTCGAGCCTGTTACCTATCCCAAGTTCAAAAATTTTTGGATTTTGATTTTGTCAATCCCTTTTTCTTCTAAGTAAAAGAAAAAACTTTTTGCTTTAATGACACGGGTTTTTTTTTTTTTTTTTTACTCCGAAGGCGTTTATGGAGACTAATGGAATGATCTTCCATTATGAGAACCTTCTTCACCAAGCGATGAGAGAAGTAGCAAAGGCTAAAAAGGAGGTTGATGAACTTAGACTAGCCAATCAGTCTGAGCGATCTGAGCAAGCAAGAGCCCTTGAATCATCCTTTGAGAATATGAAGAAAACTCTAGCAGCTAATGAGCAACGGATCAGAATTGCGGACGATAAAAGAGATTCTGCGAGGTCTGATGCTCTTCGCTTAGAATCCGAGCTAGAAGAGACTACAGCCTTGCTCGAAGAAACGAATCAAAAGACCAAGCTTTTGATTAGGAACAGAGCTCGCGATATTGCTGAAGCCGAACATAACGCTCGAGAAGAGATGAGGGGCTTTGGTAGGCAACTCATTCAATCTATCATGAAGTTTGTCAAAGACGAGGAAGTCTGGACTAAGCTTCAGTCCGATCGAGCCGAGCTGAAGAGTAATCTAGATCTGATTGGGGGAATAGAGAGTGGAAGAATTTCGCTAGAGGATGAGAGGAGGGAAGTTTCTGCTGAGCTCGCTATAGTTGAATCCGAGTTATCTTCGGCTTCCCGCCCTTCTCTTGATTTGGGACCATTCTCTTTGGTATTTGGAGACTCCCCCTCCCAATTTGAGGTTGGCGAAGGTTCTCCAGAGGTGTGAACGCTCTTTTTTTTTTTTTTTTTTAAAGAATTGTTTTGTTGAGTCCATGAGGATTATTCCGTTTGACGGAAATATTTTGTTCAATTAGTGTGACTGAACACAACCAAGTACATGCTCTGGCATATGATGATTATTTTAAACAAAAACGTTTAGACATGATTCTAGGTTTGCAAGTCCTAGTCCACCAAAGAGGTTTTATGAATTGTGAGAGATGAGCTGATCAGGCTCACTTGCCTTTATTAAAAAAAAAATCTTAATAAGAATTTTTCCTCGGTCTCTCGAAGGCGAGGATGGAGCTCGGCTTAAGTTTTTTTTTTATATCGAGGGATAAGAGTTATAATTCATGAGAATTTTGTCATAAATATGACCAGACAATGGTTTTGATCGTTGCCCATGATGGCTTCGGAATCGCTGGGCCGCGTTTTAATTGGATCTGAAGCCTGCTCTAACAGGCCAGATCCAGACATTTTTTAGAAATCTGAACCTCTTCCTCCTTCAAAAGGAATTCCGAAAGATCACCATAGTTCATTATAAGAAAAAACTTGAAAAATGTCGCTGTCTTCTTTCAGATCAAGCACAAGAATAACTACTTTAAGTGGGAACCCACTGTTTGAGTCCGAAGACGGATTCTCCCCAAAGGGAGTTATTCACCCAACATTTTTTCATTTCCGAACAGGGAAGAAAAGGGTAAAATGTTATGACTTCCTAGAAAAGGTTTCTTTTCTAACTCTTAGTCTTCTCAGAAAACTATAACTTCCTTTCTTTTGGTAATTTGACAAAATGTTTGTTCAAACAGATTGTGGGGAGACACAAAGCTTTATGTGATAAGAGACAAAGAATCGGAAGGAGGCGCCGTGCTCTTGATGAGCGCAAAAAGAGGATGGAAAGAGAGATCCTTCGCCTGGAATCTGAACCGCACGAATGGGAGAGGAATGGTCTAGACATTGTGGCCATAATGCCTACTTGCCTCCGAAGATTCCTCCGCATGCTGGATAAATTTCATCGTTTATCCTTGGCGACCAGCGATGGGTCCTCTTTTGTTTCATGTTCCTCGGAGTTTCGGAGACTTCCGATGTTAAGAACTGAAGAAAAAGAGGAACCGGAGATGAAAATTGTTGATGACTTCCCCGTCCCTTTTGATTTATCTTCTGACGAGGGACTATCCTCAGAAAGCTGTTCGGGATCTTCCACCTCGCTGGAGTCATTATCGGGCGAAGACTTTTAATCGAACACTTTCCGTTTTATGTTTGTAAAATGTCACTAGACTTGAAACCCAGCAACATTAATTATATTCCTCCTTTTGCTTTAAATTTGCTGATTTATTCAAATCTCATTTAATGGGTTTAATCTAGGGAACATAATTAGCAATTAACTCGATTACATTTTCCATGAAAGTCGTAATTTCAGATTTGGGAAATCGTCAATTAATCCTCTTAAATGCAATAGAATAAATTTTCGAGTATAAAGTGGGTGTAGTTTATCATTGAATTTCAACAACAATTCTACAAAAATTTCTGAAGAGGAAAATTCTTAAGAGAAAACTTCTGACTCATCCAGATTGATAAGTGACGTTTTTCCGGGAGCACCAGACATCGAGCTTACAAAAACGGGAAGAACTGGCGAATCGGAAGGGTCACGAATATTGAGGAAGGGAACCAGCATTCAAGTTCCGATCGTATTAATCGAGAGATTGTCAGCCCAAGATCGTGTCAAGGCTGAGGAGTTTATCAATAAGGTATTTTCCATTCTAGTCATTAACTTCTTTTTGTTATTGCTAAACGTAGCGTTTTATTTTCTTCAGCTTATCACTCGGCATGACGAGCTCGAAGATGAGAAGAAAAAGATTAGGAAATGGATAATGGAGATAGAGAAGCGTCGCCTCGATATTTCTCGCGAGCTTCATCGCCTCGAAGCCCATCCTTCCGATTGGATCGAACTAGGACTTCAGAAGTACGGAAACATGCCAAGTTGTATTATTAGCATCATTGACCTCGCAGGTCAAGGAGCAGAGCTATTCCGTAATTCAAGACCCTTCTAGATCCGGTCTTAGCTTAGCAAGAAATATTTATTTATACATTGTTCGCAACGTATCTTTATATTTATCCTTGAATATCAAATTCATAAAAACAAGATTCCATGACTGGAATAATATTTTTATTTTTATATTATAGCTGGACTCGTGTTTAGCGAGCTGCCTACGTATCCAGAATAGGATCAAGCCAAATCGTAGTTCGAATGTGTTTGCTTTAGCAATAGAACTTTTTCAAGTTGATTATGTTCCAAGGCCTTTGAACGGGATTTCCACCAAGGTCTTGTAAAGATTTTTTCAGTGATTTGATAAGGGCCTTCCCAGTTAATACCGAGTTTTCCAGCTCCTTCTTCTTTTGTGTTATCGAACACTCGCCTTAAAACAAAGTCTCCTACATTTAAAGGTCTGTTTTTCAACTTTGAGTTATAGTATCGAGCGGTCAACTGTTGATAATTCTGAAGTCGAATAAGGGATTGGTCTCGCCTTTCATCGATTGTATCGAGAACGTCTTCTAATAATTTAGAATTCGATTCCTCGTTAAGTGGAGCTTCAATTCGGCGCAAACATGGAACATTCAGGTCGGCTGGGACTACGGCTTCCATCCCATAAACTAATGAGAATGGAGTTTCACCCGTTGCTCGCCTCGGGGTTGTTCGATAAGCCCACAACACAGGTTGCAGCTCGTCATACCATCCACCTTTTCGAGCACTCAAGCGTTTTTTAAGATTGCTGAGAATGGTTTTATTGGAGGCTTCCACTTGTCCATTTCCTTGAGGATACTTCGGCGTTGAGTAGCTAAGTTTTATTCCCCAAGCGGAACAAAAATCTTCAAAATCATTTGAAATGAATTGAGGACCATTGTCCGTTAGTATTTCGTAAGGAACTCCATAGCGACAAGTAATGTGTTTCCACAAGAATGTCTTTACTACGGAATCTTGTATGCTTATATAAGCTTCAGCTTTAATCCATTTGGAAAAATAGTCCGTTAGAACTAATAAGTATTGGACGCCTCGTGTTGAACGATGCATCGGACCGATTATATCCATTGACCACCTCATGAAAGGGTATGGAGCGGATATATGTGATAGAATTTCAGATGGCTGGCGAATAAGAGGAGCATGCATCTGACACTTTTTACACCGTTTGGCGTAATCAATGCAGTCTGAAATCATAGTTGGCCAGAAATATCCTAACTGTTTGATTTTGAAAGCCATTGCTCGTCCCGAAGAATGACTACCACAAAGCCCTTCGTGGACCTCGCTTGTCACTATTTCAACTTCGGGTCCGAAAATACATAAAAGATAAGGATCACTGACGCCTCGCTTGTACAATGGCTCTTTAATTATACAATACTTAGCGCTGATGATTTTTAATTTGCGAGCTTGCCATTTGTTAGATGGTAGTTCTCCATTAAGAATGAAATTTTTGATGGGTACCATCCAGTTAGCCCCCCAATCATTAGCGGAAGTATTATCCTTGAGTATAAACTTCTTGGTTCGGGTTCGGAAGGAATATCAGGATCTTCGATTGTCTTTTGAACCTCTACATCACCTGGAACTGACTGTTCGGTTCGAGACGGTTCTTTAATGGGAACCTCTTGATCCTTTAACTTTCTTTTTGACTTTCTTTTAGGAAGTTCCAATGGTGGAATAAGTTCGTCATCTTGAGACTTTATCCGTGATCTGGTGATGACAAGTGAACTATTTCTGGAACTTTGTTTTGGAGTTACGATGTATTCGGCCTCCGAAATATTATTGATAGTAAAATTTTAACTAAGATCAATTATCCTTAAATCACTATCATGTCATTGTAGTATTTAAGGTGTCAATCCAAATGGGTGTGATGCTAGCAATCAAGACGCAATCAGATTTTACAGAGTCAAGCCAAACAATAACAGGTTTTGATGTTGTTAACAATCCTAAGTGATCATGCAAAAACAGAAATTATAACAGAAATAGCTAATATACTCGACCAACACAGCCTGATGGCAAGCACTGGGTGTGGTCGAGTATCAGGTCGAGTAACAGCAGAAACTGCAATAAAACTACTCTACCACACAGTCCGTTTGCCAGACACTGGATGTGGTCGAGTAAGAGGTCGAGTACCAAATGGAAACTGCAATAAAACTACTCTACCACACAGTTCGTTTCCAAACCACTGTGTGTGGTCGAGTACTTCAAGTGAATTAAGCCAAAAACGAAAATTAAGAACCAAGTGACAAGATCAAGCAATCAAAAGCGATGTAAACAAAGAAATCAATTGGAAGAGAAATTCCCGAGGATGGGGTGATCGAGTAGTGAAGTCTCCTTAATCTAACAGGTGGTTAACATGCTCAACAAACTATCCCTAGACAACAAGTTCAATAGCCAAATCAAAGTGCTACCGCAACAGAGATCCTCAAGCAAAGCTAGTCCCAGACTCAATCACCATTGACGAGAGCTAACCTAACAGACATTACGAAACAACAAATCTAAGCCAAAACGCTCCCTGTAACCAATACCTTGGTACAGAGCCACGAATCTCTGGAATTAGTGGTTCAGACATTTCATCGAACACCTTTTGGGTGCGGAAATGTCTGGGCTCAGATTCCAGTTGATCAGAAAGCAATCAGCATTAAAAACAACTAATCCAGAAGGGATCTACCAATCAAACTCAACCACCTAGCAGATCAAGGATTCTAAACTACTCTAACCCATCCTCAAGAACCCTAATCACTACTCAAAACTCATGAACATGAACATAAACCCAAAAATGCATAAAAACTTCATACTAGCAAGATCTCAACAAGATGAACAACTTTGTAGAAGAAATCAAAAGCAAATACTCAATAGATTAAGAGAAATCTGGATTACAAATATGAAGAAAGCACTAATTGTTCTGCAGAAAAAGACTTACTCTGAAAATTAAGAGAAACAACCTATTTATAGTAAATACTAGGAAACCCTAAAACACAAAACGACAAGGTTTTAAAGCGGTTTAAGAGAGTACTCGACTCTTGTGATCGAGTAGGAGCAATCGAGTAAAGTTGACGTCTTGGCGGTTTTTTGATCTGGTCGTGATGCAATCGAGTGGTGAGTCGAGTAGTGCTTCATCCTCTTCTCTTCCTTATGCTCAGTGTCTGGTTGAGTTGGGATCTGAGAAGACTTTGAAGCTTGTGATTAAGTGGCTGTGGGGAGTGGAGATCGAGCATCCAGTCGAGTGGCTGAAGAAGATGGTGCTCGACCACGAGGTCGAGTAGTAGGTCGAGTTGGTGAAGGAGAGGGTACTCGACCACGAGGTCGAGTGGTCAGTCGAGTGGTCATCTGAAGACGAGGTCGAGTGGTGATCTGAAGACGAGGTCGAGTGGTGATCTGAAGAGTCTGCTGGTGATGCTCGACCGCGCAATCCACTTGGTGATGAGGAGATGTGGTCGAGTGATTTTGAAAGGCTGGCTGCTGAGAGTGCTCGACTGTGCAGGTCGAGTGATACTGTTGGTTTTGCTCTGCTTCTCCCAATCTGCTCGCCAACAGCTCCAAATCACCTGAAAACACTCAAATATGCAACATGCATGCAAATCTATCCTAAACATGTAAAGTGATGACAAGTGATGAGAAATGGTATGAAACAATGACAAAATGATGATAAAGTGATGCTAAATGGATGCTTAAAACATGTGAAATATACACATATCAACTCCCCCAAACTTATTCTTTGCTTGCCCTCAAGCAAACAATTAAGAACAAGCTGGAGGAGAGGTTTGAAAGCGGGGACTCAGAACCAAAGCATGCAGACAAAACAAATGAACTCAATGTCCAAGTTAGTAGTTGTGGAATGCATAGAGACCAAACTCTACTTAAAAACCTTAGCCATATTCATCACAAGACAACCTAACATTTGTTCCAATCTACACACACCTTCAGATCATCAATTCCCTTTAACATTCATTAAGCTCAAACCATGAATCAAGCAAAACATTGTTGAAGAACTCATTTGGTTTAAAGGACAAGGCTGAGAAACAAAGATGGTTCCTCTGTAAATGGTTTCGGACTTTTTCACAGTAATAGGGAACTCTCATGAATGGACAGAGCTTTAGTAGAATGCTAAAGGTTAGAACCAACCTACGCATACAAGAACAGACCCCATCTACCCAAATAACCATAAGTATATCAAACTCCATAGATGGTCCTATCTCTAAACCCCATAAATGATCCTAATTCTACCCTTTTGCACTCAAGACATGCTTCAATAATCTCTTGGATCAACCCATTCTTTCTTTTTTTTGTTCTGTTCTAAGGAGAGGTTTTCTTTTAGACTTTCTAGCGGATTGGGACTTTCTTTAACAACTAAGGCTCTTCTTCTCATCTCATGACTTAAGACAACTCTAGGCTTTTGCCTTTCTTTTTACTTTGCACAGAGCCTAAATTCTTTTATTTTCAAGCTTCCCAAATCCTTTACTAGACTAACAAGATATTCTTTTCTGTTTCACTTCCATCTCCTAAGAACAATAACACTTGTCTTTCTTTCTCATTTTTATTCCAAACACATTCCCAAACCCAAAGTAAAACTCCCACCTAGTCCTATCTAGCCCAAAAAGCGTGGACTATAACTATATGGGATACCATTCTTGTCGGTTCATACCTAACACTTTCTACCAAGCTCAATCCGGAAATAGGCCTCACACACACACAAATTTATTCAGGGCTTGAAAGAAAGGTTAGGTTCAGGGTGGGGGAAACTGTTCCAATGGTGGGAATCAGCTACTTGGATTAGCAAGAGTGGTAGAAGGTGAAAGAAAATCCAAGTATGTGTATTGGTAACCACAAGTTCAACAACAATGCAAAGACATGATAATTATAAGTCAAGTTCAGGTTCTAATAGATAGGGAAAAGAATCACATCAAGCATGCTTCAATTAAAACAAGAGAGTCAAGTTGTGAATTCCAAATATGGTGCAGTCTTAATTCAAGTTCTATCACAAGCATTAAACAACCAATAACGAGGGCATTGAATCCATTCAGCAAATGAGCATGCTTACAAGGTTATCTCATCATCATCCCCTATGCAAATGCAACAATCCTATATGAAACCTTCTAGACTCAATCCTAAAATGACAATGCAGCTACATGAACACTGTTTTTTGTGAAATCTTTTTCAGAAATTTTTCAAATTTTTAGGTTTTTTTCAATGACATAAATGAATGCAGACAATATGCACAATGCAAGAAAAATTTGAAAACAAGAACAAAGCAAACACATCAGATAACAAACACTTCCTGAGCCCTCCCCCAAACTTAAATCACACAGTCCTCTGTGTGATCAAACTTGGAAGAGAGTACTCAGGACAAAAACAACACAGAAACAAAATAAACAGAAGATGGTATTTGACAATGGTGAATGGTAGTGCTTACCTCAGTTGAAGTAAGATTGCAGGTGATCATCCTTGTTGCGTTTCAGCTTCTCCTTCCTGTTGGTGCTCGACGTCCCTTCTCCTTCTGCGGCCAGCACCGCGGTCGAGTGTGCTCCTGGAGCGCATTAGCAGCGTCGTGCTGTTGGAACGGGCAAGTACAGCCTTCTTTCTCCTCTTGTGTGCTCGAGGCTCGTGTGATGAGTGCCTTGCAGGGATTGGAGAGATTTCATGCCCACTAGGCTCAGGTTCATCATATCTCCTCGAAGGCATGTCTTGAGGAAGCTGTCCTTGTGGTACTGCTGTGCTGGAAGACGAGCAGCTAACTATGGACTTCAGAGACTTCATACCCTTTATGAGCTTGTTGATGTACTTGTCCTGCTTCTTGCACCACTTCTGCAATAGGCTCTGGTTTTTGTGAGCTTCACTCAAGCTCTTACTCTCTCTTGCTGGAGCAACGTGTTCACTGAAATGATACATACTTGTATCATATGGCTCTTCCCAATCTACTTCCATCTCATCAATCTCATCATCTGCAGCTTCTTCTTCTGCAGGAACAGCCTCGTGCGTTGGCTGAGCTATCTCGACGTACAGGTCGTCAACTGAAGGTTCAAAGTTGATGTTATATCCCTCTATGATGCATGTAAGCTCAGGGCGGGGAAGAAGGATGTTGGCTCTCTTGGTTGTGGGGTGCTCAAAGCGATATCTATACATGTCGCCAACCATCGCACGTTCCAGGAATTCAATGTGATGTAGGTGCTCAATATCCATCCACTTCCATTCATGCCCCTTGGAGACGATGGGGACTCCACATGCAATCAGAATTGGTGTCACCACACCTCCTATGCAGAGAGAACCTCGTGCTCTCTTGTTATTATTGGAGACAGCCCATTTCTTGTAACCACACAGGTGGAGCAACAAGAGAATAACAAGAGGTGTGTCAGTGGTATCGCCGTGCAGAATCTGATTGTTATTGGCCCGATGGAGAGTGCCTTTGAGAGCCATGGAGATCATCTCTATATCAGTGTTGGTGACCGTCCCTGTAGCTTCTCTGGAGTAAAGAACATGAGCTACTGAGCGTTGGAAGTACCTGACGACCGGGCTACGTATTTGATTACTCTTTGATCTCGAAGAGTTAAGCGCTGAGGTGCTGCCAATGGTGAGCCATAGATTCTTCAGCTCGCTTCTATCAAACCTTTGTTTGGTTCCCGTTCCACTGGGGAATGCAAACAGTCCTTCCAATAGTTGGATTGTCAGCATGTAGTCCTGCCCATGCACTGTGAATGTGATGAAGCCCAACCCGTCGCTTCGCAACTCATCTGTAGTCATTCCTTGGTAGATTTCCACTTGTAGACTCGAAAGAAACTGTATCGTTTCATCCTCATAAGCAACATAGGGGTAGCTCATCAGAGTGTCCAGGTGACAACTCTGGAACAGGTGCTCGACATCTTCCAGCAAACCCAGCTTCTCCAATGTCTGAGGACATGGATACCTTGTTCCACAGAATTCATTCAAGTAGAAGAGTCTGATGTACTCTTCAACTGGAAGCTCATCAGGTTTGTTCAGGAGCTTTGTAGGTCTGGGAGAAGGTTCAGGGACATCCTCATCTTCCAAGTCATCTAAATCCTCATCTATGAGCTCATACCTTGCTGTCATTTCTCTCTTCCCACGAGCTATCTCAGCTCTCCTTCGGAAGGTTTCATATTCCTCCTGTTCTCTTGCTGGTCTTGAAGACCATGATTCTGAATCATCAACATTGTAATCAGAATCTGTTGAAGGACCACCAGTGTAATTGCTCATGTTGATTCCTGAGAATTTTCAAAACTCAAAGCTCAAAAGTTAACAGGTTAGTGTTAAGAGATTATACAAAGCGAAACTGGTTTGAAAGATAAACCGTTTTCTCCTGTGAAATCGAGTATCCAGTCGAGTACTGTGGCTTGTCTGGTTGAGAATTGCGAATCGTTGGTGAAGAACGCGATAGCAAGGGTGAGGAGCGGTCGAGTATGGTTCAAGATGGAGGTCGAGTAGCGAAGTTAAACCGGTCAAGTATTGGATCTGAGATCGAGTACCGGTTTAGTTTGGAGGTCGAGCACGGTGGTCGAGTGGTGAAAAGTTGCTTCTCCTCTCCGAATGTGATCGAGTATCTTAGAAAGATGGATGTCGAGTTCGTGAAAAGGGAGTCGAGTGAGCAGCTTGGCGAGGTGAACTTTGCTTCTGTTTACTCCATGGTGTTCTTCTCCGGTTAAATCGCGTTTGGTGGTAAAGTGATTTGTGAAATGGGTGGTGAATCGAGGGAATGGTGGAGGTGGTGAAGTTAGAGAAATGGTGACTTGCGGTTGGAGGTGTTTGGATGGGATGAGAGTTGAGAGGAAGAAGATGATGAATAGAGACTCGTGAGCGAAGAAGATGAAGAGATGTATGTGTGTTTGCGATTTAGGAGAGAGTGATGAAAGATGATAGTGTCGGTGGGAGAAGAAGGAGTGAGATGAGTGTGAACCTTTAGTGTTTGGATAGGATGAGGGCGATTTCAAAAAGAGTGGTGGAGAATGAATTGGTGATTCACTTCATCTTCAAAAGCGCGTGGGGAGACAAAAAGTAAAGGCGGTGGGCCATGCTCTATCTCTTTACCTTGAATCATTTTTTTCTGTTGACTGGGAAAGTCTCAGAACAACCCGCAATCTTCTGTAAACTCAATCATTCTTCTGTAAGTCTCTGTGATCTCTGTTGGTCGAGTATAGTGATGACTTTCAAAAATTTTGGGCCAAAATCATAACATATACTCGACCACTTCTCCTCATTACCAAGTGGCTTCGCGTGATAGAGTGGTAAGTCGAAACTTCAAAATTCTTGAGACGAAAACCACTTTGATACTCGATTACACAGCTCCACTTGCTCTTTGCCCTTGTGGTTGAGTATTGTGTTGAACTCTCAGAGCCAAAATCCACTTCACTCAGCTCATGACACTTATTTTCTGAAAGCACTACCAAAATGCATTAAAAATAACAAGGAAAGTAAAAATATGTACAGGGATAGACATGGGACTTCCTCCCAAGTGAGCTTGTTTTAAGTCATTAGCTTGACTTCCTTACTCCCTTAAGCATCAAGAGGTTCCTGGAGATGAACTGAGGTCACCTCTGGGAAGATTTGATCTGCTAAGTATTTCTTGAGTCTTTAGCCATTCACTGTGAAATCTCCACTCTTACCAGCTAGAGTGATTGCTCCATAAGGGCGAACTCCAGTAACACAGAAGGGACCAGACCATCTAGACTTGAGCTTGCCTGGAAAGAGTTTCAGGCGAGAATTGAATAGCAGCACTTGATCACCAACTTGGAAGTCCTTGGTGATGATCTTCTTATCATGGAAAAGCTTAGTCCTCTCTTTGTAGATTTTAGAGCTTTCATAAGCTTCCAACCTAACTTCATTGAGATCATTCAGCTGGATCAACCTCTTCTCTCCAGCAGTTTTGATGTCGTAATTCAGAAGCTTCACAGCCCACATAGCCTTGTACTCGAGCTCAACAGGTAAGTGACAGGATTTTCCATAGAGAAGGTTGAAGGGAGTTGTACCAATAGGGGTTTTGAATGCTGTCCTGTAAGCCCATAGTGCATCATCTAGCTTTGCAGACCAGTCTTTCCTTGTAGTCCCAACAGTTTTCTCCAGAATTGCTTTTATCTCCCTGTTGGAGATCTCAACCTGACCACTTGTCTGTGGATGATAAGGAGTGGCTACCTTATGCTTCACTCCGTGTTTCTTCAATAAGTTCTCAAAGACTTTGTTGATGAAGTGTGTACCTCCATCACTGATGACGACCCTTGGTATACCAAATCTAGGGAAAATTATGGTTTTAAACATCTTCAGAACCACCCTTGAGTCATTTGTCGGACTTGCAATGGCCTCAACCCACTTGGACACGTAGTCTACTGCTACCAAGATGTATTTGTTCCCATAGGAAGAAGGGAACGGCCCCATAAAGTCGATTCCCCAGACGTCAAAGATTTCTACCTCTAGTATAGGATTTTGTGGCATTTCATTTCTTCTGCTGATGTTTCCCTTCCTTTGGCATGAGTCACATCTTGATATGAACTGCTGGGCGTCTTTGAACATGGTCGGCCACCAGAAGCCTGCTTGCAGTACCTTAGATACTGTCTTAAAAGTCGCAAAGTGACCACCATATGTTGAACCATGGCAGTGAAGCAAGATGTCTTCCACTTCCTCCTCTGAGATACATCTTCTGTAAATTTTGTCTTTACAGAGAGTGTAAAGATATGGCTCATCCCAGTAGTAGTGGTTGATATCTCTGAAAAACTTCTTCTTTTCATAACTGGTCAGGTTGGGAGGCTCTACTCCGCAGGCCAAGTAATTGACATGATCAGCATACCATGGAGATTTTCCTTCAACAGCATTCAGTTGGTGAAACTCATTCCCACTGTAATTCTTTCCAAAGAATTCTGTAACCATGAGTTGCTCCTCTGGCATCGAATCATCAATAGGGACTTCATCATCGATCCTCATCCTTGATAAGTGATCAGCTACACCGTTCTCTATACCCTTCTTGTCTACTATTTCCATGTCAAACTCTTGCAGAAGTAGTATCCATCTCAATAGTCTTGGCTTAGTGTCCTTCTTTGCATAAATGTGTCTCAAGGCTGCATGATCTGTGTAGACTATGACTTTAGAACCCACCAAGTAGCTTCTGAACTTTTCAAACGCAAAAACAACTGCCAATAACTCCTTCTCTGTCGTGGCATACTTCACCTGAGCATCATCCATTGTTCTACTTGCGTAATAGATGACATGGAGCTTCTTGTCAATCTTTTGTCCCAAGACTGCTCCTACAGCGTAATCTGAGGTGTCACACATGATTTCGAATGGATAGTCCCAGTTTGGAGCTTGGACTATTGGAGCTGAAATCAGAGCTTCCTTGATGAGTTGAAAAGCTTTCAGGCATTCCTTATCAAAATCAAACTCTGTTTCCTTACACAGCAGCCTTGTCATTGGTCTTGCCAGCTTGGAGAAATCCTTGATAAACCTTCTATAAAACCCAGCATGTCCCAGAAAACTTCTCACGTCCTTGACACTCTTTGGTGGTTGCAGTTGCACCATAACCTCAATCTTTGCTCTGTCAACCTCTATACCCTTCTCTGAAATCTTGTGCCCCAATACAATGCCTTCTTTGACCATGAAATGGCATTTTTCCCAGTTGAGTACCAAGTTCGTCTCTTCACACCTAGAAAGTACTCTGCACAAGTTTGACAAACAAGAGGAGAAGGAGGAGCCATACACGGAAAAGTCATCCATGAATACCTCAACCATCTCCTCAATTAAATCCGAGAAGATAGAAGTCATGCACCGCTGAAATGTAGCTGGTGCATTACAGAGACCAAAAGGCATTCTTTTATATGCAAAAGTTCCATATGGACATGTGATTGTAGTTTTCTCTTGATCATTAGGGTGAATTGGTATTTGAAAGAAACCACTATAACCATCAAGAAAGCAGTAATATGGGTGATTAGCCAACCTTTCTAGCATTTGATCAATGAATGGAAGTGGAAAATGATCTTTCCTAGATGCAGAATTCAACTTCCTATAGTCAATGCACATTCTATGTCCAGTTATAGTTCTAGTGGGTATTAGCTCATCTTTATCATTTTTTACAACAGTCATACCTCCTTTCTTTGGAACGCAATGAACTGGAGATACCCAAGTGCTATCGGAAATAGGGTAAATTACACCTGCTTCCAATAGTTTAAGTATCTCTTTCTTTACAACTTCTTTTAAATTAGGATTCAACCTTCTTTGGGGTTCAATGCTCGAATAAGATTCATTTTCAAGATGAATGCGATGTGTGCATAAACTAGGTGAAATGCCCTTTATATCATCAAGTGAATAACCAATGGCTCTTCTATACTTTTTCAGTTCAGTTAACAGAAGATGCACTTGTTCATCAGTTAATGCATCATTCACAATGACAGGATATGTAGAGTTGTTACCTAGAAATGCATACCTGAGTCCTTTGGGAAGCGGCTTAAGTTCAACTTTTGGTGCCTTGAGTTCAGACCAGTCGTCTGATGTTGGAATGATCAGCTCCGCAGGGATGTCAACTGTAGTGGTCGAGTGTTCAGTCGAGTGAGTCCTCGAGTGAGCAGGTTGAGCCTGAGTTGAGTCCTCGTCATTCACTGCCATTACCTCTGTTGCTGACCCATTCAATTCCTCAAAGGATTCTGACTCTTCTACTGCTTTGTGTGAGTCCAACAGCTTCTGGTAACCCAAAGTTTCTAAATGCAGAAACCCTTCTTCACCATTCTTGGTCAAAGCACTCTTAAGGTGATCTTCTTCTGCTAGTTCCTCTAGTAACTCATCAGCTAACTGATCCATTTCTTCAATCCAAAAGAGTTGCCCTTCTATAGTTGGCTTCTTCATTGCATCCTTTATATCAAAGGTCATTTTAAGGTCTTTACCAAGGTTCAAATCGATCTTCCCCTTCTTGACATCAATGATAGCTACAGCAGTCGCCAAGAAAGGTCTTCCCAGAATCAGAGGGTCCTTTGGTTCTTCATCCATTTCAAGCACTACAAAATCAGTAGGTATCTCTACGACTCCGATCTTGATTGGTAAGTCTTCAAGCAGGCCATGAGGTATTCTGATGGATCTGTCTGCTAGAATCAGAGAGATATTGCAAGCTTTGTATTTGCTGAAACCAAGTCTTTTCGTAACTGAGAGAGGCATGAGGCTCACTGATGCGCCTAGATCGCAGAGGCATCTGTTGAATGATAAAGGACCTAATGAACACGGTAGAGTGAATGAGCCAGGATCACCAAGCTTCTTTGGAATGATCTTCTTCTGAATAATAGCACTGCATTCATGACTCAATACTACCATTCCTTGCACTTCTTGAATTCTTTCCATGATCAGGTCTTTCAAAAACTTGTGGGAATCCGGAATAAGCGCGAGAGCATCAACAAGAGGTATTCTTAATTCAACTTCTTTGATGTTCTTGGCAAACATAGCTCTATACTTTTCTGCCAATGCTTTCTTGTGTCGTCCAGGGAATGGAAGTGGGGGTTTGTAAGGAGGAGGAACAAAAACCTTCTCCTTGTTCTTAGCAGCAACTGGCTGCTGGTAGTTCCCCTGAAATTGTTGCTTGGGAGCAAAACCTTGGTTGTAGGGAACAAAAGGTTTATTCTGACCCGGCTGTTGTTGTGGAGGATACACTTGATCCTGTGGATTAGCAACGTTGGTGCTGCGGTAAGAAAGGTTGGGGTTGTTAGTCTTGAAGTTGTTATACCCTTTGTAGCCGCCTTGATTGTTGATGTAGCTGACCTCTTCTAACTGGTTCCCCTCCCCATCTTGGACTTGATACTGCTCGTCATCAAGTAGAAAGTGCACATTCTTCTGCTGGCCAAGGATAAGCCTATCCAGTTTCTCATTAAGAGCTTTCATCTCTTTACTATGCTTTGCATCCGATTCTCCAATACCTCTGTTGGAGCGATCAAAATCCTCGTTATAATTACCATCGGATTGAGCTAAGTTCTCAATTAATTCCCAGCCGTCTTCAACATCTTTATTCAAGAAATTCCCATTAGAAGCAGTATCCAGCAACATTCTGATCTTGGGCAAAACTCCCCTGTAAAGTGTGCTTAGTAGAGAAGCCTTCTTGAAACCATGGTGTGGGCACTGTATAGTGTAGCCTTTGAATCTCTCCCAGGCTTCACAAATGGATTCAGACTGCTTTTGGGTAAAACTGGAGATTTCATTCCTAAGCCTTGCAGTTCTTGAATTTGAGAAGAACTTTGTTAAGAAGGCCTTCTTGCAATCGTCCCAAGATGTGATGGAGCCAGCAGGTAATGTCTTTTCCCATTGGTGTGCTTTGTCTCCCAGTGAGAAGGGAAACAGGCGCAACTTGAAACTGTCCTCACTAACACCGTTTATCTTGGTTAGGCTGCAGAGCCTGTCGAAGTTATCCAAGTGGTCTAAGGGATCTTCCAGAGGCAGACCATGGAACTTGTTTCCTTGAATCATCGAGATGAGACCACTTTTAATCTCGAAGTTGTTGTTTTGGACAGCAGGAGGCACAATTCCTTGCCTCTGATGGTGGTTTCTTGGTGCATCTCCAGCACCAATGTTTGCTGGCAGATTGTTGACATCTTGTTCATCAGCCATTCTTAAAGGATGGTTGTGTTCAAGGTCTGTAGTGTCTCTCCTTTCCCTTAGCTCTCTGTCAATACGGTCAATGTTGTCGTTGAAAAGGAGGTTCTGGTTGCCTTTTGATCGAGTTTGCATACAGCAGGGTTGTACCTGGATCAAGAAGACAACAAGAAAAACAAAAAGTTAGTAACCGAAGTGAAAATTGAAATAGAACTTGATCTAAGCAAGTCTGAAATCTCAAATGTAACAAACAAACACCCAAATGGCAACGGCGCCAAATTGATAGTAAAATTTTAACTAAGATCAATTATCCTTAAATCACTATCATGTCATTGTAGTATTTAAGGTGTCAATCCAAATGGGTGTGATGCTAGCAATCAAGACGCAATCAGATTTTACAGAGTCAAGCCAAACAATAACAGGTTTTGATGTTGTTAACAATCCTAAGTGATCATGCAAAAACAGAAATTATAACAGAAATAGCTAATATACTCGACCAACACAGCCTGATGGCAAGCACTGGGTGTGGTCGAGTATCAGGTCGAGTAACAGCAGAAACTGCAATAAAACTACTCTACCACACAGTCCGTTTGCCAGACACTGGATGTGGTCGAGTAAGAGGTCGAGTACCAAATGGAAACTGCAATAAAACTACTCTACCACACAGTTCGTTTCCAAACCACTGTGTGTGGTCGAGTACTTCAAGTGAATTAAGCCAAAAACGAAAATTAAGAACCAAGTGACAAGATCAAGCAATCAAAAGCGATGTAAACAAAGAAATCAATTGGAAGAGAAATTCCCGAGGATGGGGTGATCGAGTAGTGAAGTCTCCTTAATCTAACAGGTGGTTAACATGCTCAACAAACTATCCCTAGACAACAAGTTCAATAGCCAAATCAAAGTGCTACCGCAACAGAGATCCTCAAGCAAAGCTAGTCCCAGACTCAATCACCATTGACGAGAGCTAACCTAACAGGCATTACGAAACAACAAATCTAAGCCAAAACGCTCCCTGTAACCAATACCTTGGTACAGAGCCACGAATCTCTGGAATTAGTGGTTCAGACATTTCATCGAACACCTTTTGGGTGCGGAAATGTCTGGGCTCAGATTCCAGTTGATCAGAAAGCAATCAGCATTAAGAACAACTAATCCAGAAGGGATCTACCAATCAAACTCAACCACCTAGCAGATCAAGGATTCTAAACTACTCTAACCCATCCTCAAGAACCCTAATCACTACTCAAAACTCATGAACATGAACATAAACCCAGAAATGCATAAAAACTTCATACTAGCAAGATCTCAACAAGATGAACAACTTTGTAGAAGAAATCAAAAGCAAATACTCAATAGATTAAGAGAAATCTGGATTACAAATATGAAAAAAGCATTAATTGTTCTGCAGAAAAAGACTTACTCTGAAAATTAAGAGAAACAACCTATTTATAGTAAATACTAGGAAACCCTAAAACACAAAACGACAAGGTTTTAAAGCGGTTTAAGAGAGTACTCGACTCTTGTGATCGAGTAGGAGCAATCGAGTAAAGTTGACGTCTTGGCGGTTTCTTGATCTGGTCGTGATGCAATCGAGTGGTGAGTCGAGTAGTGCTTCATCCTCTTCTCTTCCTTATGCTCAGTGTCTGGTTGAGTTGGGATCTGAGAAGACTTTGAAGCTTGTGATTAAGTGGCTGTGGGGAGTGGAGATCGAGCATCCAGTCGAGTGGCTGAAGAAGATGGTGCTCGACCACGAGGTCGAGTAGTAGGTCGAGTTGGTGAAGGAGAGGGTACTCGACCACGAGGTCGAGTGGTCAGTCGAGTGGTCATCTGAAGACGAGGTCGAGTGGTGATCTGAAGACGAGGTCGAGTGGTGATCTGAAGAGTCTGCTGGTGATGCTCGACCGCGCAATCCACTTGGTGATGAGGAGATGTGGTCGAGTGATTTTGAAAGGCTGGCTGCTGAGAGTGCTCGACTGTGCAGGTCGAGTGATACTGTTGGTTTTGCTCTGCTTCTCCCAATCTGCTCGCCAACAGCTCCAAATCACCTGAAAACACTCAAATATGCAACATGCATGCAAATCTATCCTAAACATGTAAAGTGATGACAAGTGATGAGAAATGGTATGAAACAATGACAAAATGATGATAAAGTGATGCTAAATGGATGCTTAAAACATGTGAAATATACACATATCAGTTATCGTTTTCTGTTTCTTCAACCGAAATACTTCGCAAAGAAATACATTCAACTGGGATAACTCGTTTGAGTTCAGGATCTGAGGTAGAAGCTAGGGCTGCTAAAGCGTCTGCCGAAGTGTTTTCTCCTCTAGGTATTCGAACTAATTCGAATTCTTTGAATTTTCCGGCTAATTTTTTGACAGCCGAAAGATAAGCTTCCATTCGAGGAGCCTTAGCTTCGTAATCTCCAGCAAACTGGTTTACAACTAGCTGAGAATCACAATAAGCTATTATTTTTTCTGCTCCAATCGCAAGAGCAAGCCGAAGTCCTGCTAAAAGAGCTTCGTATTCTGCTTCATTGTTCGAAGCTGGAAACATTAATCGAAATGATTGTTCGATTATTTCCTTTGTCGGAGTTTCGAGCCTAATGCCGATTTCGGATCCTTGTTTAGAAGAAGATCCATCTACATGTAATTTCCATGTAGAGTCCATTTCAACAAATATTCCATCATCTAATGGTAGTTCGGTTAGAAAATCAGCCAGGACTTGTGCTTTTGCGCTAGTACGACTTTTGTATTCTATATCGTACTCACTGAGTTCGATTGCCCATTTTGCCAATCTTCCGGACTGACTTGGACCCTGAAGAATTGAGCGAAGTGGATGAGAAGTTAAAACTTCTATCAGATGAGATTGGAAATAAGGTCTGATTTTTCTAGCAGATATGACTACTGCTAAAACTAATTTTTCCATCATGGTATATCTCGTTTCTGGACTAGTAAGAGATTTACTTATATAGAAAATTAGTTTTTGTTCACCTCGGTCCTCTCAAACTAACACCCCACTCACGGAATGGTTAGAGACTAAAATGTAGAGATAAAGTTTTTCATCTGATTCAGGTTTTGAGAGAATCAGCGGTGTTGTCAGATAAGTTTTGAGTTGACCAAATGCTGCTTCGCATTGATCATCCCACCAAAATTGTTTGTTCCCTTTCAGAATTTGATAAAAAGGGAGACATTAATCGGTGGATTTCGAGATGAAACGATTCAACGCAGCAATTCTGCCCGTCAATCGTTGGACCTCCTTGATGTTTTTTAGTGAAGGCATTGTGAGGAAAGCGTTAATCTGATTAGGATTAGCTTCTATCCCTCTTTCCGTGATTATATAGCCTAGGAATTCTCCGGAAGGCACACCAAAAGAACATTTAGCAGGATTTAATTTCATTCCGAAATCATTCAAAATTTTGAAACACTGCTCAAGATGAGTGATGTGCTCAGATTTCTTAAGAGATTTCACGAGCATATCATCTATATAAACTTCCATTGTTTTGCCCAAATGCTCTGCAAACATTTTGTTAACTAAACGTTGGTATGTTGCACCGGCATTTTTTAAACCAAATGGCATAACTTTATAACAATAGATTCCTCTATCTGTTATGAAGGATGTTTTCTCTTCATCTTCGGGATTCATCATGATCTGATTATATCCAGAGAATGCATCCATAAATGTTAAGAGTTCGTTTCCGACCGTTGATTCTACGAGCCGATCGATATGAGGGAGAGGAAAACTGTCTTTTGGACATGCTTTGTTAATGTCAGTGAAATCGACACATACTCTCCACTTTCCATTTTTCTTTTTGACTACCACGGGGTTTGCTAACCAGTCCGGGTATTTTACTTCTCTAATTGAACCAATTTTCAAAAGCTTATCAACTTCGTCATTGACCGCTTGAGCTCGGTCTGGACCAAGTTTTCTTCTTTTTTGCTTTATTGGTTTAAAACTGGGATCGACGTTTAAATCATGGGTAATGATACTTTTGTGGATTCCAGGCATATCTTTCGCCGACCAGGCAAAAGTATGTTTATTTTCTTTCAGAAATGTTACCAACTGATCTTTGATTTCTGAATCTAAAGTAGTACCGATTTTTACTTTTCGGTATGGAAATTCGGAATCAATTCCAACTTCCGTAGTAACTTCATTCGAACTGAGACCACTTGGGTAACGCGAAGTGCTTTCTTGCTTAGCGTTTATCATTAATTGCTATTTGAGCTTTAAACGATGTCCCATGAGGTAGCAAGATCGCGACGTTTCCTGATCTCCTCTAATGGTTCTGATTCCTGCAGGAGTCGGAAATTTCACACACTGGTGATAAGTTAAAGGTATAGCCTTCATTTGGTAAATCCACGGAGTTCCGAGAATTATGTTGTAAGCGGCCGGACGGTCGAAAAAAATAAATTCTACAATCTTAGGAACCCCTGCGGCGAACACTGTGATATGTGTATATTTTACTTGTTTTGAACATTCATTTGTCGTCACTTTAGCATCATTTCACCACTGTTCCATACCATTTATCATGATTTGTCATCACTTTACATGTTTAGGATAGTTTTGCATGCATGTTGCATATTTGTGTTGTTTTCAGGTGATTTGGAGCTATTGGTGAGCAAATTGGAGGAGGTGGACCGGAACCAATCAGTATACTCGACCACGAGATCGAGTACCATCATCCTGGCCACTGAAGCTGATGCTCGACCACAACACTGAAGCAGATGCTCGACCACAACCTGCCATCAACACTTGACCGCATCCTCTGTCATCATACTCGACCGTGTGGTCGAGCAACCCGGCGTCCTTATGTATCTAGATCACTCGATCAACCACTCTATCGTGTCAGTCGAGCACTCCCAGCAAGCTTCCCTCAGATCACTCAACCAGACACTGAGCAGAACGCGAGCACATACTCGACCCAAGTGCTCGATCACAACATGCCCAGAGCAAGAAATCGCAAAGGCGCCAACTTTATTCAACCTCTCTACTCGATCACAAGGGTCGAGTATCTCCGTAAACCACCTTAATACTTTGTCGTCTTGTGATTTGGGGTTTCCTAGTATTTGCTATAAATAGGTTGTTTCTCATAATTTTCAGACTAAGTTTGATTATGTAGAACAATTAGTGCTTTCTTCATATTTGTAATCCAGATTTCTCTTAATCTATTGAGTATTTGCTTTTGATTTCTTCTACAAAGTTGTTCATCTTGTTGAGATCTTGCTAATATGAAGTTTTTATGTATTTCTGGGTTTGTGTTCTTGGTTATGAATTTTGAGTAGTGATTAGGGTTCTTGAGGATGGGTTAGAGTAGCTTAGAATCTTTAATCTGATAGGTGGTTGAGTTTGATTGGTAGATCCCTTCTAGACTAGTTGTTCTTAATGTTGATTGCTTTCTGATCAACTGGAATCTGAGCCCAGACATTTCCGCACCCAAAAGGTGTTCGATGAAATGTCTGAACCACTAATTCCAGAGATTCGTGGCTCTGTACCAAGGTATTGGTTACAGGGAGCGTTTTGGCTTAGGCTTGTTGTTTCGTAATGCCTGTTAAGTTAGCTCTCGTCAATGGTGATTGAGTCTGGGACTAGCTTTGCTTGAGGATCTCTGTTGCGGTAGCACTTTGATTTGGTTATTGAACTTGTTGTCTAGGGATAGTTTGTTGAGCATGTTAACCACCTGTTAGATTAAGGAGACTTCACTACTCGATTACCCCTTCCTCGGGAATTTCTCTTCCATTTGATTTCCTTGTTCACATCGCTATTGATTGCTTGATCTTGTTACTTGTTGCTCAGTTTTATCATTTCTACCCTGTTTCATTTGAAGTACTCGACCACACCCAGTAGTTTGGTAATAAACTGTGCAGTCGAGTACCATGTTTACAGTTTTTGTTAAATTACTCGACCTGATACTCGACCACATCCAGTGCTTGGCATCAAGCTGTGTGATCGAGTATATTGCCTGTTATTGTTAGAATTTCTGTTATCTGCATGATCACTAGAGCTGTTAACAACACCAAAACCTGTTATTGCTTGGCTTGACTCTGTGATATCCGATTGCATCTTGATTGCTAGCATCACACCCATTTGGATTGACACCTTAACATACTACAATGACATGATAGTATTTAAGGATAATTGATCTTAGTTAAAATCCTACTATCAATTTGGCGCCGTTGCCATTTGGGTGTTTGTTTGTTACATTTGAGATTTCAGACTTGCTTAGATCAAGTTCTATTTCAATTTTCACTTAGGTTACTAACTTTGTGTTTTTCTTGTTGTCTTCTTGATCCAGGTACAACCCTGCTGTATGCAAACTCGATCAAAAGGCAACCAGAACCTCCTTTTCAACGATAACATTGACCGTATTGACAAAGAACTAAGGAAAAGGAGAGACACTACAGACCTTGAACACAACCATCCTTTCAGAATGGCTGATGAACAAGATGTCAACAATCTGCCTGCAAACATTGGTGCTGGAGATGCACCAAGAAACCACCATCAGAGGCAAGGGATTGTGCCTCCTGCTGTCCAAAACAAAAACTTCGAAATTAAAAGTGGTCTCATCTCGATGATTCAGGGAAACAAGTTCCATGGTCTGCCTCTGGAAGATCCTTTAGACCACTTGGATAACTTCGACAGGCTCTGCAGCCTAACCAAGATAAACGGTGTTAGTGAGGACAGTTTCAAGCTACGCCTATTTCCCTTCTCACTGGGAGACAAAGCACACCAATGGGAAAAGACGTTGCCTGTTGGCTCCATCACATCTTGGGACGATTGCAAGAAGGCCTTCTTAACAAAGTTCTTCTCAAATTCAAGAACTGCAAGGCTTAGGAATGAAATCTCCCATTTTACCCAAAAGCAGTCTGAATCCATTTGTGAAGCCTGGGAGAGATTCAAAGGCTACACTATACAGTGTCCACACCATGGTTTCAAGAAGGCTTCTCTATTAAGCACACTCTAAAGGGGAGTTTTGCCCAAGATCAGAATGTTGCTGGACACTGCTTCTAATGGGAATTTCTTGAATAAGGATGTTGAAGAAGGCTGGGAATTAATTGAGAACTTAGCTCAATCCGATGGTAATTATAACGAGGATTTTGATCGCTCCAACAGAGGTATTGGAGATTCGGATGCAAAGCATAGTAAAGAGATGAAAGCTCTTAATGAGAAACTGGATAAGCTTCTCCTTAGCCAGCAGAAGCATGTGCACTTTTTACTTGATAACGACCAGTATCAAGTCCAAGATGGGGAGGGGAACCAGTTAGAAGAGGTCAGCTACATCAACAATCAAGGTGGCTACAAAGGGTATAACAACTTCAAGACTAACAACCCCAACCTTTCTTACCGTAGCACCAACGTTGCCAATCCACAGGATCAAGTGTATCCTCCACAACAACAGCAGGGTCAGAATAAACCTTTTGTTCCCTACAACCAAGGTTTTGCTCCCAAGCAACAATTTCAGGGGAACTACCAGCAGCAAATGCTACAACAGCTTCTCCAAGGACAAGCATCTGGCTCCATGGAGATTGCTAAGAAGATATCTGAATTACACAATAAGCTGGACTGTAGCTACAATGACTTAAATGTCAAAGTGGAGGCACTAAATTCCAAAGTCCGATAGTTTGAAGGACAATCTGCATCCACTTCTGCTCCAAAACCTATAGGTCAACTTCCAGGAAAAGCAATTCAGAAT
The DNA here is from genome assembly GCF_000004255.2 of Arabidopsis lyrata subsp. lyrata. Taxonomy (NCBI): domain Eukaryota; kingdom Viridiplantae; phylum Streptophyta; class Magnoliopsida; order Brassicales; family Brassicaceae; genus Arabidopsis; species Arabidopsis lyrata. Next base: position 17,289,208 of record NW_003302550.1, on the reverse strand, counting down.
CCAAAAGACTATGCTCAAGCTCATGCTATCACCTTGCTCAGTGGTAAAGAACTTCCAACCAGAGAGGGACCTAAGCCAGCCACTGAGGACAGTGCAGACCTAGATGGGGAAGATTTCAACCTCAATGAAGATCAAGCTGACAAGCCAACAGAAGTACTCGACCCTCCACTCGACCATGTTACTCGATCACCAATTCCAGTAACATCACCTGCTGCTCTAAAACAAGTTGCTGCTAAGAACAAGGAGAAGGTTTTTGTTCCTCCTCCTTACAAACCCCCACTTCCATTCCCTGGACGACACAAGAAAGCATTGGCAGAAAAGTATAGAGCTATGTTTGCCAAGAACATCAAAGAAGTTAGATTAAGAATACCTCTTGTTGATGCTCTCGCGCTTATTCCGGATTCCCACAAGTTTCTGAAAGACCTGATTATGGAAAGAATTCAAGAAGTGCAAGGAATGGTAGTATTGAGTCATGAATGCAGTGCTATTATATAGAAGAAGATCATTCCAAAGAAGCTTGGTGATCCTGGCTCATTCACTCTACCGTGTTCATTAGGTCCTTTATCATTCAACAGATGCCTCTGCGATCTAGGCGCATCAGTGAGCCTCATGCCTCTCTCAGTTTCGAAAAGACTTGGTTTCAGCAAATACAAAGCTTGCAATATCTCTCTGATTTTAGCAGACAGATCCATCAGAATACCTCATGGCCTGCTTGAAGACTTACCAATCAAGATCGGAGTCGTAGAGATACCTACTGATTTTGTAGTGCTTGAAATGGATGAAGAACCAAAGGACCCTCTGATTCTGGGAAGACCTTTCTTGGCGACTGCTGGAGCTATCATTGATGTCAAGAAGGGGAAGATCGATCTGAACCTTGGTAAAGACCTTAAAATGACCTTTGATATAAAGGATGCAATGAAGAAGCCAACTATAGAAGGGCAACTCTTTTGGATTGAAGAAATGGATCAGTTAGCTGATGAGTTACTAGAGGAACTAGCAGAAGAAGATCACCTTAAGAGTGCTTTGACCAAGAATGGTGAAGAAGGGTTTCTGCATTTAGAAACTTTGGGTTACCAGAAGCTGTTGGACTCACACAAAGCAGTAGAAGAGTCAGAATCCTTTGAGGAATTGAATGGGTCAGCAACAGAGGTAATGGCAGTGAATGACGAGGACTCAACTCAGGCTCAACCTGCTCACTCGAGGACTTACTCGACTGAACACTCGACCACTACAGTTGACATCCCTGCGGAGCTGATCATTCCAACATCAGACGACTGGTCTGAACTCAAGCCACCAAAAGTTGAACTTAAGCCGCTTCCCAAAGGACTCAGGTATGCATTTCTAGGTAACAACTCTACATATCCTGTCATTGTGAATGATGCATTAACTGATGAACAAGTGCATCTTCTATTAACTGAACTGAAAAAGTATAGAAGAGCCATTGGTTATTCACTTGATGATATAAAGGGCATTTCACCTAGTTTATGCACACATCGCATTCATCTTGAAAATGAATCTTATTCGAGCATTGAACCCCAAAGAAGGTTGAATCCTAATTTAAAAGAAGTTGTAAAGAAGGAGATACTTAAACTATTGGAAGCAGGTGTAATTTACCCTATCTCCGATAGCACTTGGGTATCTCCAGTTCATTGTGTTCCAAAGAAAGGAGGTATGACTGTTGTAAAAAATGATAAAGATGAGCTAATACCTACTAGAACTATAACTGGACATAGAATGTGCATTGACTACAGGAAGTTGAATTCTGCATCTAGGAAAGATCATTTTCCACTTCCATTCATTGATCAAATGCTAGAGAGGTTAGCTAATCACCCATATTATTGTTTTCTTGATGGTTATAGTGATTTCTTTCAAATACCAATTCACCCTAATTATCAAGAGAAAACTACATTCACATGTCCATATGGAACCTTTGCATATAAAAGAATGTCTTTTGGTCTTTGTAATGCACCAGCTACATTTCAGCGGTGCATGACTTCTATCTTCTCGGATTTAATTGAGGAGATGGTTGAGGTGTTCATGGATGATTTTTCCGTGTATGGCTCTTCTTTCTCCTCTTGTTTGTCAAATCTGTGCAAGGTGCTTTCTAGGTGTGAGGAGACAAACTTGGTACTGAACTGGGAAAAATGTCACTTCATGGTCAAGGAAGGCATTGTATTGGGGCACAAGATCTCAGAGAAGGGTATAGAGGTTGACAGAGCAAAGATTGAGGTTATGGTGCAACTGCAACCACCAAAGAGTGTCAAGGACGTGAGAAGTTTTCTGGGACATGCTGGGTTTTATAGAAGGTTTATCAAGGATTTCTCTAAGCTGGCAAGACCAATGACAAGGCTGCTGTGTAAGGAAAAAGAGTTTGATTTTGATGAGGAATGCCTAAAAGCTTTTCAACTCATCAAGGAAGCTCTGATTTCAGCTCCAGTAGTCCAAGCTCCAAACTGGGACTATCCATTCAAAATCATGTGTGACGCTTCTGATTACGCTGTAGGAGCAGTCTTGGGACAAAAGATTGACAAGAAGCTCCATGTCATCTATTACGCAAGTAGAACAATGGATGATGCTCAGGTGAAGTATGCCACAACAGAGAAGGAGTTATTGGCAGTTGTTTTTGCGTTTGAAAAGTTCAGAAGCTACTTGGTGGGTTCTAAAGTCATAGTCTACACAGATCATGCAGCCTTGAGACACATTTATGCAAAGAAGGACACTAAGCCAAGACTATTGAGATGGATACTACTTCTGCAAGAGTTTGACATGGAAATAGTATACAAGAAGGGTATAGAGAACGGTGTAGCTGATCACTTATTAAGGATGAGGATCGATGATGAAGTCCCTATTGATGATTCAATGCCAGAGGAGCAACTCATGGTTACAAAATTCTTTGGAAAGAATTACAGTGGGAATGAGTTTCACCAACTGAATGTTGTTGAAGGAAAATCTCCATGGTATGCTGATCATGTCAATTACTTGGCCTGCGGAGTAGAGCCTCCCAACCTGACCAGTTATGAAAAGAAGAAGTTTTTCAGAGATATCAACCACTACTACTGGGATGAGCCATATCTTTACACTCTCTGTAAAGACAAAATTTACAGAAGATGTATCTCAGAGGAGGAAGTGGAAGACATCTTGCTTCACTGCCATGGTTCAACATATGGTGGTCACTTTGCGACTTTTAAGACAGTATCTAAGGTACTGCAAGCAGGCTTCTGGTGGCCAACCATGTTCAAAGACGCCCAGCAATTCATATCAAGATGTGACTCATGCCAAAGGAAGGGAAACATCAACAGAAGAAATGAAATGCCACAAAATCCTATACTAGAGGTAGAAATCTTTGACGTCTGGGGAATCGACTTAATGGGGCCGTTTCCTTCTTCCTATGGGAACAAATACATCTTGGTAGCAGTAGACTACGTGTCCAAGTGGGTTGAGGCCATTGCAAGTCCGACAAATGACTCAAGGGTGGTTCTGAAGATGTTTAAAACCATAATTTTCCCTAGATTTGGTATACCAAGGGTCGTCATCAGTGATGGAGGTACACACTTCATCAACAAAGTCTTTGAGAACTTATTGAAGAAACACGAAGTGAAGCATAAGGTAGCCACTCCTTATCATCCACAGACAAGTGGTCAGGTTGAAATCTCCAACAGGGAGATAAAAGCAATTCTAGAGAAGACCGTTGGAAAAACAAGGAAAGACTGGTCTGCAAAGCTCGATGACGCACTGTGGGCTTACAGGACAGCCTTCAAGACCCCTATTGGTACAACCCCCTTCAACCTTCTTTATGGAAAATCCTGTCACCTACCTGTTGAGCTCGAGTACAAGGCTATGTGGGCTGTGAAGCTTCTGAATTACGACAACAAAACTGCTGGAGAGAAGAGGTTGATCCAGCTGAATGATCTCAATGAAGTTAGGTTGGAAGCTTATGAGAGCTCTAAAATCTACAAAGAAAGGACTAAGCGTTTCCATGATAAGAAGATCATCACCAAGGATTTCCAAGTTGGTGATCAGGTGCTGCTATTCAACTCTCGCCAAAAACTCTTTCCAGGAAAGCTAAAGTCTAGATGGTCTGGTCCCTTCTGTGTTACTGAAGTCCGCCCTTATGGAGCAGTCACTCTAGCTGGTAAGAGTGGAGATTTCACAGTGAATGGCCAAAGACTCAAGAAATACTTAGCAGATCAAATCCTTCCAGAGGTGACCTCGGTTCATCTCCAGGACCCTCTTGATGTTTAAGGGAGTAAGGAAGTCAAGCTGATGACTTAAAAAAAGCTCACTTGGGAGGAAGTCCCATGACTATCTCTGTAAATATTTTTTTTTCTTTCTTGTTATTTTTGATTTGTTTTGGTAGTGTTTGTGGTTCTCAGGAATGGAGAATCAATCTGGAGATAGAGTAAAAATTTAAAAAATTTTACTCTACCATGGACCTTGAGATCGAGTATATTAGCCCAGTGGAGTCAAAAAATTTGAAAATCTTTTGTTGCACCTGGAGACCCCGCCATCGAGCAGGAGAGTTGAGCATGTGTGTTTTTGCTCACAAAAATTCCAATTCATCACCACCTACTCGATCACAAGGAGAACAAGACGATGAGAGTGTGCAACAGAGCACCCTACCAACGTGGAGATCGAGTATTATGGTCAGTTTGGTGCAATTTGATTGTCTTGGAGCTGAAACAGTAGAAGAAGGATCAAGTGATTGAAACAAGTTTGGAGGTACAGTAATCAACTCTAATGAGTTGCGATTCTGCTAATGGTGTTTAAAGAGATTCCTCACTTGAGTCAATGGAAGCATCCCATCATGTCTCCTACATCCCATCTTGTCTCCCATCGAACTCCCACCAACTTACCCACTTCCTTTCCCCACGTTTTTAATAAGAACTCCATTCTCCTCCACATGATTTCAAGCCTAAAGTCTCATTCACTCTCCTCCACATCTTCAAGGGCAAACCACTTACACCACTCCCCTATATATACAAACATTTCCAAGCTCTACCTCTCACTACAAAGCTCACTTCTCTCTCTAAATCGTCCAAAGAACACCAACATCGCAGCCTCCAACACATCCGCTACTCCGTTTACTCGATCACGAGCTCATTCCCACCGTCATTCGTTTACTTCACTTGCTCGACCAAGCAGCCCCAAATCCGCTCCCATCAGCTACGTTCTAAGGTTTACTCAATCCTTTGTCTCACCCAAACTTTAACTCTTTCTTTTATCTTGGTTTTGATTTGTTTGGACTCACTAACCTACTAATTTGTAGTTTTGAGTTTGATTCATTCAGTCCGAAAAAAAATGAGTTCATACAATGACCAGGTGAGCTATGCCTCTAGCTAGGATCACGATTACAATGAGGACAAGTCATGGTCTACATCTCTTCCAGAAAGAGAAGGTCAAGAGTACTCTCGGCTCAGAGACGACATCGCCAGCGGCAAGAAAACCATGATAGAGATATCCAGATCGTTGAAGGATATTGCAACGAAGCCTTGGAAGACGGAGAAGAAAAAAATCTCAATGGAAGAGTACTGTGAGCTCTTCAGGCGTCATCACTTCGTCGGGACTAGGTACCCGCATCCAGGGACGATGGTGGAGCTCTGTATCTATGGAGATATCGAGTATCTCTGTGAGCAAACCAGTCTATTCACCCTCATGAACCGTCCCTATAGCGCTTACAAGGAGAAAACAATCCAGTTTCTCTCCTCCTTCCAAGTTGAGATCTTTTCCGAGAAGAAAAAGAAGAGAGAAAGGGATTACGGGCTCGGCTACTTGACCTTCACTATCCATGGCCAAGATTACATCTTCACCATGAAACAGCTGGAATCTCTCTTTGAGTTTCAGAGCGGAGTAGGCACTGGCCACCGTGTTGACCGAAAGGAGTTAGTTGGACTCTGGGAAACAATAGAAGATGACGTCAAGTTCTTCTCTTCCCGCTCCAAGAGCAACACCATCAGAAGCCCAGTCCTTCGCTACTTCCACCGCATCCTAGCCAGCGTTCTCTTCGCAAGGGAAATAACCGGAACAATCACCAATAGAGAGATGGAAGTGATGGTGATGGCACTACAAGAAACCCTGGGCGTAACCACAAATAATACCGTGTTGATGGGTGACAAGTCAAACTCTTCTGCTGTTTTCTTCTTACTCAGCCACCTGTGGAGCTACAAATCATGGGCAGTGACGAATGCCAAGAAAACTACTAAAGGAAAATTGTGTATGGGTGGGCTGATAACACCCATATTGCTAGCATGTGGAGTACCTTTAGAATCAGAAGAAGTCCTTCCAAAGTGGGTCGACATTGAACACTTGAGGAAGACTACCTCAGTGGCTTGGGGAATGCTAGATGGAAGGTATGCCTGGATATTAGATCTTTCAGAAGCAGAAGGGGCGAAGTTTCTCCTCCCTCACCAGGCATACACCACGATCACGGACAGAGGTAATATTGACTTCAGGCCACTTGTTCAGATGCTCTATGGCGTGAACGAAGTCGTTCAACCTGCTGAAGAAGAAGGAGCCAATGCTGAAGAAAACAAAGCTGAGGAAGAAGAAGCGAACCTGGATATAGAGGAATATAACACCAGGAGGTTCCACTTCGCTGAGCACATCTCGCCATCAAGAGAGAGCAAGAGTCTCACTGAGAGTCATGAGAAGATCAGCAAGCTCCAAGCCTGGGGCAAGTTCCAGGACAAGTTCATTGGTAAGTGCTTCAAGATGTACACATCCATATAGAAGAAGTTGAACCGCTCCTCTACCAGCACTACTGCACCAAGGGACTCAACCTGTGAACCGGTTCAAGACGTCTACGAAGTGCCCAGGCAATCCACCTATGAACCAAGGGAAGCAGACACTTCCCACGCACCAGCAAGACACCTATGAACCAAGGGAAGCAGACACTTCCCACGCACCAGCAAGATATTCTTCTCACGAACCTAGAGAGCACAGAAGAAGAAAGAAGCAAGCACCGGTTCGCTCCAGCAGCAAGGCGAGGCTCCTCAATGCTAGGCGACCACTCAACCACCGTACTGACCGCCAAGCCGACCCTGAGATCGAGCACCATGCACCTGAGGAGGAAGAGCAACAACAAGTTCCCAACATTCCATGGGAATACACTAGAGAGGAGATGGATGACTACATCTCCAGGACCTTCAACTGAGGTACCACACTCAACCACCATTGTTTATACCATCTCTTGTTTTCTTTCTTTATTTGTTTGTCCTGAGTACTCTCTTCCCAGTTTGGTCGCACAGAGGACTGTGTGATTTAAGTTTGGAGGAGGGCTCAGGAAGTATCTGATGTGTTTGCTTTGTTCTTGTTTTCAAATTTTTCTTGCATTGTACATATTGTCTGCATTCATCTATGTTATTGGAAAAACCCTAAAAATTTGAAAAATTTCTGAAAATGATTTCACAAAAATAGAGTGTTCATGTAGTTGCATTTTCATTTTAGGATTGAGTCTAGAATGTTTCATATAGGATTGTTGCATATGCATAGGGGATGATGATGAGATAACCTTGTAAGCTTGCTCATTTACTGAATGAATTCAATGCCCTCGTTGTTAGTTGTTTAATGCTTGTGATAGAACTTGAATTAAGACAGCACCATATTTGGAATTCACAACTTGACTCTCTTGTTTTAATTGAAGCATGCTTGATGTGATTCTTTTCCCTATCTATATGAACCTGAACTTGACTTCTAATTATCATGTCTTTGCATTGTTGTTGAACTTGTGGCTACCAATATACATACTTGGATTTTCTTTCACCTTCCACCACTCTTGCTAATCCAAGTAGCTGATTCCCATTATTGGAACAGTTTTCCCCACCCTGAACCTAACCTTTCTTTCAAGCCCTGAATAATTTTTTTTTTTTTTTTTTTTGTGTGTGTGAGGCCTATTTCCGGATTGAGCTTGGTAGAAAGTGTTAGGTATGAACCGACAAGAATGGTATCCCATGTAGTTCTAGTCCACGCTTTTTGGGCTAGATAGGACTAGGTGGGAGTTTTACTTTGGGGTTGGGAATGTGTTTGGAAAGAAAATGAGAAAGAAAGACAAGTGTTATTGTTCTTAGGAGATGGAAGTGAAACAGAAAAGAATATCATGTTAGTCTAGTAAAGGATTTGGGAAGCTTGAAAATAAAAGAAGTTAGACTATGTGCAAATTAAAAAGAAAGGCAAAAGCCTAGAAATGTCTTAAGTCATGAGATGAAAAGAAGAGGCTTAGTTGCTAAAGAAAGTCCCAATCCGCTAGAAAGTCTAAAAGAAAACCTCTCTTTAGAACAAAACCAAAAAGAAAGAATGGGTTGATCCAAGAGATTATTGAAACATGCCTTGAGTGCAAAGGGTAGAATTAGGATCATTTCTGGGGTTTAGAGATAGGACCATCTATGGAGTTTGATATACTTATGGTTATTTGGGTAGATGGGGTCTGTTCTTGTATGCGTAGGTTGGTTCTATCCTTTAGCATTCTACTAAAGCTCTGTCCATTCATGAGAGTTCCCTGTTACTGTGAAAAGGTCTGAAACCATTTATAGAGGAACCATCTTTGTTTCTCAGCCTTGTCCTTTAAACCAAATGAGTTCTTCAACAATGTTTTGCTTGATTCATGGTTTGAGCTTAATCAATGTTAAAGGGAATTGATGATCTGAAGGTGTGTGTAGATTGGAACAAATGTTAGGTTGTCTTGTGATGAATATGGCTAAAGTTTTTTAAGTAGAGTTTGGTCTCTATGCATTCCACAATTACTAACTTGGACATTGAGTTCATTTGCTTTGTCTGCATGCTTTGGTTCTGAGTCCCCGCTTTCAAACCTCTCCTCCAGCTTGTTCTTAATTGTTTGCTTGAGGGCAAGCAAAGACAAAGTTTGGGGGAGTTGATATGTGTATATTTTACTTGTTTTGAACATTCATTTGTCGTCACTTTAGCATCATTTCACCACTGTTCCATACCATTTCTCATGATTTGTCATCACTTTACATGTTTATGATAGTTTTGCATGCATGTTGCATATTTGTGTTGTTTTCAGGTGATTTGAAGCTATTGGTGAGCAAATTGGAGGAGGTGGACCGGAACCAATCAGTATACTCGACCACAAGATCGAGTACCATCATCCTGGCCACTGAAGCTGATGCTTGATAATAGAGTTTTCTCTCTCTCTAACAAGTATCAATCCCTAATACACATGCCATTGTAGTATATCAGGTTTATCAATCCAATCTCAGTGTGACTGCAAGCATTCAAGATATGAAACAGAAAGCAGATAAGTCAAGCCAATTATGAAACGGTTTTGTGTGTTTCTATTGATCCTAAGCAACCAATTTAACATGCAAATACCGAATTTAAAAGCATAAAAAGAGAACTAAACAGCAAGTAAACAAGAGCAAGAAGTAAACTAAAGACCAGAAACTATCATGCATAAGCTTTGGAAAAGAAACTAGCAACCTAACAATGCAGAGAAACGATCTAGGCCTAACAGGTCGAGCTAAGCAACAGAGACTAACAGAAACAAGATTCAAGCAATCAATAGAGATAAAAGGTCCTGAGGAATGGGGTAATCGATTATAGCAGTCTCCTTAGTCTATCTAGGTGGTTAACAAACTCAATCAAGCTATCCCTAGACAATAGATTCAAATACAAATCAATCCACTCTCGTGACAGAGATTCTCAAGCTAAATCACTTTCATACTCATTCTCATTGAAGAAATATAACCTAGCAAGCATTATGATTCAATCTAATATAGTCAATAAGCATTCTAAACATCCAATCTCTTGGGCTAGAGTATGCAAATCTCTGGAAAAGTTTGTTCAGACATTTCATCAAACACCTTGTGGGTGTGGAAATGTCTAAGATCAACTTCCAATTGATCAGAGAGGAAGTAGCATTAAGATCTACTAAACCAGAAGGGAAATCAAGCAATTCTACACTTAACCACCTAAATATACTAAGGATTCCACACCTAATCTAACCCATCCTCAAGAACCCTAATCCACTACTCAAGAACACTGAAGAACATCATGCATAAAAACCCAGAAAACGTTTCAAACCCAGAAATCATTGAAAAGCAAGTATGTTATAGATAAGAGACAGATCTACAACTTTGATGAAAAAAAGAAATGCAAAAACTCAAAGATTCAGCAGGAAAAACGATTACAAAACTAGGGTTTTTAGAGAGAGAAGCGGAATATCTGCTGGGTAAAAAGAATATCCGCTGGACAATAGCATGTACCCCTATTTATAGGAAATACTAGGTTGCCCTAATTAGCTCCAAGACAAAATAGAGAGTCGGCGGAGACCAACTCGACGTGACGTCGAGCCTGCCACGTCGAGTCCATGTGATCTTCAAAGGTGGCGCCTTGACGTCCAACTCGACGTGATGTCGAGTCCGTCTGGTCGAGTCTGCTCCCAGTCGGCTTCTTGGCATCCTACTCGACGTGTCATCGAGCCATGACGTCGAGTCTGCTCCCGGGTGGTCTTGAACGACTTCATTCCTCTCCAACTCGATCCCAATTCTAGCTCCAAGGTCGTGTTGGTTCCTCATTGCTCCATTAAGTCCTAAATAAGCTCCAAAGTACCTGAAACTCATCCAATATGTAACATGCTATGCTATGCAATGCAAATCGTACTAAGCGATGAAAATGTTTTAAAAAGGACTATTAATGCAATGAAACAGAGAGGGAACTAAGCTAAATGTATAAGAAATGTGTGCTAAAAAGAGGTAAAATACAGAGATATCAACTCCCCCAAACTTAGCTCTTGCTTGCCCTCAAGCAAACAGATAGAACCAAGCTGGAGAAGAGGTTTGAAGGTGGAGACTCAGAACCAAAACATGCATATAGAGTAAGTGAATTCAATGTCCAGGTTGCTAATTCTAGAGTGCAAGGTTGACTGATCTCTACTTAAAAACATTAGCCATCTCCTTCACATCTCAACCTAACTTCTGCTTTAATCAAATCAAGCATTCAAATCTGCACATTCCCTTTAACATTTATTAAGTAGGAACCGTGAATCATACTATGCAATGGATATAAACACATTTGGCTAAAGGGCAAAGGTTTTAGAGACAAAGATGGTCCCTTAAAGATCTGGCTTAAATCGTAACAGGGGATCTCTCAAGAATGATTGAGCTTTAGTAGAATGCTAAAGGTGAGTATCAAGTTATGCATACAAGGATAAGACTCCATCTACCCAGAATGTAATCAACTCAAATGGAGGTCCTATTTCTAATCCCAGAACATGAACTTAACTCTACCCTTTTTGCACTCCAAACAGTTACAGACTTTTACTCACACCATTCCTTTCTTTTCTTTGCTTTTCTATCCTAGGAGAAGCATTCTTACTTTGCTCTGTCTAGCGGATTAGGATTCTTTAACAACTAGGGTTCCCTTTTCTTTCTTCTTATAAACACAAGGCTTTTGCCCAATCTCTTTAAGCTATTTACAGAACCCTTTTTACTTTACTTTAGCACACCCAAATCCTTTACTAGACTTCTCTTACTTTAGCTACTTCTCCTTAGGACTCTTTTCCCTTTCCTTTTCTTTCAATGATGAACACAACCTTTTCTTTCTTTTAAACACAACCCAAACCCAGAATTAAGCACCCACCTAGTCCTATCTGGTCCAGATAACGTGAACCAGAACTACATGAGATACTATCCTTGTCGTTACAGACCTAACACTTTCTACCAAGCTCAAGCGGAATAAGGCCTCACATTCACACACAAATGATAAATGGATTGAAAGAAGGTTAAGGCTAAGGGTGGGGAATAACTGCTCCAAAGATGGGAGTCAGCTACTTGGACTAGCAAGAGTGATCAAAAGGTAAAAGAAAGTCCAAGTATTTTAAGGTATCCATGAGTTCATAGCACAATGCACAGCATGATAATTATAAGTCAAAATTCAAGTTCAGATAGATAGGGAATGGCATCAGATCAAAGCGAGATTCGACTAAAAACAAGAAAGTCAAGCGTTGAATTCAAAAGATGGTGCGGTCTTACTTCAAGTTCAGTCGATTATGCATTAGAGAGCTAACAACCAGGGCACTGAGTTCTACTTAGTGAATAAGCATATTTACAAGGTTATAATCATCATAATCTCCAATGCAAATGCATGATGCAACAGTCCTAAATGAAAGCATACTAAAACAGTCCTAAAATGACAATGCAAGCTATATGAACACTCTGTTTTTATGAAATCATTTTCGAAAAATTTCAAATTTTTATGGTTTTTCTATGCCTTAGATGCAATGATGCAAAATTTGAAATAAGAAAATAAAACGCAATGTCAAATACTCCCTGAGCCCTCCCCCAAACTTAAATTACACAGTCCTCTGTGTAACAAGCATTTGGAAGAGAGTACTCAGGGCAAACCAATCAGAGAAACAAAATGAAATGTCTTATATACAATGGTGAATTGGAGTTGTTACCTCATGGATGGGTGAAGAAGGAGGTGATTGACCTGGTACTGGTGGGCTTCATGGGCTAACTCGACGTCTCATCGAGCAGGTACGTCGAGTAGGGCTTTGGTTTTGGTTTGGAGTGACACCAAGGGGCAAGCTCGACTTCACGTCGAGGAGGGCAGGTCGAGTCAAGGCCACTCATTCTGTTTTGCGCCTTGGCTTCCTTAAAACGCTTTATCCTGAGACACTTAAGCAAAAACATCAAAAATAACAAGGAAATAACTAATATTTACGAGGATAGACATGGGACTTCCTCCCAAGTGAGCTTGTTTAAAGTCTTTAGCTTGACTTCTCACACTGAATGAGCTTAGGGTGGATTGTAGAGAGCAAATGAGGTCTCCTCTGTCCTGCAGGTGGATGAATCATCAAACTTAGCACGCCCTCTTGATAAATCTGCAGTTGAGTACTCAATGGCCCTTTTCTCATAGTAAGCTTCTTGTTGATCAACTGGATAGTCTTCTGCTATAGACCATTCTAAAGTGAATTCACTTACTTTTGCGCTGACCAGAGTAGACGCTTCATCATTTGGGATGTCCTTGATTTGGAGTGGTACTTGGTTGGCTATTCCATGGAGCTTCTTGATTTGATCCTTCAGCTCTCTCACAGTGCCTGTTAGCTCCCTTATGGCTTTATCCTGCCATTTGGACCTCTCCTTGAGTTCTAACCAGCCATCTGGAGCAGAATTGCTAGACTCTAGCAGCTAATCACGATGTTTGGTCGAGCTAGAGTTCTCCAGACTAGTTGAAGGCTTGCTCAAATGTATACTCGAGTCAGTTGGTTGAGCATGTGTTGAGCTTGCTTCATATGCCACCTTAACCTCTGTTTCTGGCTCAATCAAGCCTTTAAAGACCTCTGACCCTGCTACTTCCTTGTGTGAGTCTAGTGACTTACCACATCTCAAGGTTTCAGTGAGAAGATATCCTGCTTCACCACTCTTAGTCAAAGAAGTTTTTTTGTGATCTTCCTCAGCAACCTCCTCTAGCTGTTCATCAGCTAGGCAATCCATTACCTTAACTACGAAGGTCTGTCCTTCAATTGTTGGCTTCCTCGTGGCATCATTGATGTCAAACTTCATTGTGAAATCATTTCCCAGATTAAGATCAATCTTCCCATTCTTAACATCAATGACAGCTCCAACAGTGGCTAAGAAGGGCCTTCCTAAGATTAAAGGATCTTTTGGTTCATCCATTTCTAGCACTATGAAGTCTGTAGGGATTTCAGCATTTCCAATCTTAATAGGCAAATCTTCTAATAACCCATGAGGAAATCTGATAGACTCATCAGCCAGGATCAAGGAGATGTTGCAAGGTTTATACTTGCTGAAACCCAGTCTCTTGGCCACGGAGAGAGGCATGAGGCTTTTAAAAGCACCTAGATCGCAGAGGCAGTTACTGAAGGCCAAAGTGCCTAGAGAGCAAGGTAAAGTAAACGAACCAGGATCTCCTAATTTCTTGGGAATAATCTTCGTTTAGATGATTTCACTGCACTCATGACTCTCCATCCCTTGCACTTCCTTAATTCTCTCCATTATCATGTCCTTCAAGTACTTGTGAGAATCCGGAATCAGCATGAAAGCATCAATGAGAGGCATCCTTAATTCAATCTCCTTGATGTGTTTAGCAAACATGGCTCTGTACTTCTCAATGATATCCCTCTTGAATCTTCCTGGGAATGGTATTTTGGGCTTGTAGGGTGGTGGAACGAAAGCTTTCTTCTTACCCTTATCAACAGTTGATTTTTCGATTTGGGGACTCTTAGCTTGATCTCTAGGTACAACATCTTGGTCAAGCTTAGTGGTGTCTTCTACTTGGGTTTCATTCTGAATAGAATCCTCCCCTTCCTGAATCTCACTGTCCTCAGTGACAGGAGCTTGGTTAGGTCGAGCTCGCAGCTCTCGACCACTGCGGAGGTGAATAGCATTAACATGACCTTTTTGATGCTGAATAGCTTTCCCTGGCAGTTGCCCTAGATTCTAAGGCGCAGAAGTAGAGGCAAATTGGCTCTCCATGTACTTAATCCTGGAGTTCAAAGCCTCAATCTTGTTTTGAATCTCAGCCATCTTCTTATCACCAGCTACTTGGCCGTGTAGAATCTGCTGAAGCATTTGCTTCATGTCTTGATCTTGGGCAGGTGGAGCTGGCTGGGGTTGCTGTGCAAAACCGGGTGGTGGATTATATTGTTGATAACCGCCACTAAACTGCTGCATTGGGACAAAGTCTTGATTGTACGGTATGAATGGCTTGGACTGGTTCTGTTGTTGCTGAGGGTAAACCTGATCTTGATGGTTTGCAACATTCGTGCTCCGGTAAGATAGATTAGGATGAGCAGGCTTGTAGGGGTTGTAGCCCTTGTTGTAGCCACCTTGGTTCTGAACGTAGCTGACTTCTGCAGCCTGAGTGTTCTCCCCCTCTTGGATTTGATAGTGCTCTTCTTCAGTGATATAGTGGACTGGTTTCTGGTTAGTAAGCAGAAATTTATCCAGCTTGTCGTTGAGAGCCTTTACCATCTCTTTAGTATGCTTTGCATCCAGATCTCCAATACCTCTGTTGGAGCGATCAAAATCCTCGTTATAGTTACCATCAGATAGAGGTAAGTCCTCTATCAATTCTCAGCCTTCCTCAACATCCTTATTCAAGAAATTCCCATTAGAGGCAGTGTCTAGCAACATTCTGATCTTGGGCAAAACTCCCCTGTAGAGTGTGCTGAGTAGTGAAGCCTTCTTGAAACCATGGTGTGGACACTGTATAGTGTAGCCTTTGAATCTCTCCCAGGCCTCACAAATGGATTCAGACTGCTTTTGGCTAAAACTGGAGATTTCATTCCTAGGACGTGCAGTTCTTGAATTGGAGAAGAACTTTGTTAAGAATGCCTTCTTGCAATCATCCCAAGATGTGATGGAGCCAGCAGGTAGTGTCTTCTCCCAGTGGTGTGCTTTGTCTCCCAGCGAGAAGGGAAACAGACGTAGCTTGAAGCTGTCTTCACTAACACCATTGATCTTGGTGAGGCTGCAGAGCCTATCAAAATTATCCAAGTGATCCAAGGGGTCTTCCAGAGGCAACCCATGAAACTTGTTACCTTGAATCATTGAGATCAATCCACTCTTGATCTCGAAATTGTTGTTCTGGACAGGAGGTGGAACGATGCCCTGTCTCTGTTGATGGTTGCGTGGTGCATCACCATCACCAATGTTCCGTGGTATACCAACTCCTTGATTATGTTGATCTTGTGGTTCCATGGCTACTGGATTGTGCGGTTCACAGTTGTCTCGGGCTCTACCTTCTCTTAACTCACGAGCTAACCGATCGATGTTGTCTTTATAGCTGATGAGGTTGTTGGAGCCTTTAGATCGAGTTTGCATGCAGAGTGGTCGGACTCGATGTGGCAGTCTCGACGTGAGGTCGAGATGGTACCTGGAGCACAAAAACAAGCAGATGAAATGAAGAGTTAGTAACCAAGGTAAAAAAAGAACTTGATCTTAAACGTTTCTGAAATCTTAAATGGAACAATGCAACACAAGACTGGCAACGGCGCCAAATTGATAATAGAGTTTTCTCTCTCTTGAACAAGTATCAATCCCTAATACACATGCCATTGTAGTATATCAGGTTTATCAATCCAATCTCAGTGTGACTGCAAGCATTCAAGATATGAAACAGAAAGCAGATAAGTCAAGCCAATTATGAAACGGTTTTGTGTGTTTCTATTGATCCTAAGCAACCAATTTAACATGCAAATACCGAATTTAAAAGCATAAAAAGAGAACTAAACAGCAAGTAAACAAGAGCAAGAAGTAAACTAAAGACCAGAAACTATCATGCATAAGCTTTGGAAAAGAAACTAGCAACCTAACAATGCAAAGAAACGATCTAGGCCTAACAGGTCGAGCTAAGCAACAGAGACTAACAGAAACAAGATTCAAGCAATCAATAGAGATAAAAGGTCCTGAGGAATGGGGTAATCGATTATAGCAGTCTCCTTAGTCTATCTAGGTGGTTAACAAACTCAATCAAGCTATCCCTAGACAATAGATTCAAATACAAATCAATCCACTCTCGTGACAGAGATTCTCAAGCTAAATCACTTTCATATTCAATTCTCATTGAAGAAATATAACCTAGCAGGCATTATGATTCAATCTAATATAGTCAATAAGCATTCTAAACATCCAATCTCTTGGGCTAGAGTATGCAAATCTCTGGAAAAGTTTGTTCAAACATTTCATCAAACACCTTGTGGGTGTGGAAATGTCTGAGATCAACTTCCAATTGATCAGAGAGGAAGTAGCATTAAGATCTACTAAACCAGAAGGGAAATCAAGCAATTCTACACTTAACCACCTAAATATACTAAGGATTCCACACCTAATCTAACCCATCCTCAAGAACCCTAATCCACTACTCAAGAACACTGAAGAACATCATGCATAAAAACCCAGAAAACGTTTCAAACCCAGAAATCATTGAAAAGCAAGTATGTTATAGATAAGAGATAGATCTACAACTTTGATGAAGAAAAGAAATGCAAAAACTCAAAGATTCAGCAGGAAAAACGATTACAAAACTAGGGTTTTTAGAGAGAGCAGCGGAATATCTGCTGGGTAAAAAGAATATCCGCTGGACAATAGCATGTACCCCTATTTATAGGAAATACTAGGTTGCCCTAATTAGCTACAAGACAAAATAGAGAGTCGGCGGAGACCAACTCGACGTGACGTCGAGCCTGCCACGTCGAGTCCATGTGATCTTCAAAGGTGGTGCCTTGACGTCCAACTCGACGTGACGTCGAGTCCGTCTGGTCGAGTCTGCTCTCAGTCGGCTTCTTGGCGTCCTACTCGACGTGTCATCGAGCCATGACGTCGAGTCTGCTCCCGGGTGGTCTTGAACAACTTCATTCCTCTCCAACTCGATCCCAATTCTAGCTCCAAGGTCGTGTTGGTTCCTCATTGCTCCATTAAGTCCTAAATAAGCTCCAAAGTACCTGAAACTCATCTAATATGCAACATGCTATGCTATGCAATGCAAATCGTACTAAGCGATGAAAATTTTTTAAAAAGGACTATTAATGCAATGAAACAGAGAGGGAACTAAGCTAAATGTATAAGAAATGTGTGCTAAAAAGAGGTAAAATACAGAGATATCAATGCTCGACCACAACACTGAAGCAGATGCTCGACCACAACCTACCATCAACACTTGATCGCATCCTCTGTCATCATACTCGACCGTGTGGTCGAGCAACCCGGCGTCCTTATGTATCTAGATCACTCGATCAACCACTCTATCGTGTCAGTCGAGCACTCCCAGCAAGCTTCCCTCAGATCACTCAACCAGACACTGAGCATAAGGAAGAGAAGAGTAAGCGAGCACATACTCAACCCAAGTGCTCGATCACAACATGCCCAGAACAAGAAATCGCAAAGGCGCCAACTTTATTCAACCTTTCTACTCGATCACAAGGGTCGAGTATCTCCGTAAACCGCCTTAATACTTTGTCGTCTTGTGATTTAGGGTTTCCTAGTATTTGCTATAAATAGGTTGTTTCTCATAAATTTCAGACTAAGTTTGATTCTGCAGAACAATTAGTGCTTTCTTCATATTTGTAATCCAGATTTCTCTTAATCTTTTGAGTATTTGCTTTTGATTTCTTCTACAAAGTTGTTCATCTTGTTGAGATCTTGCTAATATGAAGTTTTTATGTATTTCTGGGTTTGTGTTCTTGGTTATGAATTTTGAGTAGTGATTAGGGTTCTTGAGGATGGGTCAGAGTAGCTTAGAATCTTTAATCTGATAGGTGGTTGAGTTTGATTGGTAGATCCCTTCTGGATTAGTTGTTCTTAATGCTGATTGCTTTCTGATCAACTTGAATCTGAGCCCAGACATTTCCGCACCCAAAAGGTGTTCGATGAAATGTCTGAACCACTAATTCCAGAGATTCGTGGCTCTGTACCAAGGTATTGGTTACAGGGAGCGTTTTGACTTAGACTTGTTGTTTCGTAATGCCTGTTAAGTTAGCTCTCGTCAATGGTGATTGAGTCTGGGATTAGCTTTGCTTGAGGATCTCTGTTGCGGTAGCACTTTGATTTGGTTATTGAACTTGTTGTCTAGGGATAGTTTGTTGAGCATGTTAACCACCTGTTAGATTAAGGAGACTTCACTACTCGATTACCCCTTCCTCGGGAATTTATCTTCCATTTGATTTCCCTGTTCACATCGCTATTGATTTCTTGATCTTGTTACTTGTTGCTCAGTTTTATCATTTCTACCCTGTTTCATTTGAAGTACTCGACCACACCCAGTAGTTTGGTAACAAACTGTGTAGTCGAGTACCCTGTTTACAGTTTCTGTTAAATTACTCGACCTGATACTCGACCACATCCAGTGCTTGGCATCAAGCTGTGTGATCGAGTATATTGCATGTTATTGTTAGAATTTCTGTTATCTGCATGATCACTAGAGCTGTTAACAACACCAAAACCTGTTATTGCTTGGCTTGACTCTGTGATATCTGATTGCATCTTGATTGCTAGCATCACACCCATTTGGATTGACACCTTAACATACTACAATGACATGATAGTATTTAAGGATAATTGATCTTAGTTAAAATCCTACTATCACACTGGTAGTTTTATGTTCCCCAAGGACATAGATGTGTCACTCGTGAAAGCTACTAATGGTGTCGGTGGACCGATAATGTCAGCCTTACTGGTTCCCATTCTTTGCAAAGTGCTCAGAAATATGAGATCTACCGAGCTTCCAGTATCAATTAGACACCTAGTTACTTCGAAGTTCGCAACATCTAAAGTTATCTGATGTGTTGCGTTTTTAACGGTTTCGAGTCTTGGTTTAGTCCATGTTTTGAGTCATCTATCGTGTCAAAGTCCGTCTTTTGCGTCTTTTCGGTTGTGTCTTGAGTCCTTTGCAGGCTATAGGTGCTCGAGTTGGATTCGGAGCATCTTGTGCATGATTGAGCCTATTCGGAGCTAAAACAATGGAGAAACGGTACAAGAGATCACCAGGAGCTGGGGATCGATCGATCCAAGGCGTGGATCGATCGATCCCAATTGTGACGATGAAGCCAAAAGTTCCAGTAGCTCGAGATCGATCGATCCCTCCAACCCTCATCCGTCCAAGACCAATTGATTCAGCATATCTGGATCGATCGATCCACCCATGGGATCGATCGATCCTACCCTCATCCGTCCAAGACCAATTGATTCAGCATATCTGGATCGATCGATCCACCCATGGGATCGATCGATCCGAGCCTCGACGTCCCGAGACGGTTTTCCTAAACCGGGTTTTGTCTTCCTTTTTTGTACTTGGGTATAAAAACCCCAGAGACCTAATTTTCTTGGGCACGTTTTCTTTCTGCAATTTTTCTGAGACTTTTCTCTTGTACGCAACCTTGGGATTCTAGAGATTCATCCTCTTTGACAATTTGGAGAAGATTTCTAAACCCTATTTCTTATTTTCATTGCAATTCAATTATGTCTTTTTCATCAATTTGTCTTGTTTCTGTTGCTATGTGTGAGTAGTCTTTTAATTAGGTGTTAGGGTTCTAATTAGGAGATTCGATAGATTAATGGATTAATTGTTGTTTGGAATTCTCATTCTCTAGGTTCTTTGATTCACATGTTCTTAATGGTAGAATAGGATTGATCACCCTGTTGTAGAACCTAGGTTTTTCTATGCATCAAAAGTGTTCGATAGAATACCTGAAAGAATGTGAATTGAGCAATGTATTTCTAGCCAACGAAAGTTGAAGTTAGGACGCATTGTGAACTAAATGAACTTGTTTGATAATGCGAATTTGACTAGGAAATTACATGCGAAAGTTTAGTAATCGAGTAGTCAAATTTAGTGATTAATGTCTTGAAAGAGAATTAGTCTAAGTTGTGTTCATGTTCAAGAACGGTTCGTAATTGTTGAATTCCTTGTCTCATGTTTCCATTGTTTATTGATCTCTGAAATACCCTAATGCCTAATGTCTTTAAATCTTGAAACTTAAATCGTTTAATTTAATTGCATTTTTATTTTACAATTCGGAAAACTCAAACAAAACAACTTTTTAGTTTTAGCTAAGAACAAGTCTCGAAAATCCTTAGAGTATCTTTGGTCCTTGTGGATCGACCTTGAATATAATGCCTAACGGTTAAGTGTATTGAGTTAATTACTCGAGCAATCATTATCACAAGAGCATCGTCATGAGGTCCTGTTAATCCTTGAGTGTCCGAATTATCAAAAGAGATAGAAGGTGTTTGTTCATTTGACTGGAAACCAACAACGGTTTGAATTGCTGCTGATTTCTTGTGCCTTTTGATTGATCTGATCAAATCTCAGCATAATTTGGATCCTCCCATTATAACATCGATCCTTTTCTTAGGAGTGTTCAAAGTTACGGGCCCATTGGGCTTGTGTTTCTTCTCAGGAGGATTAGAAGCTTCGGAATCTTCTTTTTCTTTGAGATACGATTCCAGAAATTCCTCGATATTGAAATTAGCGAGCTCTCCAGCTACCCACAGTTCGGTGAGGTGCTTTTTGAGTATCCTGCAATCTTTTGTAGAATGCCTGTTTACTTTGTGAATGTCGTAATAGGCACTTTCGTCTCTAACCCAAGTATTAGGAGGATTGTATCTTCCTCTGCTTGGGGAGGGTTTCCCTACAGCATTGGTAGCGGGATTAACTCTGAATCGTTTTTGATCTTTTGGTTCGAATTTTTTAGTTGGATTCGCAACGGCTAATTTAGCTGGCCGATGCTTTTTAGCGTGGCTAAGCTTTTCTTCTTCTGCCTCCATCCAATTAGTAGCTCTGAATAAAGCATCTTGGATAGTGCTCGGACGATTGACGATGATTTCTTCCCGAAATCGGGATTCATGCCAAAGTTCGTTCCTTAAAGCAGAAAGGGCTGCAGCGTGTGATACCCCATGAATTTTTATTATCACTTCTTTGAATTTAGCGATATATTTGCGAAGAGGTTCGTTCTGACCTTGGGTTAAATTCCATAGATCTGCATCAGAGGTTGACTTTTTCATAAACATGGAATACTGTTTTTAGGAATGCGGAGGACAATTCCTCATAACTATCAATAGATTCAGGCTCCAACTGAGTGAACCATAATAAAGCCGATCCGAATAGATTCTCTGAGAATAGTTTGCAATATCCGGCATCTTCCTCGTCTGGTTCTAGATCAATTCTGCCAGCAGCGATCTATTAAGCAGCGAGGTGATTTTTAGGATCACCTTTACCATCGTAAGTTGGTAATTTGACCTTTCGAGAATCTTTGATCCGAAGGTTTGAGATTCTCGAAGTGAAGGGTGTTCGTCGAGTTTCTTTGATTACTCGATCGATCTCAGGTGCTGAACTGGTCGCCTGATGAAACTTCGACTTCATCTCATCAAGCTCTTGACGAACTTTGACGAAATCATCGGAAAGGATGACATTAGGTTCTTCCATAAGGAGTCCTTCGTCAATAGCAGGATTGCCCTGATTTTGGGGATTTTCATCCCCGGTTGGATTGGACCCATCTCCAACGGTTGTCTGATAGCTAGTACTAGCAGGACGGCCCGTAGGAGGAGTTTGAGTGCTCCCGGATCTGTTTAGTGTGGGAGTTTGGAATAGCCTGCGCTGATACGCTGTCGTTTGTGCTGAGGACAAATTATCTAAACGGCTTGAAACAACGTTCTGCGCGTTTGAAAAATTTGTTTGATTATTTTGAACACTCGTTAAAGTTTGCTCGATTGAGTTTAACCTTTCACCAAAAGTGGCGTTGGCACTAGCGAGTGTACCTATCTGATTGGTCAGATCGGTGGTTGACTGAGTAAGCGAGGCAATTGCATTGCTCAAAGCTTGCTGATCAGCCATAGTTTCTTGGTTTGAAAAAGAGAGATTTTGAGATTAAAGAGTTTTGCGGTAACTCCCCACAGACGGCGCCAAAATGTGGATGTAGGATTCACACTCGATTGTCTTTAAGTATTTTTGTGGAGAAAAACTCTAAAATCAACAAATGAAAATAAGGAATTCAAAAGAAAAGTAACCAAGAAACTAAATAAAGCGAAAGATCTTGGCAAGAATAAAATAGTAAAAGGCCTTGCAAAATTGTAAAGAGAAGAGTATGTTGTATTGCTTGATCGTAAGAGGAAAAAGTTGTTCTCTCCCCAAACACATGCGTTTGAAGTTGTTTTTATAGAGAAAACATGATTAATGCTGTCATTTACTGCTCATAATTGCATTGATCCGCATTAATCATGTAGGTTACAATTTTACCGAAACGACTTGAATTTGAACCATCTTGGACTTCGCGTGGATCTTCCGAACTCTTTCTTGTTGACTCCGAACTCCTGCGTCTTGACGCTGCCGCGAACCTCAAACAATATTCTCCTCGCTTCGGCCTTCTTTTATGCGAACTATATGTTGAATAAGAGCGAACTCCGTACTAGTAAAGATCGAGCTCTTTAATAAACTGAATCGAACTTCCGACAGGTCGAGCTCGATTCTCGCAATGAAACATCTAGAAATCCAAGAGGATTATTATGTAATAATGACGTGGACAGATCCAAGTGGATCCTACCGAAGATGTGTAGGATCTGACCCCAACAAATGCTTGAATTGATTAAGGCAGAAGCCAGGTTGAGATGTGAAGGAGATGGCTAATGTTTTTAAGTAGAGATCAGTCAACCTTGAATTCTAGAATTAGCAACCTGGACATTGAATTCACTTACTCTATATGCATGTTTCGGTTTTGAGTCTCCACCTTCAAACCTCTTCTCCAGCTTAGTTCTATTTATTTGCTTGAGGGCAAGCAAGAGACAAGTTTGGGGGAGTTGATATCTCTGTATTTTACCTCCTTTTAGCATACATTTCTTATGCATTTAGCTTAGTTTCCTCTCTATTTCATTGCATTCATAGTCTTTCTCCTACTCTTTTCATCACTTAGTACTATTTGCATTGCATGGCATAGCATATTGCATATTGGATGTGTTTCAGGTACTTTGGAGCTTATTTGGAACTTAATGGAACAAGGAGGAGATAACTCGATGTTGGAGCTCGACTTGAAGTCGAGTTAGAAGGAATGAAGCCATTCAAGAGGATCCAGAACCATACTCGATCAGCCAGACTCGACTCCATGTCGAGTAGGACGTCAGGAAGCTGTCTGGGAAGGGATTCGACCACATGGACTCGACTTGAGGTCGAGTAGGATATCAGAAAGGCGCCAACTTTGAAGATCACACCCACTCGACGAGACGGACTCGACTTGACGTCGAGTAGGGTGTCCGCCGCCTTCTGATTTTGTCTTTTTGCCAATTAGGGCAACCTAGTATTTTCTATAAATAAGGGTTCACCCTTTTATCCAGGGGATATTCTCTTTACCCGCTGGTTTTTCCGCTTTTCTCTCAAAACCCTAGATTTTGTAATCGTTTTTCCTCTTGAATCCTTGAGTTTTTGCACTTGCTTTCTTCATCAAAGTTATAGATCTCTCTCTTATCTATAACATACTTGCTTTTTAATGAATTCTGGGTTTGAATCATTTTATGGGTTTGTTGCTATGATGTTCTTCAGTGTTCTTGAGTAGTTCTGCAAAGTTCTTAAGGATGGGATAGGTTGTTAGTGGAATCCTCTGTTTCTTTAGCTAGCTAAGTGTTTAATTGCATGATTTCCCTTTTGGTTTAGTAGTTCTTAGTGCTATTTCCTCTCTGATCAATTGGAAGTTGACTCTAGACATTTCCACACCCACAAGGTGTTTGATGAAATGTCTGAACAAACTTTTCCAGAGATTTACATACTCTAGCCCAAGATATTGGATGATTAGAATGTTCATTGACTATATTAGATTGAATCTTACTGCCTGTTAGGTTATATTTCATCAATGAGAATTGAGTCTGAAAGTGACTTAGCTTGAGGATCTCTGCCACGAGAGTGGATTGATTTGTCTTTGAATCTATTGTCTAGGGATAGTTTGATTGAGTTTGTTAGCTAGTTAAAGGGATTGAGGAGTCCATTATAACCCATAACCCCATTCTTAAGAGCTTGCCTTGTTTGATTGTTTGAATCTCGTTTCTGTTTGTCATTGTTACTCTACTCGACTTACCTACTCGACCTGTTAGGCCTAGCACATTTCTCTGCATTGTTAGATTGCTAGTTTCTTTTCTAAAGCTTATGCATGGTAGTTTTTGGTCTGTAGTTTAATTGATGCTCTTATTTACTTGTTTTAGCTTACTTTCTTATGCTTTTGAATTTGGTATTTGCATGTTAATCGGTTGCTTAGGATTGAATAGAAACACACAAAACCTTTTCACACTTGACTTGACTTACTTGCTTTCTGTGCATATCTTGAATGCTTGCAATCACACTGAGATTGGATTGATAACCTAATATACTACAATGGCATGTGTATTAGGAATTGATACTTGTTAGAGTAAAATCTTGTTATCAGATTGGTGAATATCTCATACTTACTGATTTTGTAGTGCTGGACTACGATGAAGAACCCAAAGATCCTCTTATCTTGGGTAGAGCTTTCCTAGCCACAGCTGGTGCTAAGATTGATGTGAAGAAAGGGCAGATTTCTTTGGATGTGTCTGATTTTAAGATGAATTTCGAGATGGATGGATCAAGAACACCTCCAACTATCAGCGGTAAGTCGTTCTCTGTTGAATCTATAAGGGAATCTGCAAAGGAATTGGGTTCTACTGCACCAACAAAAGCCAAAATTGCTCAGCCTGTAAGTTAGTGTCGTTCAGATGGATGGGTGTCAACCGACACCACCTGTGTCGATCGACACCAACTGCGAGCAGAGAAGCGGATTTCCGCAAATATAGCTCGTGGGACTGCAGAAAATGCCAAGTGTTCGGGAGCTGTTCCTGAGCCATACACAACACCTCGTCTCTGCCATCCACGTCTTGATCAGCAAAGGTATTACTCATCTCCTCCTCATCCTTTCACTTCTTCAATTCATACTTCCATATATTCGAAGAAGGCTTCACAGGTAAACGAGCCACGAGATTCTCGAGTGCTTGTTTCTTCTATTATTGATGTAGAAAAAGGAACAAAGGACGCTGCAACTTCTATAAGCTTCCTTGGACATGAGCACGCTTCCAATGGTTACACTCTACCATGGATGGCAAGGCGTCGGTCTTTTGAGAAGTCTTCCAACACTTCTCCTGCTCCACCTAGATCCTGAGCTCCACCACAGTCAAGCTAATGACTGAAAACAAGCGCTTAGTGGGAGGCAACCCACTGGTATATTTTTATTTCTATCTATTTTTTTTTCGCCTACTCCGGATTTAAAAGCCACTGGGGACAGTGTCGTTTATGTCCGGGGGAGGCAGTAACTAATTATGTTTTTCTTTTTGAGTCTTATTCTTATTTTTCTTTTTCTTTCAAGTCATTTTATTGAGTCCAAATTTGTTGAAAATTATGATCTCTTTCTCTAGAATATTGCCTGGTTAGTTTAATGCTGCAGATTCAAATCAATCCGACTAGTGGAAAATGAAGAGAGTTAATTGATAGAACAAAGGAAATCCACGTTTCCATCATAATCCGTAAAAGCCTGAGCAAAGTTCATGCTCTTCAACTCGTTTGTAAGGTTAGTATTCTCAGAACTTGACTCCTTCTTCATACCTGATAAATGAGACCAATGTAGAAAAATAATGGTATTTCTCTCTCTTATACTTAAAAAAAAAGATTGAGATGATTTTCTTTTAGAGTAAAGAGATAGGAAAATTTTTCGTGATCTCATTATTTTTCTTCAAGAGGAATGATCACAAGAATGTTGGAAGCGAGGTTAGGAAAATTTACGATGATACCATTATTCGCCTACACCTTTGAAGTTCAAAAAAAGAAAAAAGCAAAAAAAAAAAAAGAAGAAGAATGGTTCGAAAAAGAATAAGTCTGGGGGAGAGAAAGAATACAAAAGAAATATTGAAATGGTTGAATTTGTCATGGTATGGTACGGTAATGAGTGTAGAAAGTTCTTGAGTACTGATTTTATTATTGAGATTTATGCGATGAGGGCTATAGGATATAGTTGTGGAATTTGGTTTGGAATTTGGAATGTTGAGAATGCTTGCGGAGAATTACATGGTGATTAGAATGTGATGCGATTTGATATGCATTTGGATTTGGTTTGAATGATCAACGTAATGGGCTAGAGAAATTGGGAGTTTCTATGTTTTCAAACTTCTTCCACGAGTTTGGTTTTTGTGTGTTTGCTTGAGGGCAAACAAAAGCTAAGTATGGGGAAATTGGTATATCAAGGATTTTACCGTTTTTAGCCATGCTATATGTGTCAGTTTTAGAGTTTTGTTGTTGTTTCTAGAGTATTTTCTAGTATTTTCAGGTTTTTACACGTTCAAGAAAAATTTGGAGATAATGAACCATTATGGAGCTAAACTGGAGTTTAAGAGCTAAAGAAACGATTTCGGTGTCAGACCAAGACATCAGTGTCGACCGACACCCCTGGTGTCGATTGACACCACACACGGCCCAGCAAAAGTCTCGACGGTTTAGAAGTTTTAAAGCCTGAAGAATCAACCTAGAAGACTTTCCTATTTGCAACTTTAGTTCCTGCACGTTTTTGGAGACAATATAAATAGTTTTTAGGGTTTTCATTATTCATTATCAATCTTTTTTCTACAATTTGCTTTGTAATTCTTTGAGCTTGAACCCTTTGGAAGATAATTGGAGAGAGCTAGTTTCAGAGATTTCAAATCCCTATAGAGCGAAGATTTATTCTAAACTTTTTTTTCTTTTGATTTCTTTTATGCAATCTTATTCAAGCATGTTTTATCTTTCATTAATCAAGTCTGAGTAATTTCCCTGTTAGGTTTAGAGATTCTCATTAGGGACTTAGATGAATTAGTAGATCTATTAGGTTGTTCACCTTAGGTTGTTCTTAATGCTAGTTCTAGAGTAGCTAACTAGAACTTGATCATAGGATAATAGGTTTGATCCGAGAGGGCGCATGTTTCTGGAACTATATCAGGTGGGCAGAAATTACTAGATTCATACGAGAGTTGGTTTAGGAATATCTGTGAACATATAAAACCTGTTATTAAAGCTAGTCTAATTTTAGTAGTTTATACGAGAGTGGGTACTTCCTAATATTAGGTTTAGTTATTCAATGCGAGCGAGAGCTGATTGGCTATAGATTTGTGATTTAAGTTCTAGAACAGTTCGATAAATAATCTTAATTAATTTGCTAGATTTACTATTTATTTATTTCCTGATAATTTTCCTAAACCTGACGTTTTAATCTATTTGATCTTTCACCTGATATAATTGCTTTGTTTTATTTTAATTTACTTAATATTTTATTTAGTATAATTTCGAGACTGTTAGCTTATTGTGTGAACAAAAGAACTTTGCGGAATTCAACCCTAAAGTGCTGCAATTGATCTCTTATTTGAGAGATTAGTCTTAGGATTAATTTGACTCACCTCATAACAGAAAGTAGATAAGATGTAGATGAGGAATTAGAAGAATAGAAAGGAGGAAGAAGAAGAAGTAGAGAGAAGATAGTTTATCATTTTTGTTGATCGTTTTGGATAACCATTACAAGGAAGAAGAAAAGCTTAAATACTAGACAATAAAGAGGAAATGGGCTTAAACACTAAGCCGAATACGAAGCCCACATGTTCGGATCTTTTTTAGCGGTTTCCCTACCGATCTTTATCACTAACCCAATTCGTGATCCTATTAGTCGCCCAGAGCTTCATCCTGTAAATCTTCGGTTGCTTATTCTTCTACGTCGGAGAGCTCTTCTGTCAACATGGTACTGGTAAGGAATCCATTTATCGACACATATATTAATTTGTGAGCACTTAATATATGAAAAGTAAAGAGAGGAGATAAACTAACATATGACTCAAATTTCATGGGAGCTATTGCAAAATTTGGGGTTAAGCTTACTTGACTTACCACTTCGATTACAAACTTTATCAGAGAGGGAGCTATACAGTTGTTAAGAGTTATGATTTAATGTATTTTCTTGTAGAAGCAATTGTTAAGACGCTGAAATTAAAAACCCTAAGAAGAAATTGTAAGACGAAAAAGCCACAAAACAAAGGAAGCTAACGAACTCCAATCGTCACTTTTTATCATTTTGTGAGCTATGTAGCACTTTGTTGTATGCTAATGTCCAATCCAGTATCTAGAGAAAGTTCACTTCCTTTCAAATATTATAGGTAATTTTCTTTAAAATATTGAAAACATAATAGGTTGTACCAAAAAAACAAATAGAGTTGATGTTACAGAAATACTTCTATTTATACCATACCTGTGAGACCCAACTCCTCAATAAGCCCCATTATGAGCCCAACCAAACCCAAACCTAAGCTAACGTGAAAGTGTGTGTGCACGTGGATGTGTATAAGCGTATATATCTCCCTCTTCGTTGAGCCGCCTAAGTCATCACACATCTATATCTTAACCGTAGCAATAACTAGGGCTTGATTGGTTCTCCCGCTAGCACCATCCTAGCGGTTGTTAGCGGTTGGTTGCGGTTGTTAGCGGTTGGTACCAATCATAGAAACCGTTTCGTACCGCTTCAAACTGCTCGAAATCGCTGAATTTCAGAAGCTCCTTCCCGCAAGCGTTTGCGGTTGCAGACGGTAGCGGTTGGATTTTAAAAAAAAAAAAAATCAAACGTTTACTTATAATTATTATAAAATATATTAATCCTATATATATATATATATATATCTTTCATCTTTGTTGATAACCGCCACTAAACTGCTGCATTGGGACAAAGCCTTGATTGTACGGTATGAATGGCTTGGACTGGTTCTGTTGTTGCTGAGGGTAAACCTGATCTTGATGGTTTGCAACATTCGTGCTCCGGTAAGATAGATTAGGATGAGCAGGCTTGTAGGGGTTGTAGCCCTTGTTGTAGCCACCTTGGTTCTGAACGTAGCTGACTTCTGCAGCCTGAGTGTTCTCCCCCTCTTGGATTTGATAGTGCTCTTCTTCAGTGATATAGTGGACTGGTTTCTGGTTAGTAAGCAGAAATTTATCCAGCTTGTCGTTGAGAGCCTTTACCATCTCTTTAGTATGCTTTGCATCCGGATCTCCAATACCTCTGTTGGAGCGATCAAAATCCTCGTTATAGTTACCATCAGATAGAGCTAAGTTCTCTATCAATTCCCAGCCTTCCTCAACATCCTTATTCAAGAAATTCCCATTAGAGGCAATGTCTAGCAACATTCTGATCTTGGGCAAAACTCCCCTGTAGAGTGTGCTGAGTAGTGAAGCCTTCTTGAAACCATGGTGTGGACACTGTATAGTGTAGCCTTTGAATCTCTCCCAGGCCTCACAAATGGATTCATACTGCTTTTGGCTAAAACTGGAGATTTCATTCCTAGGACGTGCAGTTCTTGAATTGGAGAAGAACTTTGTTAAGAATGCCTTCTTGCAATCATCCCAAGATGTGATGGAGCCAGCAGGTAGTGTCTTCTCCCAGTGGTGTGCTTTGTCTCCCAGCGAGAAGGGAAACAGACGTAGCTTGAAGCTGTCTTCACTAACACCATTGATCTTGGTAAGGCTGCAGAGCCTATCAAAATTATCCAAGTGATCCAAGGGGTCTTCCAGAGGCAACCCATGAAACTTGTTACCTTGAATCATTGAGATCAATCCACTCTTGATCTCGAAATTGTTGTTCTGGACAGGAGGTGGAACGATGCCCTGTCTCTGTTGATGGTTGCGTGGTGCATCACCATCACCAATGTTCCGTGGTATACCAACTCCTTGATTATCTTGATCTTGTGGTTCCATGGCTACTGGATTGTGCGGTTCACAGTTGTCTCGGGCTCTACCTTCTCTTAACTCACGAGCTAACCGATCGATGTTGTCTTTATAGCTGATGAGGTTGTTGGAACCTTTAGATCGAGTTTGCATGCAGAGTGGTCAGACTCGATGTGGCAGTCTCGACGTGAGGTCGAGATGGTACCTGGAGCACAAAAACAAGCAGATGAAATGAAGAGTTAGTAACCAAGGTAAAGAAAGAACTTGATCTTAAACTTTTCTGAAATCTTAAATGGAACAATGCAACACAAGACTGGCAACGGCGCCAAATTGATAATAGAGTTTTCTCTCTCTTTAACAAGTATTAATCCCTAATACATATGCCATTGTAGTATATCAGGTTTATCAATCCAATCTCAGTGTGACTGCAAGCATTCAAGATATGAAACAGAAAGCAGATAAGTCAAGCCAATTATGAAACGGTTTTGTGTGTTTCTATTGATCCTAAGCAACCAATTTAACATGCAAATACCGAATTTAAAAGCATAAAAAGAGAACTAAACAGCAAGTAAACAAGAGCAAGAAGTAAACTAAAGACCAGAAACTATCATGCATAAGCTTTGGAAAAGAAACTAGCAACCTAACAATGCAAAGAAACGATCTAGGCCTAACAGGTCGAGCTAAGCAACAGAGACTAACAGAAAGAAGATTCAAGCAATCAATAGAGATAAAAGGTCCTGAGGAATGGGGTAATCGATTATAGCAGTCTCCTTAGTCTATCTAGGTGGTTAACAAACTCAATCAAGCTATCCCTAGACAATAGATTCAAATACAAATCAATCCACTCTCGTGACAGAGATTCTCAAGCTAAATCACTTTCACACTCAATTCTCATTGAAGAAATATAACCTAGCAGGCATTATGATTCAATCTAATATAGTCAATAAGCATTCTAAACATCCAATCTCTTGGGCTAGAGTATGCAAATCTCTGGAAAAGTTTGTTCAGACATTTCATCAAACACCTTGTGGGTGTGGAAATGTCTGAGATCAACTTCCAATTGATCAGAGAGGAAGTAGCATTAAGATCTACTAAACCAAAAGGGAAATCAAGCAATTCTACACTTAACCACCTAAATATACTAAGGATTCCACACCTAATCTAACCCATTCTCAAGAACCCTAATCCACTACTCAAGAACACTGAAGAACATCATGCATAAAAACCCAGAAAACGTTTCAAACCCAGAAATCATTGAAAAGCAAGTATGTTATAGATAAGAGACAGATCTACAACTTTGATGAAGAAAAGAAATGCAAAAACTCAAAGATTCAGCAGGAAAAACGATTACAAAACTAGGGTTTTTAGAGAGAGCAGCGGAATATCTACTGGGTAAAAAGAATATCCGCTGGACAATAGCATGTACCCCTATTTATAGGAAATACTAGGTTGTCCTAATTAGCTACAAGACAAAATAGAGAGTCGGCGGAGACCAACTCGACGTGACGTCGAGCCTGCCACGTCGAGTCCATGTGATCTTCAAAGGTGGCGCCTTGACGTCCAACTCGACGTGACGTCGAGTCCGTCTGGTCGAGTCTGCTATCAGTCGGCTTTTTGGCGTCCTACTCGACGTGTCATCGAGCCATGACGTCGAGTCTGCTCCCGGGTGGTCTTGAACGACTTTATTCCTCTCCAACTCGATCCCAATTCTAGCTCCAAGGTCGTGTTGGTTCCTCATTGCTCCATTAAGTCCTAAATAAGCTCCAAAGTACCTGAAACTCATCCAATATGCAACATGCTATGCTATGCAATGCAAATCGTACTAAGCGATGAGAATTTTTTAAAAAGGACTATTAATGCAATGAAACAGAGAGGGAACTAAGCTAAATGTATAAGAAATGTGTGCTAAAAAGAGGTAAAATACAGAGATATCAATGCTCGACCACAACACTGAAGCAGATGCTCGACCACAACCTACCATCAACACTTGATCGCATCCTCTGTCATCATACTCGACCGTGTGGTCGAGCAACCCGGCGTCCTTATGTATCTAGATCACTCGATCAACCACTCTATCGTGTCAGTCGAGCACTCCCAGCAAGCTTCCCTCAGATCACTCAACCAGACACTGAGCATAAGGAAGAGAAGAGTAAGCGAGCACATACTCGACCCAAGTGCTCGATCACAACATGCCCAGAGCAAGAAATCGCAAAGGCGCCAACTTTATTCAACCTCTCTACTCGATCACAAGGGTCGAGTATCTCCGTAAACCGCCTTAATACTTTGTCGTCTTGTGATTTAGGGTTTCCTAGTATTTGCTATAAATAGGTTGTTTCTCATAAATTTCAGACTAAGTTTGATTCTACAGAACAATTAGTGCTTTCTTCATATTTGTAATCCAGATTTCTCTTAATCTATTGAGTATTTGCTTTTGATTTCTTCTACAAAGTTGTTCATCTTGTTGAGATCTTGCTAATATGAAGTTTTTATGTATTTCTGGGTTTGTGTTCTTGGTTATGAATTTTGAGTAGTGATTAGGGTTCTTGAGGATGGGTTAGAGTAGCTTAGAATCTTTAATCTGATAGGTGGTTGAGTTTGATTGGTAGATCCCTTCTGGATTAGTTGTTCTTAATGCTGATTGCTTTCTGATCAACTGGAATCTGAGCCCAGACATTTCCACACCCAAAAGGTGTTCGATGAAATGTCTGAACCACTAATTCCAGAGATTCGTGGCTCTGTACCAAGGTATTGGTTACAGGGAGCGTTTTGACTTAGACTTGTTGTTTCGTAATGCCTGTTAAGTTAGCTCTCGTCAATGGTGATTGAATCTGGGATTAGCTTTGCTTGAGGATCTCTGTTACGGTAGCACTTTGATTTGGTTATTGAACTTGTTGTCTAGGGATAGTTTGTTGAGCATGTTAACCACCTGTTAGATTAAGGAGACTTCACTACTCGATTACCCCTTCCTCGGGAATTTATCTTCCATTTGATTTCCCTGTTCACATCGCTATTGATTTCTTGATCTTGTTACTTGTTGCTCAGTTTTATCATTTCTACCCTGTTTCATTTGAAGTACTCGACCACACCCAGTAGTTTGGTAACAAACTGTGCAGTCGAGTGCCCTGTTTACAGTTTCTGTTAAATTACTCGACCTGATACTCGACCACA
>NW_003302550.1:17177514-17255757 GCF_000004255.2 Arabidopsis lyrata subsp. lyrata | reverse complement strand
GTTAGATTTCGCATAATGACGTGCATCCGCTTTATACTGTTGAGTACCGCGAAACACCGTTGCGCCACTAAATATTAGCCCTTTTTGACCAAGCCCATAACGTGTTCGATACCCCCTTTGTGAGAATACACGCCACTGCTAATGAATGTTAAAAGGTTAAGTTATCTGATTCTGAAAATTCTTTTAGATTTCGGGACTTAATTTTGTTGCTACGGTTATGGCGAAGTACAGTCTAGTACGGTTTGATGAGTTGTGTGATAGTGGTTTGCAGGCAATTGATAGAACATGATCTCGAAGAAAATGTGAGTTCTCGTGTTTTCAAACCTCTTCTCTTGATAAGGATTTCTGCTTTCCTTGAGGACAAGCAAAGATTTAAGTCGGGGGGAGTTTGATGTGTTGCGTTTTTAACGGTTTCGAGTCTTGGTTTAGTCCATGTTTTGAGTCATCTATCGTGTCAAAGTCCGTCTTTTGCGTCTTTTCGGTTGTGTCTTGAGTCCTTTGCAGGCTATAGGTGCTCGAGCTGGATTCGGAGCATCTTGTGCATAATTGAGCCTATTCGAAGCTAAAACAATGGAGAAACGGTACAAGAGATCACCAGGAGCTGGGGATCGATCGATCCAAGGCGTGGATCGATCGATCCCAATTGTGACGATGAAGCCAAAAGTTCCAGTAGCTCGAGATCGATCGATCCCAGGAGGGGATCGATCGATCCAACCCTCATCCGTCCATGACCAATTGATTCAGCATATCTGGATCGATCGATCCACCCATGGGATCGATCGATCCAACCCTCATCCGTCCAAGACCAATTGTTTCAGCATATCTGGATCGATCGATCCACCCATGGGATTGATCGATCCGAGCCTCGACGTCCCGAGACGGTTTTCCTAAACCGGGTTTTGTCTTCCTTTTTTGTACTTGGGTATAAAAACCCCAGAGACCTAATTTTCTTGGGCACATTTTCTTTCTGCAATTTTTCTGAGACTTTTCTCTTGTAAGCAACCTTGGGATTCTAGAGATTCATCCTCTTTGACAATTTGGAGAAGATTTCTAAACCCTATTTCTTATTTTCATTGCAATTCAATTATGTCTTTTTCATCTATTTGTCTTGTTTCTGTTGCTATGTGTGAGTAGTCTTTTAATTAGGTGTTAGGGTTCTAATTAGGAGATTCGATAGATTAATGGATTAATTGTTGTTTGGAATTCTCATTCTCTAGGTTCTTTGATTCACATGTTCTTAATGCTAGAATAGAATTGATCACCCTGTTGTAGAACCTAGGTTTTTCTATGCATCAAAAGTGTTCGATAGAATGCCTGAAAGAATGTGAATTGAGCAATGTATTTCTAGCCAACGAAAATTGAAGTTAGGACGCATTGTGAACTAAATGAACTTGTTTGATAATGCGAATTTGACTAGGAAATAACATGCGAAAGTTTAGTAATCGAGTAGTCAAATTTAGTGATTAATGTCTTGAAAGAGAATTAGTCTAAGTTGTGTTCATGTTCAAGAACGGTTCGTAATTGTTGAATTCCTTGTCTCATGTTTCCATTGTTTATTGATCTCTGAAATACCCTAATGCCTAATGTCTTTAAATCTTGAAACTTAAATCGTTTAATTTAATTGCATTTTTATTTTACAATTCGGAAAACTCAAACAAAACAACTTTTTAGTTTTAGCTAAGAACAAGTCTCGAAAATCCTTAGTGTATCTTTGGTCCTTGTGGATCGACCTCGAATATACTGCCTAACGGTTAAGTGTATTGAGTTAATTACTCGAGCAATCAAGTTCACAAGAGCATCGTCATGAGGTCCTGTTAATCCTTGAGTGTCCGAATTATCAAAAGAGATAGAAAGTGTTTGTTCATTTGACTGGAAACCAACAACGGTTTGAATTGCTGCTGATTTCTTGTGCCTTTTGATTGATCTGATCAAATCTCAGCATAATTTGGATCCTCCCATTATAACATCGATCCTTTTCTTAGGAGTGTTCGAAGTTACGGGCCCATTGGGCTTGTGTTTCTTCTCAGGAGGATTAGAAGCTTCGGAATCTTCTTTTTCTTTGTGATACGATTCCAGAAATTCCTCGATATTGAAATTAGCGAGCTCTCCAGCTACCCACAGTTCGGTGAGGTGCTTTTTGAGTATCCTGCAATCTTTTGTAGAATGCCTGTTTACTTTGTGAATGTCGTAATAGGCACTTTCGTCTCTAACCCAAGTATTAGGAGGATTGTATCTTCCTCTGCTTGGGGAGGGTTTCCCTACAGCATTGGTAGCGGGATTAACTCCGAATCGTTTTTGATCTTTTGGTTCGAATTTTTTAGTTGGATTCGCAACGGCTAATTTAGCTGGCCGATGCTTTTTAGCGTGGCTAAGCTTTTCTTCTTCTGCCTCCATCCAATTAGTTGCTCTGAATAAAGCATCTTGGATAGTGCTCGGACGATTGACAATGATTTCTTCCCGAAATCGGGATTCATGCCAAAGTTCGTTCCTTAAAGTAGAAAGGGCTGCAGCGTGTGATACCCCATGAATTTTTATTATCACTTCTTTGAATTTAGCGATATATTTGCGAAGTGGTTCGTTCTGACCTTGGGTTAAATTCCATAGATCTGCATCAGAGGTTGCCTTTTTCATAAACATGGAATACTGTTTTTAGGAATGCGGAGGACAATTCCTCATAACTATCAATAGATTCAGGCTCCAACTGAGTGAACCATAATAAAGCCGATCCGAATAGATTCTCTGAGAATAGTTTGCAATATCCGGCATCTTCCTCGTCTGGTTCTAGATCAATTCTGCCAGCAGCGATCTATTAAGCAGCGAGGTGATTTTTAGGATCACCTTTACCATCGTAAGTTGGTAATTTGACCTTTCGAGAATCTTTGATCCGAAGGTTTGAGATTCTCGAAGTGAAGGGTGTTCGTCGAGTTTCTTCGATTACTCGATCGATCTCAGGTGCTGAACTGGTCGCCTGATGAAACTTCGACTTCATCTCATCAAGCTCTTGACGAACTTTGACGAAATCATCGGAAAGGATGACATCAGGTTCTTCCATAAGGAGTCCTTCGTCAATAGCAAGATTGCCCTGATTTTGGGGATTTTCATCCCCGGTTGGATTGGACCCATCTCCAACGGTTGTCTGATAGCTAGTACTAGCAGGACGGCCCGTAGGAGGAGTTTGAGTGCTCCCGGATCTGTTTAGTGTGGGAGTTTGGAATAGCCTGCGCTGATACGCCGTCGTTTGTGCTGAGGACAAATTATCTAAACGGCTTGAAACAACGTTCTGCGCGTTTGAAAAATTTGTTTGAGTATTTTGAACACTCGTTAAAGTTTGCTCGATTGAGTTTAACCTTTCACCAAAAGTGGCGTTGGCACTAGCGAGTGTACCTATCTGATTGGTCAGATCGGTGGTTGACTAAATAAGCGAGGCAATTGCATTGCTCAAAGCTTGCTGATCAGCCATAGTTTCTTGGTTTGAAAAAGAGAGATTTTGAGATTAAAGAGTTTTGCGGTAACTCCCCACAGACGGCGCCAAAATGTGGATGTAGGATTCACACTCGATTGTCTTTAAGTATTTTTGTGGAGAAAAACTCTAAAATCAACAAATGAAAATAAGGAATTCAAAAGAAAAGTAACCAAGAAACTAAATAAAGCGAAAGATCTTGGCAAGAATAAAATAGTAAAAGGCCTTGCAAAATTTTAAAGAGAAGAGTATGTTGTATTGCTTGATCGTAAGAGGAAAAAGTTGTTCTCTCCCCAAACACATGCGTTTGAAGTTGTTTTTATAGAGAAAACATGATTAATGCTGTCATTTACTGCTCATAATTGCATTGATCCGCATTAATCATGTAGGTTACAATTTTACTGAAACGACTTGAATTTGAACCATCTTGGACTTCGCGTGGATCTTCCGAACTCTTTCTTGTTGACTCCGAACTCCTGCGTCTTGACGCTGCCGCGAACCTCGAACAATATTCTCCTCGCTTCGGCCTTCTTTTATGCGAACTATATGTTGAATAAGAGCGAACTCCGTACTAGTAAAGATCGAGCTCTTTAATAAACTGAATCGAACTTCCGACAGGTCGAGCTCGATTCTCGCAATGAAACATCTAGAAATCCAAGAGGATTATTATGTAATAATGACGTGGACAGATCCAAGTGGATCCTACCGAAGATGTGTAGGATCTGACCCCAACAAATGCTTGAATTGATTAAGGCAGAAGCCAGGTTGAGATGTGAAGGAGATGGCTAATGTTTTTAAGTAGAGATCAGTCAACCTTGAATTCTAGAATTAGCAACCTGGACATTGAATTCACTTACTCTATATGCATGTTTCGGTTTTGAGTCTCCACCTTCAAACCTCTTCTCCAGCTTAGTTCTATTTATTTGCTTGAGGGCAAGCAAGAGACAAGTTTGGGGGAGTTGATATCTCTGTATTTTACCTCCTTTTAGCATACATTTCTTATGCATTTAGCTTAGTTTCCTCTCTATTTCATTGCATTCATAGTCTTTCTCCTGCTCTTTTCATCACTTAGTACTATTTGCATTGCATGGCATAGCATATTGCATATTGGATGTGTTTCAGGTACTTTGGAGCTTATTTGGAACTTAATAGAACAAGGAGGAGATAACTCGATGTTGGAGCTCGACTTGAAGTCGAGTTAGAAGGAATGAAGCCATTCAAGAGGATCCAGAACCGGACTCGATCAGCCAGACTCGACTCCATGTCGAGTAGGACGTCAGGAAGCTTTCTGGGAAGGGATTCGACTACATGGACTCGACTTGAGGTCGAGTAGGATATCAGAAAGGCGCCAACTTTGAAGATCACACCCACTCGACGAGACAGACTCGACTTGACGTCGAGTAGGGTGTCCGCCGCCTTCTGATTTTGTCTTTTTGCCAATTAGGGTAACCTAGTATTTTCTATAAATAAGAGTTCACCCTTTTATCCAGGGGATATTCTCTTTACCCGCTGGTTTTTCCGCTTTTCTCTCAAAACCCTAGATTTTGTAATCGTTTTTCCTGTTGAATCCTTGAGTTTTTGCACTTGCTTTCTTCATCAAAGTTATAGATCTCTCTCTTATCTATAACATACTTGCTTTTTAATGAATTCTGGGTTTGAATCATTTTATGGGTTTGTTGCTATGATGTTCTTCAGTGTTCTTGAGTAGTTCTGCAAAGTTCTTAAGGATGGGATAGGTTGTTAGTGGAATCCTCTGTTTCTTTAGCTAGCTAAGTGTTTAATTGCATGATTCCCCTTTTGGTTTAGTAGTTCTTAGTGTTATTTCCTCTCTGATCAATTGGAAGTTGACTCTAGACATTTCCACACCCACAAGGTGTTTGATGAAATGTCTGAACAAACTTTTCCATAGATTTACATACTCTAGCCCAAGATATTGGATGATTAGAATGTTCATTGACTATATTAGATTGAATCTTACTGCCTGTTAGGTTATATTTCATCAATGAGAATTGAGTCTGAAAGTGACTTAGCTTGAGGATCTCTGCCACGAGAGTGGATTGATTTGTCTTTGAATCTATTGTCTAGGGATAGTTTGATTGAGTTTGTTAGCTAGTTAAAGGGATTGAGGAGTCCATTATAACCATAACCCCATTCTTAAGAGCTTGCCTTGTTTGATTGTTTGAATCTCGTTTCTGTTTGTCATTGTTACTCTACTCGACTTACCTACTCGACCTGTTAGGCCTAGCACGTTTCTCTGCATTGTTAGATTGCTAGTTTCTTTTCTAAAGCTTATGCATGGTAGTTTTTGGTCTGTAGTTTAATTGATGCTCTTATTTACTTGTTTTAGCTTACTTTCTTATGCTTTTGAATTTGGTATTTGCATGTTAATCGGTTGCTTAGGATTGAATAGAAACACACAAAACCTTTTCACACTTGACTTGACTTACTTGCTTTCTGTGCATATCTTGAATGCTTGCAATCACACTGAGATTGGATTGATAACATAACCTAATATACTACAATGGCATGTGTATTAGGAATTGATACTTGTTAGAGTAAAATCTTGTTATCAGATTGGTGAATATCTCATACTTACTGATTTTGTAGTGCTGGACTACGATGAAGAACCCAAAGATCCTCTTATCTTGGGTAGAGCTTACCTAGCCACAGCTGGTGCTAAGATTGATGTGAAGAAAGGGCAGATTTCTTTGGATGTGTCTGATTTTAAGATGAATTTCGAGATGGATGGATCAAGAACACCTCCAACTATCAGCGGTAAGTCGTTCTCTGTTGAATCTATAAGGGAATCTGCAAAGGAATTGGGTTCTACTACACCAACAAAAGCCGAAATTGCTCAGCCTGTAAGTTAGTGTCGTTCAGATGGATGGGTGTCAACTGACACCACCTGTGTCGATCGACACCAACTGCGAGCAGAGAAGCGGATTTCCGCAAATATAGCTCGTGGGACTGCAGAAAATGCCAAGTGTTCGGGAGCTGTTCCCGAGCCATACACAACACCTCGTCTCTGCCATCCACGTCTTGATCAGCAAAGGTATTACTCATCTCCTCCTCATCCTTTCACTTCTTCAATTCATACTTCCATATATTCGAAGAAGGCTTCACTGGTAAACGAGCCACGAGATTCTCGAGTGCTTGTTTCTTCTATTATTGATGTAGAAAAAGGAACAAAGGACGCTGCAACTTCTATAAGCTTCCTTGGACATGAGCACGCTTCGAATGGTTACACTCTACCATGGATGGCAAGGCGTCGGTCTTTTGAGAAGTCTTCCAACACTTCTCCTGCTCCACCTAGATCCTGAGCTCCACCACAGTCAAGCTAATGACTGAAAACAAGCGCTTAGTGGGAGGCAACCCACTGGTATATTTTTATTTCTATCTATTTTTTTTTCGCCTACTCCGGATTTAAAAGCCACTGGGGACAGTGTCGTTTATGTCCGGGGGAGGCAGTAACTAATTATGTTTTTCTTTTTGAGTCTTATTCTTATTTTTCTTTTTCTTTCAAGTCATTTTATTGAGTCCAAATTTGTTGAAAATTATGATCTCTTTCTCTAGAATATTGCCTGGTTAGTTTAATGCTGCAGATTCAAATCAATCCGACTAATGGAAAATGAAGAGAGTTAATTGATAGAACAAAGGAAATCCACGTTTCCATCATAATCCGTAAAAGCCTGAGCAAAGTTCATGCTCTTCAACTCGTTTGTAAGGTTAGTATTCTCAGAACTTGACTCCTTCTTCATACCTGATAAATGAGACCAATGTAGAAAAATAATGGTATTTCTCTCTCTTATACTTAAAAAAAAAGATTGAGATGATTTTCTTTTAGAGTAAAGAGATAGGAAAATTTTTCGTGATCTCATTATTTTTCTTCAAGAGGAATGATCACAAGAATGTTGGAAGCGAGGTTAGGAAAATTTACGATGATACCATTATTCGCCTACACCTTTGAAGTTCAAAAAAAGAAAAAAGCAAAAAAAAAAAAGAAGAAGAATGGTTCGAAAAAGAATAAGTCTGGGGGAGAGAAAGAATACAAAAGAAATATTGAAATGGTTGAATTTGTCATGGTATGGTACGGTAATGAGTGTAGAAAGTTCTTGAGTACTGATTTTATTATTGAGATTTATGCGATGAGGGCTATAGGATATAGTTGTGGAATTTGGTTTGGAATTTGGAATGTTGAGAATGCTTGCGGAGAATTACATGGTGATTAGAATGTGATGCGATTTGATATGCATTTGGATTTGGTTTGAATGATCAACGTAATGGGCTAGAGAAATTGGGAGTTTCTATGTTTTCAAACTTCTTCCACGAGTTTGGTTTTTGTGTGTTTGCTTGAGGGCAAACAAAAGCTAAGTATGGGGAAATTGGTATATCAAGGATTTTACCGTTTTTAGCCATGCTATATGTGTCAGTTTTAGAGTTTTGTTGTTGTTTCTAGAGTATTTTCTAGTATTTTCAGGTTTTTACACGTTCAAGAAAAATTTGGAGATAATGAACCATTATGGAGCTAAACTGGAGTTTAAGAGCTAAAGAAACGATTTCGGTGTCAGACCAAGACATCAGTGTCGACCGACACCCTGGTGTCGACCGACACCCCTGGTGTCGATTGACACCACACACGGCCCAGCAAAAGTCTCGACGGTTTAGAAGTTTTAAAGCCTGAAGAATCAACCTAGAAGACTTTCCTATGTGCAACTTTAGTTCCTGCACGTTTTTGGAGACAATATAAATAGTTTTTAGGGTTTTCATTATTCATTATCAATCTTTTTTCTACAATTTGCTTTGTAATTCTTTGAGCTTGAACCCTTTGGAAGATAATTGGAGAGAGCTAGTTTCAGAGATTTCAAATCCCTATAGAGCGAAGATTTATTCTAAACTTTTTTTTCTTTTGATTTCTTTTATGCAATCTTATTCAAGCATGTTTTATCTTTCATTAATCAAGTCTGAGTAATTTCCCTGTTAGGTTTAGAAATTCTCATTAGGGACTTAGATGAATTAGTAGATCTATTAGGTTGTTCACCTTAGGTTGTTCTTAATGCTAGTTCTAGAGTAGCTAACTAGAACTTGATCATAGGATAATAGGTTTGATCCGAGAGGGCGCATGTTTCTGGAACTATATCAGGTGGGCAGAAATTACTAGATTCATACGAGAGTTGGTTTAGGAATATCTGTGAACATATAAATCCTGTTATTAAAGCTAGTCTAATTTTAGTAGTTTATACGAGAGTGGGTACTTCCTGATATTAGGTTTAGTTATTCAATGCGAGCGAGAGCTGATTGGCTATAGATTTGTGATTTAAGTTCTAGAACAGTTCGATAAATAATCTTAATTAATTTGCTAGATTTACTATTTATTTATTTCCTGAGAATTTTCCTAAACCTGACGTTTTAATCTATTTGATCTTTCACCTGATATAATTGCTTTGTTTTATTTTAATTTACTTAATATTTTATTTAGTATAATTTCGAGACTGTTAGCTTATTGTGTGAACAAAAGAACTTTGCGGAATTCAACCCTAAAGTGCTGCAATTGATCTCTTATTTGAGAGATTAGTCTTAGGATTAATTTGACTCACCTCATAACAGAAAGTAGATAAGATGTAGATGAGGAATTAGAAGAATAGAAAGGAGGAAGAAGAAGAAGTAGAGAGAAGATAGTTTATCATTTTTGTTGATCGTTTTGGATAACCATTACAAGGAAGAAGAAAAGCTTAAATACTAGACAATAAAGAGGAAATGGGCTTAAACACTAAGCCGAATACGAAGCCCACATGTTCGGATCTTTTTTAGCGGTTTCCCTACCGATCTTTATCACTAATCCAATTCGTGATCCTATTAGTCGCCCAGAGCTTCATCCTGTAAATCTTCGGTTGCTTATTCTTCTACGTCGGAGAGCTCTTCTGTCAACATGGTACTGGTAAAGCTGCGAGTACAAAATTCCGATCAGATTTGCCAAAATTAGAAAACAGAAAACATCAATGCGCTAAATTGGAAGCAGTAGAAGTAAAAACTCTGGCTAGATTTAAAGAGTTTTTACCCTGAAAACACTCATTTTCGTCTTCGCCGATGATATAATCCTCCAAAAGATGTAAACCCTCTTCTTATACGAAACAAATTCGTCATTAGTTCACTTCTATACCAAATAAAAAATAAGGAATCCATTTATCGACACATATATTAATTTGTGAGCACTTAATATATGAAAAGTAAAGAGAGGAGATAAACTAACATATGACTCAAATTTCATGGGAGCTATTGCAAGATTTGGGGTTAAGCTTACTTGACTTACCACTTCGATTACAAACTTTATCAGAGAGGGAGCTATACAGTTGTTAAGAGTTATGATTTAATGTATTTTCTTGTAGAAGCAATTGTTAAGACGCTGAAATTAAAAACCCTAAGAAGAAATTGTAAGACGAAAAAGCCACAAAACAAATGAAGCTAACGAACTCCAATCGTCACTTTTTATCATTTTGTGAGCTATGTAGCACTTTGTTGTATGCTAATGTCCAATCCAGTATCTAGAGAAAGTTCACTTCCTTTCAAATATTATAGGTAATTTTCTTTAAAATATTGAAAACATAATAGGTTGTACCAAAAAAACAAATAGAGTTGATGTTACAGAAATACTTCTATTTATACCATACCTGTGAGACCCAACTCCTCAATAAGCCCCATTATGAGCCCAACCAAACCCAAACCTAAGCTAACGTGAAAGTGTGTGTGCACGTGGATGTGTATAAGCGTATATATCTCCCTCTTCGTTGAGCCGCCTAAGTCATCACACATCTATATCTTAACCGTAGCAATAACTAGGGCTTGATTGGTTCTCCCGCTAGCACCATCCTAGCGGTTGTTAGCGGTTGGTTGTGGTTGTTAGCGGTTGGTACCAATCATAGAAACCGTTTCGTACCGCTTCAAACTGCTCGAAATCGCTGAATTTCAGAAGCTCCTTCCCGCAAGCGTTTGCGGTTGCGGGCGGTAGCGGTTGGATTTAAAAAAAAAAAAATCAAACGTTTACTTATAATTATTATAAAATATATTAATCCTATATATATATATATATCTTTCATCTTTGTATCACGTTCTCATCAGAAACCCTAATCAATATACTAAAACCTTATTTTCTCAAGGTCTTCCACCCAAACTGATGAAAATCAAGAATCAAACGTAAGTATCATATATCCTGTTATTCATTCATCACTTCATGTGTAACTCTTTGAATATTTTTCATGGCATCGTTTTTTCTTTTCATTATGTATTGTTTTGCTTTTTGATTGAATATATGTTTCGATTTGTTTTTTCAAATAGAAAATCACTTGTTTTTTGATTGAATTCAACGTTATTTACAATTTGTCCCATTACTTGATGCAATTTTTGGTGTTAACACAGCAAAAAGTACTATCTTATTACAAAATTTCTTTATTTTTAAATAATTATATAGTACTTTATTTATGGTTTTAATTATTAAGCATGTTCAATTTTTCTA
This sequence comes from Arabidopsis lyrata subsp. lyrata, assembly GCF_000004255.2. NCBI lineage: Eukaryota > Viridiplantae > Streptophyta > Magnoliopsida > Brassicales > Brassicaceae > Arabidopsis > Arabidopsis lyrata. The sequence goes on along the minus strand of NW_003302550.1, from coordinate 17,244,790 downwards.
ATATTACCATAATTATATTGGTGTTTTTTTTTTTTTTAATACTTTTTACTTTTTTGTCATTTTTTAATTTAACTGTTACCGCATCTACTGGTTTACCAGTCAAAAAACTTTCGCAAACGCAACCATTTTCAAATGCTAAACCAGTCGTTCAAAACGCTTGAAACCGCAACCGCCCGCTTCCGCAAACTCCCGCAACCGCAACCGCAACCTCTGCGTTTAAACCAGTCAGGCCCTAAAGCCTTGAGCACAAAAACCACCATCGCTCGTTGCTCTTGTCAAGTTGAGAGTCAGCAATTTTTCCTTGTCGTTGTCACGTTGTGAGCCATCACTTGTCACCGTCGATCACCATCACTCATCACTCACGGTCGTTGTTGTCACCGCCGCTTGCGCATCACCACCATCGTTCTTAGCTTTGAGAAACTGAAGCAAGTCACGACTTCAAGCCACCATCGTTGAGATCGGAGTTGTCAGTTTGGTTGTTGTTGTTGTTCCGATCGTGTTTAAGTGGAGAAGTGGATGCATTTGTCGCAGATTTCGTCACCGGCTCGTTAGGTTAGGAATCCTATCATGGCTATGATTTAATCTTCTTAAAGTAACTCTTTTAGCCATTGAATTTGTGGTTTATATATCATGCTATCTGTTTCTTTGTGAAGAAGGGTGAAAACTGTTCCAAGTAGGTGTTTTAAGGATCGATTTTCCGTCAGATCTGAAGAAACCAGATCACGATTTTGGTGTCTCTAGATAGGTCTCGCTGCAAGGAAGACACAGCAACCAACGGATCGTCGTTACGAGGTATTTTCCATCCGGAAAACGTATTTAAAGTTGACAAAAATTCACAGTTTCTGAACCTCGAAATAACTAAGTATCAGATTTCAGATTCAAGTTGGCCTTTTGGAGAACATATTCCGGTCAAATATGATTAGTCGAAGACAAGCAGACGGTGGATACCGATAGAGGAAATGTCAGGGAACCCACTGGAGCCGTCTTATTCACAAGAAAAGGTAAACCCTAACCGGCATGACGTTTTCTTTGTGCGCAAGAAACATCAGAAACTGGTTAATCTGAAACCCTAAAATAACAGATCTGAGGTACGTTCTTTGGGGCAGTGTTTGGAGGTTCAAAACTAATCCGATCAAGCTGAAATTTTGGGGAGAGCTTCGTGGTACAACAAGCTTGAAATTCAACGGTGGGATTAAGAAGTGAACAGTCCATTGTGAAGTAACTAGTGCGTTTGTTTGGATACTTAAGTGAACTGTTCTTCGTTATCAAAAGAAAAAGGTTAGGGTGTGATCTGCGGATATGTGATTACAAGTTTCTATTTTTATGATTCATGATTCAGTTGCATATGATTAGATCTGTTTCCTTAATAGTAATGACTTGTTAATTAGGATTGATGATATGATGATTCTTTTAGTAATATAGTATGATTGATTTAATGTCATTGTGATGATAAGTTATTATATGTGATATATGAGGAAGTGGAATTACCATCTTTTGAGATGATGAACAGTGGAAAAAATGGAAAAGAGGAAAAATAGTCTACATTGAATTGACAGGTTCTTTGTAGCTCAATAATAGACTGACGAGTCCAGTGGAACTAGATAGGTTCAAAGGTCAGAGGATATGATCGAACCTAGAATTAATGTGGAGATCTCGCTAAGGGCGAGAATGAATTTTATGTTATAGTTTGCATAATGGTGCAAACTATATGAGTGTTGTGTATTTTTTTGTATGGGACAAACATCTTTATTTGTTTGCGATATCTCATCGATGCATGCCTCGGCCAAATTCCACTTTGACTTTATGTTCATCACACGCGACGTCACATACAATTGGAAAATCTCATTAATGCACCCGTTGTAAAGAGGTTGATTAGCTGCGTCTAACGCTTGGAAAACATTATCATGGTGTGGCTCCTCGTTGACATTCTCCGGCATATCCTCCTGAAAATTTGGTACTTCTTCTAGCCCCATGTAAACATCTCCATTTGGAACATTACCATAAATGTCGATCGGAACTTAACTATCCCATGTTTCTTCTTCAACCGGAAAAAAAAATTTCCTAGACGCCGATGTTTCACCGACATCATAACAATTTTCTCCATAGATCGTCAAGACATAATAATTTCGCTTAAATCCATTGCAATGTAGATTCTTGGAAACAGTTTGCGCATCACGCCGTTTTATGTTCCTACACCAGACACATGGACACCATAAAGTTCTTCACTCCATGTAAGATTGTTGATTACACGTACGCACGAATAAATGTTTCAACTCCTTCTCTAAACTCTTCTGATACCAAATTATTATCTGGATCTATATGTCGATCCATCCACTCTCTCGACTCAAAATAATTAGACATTTTTAGATTGAAAATTTTTTTTTTTTGCAAAGTAAGATTCTTCATTTTTTTTAGAAACAATGGAAAGAGAATATGAAACAATTGGCAGATGTGTTGGTATTTATAATACGAATTACCCACTACTTAGCCACAAAAGAAATCGTGGCAAACAACAATTATCACATCGTCCGAGGGAAAATATCTGTGGCTAATCTGTGGCTTATTGACAAAAAATATCAATCACTCATGGTTTTTGTTGAAACAAATATATTCGTTCACCTTTCGATCAAACTCAACAGACAAAATAAGACTGATGGATATTTTAGTTCTGCTTTATGTCAAAATTCACATCACATTATTGTAAGTTTAGGAAGCGAACATATTTAAAATTAGCCACGGATTTTTGCTACGGACAATTTCGTAGCAACTATAGTCAAAAGGTTGCCGCGTTTTTCGGTCCTGGCTATTTTTCACAGATAATCTATGGCTACATCCGTGTAGCTATATTGCCATGATTATTTTTAGTGGCTATTTACTGGCAATATGCCACGGCTTTGCCACGGCTTTGCCACGAAATTTCGTGATTTGTTCGTAGTTTTTTCGTGGCTAATTATATTTAGCCAGGGATTTGTTGTGGCTAGGTTGTGGCTATATGCATAGATTTTACTAGTATAATTTCAAAGTGATATAAGATTGGAAGCCAAGGTTTATGCAGTATTACACGGATTCAAGGCTTATAAGCTTGTTTTTGATAAAATATTCGCTTGGATGGTCATTTGATTAAAGACAAGTGAGGGCTGAGGCTTAGTTTCTTAGGGAAATCCACGCTCTAGAAAGCAAGCTCGCAATCAGTCATTAGACAAAGGGGGACTCCACCCGCTATGTCTAAAAGAAATGATGTAAGCGAACGCACGAACAAACCAGAATTCTGTGATAGCCATGATATGATTAGTTTCCTAAATGTAAAGATTTACACAAAAAAAAATCTCAAACATTATTCATGATCAACAGAGTAGGAAGAATTCTATGTTCAAGTGTTGATTATCAATGACTTGGAGTCTCTAGTTATTTGTACAATAAGCATATAATGTATGAGGATCATGTTCTTCATTTAAAATGCTATAACTTGGATGGATTTAGTTTTCCAGACCGTTCAAGCGCAATCTCGAAAAGATCAGCATCTGATTCTTCGTCATAGTCAAGCTTACGTCTATGACTATTTCCCACGGTGGTCCTCCCGCTTGCAATCTCGTCACTATTTCCTCTGTTAATGAAAAAATTGCTCAAATAGTGAGAATCTATTCTTCCAATGGAGAAGAGTTCTTTGCTGTCCTCGAGCCCGGCTACAGCACCAGCACATGGGTTGGATGTGCGCTGCCCGTTTGCCGGGCCGTAATAAAATGGAGATTGCCCCAAGTTGACAAGAACTGTGGCCTCTGTGTTGGAAGCAAGGGTGGGGTAGAGAGGTGTCCCAAACTCGTCTGCTTTACAGTTAATGACGTGAACCAAGTGTGAGTTGACTGTGAAGTAAACCTTCTTCTTCCTGGGATCGTAACCACAACCAACCACTTTGTTTTCCTTCGCCCACTCATGTTTCTCCGATTCACAAACCAGCTTCATTCCTAAACATAAAAAAAAAAAGAGTAATACTTAAGATTCTATATATATAGGACTTAACTCCACTAAATTTTGTAAAGACTATGAAGGGAAAAAATATATAATATTTAAACAGTTCGGAAATAGAATCATTTTTACCCAATTTATAAGACAGGATCGATGAAGCTATATTTGTCTTTAACATCAGAAAAAAATTAACTATGATTTTTTAGCTTATGTAATTCAACTTATCAAATCAACTCGTTTTACAGTTTTACTGTGTTGGTGAAAGTAAAATTAAAAAACTTTTTTTCAGTTCTAAATATAGGATATTAAACTATTTTTGTAACTATCAAACATGACAGGAAAGAAAATGTATTTTTTAACAAGGGAAAAACACTAATTGCATAGGTTTTTATCATTATATTTTTTATTATCAGTACAGCGTCATTACCCAAAAAAACAAAAATGAAAAATCAGTAAAGCAAAGTCAACGCAGAGCCGAGATCATATTCTAATTGATAAATAGAGTTGTTTGCCTTGTTTGTCTTTGGTCAACAGAAGCAATGACGTGTGATCAGAATTGGGGCTTCTAGATGATGTGGAAGGTTGGTTTGTGACCACGACGTTATATTCCTAAGTGGGTCTCCATTTCTCATTACCAAAAATAAAAATTCTCAAAGGACGGCCAACTTTTATACTCCCTCCGTTTTTGAATAGTTATCGTTTTAGAGCTTTTTTTTGTTTTAAATTAGTTGTCGTTTTAAGGTAATAATGTAATTTATGCCAATAACTACCCAAATTATCCTCATTTTATTGAACACAAATTATTTGTAAATAATTACTTGTCATTTTTATGAGGTTAATATAGTCATTGTATACATTTTCTTAATTTGTCTAAATACAGTTAAAACGACAACTTTTAAAAACAGAGGGAGTATATTTTACCGTTTACTTTTTTTGCTAAAGCTTTTCTCCGTAAAACTGATTTTTCTTCCTCCTAAAGTAACAAGTTTGAAGATCATGAAACTAAATGATGCAAATAGAAAAATAAGTACGTACCATCGAGATAGATAGCACCGTTCGATTGGAACCCAATAGAAGCCGGGAATTTTCCTGGTAGTCGTATTTCGCCGGCGGCACCGAAGGAACCACCAGTCGCTAGTCCTAGAGACAAAACGGCTTCTTCGTTTTCTCCATCCCATTCTCTTCTTTGGACAAGTTTTAGTCCTTGGCTCTTGAACAACTTAGTTTTTTCACCTTCCACTAATTCACAACTTACGTCACCACCCTCACCGTGGTGGCGTTGGGTGATTTCAAGGATTGTAATTTCAAAGTAAGCCTCTTGTGGGAAAGCAGAACTTACGAGTTGTGGTCCGGGAAGTGGTAATGCTCCTCGGAGAACCATCAAGGGTTTTATTGCGTTGACCGTCTCCTTGAACGATTGATTAAACTTGATCGTCTGTGTGAAATCAACAGAGCCGTTTGACACTTCCCATGTGATTACAACACCAGGATCTTCGCTTCCTGCCGTCGTGCAAAGCCCTAGAAGAACCGACCCTGGCGAGGTCCCGGTCACCAAAGGAGCAGGTTCATGGAGAGCGAATCCGAACCTTGCCCACCCATTATCCACTGCTTCGGTCACCAAAGCCGGGTGATCCGTCCAGATGAATAGGCCAGGTTTCGACGGGAATCCTCCAGTAGTGGCGCTTCTGGAGATTGAATAGTTTTTAATATTTCCTCTGCGCTTGATGTCGGAGGTATCTAGCTGGTGGATGAGGCTCGTCTGGTGGAGCTTTGAGATTCTAGCCTGGAAGCTATTGCTCCGAATGGGACTGGCTGCGGTTGTGGTGATCTCTGATCGGCGGAGACAGCACCAGCGACGGAGGAAGACTACGAGGAGAGAAGAGAGGACGACAACGGAGAGAATCCCTGCCGTTAAATGGGCCCAACGAAGCATCTCTGGGATAGAATAATTTCTGAGATAGAGAGAGGGATGAAGGGAGAAGAAGGAGATCGTCGGACCCGTTCAACAAAGTTGGAAGATCGAGAGTACAAGAGAAAACCATATGAACAGCAAAAAATAATCAATATAATAATAAATTAATAACAATTCTAATAAATATTTTTTGCATTTATGTTCTGTCATTTTATCCTACCTTTTCGTTAAAAAAAATTCAATTAAAAATATATTTTGCGGTTATGTTTTCTAATAAAGTTGCACTGGATACATGTCTTCTACGATTACGTGTATTTATCATAATTCTTCATAAAACTATTGCAACATTTAGTTTATTTTACGAACAATTATATTTTTTTGTTTATTTTATAAATCGTTGTAACATTTAATTTATCTAAGTCGTGTTTCTCAGTTAACTTTTTATAAATTATTATTTTTTATTTTCTTTACTAATGTATTTAAATTAAAATGTAACCGGTTAATTAAACTATTGCAATATTTGGTTTATTTAATGATTCATTACAACATTTAGTTTATTTGATGAATCATTACAACTTTTGGTTTTGTTTATGAATCGTTGTAATGTTTAGTTTATTTGACGAACAGTTGCACAATTTAGTATATTTGACGAATCGTAACAATTTTTAGTATAATTGATATCTACGGTCACGTCTTTCGGTTATAGTTCTTCATAAAAAAAATTAAAATTTTAATTACTAAAATATATTTAAATGAATTGTTGTTACCGTTTTATTCAACATAGTAACATTTGATTTATTAGACGAACGAATGGACATTTCGACTTATTTGACCAACCATTGTAACATTTGGTTTATGTAATGAACCATTGCAACATTTGGTTTATTTAATGAACTGTTGCAACATTTAGTTTATTTGGTGAACTATTACAATTTTGTTATATTGATGAAATGTTACAATATTTACTCTTTATAAAAGATTTTTGTGAGCATTAATTAAAGTTATATCTGTTCATTTAGAGTTGTATCTTTTTACCATGTTTCTTACGTGTTTTTTCGTCACAAAATATTCAATCCAAAAATGGTGTCTTTTACAAGCAGTTTTTTTTTTTTTTTTGGTGTGAAGAGGGAGACAATGTCTCCCATAGTTTATTAAATAAAATTAAAAGAACTACAACCGAACAAGTCTAGGGCGTGAAAACCTGTTAACATCATCTAACCAGATTAGACGAATCTCATCCGGAATCGAAGCAAACAAATGAAAGCCTAATGGTAAAGAGAATGCATAGTTAGCTAATCCATCCGCTAGACGATTAGCCTCCCTATACACATGCGTAACCCGGACTATCAAGTCCCTTGATAAAAAGCCGTAGCACAGATGTACTAGGAAGGACAACGAGTGAGAATCACTAATCCCCGATGTCAAAAAACCAACAACGATCTCAGAATCCACTTCCAACTCCAAACGAGTCGCACGACGTTCCCATGCAATATATAATCCGTAATATGCACCCCATAGTTCCACCAACGGTGCCGAGCAAAATCCAATATTTAGAGAGAAACCCGAACACCAATTACCTTCTTCGTCTCTCAACACTCCACCAGCGGTCGCCAACCCGGGATTTCCATGTGAAGCACCATCGGTGTTAAGCTTGAACCATCCCTCCGCCGGTAGCGTCCAGGCTATTTTGATATGTTATGTTTTTATCGGTTTTGAGTCTTTGTTTTCTTTCCTACATCATATGTTTTATAGGGAAAAACGGTCTATTTCCCTCCGAGAACTATCGTATCTGGCCAGATAAAGCCCGATCTTTGACCTCTATCTATATACCCATGAAACGGAAGTTAAATGTTTATTTCCACACCAATTGAAAGTTCGAGAGCTTAATGTCCATGAATCCTAAGTTCGAGATTTGAAACCCCATAGCGCTGGGTTTAATTGGTTTAATGTATACCAAACCGATGCTTTAACCAATTAAACCTAATTAGAACCAATCTAAACCCAAATTACAACCCGTTTATGACCCATTACCCAAAAAAACACATCAAAACCAAAAATCGAAAATCCCCAAATTGCTCTCTACGAACCCTAGAATCCCCAAATCACTTTTTCCCCCGAATTTGATCGATGTCGTTAGTCCTTCACGACCCTGATCTTGTTGAAGTATTGTAGGCGTACGTCAAGTTAACCAATTTAGGCAACTTGCAGATATTCTCTGGCATGAACCCAGTGAGTTTATTCCCAGAGATATCAAACACTTCTAAACTGGTAAGCCCGACAAAGCTTGGGGGTAGAACACCGGTGAAGGAGTTCAGGCTAGCGTCAAACACGTTCACATTAGCTAGCTTCCCGATCTCTGATGGGAAACAACCGCCAAGACTGTTGTCCTTAAAGATAATCTCGTTGAGATTCTTCATGTTTCCAATACTTCTAGGGATACAACCGCTGAATTTGTTGTGAGCAAAGGTCACAACGGAGGCTGGGGATTCTCCGAGGGAATCAGGAATGGTAGATGTGAATCTGTTGTTGTTCAAGAAAATGGCATCGAGATCCTTCTTGAAAAGCTCAGGAGGGACCTGACCTTCAAAATCATTGTATCTGACGTCAATGAACTTAAGATTAGGCTCAACTTCTCGAAAATGGAAGAGAAGAAGAAGAAGAAAGAAAAGAAAAAGAGGATGCAGCCAAAGGGCGAGAAAGAAAATGGAGGTTTAGTCATGGCTTAGAACAAAACATTGGAAAATACCCAAGGGCTGCTTCGTGATCCGGAGCATGAGAGAACCAAGCAGGGATAGTTCCTTTAGTTCTAAGCAATCTAGTGAAAGCGGAATCCGGCATTTTCGATTTCTCTTCTTCCTCCAATTCTTGTTCAGATTTTGGTAAACCATCAGGAATATGAATATGTAATTTCATTCCTTTCTCTCTATCTGATTCTTCTCCTACATCTAAACCATTCTTGGTTTTGTTGTCTTTCTCCATTGAAGCAACTCCATGTAAAGACCCGATTAACGATTTCACACCGCCTGTTTGCAACGATGTACGCCTAAACTGGAAATCTGGTTTTCAATTCGAAAATTGAGAGTTCAGATTTTTTAGGGTTCTTAATTTGAATTTGGGGATTTTGATTTTAGGGATGACAATGACAATGGGTGGGTTTTGATAAGGAATCGGTTTTTTTTTGGTTAAGTTACGACCAAAACATGGTTCCGTCTCGGGTTTACGTACTAAACCGACGAAACCAGGATTTATGGACATTAAGCTCTCGAACTTTCAATTGGTTTGGAAATAAACATTTAACTTCCGTTTCATGGGTATATAGACAGAGGTCAAAGATCGGGCTTTATCTGGCCAGATACGATAGTTCTCGGGGGGAAATAGACCGTTTTTCCGTTTTATAGAGTCAAACTGTGTTTTTAGAGTCTTTTAGTCTTTTATCGAGTCTTTACAGGTTTTAGGTGCTTTGGAAGAAAACGAGCTGTTTCGGGATATAAACACACATTTGGAGATGCAGTTTCGTTTAGAAGTGTCAGACGTTTGGCCTCAGATGGAAGACTTCCCACATTTAGATCTTTCTGAATTTTTGACACAAGGTAGATGAAGATGTTAGCTTGATTTTCCAAGTAGTTTGACGGAAATCTAACGGTGCATCCAAGAGGTACACCCGAATTAGTGAAGACAGGTCAATCTGGCGAGCATTTGAAGCAGGTGCAGAGCTTGACCCCAGGAGCTTTGGGATCGATCGATCCCAGGAGGGGATCGATCGATCCAACTCTTGTCCGTCGAAGAAAAATCATCCGCCAGCTCGGGATCGATCGATCCCATGTGGGGATCGATCGATCCGTTCCCCAGACGTATTTTTGGCCCAGATTTGACCCGAATCACTCCAGATCCGACCCGGCTCGTCTCCTATTGTTTTAAAACCCTAAGCTCGACTTTTGAGACATTATCTTTGATATTTTTCAGTTCTAAACTTGGTTCTTTGGTTTGTATACAACTTTGGGCAAAGGAATCTATCCTCTTGACACTTAGAGAAGATTTCTAAATCCTTTCTTGTTATTTCTACAATTTCATCATGTTTTCTTCATTGATTTTTGTTATCTCTTTTTCTATGTATGAGTAGTTATCCTATTGGGTTTTAGGGTTCTAATTAGGAGATTTAATGGATTAATGGATTGATTGTTGTTAGGAATTCTCATTCTCTAGGTTCTTTGATTCACATGTTCTTAATGCTAGAATAGGATTGATCACCCTGTTGTAGATTATAGGTTTTTCTATGCATCAAAAGTGTTCTATAGAATGCCTGAAAGAATATAAATTGAGCAATGTATTCCTAGCCAATGAAAGTTGACGTTAGGACGCATTGTGAACTTAATGAACTTGTTTGCTAATGCGAATTTGACTAGGAAATTACATGCGAAAGTTTAGTAATCGAGTAGTTAAATTTAGTGATTAATGTCTTAAAAGAGAATTAGTCTAGTTGTGTTCATGTTCGAGAACGGTTCGTAACTATTGAATTCCTTGTCTCATGTTTCCGTTGTTTATTGATCTCTGAAATACCCTAATGCCCAATGTCTTTAAATCTTGAAGTTAAATCGTTTAATTTATTTGCATTTTTATTTTACGATCTGAAAACCCAAACAAAACACTCTTCGCTTTAGTTAAGAACGAGTCTCGGAAATCCTTAGAGTATCTTTGGTCCTTGTGGATCGACCCCGTATAAACTGCCTTGTGGTTAAGTGTATCGGGTAATTACTCGAGCAATCATATTTGTCTCTCTACACGGTTTACAAGCTGCACTTGTTCTCCGATCTTCAAGTATGCTTGAGTCACCTCCTTACTTAACTCCTTAATAAAGCGCACACGATCCCGAAAATGGCCTGTCCCTCTGAAGACGTTCCCACAACGCCATTTCCACCCCCACCAGACCGCCATTGCAAATGTCATGGTCCACATCATACCATCAATCTCTCCTACTCTGCCCAAGTTACCGAAGACCCATTCAAGGACTGATGATGAGAAGAAGGACCGTTGCAGCCTCACCGGTACAATACGTCGCCATATTCCCTCCATCGCGGGACAATCACGGAGAACATTAAGAATGGTTTCATTCCCTCCTCGACAAACCTGACACACTCCTGTGGCACTCAAGTGTCTCCTCTGCCTCTCCATGATAGTCATGATAACTTGATTCACGACTAGCCAAAGGAACAATCTGACCCTTCCTGGTGCTGTGACTTGCCATACACGGTTAAAGAACTGCTGCATATCTTGTTTCGGAGAGCTATCACATGTAATAAATGTATATGCCACTTCACTGAAAACCTCCCCTCACTGCTTTCACCCCATGATACTCTGTCCTTGGCTCCCGTTACATCATCCAACACTACAGCTCGGAGCCATAATTTGATGTTTTCTGATACATACAGGCCTATTTGTGACATATTCCATCCCCTGCCATTGTTCCAAAGCTCCCGAACACACATGTTAAGAACAGTCTTGGGTATTTCACATGTTGCCAGCTCTGATAAAGGTTTATCGACTAACCATTTATCCCTCCAAAATCATATGAGCCATCCATCTCCTATCACCCAACTCATACCAGCTAAAATCACTTCTTTTAGGCCCGTTACAACACTCCTCTACGTTGATGACCAAGTCCCTTTAGATAAAATCCATGAATTTTATATTTGCTCCGAAGCACCTTAGCCCAAAGACTTATGTGATCATGTATCAACCGCCACCCCACTTTCGATAATAAAGCTTTATTCATCTCATCGGACCGCCGGATGCCTAACCCTCCTTCTCTCTTTGGTAAGCATATTCTGTCCCATGAAATCAAATGAAGTCTACTCTGATCTGTGCCATCTCCCCAAAGGAACGATCTTGATATCTTATCCAACTGGTTCAGATTAGCTTTCAGCAGAGCAATGGTGCTCATCGTGTGTACGGGAATTGAAGTAAGAACTGCCTTGGTTAGAGTTACGCTACCCGCAAAGGTCAAAAATCTTTCTTTCCAGCCCGCTAACCTTGAAGACACCTTCTCAAGGACCTCTCCAAAAGTGTCTTTATTTATCCTTTTCTGCAAAATAGGCATACCCAAATATTTGCCCAGTTCCTTAGTACACCCAATCCCACTCTCCGTGCTGATTGACCTCTCCAAGTCTCTAGGAACATTCATTGAAAAAAAGATTTTTGATTTTTCGAGGCTAACTTTCTGACCCGAAGCCTTGCAAAAGCTTTCTAACACTCGTCTAATCACCCGTATCTGCCCCACGGACGCTTCTGCAAAGAGAATTAAATCATCCGCAAAGCATATATGCGAGAGCTTCGGTCCCCCTTGAGATAAACTTATTGGCTTCCACTCTTTCTGCTCAATCGACTTCTCTAAAAGATGACACAACCGCTCCATACACATTACAAATAAGTATGGAGATAATGGATCTCCCTGCCTGAGGCCCCGTTGGGGTTTTTAAAGCATCCGTCTTCTCTCCATTCCATAACAAGCTCATCTCCGGGTTCATAACACATTTCATAATCTATCCAATCCAAATCTCCGGTAACCCCGCTGCGTGAAGTGTGTCTTCCAAGAAGTCCCAACGTATTCGGTCATAAGCCTTCTCCAAATCCAATTTAAGTAGCACCCATCCTTTATTGCCCTGTTTCCTCCGCATTGAGTGAACGGCTTCCTGGACAACTACTATATTATCCGTGCTCAACCTCCCCGGTATAAAACTCGCTTGTGCAGGGCCAATAAGCTTTGGCATTATCTTCTTTAACCTCATTACCAATGTCTTTGTAATTGTCTTAAAAAGAACATTACACAGACTTATTGGACGGAACTGCTCCATTCGATCTGGTTTTGCAATTTTCGGGATTAATACAACGAGAGCATCATTCAGTCCACTCTTTAAAGAACCTGTTTCAAAAAAATTTAAGACAAATTGAACAACTGATTGTCCCACCACGTCCCAACAGTCTTGGTAGAACAGAGGCTGGTAGCCATCCAGTCCCAGTGCTTTATATTTACCCATACTTCTTACCGATTCTTCAACATCCTTTGCCAAGAATGGCCTGTTCAAACTCATCAAATCTTCCCGAGATAATACCACAAACCCTTCTTGTGGTAATGTCTCTACTATCGGATCCACATCATCCAGGGAATAGAGCCGTTGATAATAATTAATGGTCGATTCCTCAAGTTCATGCGGCTGTGAAATCCATCTTCCTCCATCATCCTTCAACATTTCTATCTTGTTTCTGCTTCTACGGATAATGGTGGACGTGTGAAAGTATTTGGTATTCCGGTCGCCTAATGCTATCCATTTTTCCCTTGACTTTTGGAACCACAAGATCTCTTCTTGCTCGAGAACTATATCAAATTCCTTAATTTGCTCCTCCTCCTTGCTTAACAATGCATCCGTCATATTTATCTCTATTATATCTTGGACCACCTTGATATCATTCATCAACTTCTCCTTACGTTTTTGAATATCTCCAAACACCTCATTGTTCCATTTCTTTAAAACCCGTTTCAGCCGCTTCAGAGCCTCCGAAGTATCCAAATTAGCATTCCATGATGTTGATAACAACTCTTTAAAACCTTTATGTTTTAACCAAGCTGCTTCAAATCTAAATGAACGTCTATTCGGATTTCCTACTGCCTCCGGACACAGTCTTATGTAGAGGGAAGCATGGTCCGAAGACAGAAATGGTAGATGTTAAACCACAGCTTCATGCCACTTTAACCGCGCTTGACCACAACAAATCACTCTGTCAAGTCTCTTCGCAACATAGGTGCTCTCCACACGCCCTCTCCGCCATGTGAATTTGTTTCCCTTAAATCCCATATCCACTAGGCAAGATTCATTGATCCAATCTCCAAAAGCTAACGAATCCGGTGAGTCTCCCATTCCCGCCATTCCTCTCATCCAACCGAACAATAGTGTTAAAGTCACCACCAACCATTAGCGGTTCTTGAACCCTTTGAATTATCTGATTTAGCTGCTCCCATAAACCGCTTCTCTGACTCAAAGTTGGGGCAGCGTAAACCGCAATCAAATGGATTATATCTAAGCCGTTAATAATCCTAGCGTGGATAAACCGATCTGACGACTCTCTAATCGAAACCTCACCAAGTTCTGTTCTCCACAAGAGCCATAGTCCACCACTGTGACCCACTGCATCTATTCGAAACGAATGCTGAAGTCCTAGACCCTAACAAATGCTCCTTGCTATGTCTCCTCTCGCATGAGTCTCAAACAGGGCAACGATATCAATCTTAAACTTCTTAAACATATATCGAATTGATCTCCGGAAATTGGGTTTATTTGCTCCCCGACAATTCCACAATAAGCAATCTTTCATTGGATTATCTGTTAAAAACAATCGAACTACCGGGGCACCCTGCTATGCTCCTAGCGTCCCCGTAGAAGCTCCCTTCCCGTCACTCTGCAATCTCGGTTCTCTTTCCCTCTGTTACATCTTAGCCTCAGGTAATACATTCTCCACATCCGTATTATTACTTTCCGACACGGTCACAATCTCCATATCCCCAATACTGCTCTGAGAGAAAGCTCCTCCTTCTCTTCCCGCGTTTACATTCTCCACACTTAGGCGTTTTCCCGATTCAGACAAACCCCCATCACCTCCAATTGGGCCAAACACCAATCCTCTTGTGGGCCTATTCAGGTTTTGTTTGGCTTACATTCGATTGTGATCATTGGGCTTAAGACTGCCAGCCCGTTTCTCCTTAGGCCCACTCTTAAAACCCACCTTTCTTATCTCCTCTTCCCCTGCGACCAACCCATCTTTGCCTTGGCACACACTCTTTCCTTTTCTCTGCCTCTGCGAAATAAGCTTGTTTTCCTTATTTGCCTCATCCACAATAACTACTTCCCTTAACTCCGCAGAGATCATATCTGTTTCCAAGTTACCAAAACGATTTGATATCGCAATATTATCCCGAGCCATAATCTTCGGGATTTCTCGGAGATTCCTTCCCAAATTACCTCCTGACCCACCCGCTGTTGACTGAGTCGGACTCACCGTTAGTGTCCCTTTCCTCCCCAATCTCCTTACCATTGTAAATCCATCTTCCACCGGCTTCTCCTGCCTTGTCACTAATGCCGTGTTTGGGTTGACTTCTTCTGCCCTAGAAACCTCCACAGTCGCTGTCTGCACTAGAACCCCTTGGGGACATGAGTGAACAAGATGACCATACAATCCACATTTCGAACAAATCTGCGATAGCCCCTCATACGCCACAAAATATCTATCTCCATTAATCATAAGTGTTCCCTTTAGTGGCTTCGCTAAATTCACCTCTACGTAAATTCTTGCGAATCTAGCTCTTTCAAACTTCAAGTTTGTCTCATCAACACGGAGTGGCCTCCCCAACCCCCGAGCTATCCCCATGAGAATCGACCGGTGATAAAAGTTAATCGGAACATTTGACAGTCTCACCCAAACTGGTGTAGTTACAATGTCATCTCTTAGCGGATCAAACTCCGAAGACCATGCTTGTACCATAAGGTACCTGCCAAACACTCTCCAAGGACCTCCTGTTAGAGCCGCAAAATACTCTTCTTCCAATTCAAACTGTATCATAAAAAACTGATGAGGAAGATCCAACACATACATCGTTCCTCTCGGTTTCCACAACTCCCTTAACTTCCTTCTCAAGTTAGAAATCGATACGTGACGACCCAACACCTTAACAATCATGCACTGCTTCCACAAACCATTCATTGCTTCCAACACCTCCCTCTCAGTCGTGATTATGGGCTCACCCTCTTCTCCATTCGGGAACTCTACCCGCATCCTCGATGAGACAAACTCGTCATCCAACACTCTCTCCGGAACCGGCATGCCTCCACCACTCGTGCCCACCACTTTCTTCACCCACGAACCAGGCTCATCCGGTGGATCCCTTGGAGGTCTCCCGCTCCCTCCAACGTCAACCATGGTTGCATCTTGCCCTTCAGAACCCAAAACCCTAGAGTCACCGCTCATCTTTATTTTGCACAAGCAGTTTTTTATTTATTTGCTTAAACTTTCATGTCTTTATAACTCTATATATATTCTTTACTTTTCTTAGAAAATCCGTGTATATTTATTATTACTTTTTTTTGTTTGATACTTTTTATATAAAATTGCATTCTTTCGCTATCTAACATTCATATATATACTTTGTTATCTATATCATTATCTTCTTTTTGTCAAAATAACAATCAATTATGGTTATTTGTTAAAAAATTTCCGAGGATTGTTTCTCTTTAACATAACACAATTTAAAATGTTGTTTACTTCAATGATAATATTTGGTTTTCTTCTTTTTTTGTCAACATCATAATGTTTTGTTGAATATATTAATATACCTATATTTATAATTGTTTAAGAAGTTGAAAAAATACGTCTACTAATAGTTTTCACCGTAATATGTTTCTAATAAGAATATAGTTCTTAATAAATGTTTCTAAGGGTTATGTCTCTTTATCATTATTTTTCGTGAAATATATCTTGATTTTATTTTTTTTAATTCTAAGTTGTCTCCTCCGTCATCGGCGGCGGAAGATGACGGAGAAGACGACATCGGGAACTCTCTCTCTCTTTAGGGTTCACGGTGTGTATATTACGGACTTTAACCAATTTTCAATTCTAAACTTTCGTGAGCATACCGGAATCTTGATGGGCCTTAACCAATTGATTTTCAGTTTTAGTAATCATTATTTTTTTTTATTTCTTTTTAACATCTTTTATTGAAAATGTTAATGTTGAGTGGACATACAAAAATCTTCATGTAAGATACTTGTTATTTTTATATGGGGAACCAAGAAATGATACACGTAAGTTGTGTTTCTAGGCATGGGGCTCTTTGACAGGTAGTCGGCTGCTTTGTTTTGTGTCCTTCCTATCCATTGAAACTTCGCGCTTTCAAACTTGTTCTTCCAATGGAAGATATCACAGATCCAGTTGTGCATTCCAAAGTTGGTTAAGTACGTTACTATATATGGAGAAGTTGTGTCAATTCGTTGCAATCACCTTCAAAGATCATCCGAGTGAGAAATGAGTCGATTCCGGAGCACAATCGTTGCATCGATAATAGTGCCCTTTTCTCACTCTTGAAGGCGATTTCGAGTTTTAGATCTAGGTTTCCGGTAACTCTGGTTTAATCGCCGGCTGAGGTTCCTCGGAGGTGGCCAGGAGTGAGTCATGTTGCTTCTCTGTCAACAGAGGTGTGGTGCTTCCCCGCTGATGTGGTCGTGGCCCCGCTGATGTGGTCGTGGCTATGGAATGGCGGAGGAAGAGCTTTGAAGCGGTGCCTCCCGGTTGAGGACGCTGGGAGTGGCTTCGATGCTCTTCAGGCTTAGCCGTCGGCCTAGAAGTTGCGTCTACGGCGGAAGTTAGCGGGGATAAGGTGGGTTTTGTTGATTTGACAGGTGGCTAGCGGTGGATCTGAGATCTGCGATGGCCGATGCGGGGGTCGGATTTAAAAGTTCTGGGTGAGCCACCGTCTTCTAGATCCGCCGTATCGGGTGTGTCCACTGTCCGGATCGAAGCTCATGACTCTGGGATATCGGAATCTCCGGTGTTGGAAAAGCGAGGTTAACTCCAAGTGTGACATGTTGCTAGGTCAGGATCTGTCACCGTCGATCCGTGCCGTCGGAGGACTAACTTTCTGAGAGGCTTGTGGTGGATTGGTGCGTCGGAGGAGAGAGATAGCTGCCGGAAACCGAAATCTTCCTACGGTTATTTCAATCTCCCGATGCGGCCACAAAGCTGTCGGCCTTGATTTCGTCGGATTTAGGGTTTGGTCTCTCTGCGGTCGGTTATCAACAAGGGTCGAGTCGCTTTTCTTTTCCGGCATTTTTCTGGTGTACCGGTTCTGTAACTGGGCTTTATTTTCGAGTGTAGGCCAAGGCCCATTGCCCTTTTGGGTTGATTGAATAAAAAAAAAAAAAAAAAAAAAAAAAAAAAAAAAAAAAAAAGAGATCAGCCGAGTGGTCCAGCAGTATTGCATAGTTTGGATTAGGAGGATTTGGCTTTCACTCTCCAAAGCGTTTTGAATTTTTCCTCCCTTTGCTTGGCTTGATCCCTTGTAATAACCTCTATCATCGCGTAATATTCAACCTCATTGGGGTTCTGTATCTGCATTGAAATCTAATCTAATAAATTTTTGAACAAAGATTTAATAAAATATTTGCCAAAAAATTCAAATTTACACGATTATAATTAGATTTGTTTCCTATAAAGATTTTTTAAACTAACATGCAAAATTTTTTAATCTAAAATTTATGAGATCAGGCTCCTACATGATGGTTATCTTTTGAAGTGTAATGTTGGTTGTGCTTAGAAAAAAAAGAATGCTTTATGTGGTGTGGTTTTAGGCTAGATACTCAGTGACTCTCAAGGTTGTGTTCGAGTCTTGTATTTCAAAGTGCTACGATAATAATAAGCTTTATGTGTGAACACAACCGAGTAGCAGCCATCCGTAGATGATGTCAAAAGATGATATAAGTTCAACTACGGTTATTACAACTCTCAAACGGCTATGTCTGTCAGTTGCAGCCATCCGTAGGCACAGCGGTCTCGTATACTTCGAGCCATGGATGCTGTTGACTCAACCGCAGGTCCTATCTTCGTCATTGCTTTCTCTACTTGAATTTTGACACCAACATCCATCTGCTGCCATGAGGTTATTAGGGATCTAGAGAAGAGAAATTGATTTTGTGATAACACGTACATTAGAAGCACTGAGGTTGAAAGTAGAAACCTTTTCTAGAGAGTATTGTGTGTCTAAGATATGGCAAAAGTAGGATAGCTGCCTGTACAAGTCTGCTTCAGTGTACTGTAAAGACAAAGGCTTGGGAGTCAAAACTTGTCCTATAAAGCAACAGAAAGAACAAGGAGGATGAGGGCTTATTATACCTTTCTTAAGAAGGTTCCATTACAGTTAGGATAGTTTGGGCAAACTGTTCCCCGTTCACGGTCACCGAGCAGACGAAAGTTGGGGCTGCGTGTCGTGTATTTGCAAGACTCATCGTCACACTAACGGGTGTTCAGAATAATGTATATAAACAAGGCAAGTGAGAAGGTTTTATGTGCACCATCATTATGCCTTTGTAGTACATTGACACAAACCCATCAATCTGCCTTTTCACCTGAAATGCATGATAATAAGTTAATTACCAAAGCATTTGTTCTGCAAAAGAATTTTAATTTGAGAAACGTAGAAATTATGGATCCTTTTCTACATAGCTTTGCCTACCTGGTTAGCTATCATTGCAGGGGATATTCTTCTCGTGCTACCTTCTGCTTCGCATTTCAGGCAATGCCGTTTAAGCCAGAATATAGAATCAGATTCCTCTGTATCAGATTTCTTACAGATCGACGCACAAACTGAGCTAGTAATCGATGGACAGTTCAAAGCAGTTGAGCAGCTACGGCATGCTAATACTAACGGCTCACAGCTTTTATATCTGTGTAAATTACAGATATTGAATTATAAGAATAACGCAAATCCTGGTGAAAATATATTATAGGAAGGAAGCATGAAAGCAACCCACAAATGGGATAAGATATTGTTACCTTTCTTCATCGCTCGTAGCAAACAAGAGGGATGTAGAAGGATCACTGCCCGTAGTAATGTTTGATCTGCTTCGATACTATAGAAAAAGACAAAAAGACAAAAAGAACACATTATTTCCAATCATTATATATGGAATTGGAGATTGGCTTAAATGAAAGCTTTACCTTTGATGGGTCAAGTCCTAAACACTCGGCTAACCTCTCAGGACTTGTGCCCTGAATCTCTGCGCATAAACGAGATACCACCGGATGAATCTGCTGTGCCAAGTAGTAATCTATGTCAACCAACCATCTGCTGTCTTCTGATTTCACCTCAGCCGGATGCCTGGCACGTTCGACGATCCCTACTGAGCTTGCTAAGCTAGGATTACCCTGCAATGAGGAAAGGTAAGAAATTTAGTAGAAAGAAGATTTGGTATCGGATAGTATTAAGTTGGTCTTCTATGTTGGGAACCTGTTCATAGCAGATTATATATGGTACGGTATCCTTAGCACTAAAACCTTCTTTATAACCACGTTGCCTCATTCTGAGCGCGACCTGAGAAAAACAATTCAACCACAAAATCAGAGTTCGGGAAAATGTGACAACTACAAATTTTAAGCATAATTCGGGTGAGCAATAATGCAAATAAATAGGCTCTCATACTCACCTGAACGTGTGGTTGGCTTTTGGAATCTGGATAAGCTTCTGGTGACTTACTCAATGCCTTGGTGATG
Organism: Arabidopsis lyrata subsp. lyrata; assembly: GCF_000004255.2. Taxonomy (NCBI): domain Eukaryota; kingdom Viridiplantae; phylum Streptophyta; class Magnoliopsida; order Brassicales; family Brassicaceae; genus Arabidopsis; species Arabidopsis lyrata. The sequence goes on along the minus strand of NW_003302550.1, from coordinate 17,224,611 downwards.
ACATACTTCTCAAGTGCAACTTGCCCATTTCTCATTTCCTCTTTTATCTGTTGCATGGACAAAGTGTCATGTATTGAATGATAAAGAAGACCAAACTAATTATCAAAGGTTAATAAATGGGGGGAGTTAACAAAGATTACCTTCATAAGTTCGTTATGAATTGCTTCAACAACATCCTCACACGACCTGCAAAGATTTTGTTGTGCTTTGTAAGAGAGAGTAAAAATAATGCTTTTCGTGAATGTTCTAGAACGTACCCTCCACACAAGATTTTAGCCAAGCATACATCTCCAATTTCCTTGGAGAGCAAGCTCCAATCTCGACGAACCATGTCCACACCTTTCCTTTCAATTTCCTGCATTTAGAATGCATCTAGTACCCAAACATTGTTTAAAATAAAAGGTAGTCAGAATGTGTAAATTAGATATTACCTCGCAAATCTTCCCGTCCTTGAACTGCAACTTGATGGCGGCATACTTCTTTTTTCTAAGAAGAAGCATTCTCTTATATATGCCATCAAGTTCAATCTTCAGACATCTATACTTTTTATTGACCTAGAAATTGAAAAAGAGAAGGTGAGACCCATATCAAATGTCAGCAATTTGCACCAAAAAGCCCCTCCCCAATAACAGTTATACCAATTTGAGTTCTCCACTGCGTGATGTTTCATGCATCAAGAAACCGAAAATCAAAGTTGCAAACATTTAATGCATATTGGTTTAATCATAGAAAGGTTTGAAGTAAGGGTAAAAAGCTGGAGGTAAATCTATTATCCAACCAACCTCTTGGATGACTTTTGCTCCAATGGCTTTGACCTCTTCGATATCATCTAGTCCACTGTGAATCATGATTGAATCCGTGTCACCATAAATCACCTACATAACAAAGCAAGAAGTTCAATTTTACACTTGATAAAGCAGAAATTTTAACACATTAAATTAATTTCTCTGCTGAATAGCATTTCGTGCGACTCAAGGTATAGGAGATACCTCTAGGTTTAAATGATTCTGGACAAAATCCACGGTTCTTTGCAGGATCTCCCTTCCCTGCAATGTTTGGGACTTAGCCGGATCACATGAGAACAGAGAAAAGCAAAGAAAATTTTATCACAAGAAACACACAGAAAGCAAAACTTACCTATAGTGTTATGAGCTCTGCTAAAGGCTTAACGTAGAATCTTGAATTAGAAAACCCAAGATATCCATAGAAACTGCGTTTAGAATGAAACATTAATATCAAAAAATGTGGTGAATGGGCATTATTGCCAGCAAAAGCTAAACCCGTAAATACAAACCTATTGGCTGTGAGCTTTAATGCCTCCTGCCGAATGTCAAGCTCCCGGCACTTGAGACCTGTTTCCTTTTTCATTGATATGTCTATATTTTACTTGTTTTGAGCATCCATTTAGCATCACTTTATCATCATTTCGTCATTGTTTCATACCATTCTTCATCATTTGTCATCACTTTGCATGATTAGGGTAGTTTTGCATGCATGTTGCATATTTGAGTTGTTTCAGGTGCTTCGGGGCTATTGGTGTTCAGAAAGAGGAAAAACATAGCTGAAAGTCACATTTGGACCATTCTGCTCGATCACCAGTAGCAGAGAGGGAAGCAGTCAGCTCAGCAGACCATCAGGAGTGTTCTGCTCGATCACAGGGCAGCAGACCATCAGGAGTGTTCTGCTCGATCACAGGGCAGTCCATCCTGCCAGTTCACAGTTCTGCTCGATCACAGGGCAGTCCATCCTGCCAATTCACAGTTCTGCTCGATCACAGGGCAGTCCATCCTGCCAGTTCACAGTTCTGCTCGATCGCAGGGTTGAAGAAGCAGTCCAGAGCGTGCCACCAACCAATCTACTCGATCACCACCTCCCCGCAGCCACTTGATCACAAGCTTCACAGTCTTCTCAGATCCCAACTCAACCAGACATTGAGCATAAGGAAGAGAAGAGGATGAAGCAGAACTCGAGCACATACTCGACCTAAATGCTCGATCACGACATGCCCAGAGCAAGAAATCGCAAAGGCGTCAACTTTATTCAACCTCTCTACTCGATCACAAGGGTCGAGTATCTCCGTAAACCGCCTTAATACTTTGTCATCTTGTGATTTAGGGTTTCCTAGTATTTGCTATAAATAGGTTGTTTCTCATAATTTTCAGACTAAGTTTTATTCTGTCTAAGTTATTTTCTGCAGAACAATTAGTGTTTCTTCATCTTTGTAATCCAGATTTCTCTTAATCTATTGAGTATTTGCTTTTGATTTCTTCTACAAAGTTGTTCATCTTGTTGAGATCTTGCTTGTATGAAGTTTTTATGCATTTCTGGGTTTATGTTCATGTTCATGAGTTTTGAGTAGTGATTAGGGTTCTTGAGGATGGGTTAGAGTAGTTTAGAATCCTTGATCTGCTAGGTGGTTGAGTTTGATTGGTAGATCCCTTCTGGATTAGTTGTTCTTAATGCTGATTGCTTTCTGATCAACTGGAATCTGAGCCCAGACATTTCCGCACCCAAAAGGTGTTCGATGAAATGTCTGAACCACTAATTCCAGAGATTCGTGGCTTTGTACCAAGGTATTGGTTACAGGGAGCGTTTTGGCTTAGACTTGTTGTTTCGTAATGCCTGTTAGGTTAGCTCTCGTCAATGGTGATTGAGTCTGGGACTAGCTTTGCTTGAGGATCTCTGTTGCGGTAGCACTTTGATTTGGCTATTGAACTTGTTGTCTAGGGATAGTTTGTTGAGCATGTTAACCACCTGTTAGATTAAGGAGACTTCACTACTCGATTACCCCATCCTCGGGAATTTCTCTTCCAATTGATTTCTTTGTTCACATCGCTATTGATTGCTTGATCTCGTTACTTGTTGCTTAGTTTTTGCATTTTTACTTATTTCACTTGAAGTACTCGACCACACCCAGCGGTTTGGAAACGAACTGTGTGGTAGAGTAGTTTTATTGCAGTTTCCATTTAGTACTCGACCTGTTACTCGACCACATCCAGTGTCTGGCAAACGGACTGTGTGGTAGAGTAGTTTTATTGCAGTTTCTGCTGTTACTCGACCTGATACTCGACCACACCCAGTGCTTGGCATCAGGCTGTGTTGGTCGAGTATATTAGCTAGTTCTGTTATAATTTCTGTTTTTGCATGATCACTTAGGACTGTTAACAACACCAAAACCTGTTATTGCTTGGCTTGACTCTGTGATATCTGATTGCATCTTGATTGCTAGCATCACACCCATTTGGATTGACACCTTAAATACTGCAATGACATGATAGTACTTTAAGGATAATTGATCTTAGTCAAAATCTTACTATCAATTTGGCGCCGTTGCCATTTGGGTGTTTGTTTGTTACATTTGAGATTTCAGACTTGCTTAGATCAAGTTCTATTTCAATTTTCACTTCGGTTACTAACTTTTTGTTTTTCTTGTTGTCTTCTTGATCCAGGTACAACCCTGCTGTATGCAAACTCGATCAAAAGGCAACCAGAACCTCCTTTTCAACGACAACATTGACCGTATCGACAGAGAACTAAGGGAAAGGAGAGACACTACAGACCTTGAACACAACCATCCTTTCAGAATGGCTGATGAACAAGATATCAACAATCTGCCTGCAAACATTGGTGCTGGAGATGCACCAAGAAACCACCATCAGAGGCAAGGAATCGTGCCTCCTGCTATCCAAAACAACAACTTCGAGATTAAAAGTGGTCTCATCTCGATGATTCAAGGAAACAAGTTCCATGGTCTGCCTCTGGAAGATCCCTTAGACCACTTGGATAACTTCGATAGGCTCTGCAGCCTAACCAAGATAAACGGTGTTAGTGAGGACAGTTTCAAGCTGCGCCTGTTTCCCTTCTCACTGGGAGACAAAGCACACCAATGGGAAAAGACGTTACCTGCTGGTTCCATCACATCTTGGGACGATTGCAAGAAGGCCTTCTTAACAAAGTTCTTCTCAAATTCAAGAACTGCACGGCTTAGGAATGAAATCTCCAGTTTTACCCAAAAGCAGTCTGAATCCATTTGTGAAGCCTGGGAGAGATTCAAAGGCTACACTATACAGTGTCCACACCATGGTTTCAAGAGGGCTTCTCTACTAAGCACACTCTACAGGGGAGTTTTGCCCAAGATCAGAATATTGCTGGATACTGCTTCTAATGGGAATTTCTTGAATAAGGATGTTGAAGACGGCTGGGAATTAATTGAGAACTTAGCTCAATCCGATGGTAATTATAACGAGGATTTTGATCGCTCTAACAGAGGTATTGGAGATTCAGATGCAAAGCATAGTAAAGAGATGAAAGCTCTTAATGAGAAACTTGATAGGCTTATCCTTGGCCAGCAGAAGAATGTGCACTTTCTACTTGATGACGAGCAGTATCAAGTCCAAGATGGGGAGGGAAACCAGTTAGAAGAGGTCAGCTACATCAACAATCAAGGCGGCTACAACGGGTATAACAACTTCAAGACTAACAACTCCAACCTTTCTTACCGCAGCACCATCGTTGCTAATCCACAGGATCAAGTGTATCCTCCACAACAACAGCAGGGTCAGCATAAACCTTTTGTTCCATACAACCAAGGTTTTGCTCCCAAGCAACAATTTCAGGGGAACTACCAGCAGCAACCACCACCTGGGTATGTACCTCAGCAGCATCAAAGTTCTGCTTCTCCTGACTCTGACATGAAGCAAATGCTACAACAGCTTCTCCAAGGACAAGCATCTGGCTCCATGGAGATTGCTAAGAAGATATCTGAATTACACCATAAGTTGGATTGTAGCTACAATGACCTGAATGTAAAAGTAGAAGCATTGAGCTCCAAGGTCCGATACTTAGAGGGACAATTTGCATCCACTTCTGCTCCGAAACCTCCAGGGCAACTCGCAGGGAAAGCAATTCCGAATCCAAAGGAGTATGCTAATGTTCATGCTATCACCCTAAGGAGTGGAAGAGAGTTATCCACCCGAGAGGGACCCAAGCCAGTCACTGAGGACAGTGCAGACCAAGATGGGGAGGATTTCAGTCTCAATGAAGATCAAGTTGACAAACCAGCTGAAGTACTCGATGGACATACTCGATCAACAACTCGAGTAGCGGCTATACCTGCTGAAAAACCAGTTGCTGCTAAGAACAAGGAGAAGGTTTTTGTTCCTCCTCCTTACAAGCCCCCACTTCCATTTCCTGGTAGACAAAAGAAAGCGTTGGCAGATAAGTACAGAGCTATGTTTGCAGAGAACATCAAAAACGTTGAAGCCAGGATACCTCTTGTTGATGCTCTCACGCTTATTCCGGATTCCCACAAGTTTCTGAAAGAATTGATCAGGGAGAGAATTCAAGAGGTTCAGAGAACAACAGTTGTGAGCCATGAGTGCAGTGCCATCATACAGAAGAAGGTTGTCCCAGAAAAGCAAGGAGACCCTGGTTCATTTACTCTACCATGCTCCCTAGGTTCATTGACTTTCAATAAATGTCTTTGTGACCTAGGAGCATCAGTAAGTCTCATGCCACTCTCAGTAGCTAAGAGGTTGGGTTTCAACAAGTATAAATACTGCAATATCTCCTTGATCTTGGCTGATAGGTCTATTAGACTACCTCATGGGTTATTAGAAGATTTGCCTATCAAGATTGGAAATGTGGAGGTGCCTACAGACTTCGTAGTGCTAGACATGGATGAAGAACCAAAAGATCCCTTGATCTTAGGAAGGCCCTTCTTGGCTACAGCGGGAGCAATCATAGATGTTAAGCAAGGGAAGATTGATCTTAATCTGGGGAAAGATTTTAAAATGAAGTTTGACATCAATGATGGTATGAAGAAGCCAACAATAGGAGGACAGACCTTCTTACTTGAGGAAATGGATCGGCTAGCTGATGAACTGCTAGAGGAACTTGCTGAAGAAAATTACTTAAAAACTGTTTTGACCAAGAGTGGTAAAGCTGGGTATCTCCCTAGTGAAACTTTGAGTTCTGAGAAGTCATTAGACTCACACAAGGTAGCAGTTGGTTCAGAGGTCTACAAGGGTCTGATGGGGTCCGAAACAAAGTTTATGGGAGGAAATGAAGTAAGTTCAACACATGCTCGACCAACTGATTCCACCAACAATTCGAAGAAGACTCCAACTTGCCCTGAGAGCTCATGCTCGACCGAACAACTCGAACAACAGCTCAAAGCAAGCACTCTGGCATCTGATGATTGGTTGGAGCTAAAGGAGAGGTCAAAATGGCAAGACAAAGCCATAAGGGAGTTAACAGACACTGTGAGAGAGCTGAAGGATCAAATCAAGGAGCTCCATGGAAAAGCCAACCTAGTGCTACTCAACACCAAGGACGTCCAAAATGATGGAGCCACTACTCTGGTCAGCAAGGCGGGATGTGAATTCACATTGAAATGGTCTAGAGAAGAAGACCATCCTCTCGATCAAAAAGAAGATTTCTTCAAGGATATGGCCACTGAGTATCCAATTGCAGACCTATCAAGAGAGCATGTTGAGTTTGACGATACATCTGCTGAAGAAGGAGAGGAGACCTCATTTCCCCTCTGCAAACCACCTTAAGCCTAACGAGTGTGAGAAGTCAAGCTTAGAGACTTAAAACAAGCTCACTTGGGAGGAAGTCCCATGTCTATCCCTGTACATATTTTCTATTTTCCTTGTTATTTTTAATGCGTTTTAGTAATGTTTTCAGGAGATAAGTGTCATGAGCTGAGTGAAGTGGATTCTGGCTCTGAGTGTGCAACAGAACACTCGACCACATCCGGCAAAGAGCAAGTGAAGCTGTGTGATCGAGTATCAATGGGGTTTTAGTCTCAAGATTTTTGAAGTTTCAACATGTCACTCTATCATGCGAGGCCACATGCTGATGAAGAAACATGGTCGAGTATGATGTTTACACAAGCAAGCATTGATGAGAACATCAACTCCTTCTTCAGTTGAGGTAACAACTCCACTTCCCCATTGTTTATACCATCTCATGTCTTCTTTCTTTATTTATTTGTCCTGAGTACTCTCTTCCAAATCTTTGTTACACAGAGGACTGTGTAATTTAAGTTTGGGGGAGGGCTCAGGAAGTATCTGATGTGTTTGCTTTGTTCTTGTTTTCAAATTTTTCTTGCATTGTACATATTGTCTGCATTCATCTATGTCATTGAAAAAACCCTAAAAATTTGAAAAATTTCTGAAAATGGTTTCACAAAAATAGAGTGTTCATGTAGTTGCATTTTCATTTTAAGATTGAATCTAGAATGTGTCATATAGGATTGTTGCATATGCATAGGGGATGATGATGAGATAACCTTGTAAGCATGCTCATTTACTGAATGAATTCAATGCCCTCGTTACTAGTTGTTTAATGCTTGTGATAGAACTTGAATTAAGACTGCACCATATTTGGAATTCACAACTTGACTCTCTTGTTTTAATTGAAGCATGCTGGATGTGATTCTTTTCCCTATCTATTAGAACCTGAACTTGACTTATAATTATCATGTCTTTGCATTGTTGTTGAACTTGTGGCTACCAATACACATACTTGGATTTTCTTTCACCTTCTACCACTCTTGCTAATCCAAGTAGCTGATTCCCATCATTGGAACAGTTTCCCCCACCCTGAACCTAACCTTTCTTTCAAGCCCTGAATAAATTTGTGTGTGTGTGAGGCCTATTTCCGGATTGAGCTTGGTAGAAAGTGTTAGGTATGAACCGACAAGAATGGTATCCCATGTAGTTCTAGTCCACGCTTTTTGGGCTAGATAGGACTAGGTGGGAGTTTTACTTTGGGTTTGGGAATGTGTTTGGAATAAAATTGAGAAAGAAAGACAAGTGTTATTGTTCTTAGGAGATGGAAGTGAAACAGAAAAGAATATCATGTTAGTCTAGTAAAGGAATTGGGAAGCTTGAAAATAAAAGAAGTTAGGCTCTGTGCAAAGTAAAAAGAAAGGCAAAAGCCTAGAGTTGTCTTAAGTCATGAGATGAGAAGAAGAGCCTTAGTTGTTAAAGAAAGTCCCAATCCGCTAGAAAGTCTAAAAGAAAACCTCTCCTTAGAACAAAAACCAAAAACAAAGAATGGGTTGATCCAAGAGATTATTGAAACATGCCTTGAGTGCAAAAGGGTAGAATTAGGATCATTTCTGGGGTTTAGAGATAGGACCATCTATAGAGTTTGATATGATTATGGTTATTTGGGTAGATGGGGTCTGTTCTTGTATGCGTAGGTTGGTTCTAACCTTTAGCATTCTACTAAAGCTCTGTCCATTCATGAGAGTTCCCTGTTACTGTGAAAAAGTCTGAAACCATTTACAGAGGGACCATCTTTGTTTCTCAGCCTTGTCCTTTAAACCAAATGAGTTCTTCAACAATGTTTTGCTTGATTCATGGTTTGAGCTTAATCAATGTTAAAGGGAATTGATGATCTGAAGGTGTGTGTAGATTGGAACAAATGTTAGGTTGTCTTGTGATGAATATGGCTAAAGTTTTTAAGTAGAGTTTGGTCTCTAAGCATTCCACAATTACTAACTTGGACATTGAGTTCATTTGCTTTGTCTGCATGCTTTGGTTCTGAGTCCCCGCTTTCAAACCTCTCCTCTAGCTTGTTCTTAATTGTTTGCTTGAGGGCAAGCAAAGACTAAGTTTGGGGGAGTTGATATGTCTATATTTCACTTGTTTTGAGCATCCATTTAGCATCACTTTATCATCATTTCGTCATTGTTTCATACCATTCTTCATCATTTGTCATCACTTTGCATGATTAGGGTAGTTTTGCATGCATGTTGCATATTTGAGTTGTTTCAGGTGCTTCGGGGCTATTGGTGTTCAGAAAGAGGAAAAACATAGCTGAAAGTCACATTTGGACCATTCTGCTCGATCACCAGTAGCAGAGAGGGAAGCAGTCAGCTCAGCAGACCATCAGGAGTGTTCTGCTCGATCACAGGGCAGTCCATCCTGCCAGTTCACAGTTCTGCTCGATCACAGGGCAGTCCATCCTGCCAGTTCACAGTTCTGCTCGATCACAGGGCAGTCCATCCTGCCAATTCACAGTTCTGCTCGATCACAGGGCAGTCCATCCTGCCAGTCTACCCACATACTCGATCGCAGGGTTAAAGAAGCAGTCCAGAGCGTGCCACCAACCAATCTACTCGATCACCACCTCCCCGCAGCCACTTGATCACAAGCTTCACAGTCTTCTCAGATCCCAACTCAACCAGACATTGAGCATAAGGAAGAGAAGAGGATGAAGCAGAACTCGAGCACATACTCGACCTAAATGCTCGATCACGACATGCCCAGAGCAAGAAATCGCAAAGGCGTCAACTTTATTCAACCTCTCTACTCGATCACAAGGGTCGAGTATCTCCGTAAACCGCCTTAATACTTTGTCGTCTTGTGATTTAGGGTTTCCTAGTATTTGCTATAAATAGGTTGTTTCTCATAATTTTCAGACTAAGTTTTATTCTGTCTAAGTTATTTTCTGCAGAACAATTAGTGTTTCTTCATCTTTGTAATCCAGATTTCTCTTAATCTATTGAGTATTTGCTTTTGATTTCTTCTACAAAGTTGTTCATCTTGTTGAGATCTTGCTTGTATGAAGTTTTTATGCATTTCTGGGTTTATGTTCATGTTCATGAGTTTTGAGTAGTGATTAGGGTTCTTGAGGATGGGTTAGAGTAGTTTAGAATCCTTGATCTGCTAGGTGGTTGAGTTTGATTGGTAGATCCCTTCTGGATTAGTTGTTCTTAATGCTGATTGCTTTCTGATCAACTGGAATCTGAGCCCAGACATTTCCGCACCCAAAAGGTGTTCGATGAAATGTCTGAACCACTAATTCCAGAGATTCGTGGCTCAGTACCAAGGTATTGGTTACAGGGAGCGTTTTGGCTTAGACTTGTTGTTTCGTAATGCCTGTTAGGTTAGCTCTCGTCAATGGTGATTGAGTCTGGGACTAGCTTTGCTTGAGGATCTCTGTTGCGGTAGCACTTTGATTTGGCTATTGAACTTGTTGTCTAGGGATAGTTTGTTGAGCATGTTAACCACCTGTTAGATTAAGGAGACTTCACTACTCGATTACCCCATCCTCGGGAATTTCTCTTCCAATTGATTTCTTTGTTCACATCGCTATTGATTGCTTGATCTCGTTACTTGTTGCTTAGTTTTTGCATTTTTACTTATTTCACTTGAAGTACTCGACCACACCCAGCGGTTTGGAAACGAACTGTGTGGTAGAGTAGTTTTATTGCAGTTTCCATTTAGTACTCGACCTGTTACTCGACCACATCCAGTGTCTGGCAAACGGACTGTGTGGTAGAGTAGTTTTATTGCAGTTTCTGCTGTTACTCGACCTGATACTCGACCACACCCAGTGCTTGGCATCAGGCTGTGTTGGTCGAGTATATTAGCTAGTTCTGTTATAATTTCTGTTTTTGCATGATCACTTAGGACTGTTAACAACACCAAAACCTGTTATTGCTTGGCTTGACTCTGTGATATCTGATTGCATCTTGATTGCTAGCATCACACCCATTTGGATTGACACCTTAAATACTGCAATGACATGATAGTACTTTAAGGATAATTGATCTTAGTCAAAATCTTACTATCATTCATCTTTAGTTTGACGCATTTCCTTATACTGACCAAATGTTCCATCAACTAAAACAAAGACATGTTGTGAAATTTATGATCTAATCTTTATTAGACTTGGCATAACAGAACAAGGAGAGAAACTCAAAGTCGTGGCACCAATAAATGCATAGAGCTATAGTTTAGAACATGAAGTCAAGATTAGTTTAATCGAACTACAGCACACAGCAATCACCAATACAATGAACTGTTGGGTCGCATTATTCTGATGACTTTCCGCATATACCTCGAGAGAAAACGAGGCAAAATATGTTATTTTCGCTTGTTGAGTTTTTGTTTCTTTCTATTAATTTCTGGTTTGGTTGGCCTGACTTATAGATTTGGTGTTTGAAGACCTATAAAAGATCGAGTACGGAACCGAGAGAAGTCACAATAGAAAGAAACTAGTGTAAACATACCTTGGGAAGAATTCCAGGTGTCTGACTATAGGGTAAACGAGGAACTCCGTCTTCTGATCATGATATAGTCGTGAAACAGATATTATATTCCTGAAATTACAATGACCGTTATGTACCAATCAAGTGGAAACAGCCATGAGAAATAGAAAACGGTCTACTAACCTGTATAATAGACGGGTAAAGACTACTGAAATCGAGAAGCAACACATATTTGTCATATAAGCCTTTCTTTGGCTCCAAGACCAATCCACCAGCGTAGGCTGGACCCTTTTTTGTTTTGTTGCCCTGATCGTTTTCCAAAGCCAAGTCAACATCCAATTCATCTACATTGTGGTCTTCTGGACCATGATTGATTCTTCTTTTTGATGACTTTCTTTCCTTCATATGTTGCGAAATTTTGTCTGGGAGAATGTACTTTCTCGAGTGGAATGTATGTAGTAAGTAGTATTCATTTCTTTGCGCCCTGGCTCCCTAGTAATGAACAAAAAAAAAAAATTTAAGTCACCAGATAACGTTTCAGAGAGAGAGAGAGGGAGAGCTAGAACTGAGTCATTCATTACCTGAAGAGTGTTCCCCCAGAGATTGCCACTTATGTTGGTAAGCTGGAGAGTGAGAGGAAGAACACTTAAATGAAACATGAGCTCCATGGATAACCATGCATCTGTCTCACCACGTTCAATCTGAACCGAAGAAAACCGAAAGGTTATAGCAAGGAAGAAACTAAGATGCAGTCATCACTTATCAACCTTACGTCAACTGATGTTATCTGCTACTCCTTTACTTCTACGTATGACTGGATCATTATCCTTCTCCAGTATGCAATAAATTATTTCGCTTGCAAGGAATCATAACCTATCGTCTCTAGTGAGGTAGTACTAGTTTGTATCCATAAAATAGACATGAGTGGACAAACTAAAGAACTTACAAGTTCCACAAGTGTTTTCGATGACTGAAACATTTTGGGAATATCATTAGGCGATATCTCTTTCCTGTCCTAGTTCAGCTGTGTCTTTGAAAGGTCTGTTAATGAATAACTGACCTGCAACAGCCAGAAGCATATAGGTGAGGGACGAAGCTTCAGTTCACTGCTTATAAGAGTTGAGCATCTACCTGCTTCAACAAGTCACGAGAACATAGATCTATATCACATAAGAGTCTTCCAGCAATGCAAAACATAAGCCCTGGTGTAGCTCCGGACCCAAAATTAGTGTTCCCTTTAAGCTTAGGCTTGAAAGAGCGTTTGAGACGGCCAATTTTCGACCACATGCTACTCTTAACTATGCAAGCCTGCACAATAATCATTCAGTTTTTAGAGAAAAACAGAAGTTATGTTCGTATCTCTGTTACGTCACCATCATAACAGGAGAGACTGAGAAAAGGGACTAAATGATGTACAATGCATAAAATAAGAACTTGCTAGCTTATTAATGTTACTTCTGCATAGAAGACAAGTCCTTACAAAACTAATATAGCATCACGTCTACCGGAGCACGCTATAGTTCCTTGAAGACACAGCCATTTTTTTAAATGGTAAAAAAGAGTATTTGCTTTACCTGGGCTCTTTGGAGAAGGACATCCAGATCAAAACCTGATATATTATGTCCCACAAGAATATCACTGTCTAATTCGTTCAACTCCAGAAACAATCGGTTCAGCAATGCTCTTTCACTGCAGTAAGAAAAAGAAAAGAAATGTTGGATGAAAGCAACATGAATTGCCAAAGATATATATGGATCAAAAGCACAGCCTATACAGCAACAGAGCTGCGAAATACCTGTTTTCAAAACTTAAAACACTGCAGCCGTTCTTTGAATTTCTGTCAGCCACTTCTTTTTTCCAACCAATTGGGTAGCCGGTTCCTTCAGGATTCCTGACAACAGTGAAATGACTCAGAACACCAGATCGCTTTCTTTCTGGACCTGGCATTGGAACATCAATCTGAAAGACCAAGGAACATCAAATGTCAAGCTACTCATGTCGACATAAGAGAAAATCGTCCACAAACCAGCTCAAACACACAAAAAACACATCTGAAATAACTACTTGTGACTGGTAATGTCATGATCATACTTAAGAACGTAGTAGCATAACCATCTGAGGTGACGAACACTCATGGAAACATCCATATTTTTAACAGAGAGAAACGACGGATAAGAAGCTTAGGTCAAATGTTGTAGAACAAACCTTGGCGTTGTGAAAGCAGAGAACAGACGCAGAAACAATTTCGCTGATGTTCTGCTTTTCATTGACTATGGTCTTTAAGTTAATGGCTGTAATGACAGCAGGAGGATGAACCGTTTTTTCCTCCGGAATTGAAACAGTGATAACCTTGGGAGATTCAACAGTAACCTCAGACTTGCACCAGCTCACCTGCACAAGTGTCAAGTCCTCATTACTGGGAAAAAAAAAAACAGAACTAAAAATCACTAGCAAGGATGATCATGGTACTTTTTCAAGGCCTTACTCGTTGAGATTTTAAAGTGGCAGAAAAGATTGAAATTTTGAGCCATGAAGGTCCCATGATCTTCCTTTTGAGGATAAAAAGCTCCAGAGCACTGCATATAAATTAAGTTAATTAAGAAGCTTACAAAGGACCAGTAAATGGAAACTTAACTAATCGACTATCAAAAACAGGGAAAGGTAAATAAACTTAGCAGTAAGATGCCAAAACCTGGTATGAGAGCCGAGCACAGCGCAAAAAGACTCCCCTTTAAGGTCTTCTGGAAGTGGAGGATCCTATGACAACAAAGACAAAAGTATTATTGTGTTGAGTACGGAAACTAAAAAAAAAAAAAAAGAACAGACAACTTTTGAAGATGAAATGTACCTTAAATGGATAATTTATCTTCAAAACATATTGTTCGCGAGCAGGCACATCAGGCCTGTCAAATGCATAGTTTCTCTGATGTTCATCAAAGGAGAGCAGAACAGAGAGTCAAAAGAGAAGTTTTGCTGCTAGAATACATGGAAAGTTAGAGTAAAGAACCAAACCTTGACAAGTGCCATGCTATAATTTGAAACATTGAGTTGTAACAATTGCTGAGAAATTTCCTTCTTCAGTTTGGATGCCATTTCCTGAGAAGACACGGCCAAAAAAACAGTAAATAATAGAGGACAGAGAGATCTAAGCAATAAGTAACACAAGTAGTCAAAGTCACATGTAACCAATAAGTAATACAAGTAGTGAAACTCACATGTAACTTCCCTCGGAAGGATTCAGGAGAAAGTCGAGACTCTTTCACCTCTTGCTCGAGAGTCATTATTTCATGGGAAGGAAAGATGGTATCATTTGGGATAGCATAAACACATCTCTGGATATACTTAACTACCGCACAACAACTCTTGTATGTATCTCCCGTTTTAACCTGAGAGTGTGTCCGAATTAATCCAAAGAAGAACAACTTAAAAGCACAAGGGAATAGAAGAGACTCACCTTCCCAAACAGATATATTATACCCTTACTAGCGCCAAAAGGCTCCTCGTAAGCATCAAGAATGTAAAAAAGAAGTGATCCATCAGCACCCAAATCAAATTCCTTTTGGCAAGCATTCAATTTAAACACCTGATTGGCATCACTTTGTCTAGAATCATGAGGAGGGATGACTTCAAATTCGGGTGAATCCTGCATTTCCATTGTCGAGGTAGCTTGCTCTTTCTCCATGGAAACAATGGAGGGTGTTGGTTCTGAATCCTGCATTTCCATTCTCAGATTTTTCTTGTTCAGTGCAGCTGGTTGTTTCCTTCGCTTATGATGTCTTTCTCTATCGATATCATCAGGAGTAACCTCAGCTAATACCTCATCAAGAATACTCTCACATTTTACCTTATCAGTCTTGCTAAAACTCGAACATGTGAACATGGAAGAAAGTCTCCCTTTACCTGTAATAGTAGCCGTAGCCTTAAGCGACAGATTCGCCTTATTCTTCTTCTTCTTCTTCTTCTCAGTCTTCCTCCTCTGCAGTCTCCCGCCACCATCGTCCGAATCTGCACCACCACTGGGCTTCGACCAATCCTCCTCCTCACCCTCGTCCACATATCCCAGATTCCCATCGTCCACCACAAACCCGCGAGCTTCCTCACGCCGTCGGGAAACAAGTGATTCATACTCTTCATCACCAACTGTATCGAAAATAGGCTTTTGCAGCCTAATCTTGAACCCACCACTATTCCGAAGTCCTCCTTTCCGAGTAGCTTTCAGCCGCTCCAGGGCCTCCTTCCGACTGGACGCCTCCGAGCCCGAGTTCTCGGCAGACATGTAACGGAGATTACTGAGATAGATAAATCCCAAACCTCTGACCGTCTACTAATGGAATTTTTGTCACTAATGCCACTTCCTCAGAAAAAGTAATCGTTTATGCCACTCTTATATTATATTATATTTTTTATTTATTTTTTAATATAAAATCTGTAGTAAATGTCAAAAAACCTTTACCCTAATTCAGTATTTACGTATCCTTGCCATTGCCTACCTAAAACCTAATTATTTTATCTTCTTCTTCTTCTATTTCATTTTCACGCTTCTCCTCTTCCATCTCTTTCTCCTTTCACGCTTCTCTTCTTCCGTCTCTTTCTCCTTCATCGGCGACTTCTTCTTCTTCTTCTAGATTTTTCGAAACCTTAACCCTAAATCTCTTCTTCCTCTTCTAACCATCAACGAAACCTCTTTTTCTCCATGGATCTTTCTTCCCTCTCTTCGATCTTCTCATTCTAGATCCATAGATCTTCGTTCTTCTCACAGATCTGAGATTAACAACAATCCCGATCTAGATTTCTCCCAAATCGGCTTTGTAGTGACGGAGAAGAATCGGCGGTGGAGGAGAATCGGCGGTGGAAGAGAATCGGCGGTGGAGGAGAATCGATGGTGGAGGAGGATCGACGGTGGAGGAGAATCGGCGTTGGTGTAGAATCGGCGGCGACGTCAATGAACAAAGCAAAGAAGAAACGAATTAGTGAGTGTGACGGCGCTAGGGTTTAAAATTATAATTTTTTAAAATTTTACCATTTGTACCAGTTGTTCCTGTATGTGTTGTACTAGTTGTCCATGTATCAGTTGTACCATTTGTATTCATTGTACTATTGATATATTTGTACCGGTTGTCCCTATTAATATGTCAGTTGTACCATTTGTATCAGTTGTACTATTATATATCAGTAATACCATTTGTACCAATTGTTCCTATTTATATATAGTTATACCTATTTGTACTAATTGTACTATTATATCTCAGTTGTACCATTTGGACCAATCATCTTACAATCTCTCATATGTACCAGTTGTATTATTATTTCTTAGTTGTACCAAGTTGTACTATTCCGTACCAATTCGCCCTAATTCATTAAGGGTAATTTGGAGATATCACATTTATGGTGGCACTCAGATTATAAGATGGCACGCCAGATTAATTTTTTTCAAATAGTGGCATATGTGGCTCGGACTCCTACTAATGGCGGCGAGAGAGTAGATTGATGAGAGAAGAGGAAAGTTTGTCTATCGATTGATTTTCAGAAAAATAATGGCTTTCAATTTTGGTTTAATTTAAACCAATGACATGAATTGCAAAATAAGGTAATTAAACCGGATGGATCTAACCGGCTGACTACTTGAGATTCATGTAACAAGACATCTCCATTAGCATTATTCATTAGTTTTGACTTCTGAGGAATTGTTGAGGAATTTTGCTAGTATAAAATAATGTTACATCATTTGAAGACTTGAGGTTATTTTTGTTAGGTTGTTTTTGTTTTAATTAAAAAATTAAATTATTCTTGAAAATATAAATATTTAAATTTAATAGTAAAAGTTGTTAGTAAAAAATTCTAAATTATACAAATATTATAATTTCACTTTTACCAAAAAGTGAAAATTGATTTTAAGATTTTATGGTTTTAAATGATAATTATGTTTTATTAAATTATCAAATATATTAACTTTAGATTTCACCAAAATCACCAATATAATTAATAATTATGTTTGATAAAACTTTAAATATATTAACTTAAAACTTTCGATAATTTTTGTAATCTTAAGAACTTTTAGATATTTTAGAGAATTTGATTAATTTAAAAGCATAAATCAAATTCTTGTTTGTGTAACTTGATTATATCTCTAATATAGTAATTTTAAATTGCTTCAAAATTCAACTTTATTTTTTACTAGTTACAAGTATTTCATAATATTTCGTTTTTAACTAATATTGTTGGAATCTTTTTTTTCTAATTCAAAATTTTAGAAGTTTATTTGATTATCTTCATTTTCAAAAAATTCAGCCATATTCAGTAGTTATCATTTGAACTTTAAATTATTCAGCCATATTCCGCAAAAAATCACAAATAAATTCAGCTAAATTTAGCAATTCAACCATATGCAACCGGATTCCTTGGTTACCACTTAGACCCTTGATCTATTTCTTGATTTCTCCGTGAATTTTATGTTTATAACAATGTGGACAGAATTTTCTCAATTCCAATCGACTAGGGGTGTTATGCCGATTCTTTTGAGTAATATATCTAGAAATTCCTGCACATTCTTTCTTAATATCATTTCGAACACAACGGGTACATTCCAAAATAATTGTTACTCAAACATCCTTACCCTTGGCCATGAAACCTCCTTTAGATTTCTGATTCACCTCAATTTTCTATTTGAATTTTAGGATCCAGAAAGAACAAGAACAAAAAAAAATAGAGGTTGTTAACTAAAAAAAATACTGAAATATTTCGTTGCAATTAATATTTTATTTATTTTTAATTAAATAAAATAAAATAATAAGTAATACAATGATTTTCAGATAACTACATTTAAAATCTTTTGTACAATATTTTCTTTAAATATCTCATAGGATACTCTTCTCCTAGCAACACTTTTTTTGTTCTATTACTAATTTAACTGGATCATGAACCCTCGTTTTTATGACCTTTTATGACTGGTTATTGCAACTTTTGGTTTATTTTATGAACCATTTTAACCTTTAGTTTTTTTTTTTTTGTCAACCACACATTAATTAAAAAGTCACTCAATGAATAGTTTGCCCAATCAGGAGGAGAAGAGTTTACAAAAGTAACTTCCGAAAGTAGAAGTCTAGAAGATCGAGCTAAACAATCCGCCTTAGAATTACATAAACGTGAAATAGAAGAAAGAGAGAAAAGAGGAAAAGAAGCACGGAGCAAACTAAAATCATCTAGCAGATTGGAGAAAGCAGGCCATTCTTCAGGGGACTGAACCATCGAGATTAACTCTAAATAATCTGTTTCAAACGCTTGACAATCAATCCTTCTTGAAAGGATAGTTTCCATAGCCCAAATTAAAGCTTCCAACTCCGAGTGAAGGGGAGAGGGACACCTACAAAGACACTTAGCACCAAGCAGTATTGTATGATCATTTCCTTGAAAACACCACCAACCAAGCCCCATAGTTGGATCCAAACATTTCCATGAGCCGTCAGTCCGACATCTAATCGTTGGAATTGGACCATCTAAAGTTTCCCTAAATGCACAAGATTCAATCGGATCCAATTGAGCTTCTTCCCACATTAATTTTTCATTCAGAGCGTGGTTTAAGATATCTATGGGTTCAGATTATAATCCCTTGAAAACCTTTCTATTCCTATCTTTCCATATGAACCACAAAATCCAGGCATAACAATAATTTTTATCCCTCCCCTCCGGAGGAGGTGGTAACCTCCATTAAAGGTAATCTAGGTTTGAATATTCCGAAGTTAGAGGAAAACACCATGTTACTAAAGGAATCTCGGATAACTCCCATATCTTTCGAGAATGTCGGCACTCAAAGAGCGTATGATTAATTGTTTCCTCAGCCATCTCACACCGTTGACAGATAATATCGCATCGTATCCCACGATGAGCTAACTTAGAAGTAACTGCCAAGGATCCCGAAACTATTTGCCATAAAAAATGTTTTATTTTTGGAGGAGCTTTGATTTTCCATGCTTGTGCTTGTAGCATTTTACAACTTGGACCCCACTCAACCAAATCTGTCATAGCTTGGGCAAGTCGATAACCTGACTTTACTGTATGCCTTCCTGAGTTTGTGTGATGCCAAATAAGCTTATCCAGCTTATACACTTGACTTATAGGGAGACCCCTAATGATTTGGATATCTTTCGGGTCCATAAATTCTTGCAGAATAGGTAGGTGCCATTGTTTAGATACCAGATTAATTAAATGGTTAACCATCAGATTTGGATGGAGTATTTTTCATCTGCCTTTAGCAGGACGAGGATTAATATCTGGAATCCAAGGATCCCGCCATAGCGATAGACTGAAACCAGATCCTAGGTTCCATCTTGCTCACATTTCAACCAGTTTTTTTGTTGCAAAAATACTCTTCCAACCAAACGATGGAGAGTTTGGTTTTTTTTGCTTGTAAAAGATGAATATTTCTAAAATATCTACCTTTAAGCACTCGGGTTATTAAAGAATTCGGATTTTGGATTAATCGCCAATACTGTTTAGCCAACATGGTATCATTAAATTTATCAAGGGAGTGAAATCCTAAACCTCATTCTTCTTTATCCTTGCACATGTTCTCCCATGCTAACCAACGGAGCCCAGGATCTCTCTCGTTGGAACTCCACCAATATTTTGAAATAGCACTTGTTAACTTAGATGTTAACTCTTGAGGAATTTTAAAACAAGACATGACATATGTTGGAAGAGCCAAAGCAACAGACTTAATCATTGTTTCTTTTCCACCTTTTGACAGATACTTGGCTGACCGACCATTGATCCGTTCATTAAGTCTTTCCTGGACATAGTTAAAGATTTTACTTTTTGAGCCCCCAAGGCTCTCTGGTATACCCAAATAGGTACCCATTCCACCTTCCTTAGTAATACCAAGGAAATGTTTTAGTTGCTCTTTTTTTTGGTTTTCTACACGCTTACCAAATATAACCGAAGATTTACTGAAGTTTATTTCTTTCCCTGAAGCTTTTCCATAATTTCCAATAATATCCATAACCGTTTTACATTGCTCAGTGTCTGCTTTGCAGAAGAAAAGACTATCATCCGCAAAAACCAAATGTGATATAGGACTTCTTTTTGCTATCTTAATGTCGGTTAGTTTTTTCTCTCGTTCCGCTTTTTTGATATTAGCAATCCGCACCTCCATGCATGAAATAAATAAATAGGGTGATAGAGGGTCACCTTGCCGTAAACCTCTTTTGGGTATAATATTTCCCCTAGGTTGCCTATTCAACAAAACCTGATATGAAACTGAACTAACACTCCACATGATCCAAGAAATCGAATTAGAGTGAAATCCTAGTCGCGTCATAACTGCCTCTAAAAAATCTCATTCTATCCGATCATATGCTTTACTCATATCTGTTTTAATAGCCAAAAATTATGTTTTACACAAATGATTCGTACGTAAACCATGGAACATTTCTTGTGCCAGCATGATGTTATCTGTGATAAGTCTACCTGATACGAACGCCGATTTGGTCTCCGAAATTAACCGTGGTCCTCAAACACAGAATTTTAGATATAATCTTGTAACTCACATTACACAGACAAATCGGCCTAAATTCTGTCATGCGTTGTGACCTTTCCGTCTTTGGAATTAAACAAATATTTGTTTCATTTATCCTTTTATCGAAACTTCCTGTCCGGAAAAATTCTCGAACCAATACAACCAGATCTTCCTTTAAAGAATGCCAAAACCGTTGATAAAACAAAGCTGTCATTCCATCTGGACCTGGTGTTATTTCCGGATGCATGGAAAATAAAGCTTTCCTAACTTCTGCTTCTGTAATATCTCTGGTTAATTCCTTATTCATGTTCTCCATAATAATTGGAGACACCTCCTGAACCACCTCGGCTATACCATTTGTATTAGATACATTAAAAAGATCTTTAAAGTAGTTTGTCGCTATATTCTCCATTCCTGCCTCTGATTCCTCCCAAATATCATTTGGTCCATATAGACTTGAAATCTTATTTCTTCCCCTTTTTTTTTTGTAGAAGCATGAAAATATTTCGTATTTTTATCTCCCACCTCTAGCCAAAAATTCCTACTTTTTTGTTTCCAATACAGCTCTTCCTCATGATAAGCTTCCTTTAATTTACTTTCGATTCTTCTTATTTCCCCCTGCGGGATCGAATCATCGTTCTTTGCTTCCTCTAAAGCCATTTTAAGAGAAGAAATATTTGCCTGACCCGTTGGGATATTATTTTTCCTCCACCAAGAAATAGAATTTCTATAATTTTTTATTTTATCCACAAAAACAAGTATTTTAAAAAATTTTGTTCGATTCCAACATGAATCTATTGCCTCAGAAAGGCCATCTTTTCCAACCCATCGCTTATCAAAAACTAAATTGTCATTTTTTCTTCTTCCAAAACTTTTCACAACTCAACAAAATCGGTCTATGATCAGATCCAATCATATCCAAATAATCCACTTTAGAATACGGGAACAAATTATGCCAGTCCTCATTCCCTAGAGCTCGATCAAGCTTACATTTGACGATTTGTTGGTTCCTATTGCCTCTCCATGATAGTTGATCTCCGTAACATAGAAATTCTAACATACCGTTATGACGAATCATAAGATTAAAAGAGACAATAGAAGCTGTTGATCGTAAGATACCACTTGTCTTTTCATGATTTCCAGTAAGCTCATTGAAATCTCCAATCATGAGCCAAGGTTTTTTCCGATTGGAACCTAGTTGTGTTATTTTTTCCCATACGATATCGCGTTTTGTAGCAACAGGCTCGCCATAAACAAACGACATAAACACAATTTGTTTCCCAAATAATGCTTTAACATCGATAATCCGATTGCTCTCATAAAGAAACTGTACGTAATTTTATTTCATTATTATAGAATAAAGCTAAACCTCCACTAGCACCGAGAGGATCAACCGAATACAAATTATTATAACCAAATTGAGATTGAAATTTTTGTAAATAAGAAAGACATCTTTTAGTTTCTGATAAAAATAAAATATATGGCTGGTGCGTTCTCCATAGATCCCTTACTCCCTGACAGTTCCAGCTCCATATCTTCACGTATGAGCCTGTGGTTTTGGGAGATCCACCATCCCTTTCTTCAACACTCGATTTGGTCCACCTGATTTGTTTGTTTACTTCATCTGCAGATTTAAGAGACATAACCTTAGCCAACAATCTTTTCCTTCGAGAAGCCACAAACATAGCAAAAATTTTATTACCAGTTATTCCTTTAGAACCGAGAGTATTAACATCTCTACTCTTCTGATTTTTAATACTCTTTAGATTAATACCTTTCATCCCTTGACTAACATATTCAATATCAGCATGAAAAAGATTAGAGGCTTGAATATTACCTTTCAAAACACTCTTGTTCTCCGTGGGACTCTCTTTCCCCTGCTCTTCAATAATATCCTCATTCGTAGCCTGGACATCACTGTCCTCACCGACTTGATATTCTCCATCCTCTAGTAAATCGTCATTACTTTCCGAGAGCTGTAAGCCTGCCTTGAGATTCTTTACTTGCATCTCTGGAACATCTTCCATTGCCAAAGCACTCTGAACCTCATTTAACTCAGGGATTTTAGGACTTCCAATATCCTTTAGGGTAACCTGCGTCTCCTTAGAGACTGATTTAGGCTGGTACAACGGTTTCAGCCAAGCTAGACCTGCAGCATTTCTTGCATTACCTGTACTTTGTGCCTGATGCTGAGTTACAGAAAAACCTACCTTCGGTATTCCATTCCTCTTAGCTTCACTGCTTTCAGCCCAAGTCCCAGGGAAACTCTTTTTTTGCCCCCAATTAAGTGCCTGTTTTTATCAAAACGGCGGTGAAGATGCTTACTATTATCTCCCACCTCCATTTGGTTATGGAAACCTCCCCTAGATTCCTCTCCAGAGAATTCCAGAGCTCTCTTAGCAGCAGGCTTTCTGGGTTTTTCCCATCCACCTTCTTGCCCTTGATACATTTGTTTTGTAATGTGTTGCTGCCTTGATACACCTCTTCTATCCCCATATTCCTCATACGACCTGCTTCCAACTTTCTTTTGCAGGTCTGGACTTGATCCCATATCATGTGTAAGCCTAGAGCAATGATTACAGAAATTGGCTAGTTTCTCGTACTCTAAAGAAACCACCACCTCATCACCTGTATCAAATGGCACCACCATTTGAAAGACAAGAGGATTGAAACCATTTACTGTAACATTGATACTTCCTGAGTCCACGTCAATATAACGGATGAATCCCACTTTTTTCCAATGGCCCTTAGTGTTGCTTCTTCCCATAGATGCATGGGCAAATCAGAAACTTTAACCTAGATCGAGAGAGAAGAAGAAGAATCGCAAAGTGAGAGAGTGTTTGTGGTTGACGAAACCCTAGATCGAGAGAGAAGAAGAAGATCGATTGTGAGATAATGAAAAGTCGAGTTGGTGTTTTGCCTAGTAATTAACGAAAGGAGTCTCTCTTTAGTCGCAAAACAATCGCAACATCAATTATTTCGGGGGGAATATTAAGCGCCCAAATACCTGGCAAAATTTCATAAAATTTAACTAAAGTTGCAAAACAGTTGCAATATTCATCGACAAATAGTCACAAAACTTGTCGTAAATTAGTCACAATATAGGTGCATGTCACGATAATGTCACAAACTAGTCGCAAAGTGTGACTAAGTTGAGACAGACAATAAAAACTCACAACACGAAAAATTCAAAATCTATGGATTTGATTCACTCTATTGATAGAAATCACTCGTAAACACTCACTTTAGTAGCATAGAGTACATATACAAGTGTTAGGTTGGTCAAACCTGGCTTTCTCAACTTATTTTAGAAATTTTACAAAATTCTCTATCATGTTCATAAAGTAACATGATTAGTTCATATGGATTTAGAAATTTTGAATGTTTGGATTGTAAACATTGAAATTCAAGAGGTTGGTTAAGTCTTTTTTAACTAAATTCAATAAAATCAAAGTAGTAACATATAAGAAAACATATAAACAAACCTCAATTTACAAATTTCGAATTGAAAATATCAAGCGTTGGTAATCTTTAGCAAAATAGTCGCTAATCTCAGGTGCTAGACGCGAAAGGGCCACAACATCAGTCGTAAAATGGTCACACAATATGTCAGATTATGGTCAAAACCTAGGTTTGACTAGTACACGGAGTGACACACAGTACAAGTCGCGTTAAAGTTACACAATAGTCGCAAAGTGTGATTAACTTGTGACTGACAAGAAATCGTCACAAAACAAATTTTATATATCTATGGATTTTGATTCATTCAAGTGATAGAAATCACTCATAAACACTTAGTTTAGTAGTATAGAGTACAAATATAAGTGTTAGGCTGTTAACCTTTGGTTTCACAACTTTTTTTAGATTTATTTTCAAATGGTTTTGGAACTTTCGAATGTTTAGTTTATAAAGATTGAAATTAAAGAGGTTGGTTAAGTATTTTATAACTAAATTCGATCATATCTATGTAGTAACGTATAAGAAATCATATAAACAAACCTCTAATCTGATATTTCGAATGTTTAATATCGAGAATTGTTAGTGTGTAGCAACGTAGTCGCTAAATCTCTGATAAATGTGATCGATTATCTTTGTTAGTCGCAAATATGTGGCAAAATTGCGACCTTTTTTTGATGTTTAGTCAAATTGTGGAAAAAAAGAGTTCTGTAGATATCGAACCCAGAACTTGTCTTTAAATTATGGAAAGCATGTTACCAAATTGGAAGTTTAATAAATCGTTAACTTATTACGCAAACAAGTAAATAAATATATCACACTGAAGATTTATAGTCTTAATTCTGTTTTTCAAAATACACATCATCAAGAGACATTCGAAATATGTGGCAAAATGGTCTCTAAGTAGAGACCGGTTTGCGACTAACATTTCTGACTAAATAACAAGTCGCTAATTAGTCTCATAATTCGACCTGTTTGCGACCAAATATATAGAATAGCTAAACGGTCGGATAGTAGTCGCAAAATTGAGACTGTTGGCCGACTCTTTACTTCCGTCGCTAATAAGCGACTAGTTTCCATCTGTTTCTTTTGTAGTTGTTTAACAGTGGCAAAACAGACACAAAGTAGTCGCGCTTTTTTGCGAACATAAAACTAGTCAAAACAAGGAGTCCCAAATTGCAGGTTTTCTTGTAGTATATAGGTAAAAACACACACGACTTTAACTTTCAGAATCCGACCGCAAGCCTAGTTCTTATACTTATTCATAAACACTAGATCTTGTCATATATGACTCAAAAACTGCTAGCCAAGCATTTTAATGTTTCCCAAATCTTTGTAGGTGGAGGAGAAGTTCTATAAGTGTTTTTTGGAGCTTGTACTAATTCACACACAAGTTTAGATATAAGAATTCAACTGAAAGCCTTGTTCTTATACTCAATCATAAACAAGGGATCCTGCTATATCTGACTCCAAAACTACTAGCCAAGCTTTGTAATGGTTCCCAAAGCTTCATGACTGGGGGAGAAGTTCTGTAAGAGTTTTTTTGGAGCTTCTACACAAACACACACGACTTTAACTTTCAGAATCCGACCGCAAGCCTAGTTCTTATACTCAAATCATAAACACAGGTTCTTTTCATATTTGACTTTAAAACCGCTAGCTAAGCATTGTAATGGTTCCCAAATCTTTGTAGGTGAAGGTGAAGTTCTATAAGATTTTTTTGGAGCTTGTACTAAATAACACACAAGTTTAGCTATAAGAAGCCGACTGAAAGCCTTGTTCTTATACTCAATCATAAACAAGGGATCCTGTTATATTTGACTCTAAAACCGCTAGCTGATATATCACGGATTTTACCTGTTTTAGCCGTGATATATGTATTGTTTTTAGAGTCTTTTTGTTGTTTCTAGAGAGTTTCTGAGTCTTTTCAGGTTTTTACACGTTTGGGACCAATTTGGAGATTATGGATCTCGGTCGACACCAAGATCTGACGGCAATTGTACTTCGCGTCTTATTAAAGTTATGAAGATTTGCAGATTTGCCCCAGAAGTTTTCCCTATTTTCAAAGAAGTCCCTGCACGTTTTTAAGGACATATATATAGATTTTTAGGGTTTTGTTTTAAAGACATCTCTCATATTTTCATTCTATTGTACTTTGGAGCTTGAACCCTTTGGGAGATAATTGGAGAGAGCTCCCTCAGAGAAGATTTATTAAACTCTTTTACTTCTTCTCTTAATTTCTCTATGCTTTCTATTCATAACATGTTGTTTGTTTCAATCTCAATGTCTGAGCAGTTTGCTTGTTAGGTTTAGGGATTCCCATTAGGGATTTAGATGAACTAGTAAATTGATTACCTGTTAGGATTAATCCATAGAGTTCTTCATCTAAGTTGTTCTTAATGCTTGTTCTAGAGTAGCTAACTAGAACCTGATCTTAGGATAATAGGTATTTGATCCGAGAGGGCACCTGTTACTGGAACTACCTTAGATGAGCCTGGTTTATAGGTGTGTAATAAGAATCGGCCTATCTACTAAGGTGAACATATCAAACCTGAATTTAATGCTAGTCTAGATCTAGAAATTCGCATCGAGAGGTGGAATTACTGATATTAGACTTGTTAGTTAGCGCATCGAGATGTGGTTAGCTATTCATTAGTGTTTTGAGTTCTAGAACGGTTCGTTAAATAATCCTAATTAATTTGCTAAATTTACTATTAGTTTATTTCCTGAGAATTCCCTAAACCTTACGTTTTCCCATCTGATATACATCTCAATTTTAATTACTTATTTTATTTTAATTTGCAATCTTTACTTGTTTAGCTTAATTCGAAACCTGTTAGTGTATTGTGTGAACACGAGAGCTTTGTGGAACTCGACCCTAAAGTACTGCAATTGATCTCTTATTTGAGAGAGTAGTCTTAGGTCTTAATTTGACTCACATCAAATTTGGCGCCGTTGCCGAAGTTCTCTTCACCATTAGATTAGGTCGAGAATTTAGTCTAAACTTTTTTTTATTTATTTTTACTTACGCGTTCTTTTTGTTCTTTGACTTGTGACAGGAGCTTAAGGAATTCGAACCCTACAACAAGATGCTGATAGTTAGACTTGATGCTGCTGGAGTGTTACGTGACAAAAATGGTCAGGCATACAACGAGGATGGTCAGAAAATTGATGAACAGGGTGACGTGCTACCAGAAATCGCAGAGGGTGTCGATCGACACCACCACGGTGTCGCTCGACACCAAGGAGGAGACAGAGCTGCAGCTGTTGCAGATGGACGTGCTATTCCACTTGGTGATTACAACATGCCTGATTGGTTCTATGCAGATCGATACAGTTGTTCTTCTTACCAAGCCCACCCCTCCACCCACTTCTGCGAGTAGGATGGAATACCTGCTAGAACAGATTCTCAAGAGCCAAGATGATGAGGTCATTGACCTGAGCTGTGAACCAAACCAAGACAAACCAAAGATTCCCGAAGTAAAAGATGGACCAATGACTCGTTCTAAGGCAAGAAGGCTCAAGGAAGGGTTCAACAAGGCTGTAGAGACTCTTCTCCCCACCATGGAACTTGGAGAGATGTCCAGAAACATTCAAGAATCAATAACTTTGCAAGAGAGCTCAAGTGCACCCGATTTGGACCTAACAGAGGACTTTGCACGTCTTAGCCTCAAGGAAGCATCTCCAACCGAAACCCATTGTAAGTGTATCTCTTTGGCAGGTGCAGGAGCTAAAAACATCAAGATTTCAACAAAGAACACGTCAGAGATGCAAGTAACGTCCAAGACAAGCCATGGATCTAACAAGCTTCAAGTAGAACAAGAACACAAGCTTGAAGGTAATCACGTGGAAACTCTTGAAGATCTTCATCTATTAGAGTTTAAAGGACTCCAAGAGGAGGAAAGCATCAAGGAAATCAAGCTGGACGGACCAGACCCAGACAAGACCACTTCAGCCTCAAGCAAGCTCATTTCAAGCCAAAACCAGGTATTTTCAATATTTATGATTTGTGCAGGTAAGAATGAGTTCTCCTAGTGGTTTGAGCATACCAAGAGACCAGGGAACGAGCCCCAGCAAGTGCGCACCGTAGTTAGCTTATTTTTGCTTATTTTCCATTTTTGTTGTTTAAGTACTTTCCTTTTCTTTTAATTTCGAATAAGTCCTGTTGCTGTGTCGTTTTTGGTTATTTGAGTCGCCCTAGGGCTAGCTGAAGAACCCTTTATAAGGTTCCCCTGCAGCTTTGTAACATTCACGCTTTTTCTCATATTAATAAAGTAGAACTTTCTTCCTCTCAAGCCGTCGCCTTGCAGAGACTATTGCTTGTTCTTAGGTTGTGTGATTCACCTAAGCTCGAGTTTATCTTGCTGTATCAGAGATCCTTCCATCATCTCTGTGGTGCCATCGATCCACTTAACATCCATCTTTTGATCTCACAAGAGAGAGCGTCACAGCCAGCTTGTTTGATTCCGCATCGACTTCAGGCCTCATCCCTTTGAGTCTTGTCGTATAAACTCACCCACTGAAACTTAAGAGAGTGCGCTACAGCCAGCTTAAGTTTCACATCAATCCTCCTCATATTCACTCGTCCACGCTTAAAACAATCAAGCTCGACCTCAAGTCGAGTTAGTTGGTCGAGTTAGTCATACTCGATCCCCTGGTCGAGTTATTTGGTCGAAACTGCTTCTGCTCGATCACCTAGGTCGAGTCCATCACTCGAGTCAGTCCTTGCGCTCTTATAAGTCTCTTAACCGAGTCTTATATCACAATAGAGGACATATATAAGTGTTAGGTTGGTCAAACCTGGCTTTCTCAACTTATTTTAGAAATTTTACAAAATTCTCTATCATGTTCATAAAGTAGCATGATTAGTTCATATGGATTTGGAAATTTTGAATGTTTGGATTGTAAACATTGAAATTCAAGAGGTTGGTTAAGTCTTTTTTGACTAACTTCAATAAAATCAAAGTAGTAAAATATAAGAAAACATGTAACCAAACCTCAATTTACAAATTTTGAATTGAAAATATCAAGCGTTGGTAATCTGTAGCAAAATAGTCGCTAATCTCAGGTGCTAGACGCGAAAGGGTCACAATATCAGTCGTAAAATGGTCACACAATATGTCAGATTATGGTCACAACCTAGGTTTGACTAGTACACGGAGTGACACACAGTACAAGTCGCGTTAAAGTTACACAATAGTCACAAAGTGTGATTAACTTGTGACTGACAAGAAATCGTCACAAAACAAAATTTATATATCTATGGATTTTGACTCATTCAAGTGATAGAAATCACTCATAAACTGTTAGTTTTGTAGTATAGAGTACAAATATAAGTGTTAGGCTGTTAACCTTTGGTTTCACAACTTTTTTTAGATTTATTTTAAATTGTTTTGGAACTTTTGAATGTTTAGTTTATAAAGGTTGGTTAGGTATTTTATAACTAAATTCGATCATATCTAAGTAGTAACGTATAAGAAATCATATATACAAACCTCTAATCTGATATTTCGAATGTTTAATATCGAGAGTTGTGGAAATTCGATTATCTTTGTTAGTCGCAAATATGTGGCAAAATTGCGACCGTTTTTTGATGTTTAGTCAAGTTGTGGAAAAAAAGAGTTCTGTAGATATCGAACCCAGAAGTTGTGGAAAAAAAGAGTTCTGTAGATATCGAACCCAGAACTTGTCTTTAAATTATGGAAAGCATGTTACCAAATTGTGAAGTTTAATAAATCGTTAACTTATTACGCAAACAAGTAAATAAATATATCACACTGAATATTTATAGTCTTAATTCTGTTTTTCAAAACACACATCATCAAGAGACATTCGAAATATGTGGCAAAATGGTCTCTAAGTAGAGACCGGTTTGCGACTAACATTTCTGACCAAATAACAAGTCGCTAATTAGTCTCACAATTCGACCTGTTTGCGACCAAATATATAGAATCGCTAAACGGTCGGATAGTAGTCGCAAAATTGAGACTGTTGGCCGACTCTTTACTTCCGTCGCTAATAAGCGACTAGTTTCCATCTGTTTCTTTTGTAGTTGTTTAACAGTGGCAAAACAGACACAAAGTAGTCGCGCTTTTTTGCGAACATAAAAATAGTCACAACAAAGAGTCCCAAATTGCAGGTTTTCTTGTAGTATATAGGTAAAAACACACGCAGCTTTAACTTTCAGAATCCGACCGCAATCCTAGTTCTTATACTTATTCATAAACACTAGATCTTGTCATATATGACTCAAAAACCGCTAGCCAAGCATTGTAATGTTTCCCAAATCTTTGTAGGTAGAGGAGAAGTTCTATAAGTGTTTTTTGGAGCTTGTACTAATTCACACAAAAGTTTAGATATAAAAATCCGACTGAAAGCCTTGTTCTTATACTCAATCATAAACAAGGGATCCTGCTATATCTGACTCCAAACCCACTAGCCAAGCTTTGTAATGGTTCCCAAAGCTTCATGACTGGGGGAGAAGTTCTGTAAGAGTTTTTTGGAGCTTCTACACAAACACACACGACTTGAACTTTCAGAATACGACCGCAAGCCTAGTTCTTATACTCAATCATAAACACAGGTTCTTTTCATATTTGACTTTAAAACCGCTAGTCAAGCATTGTAATGGTTCCCAAATCTTTGTAGGTGAAGGTGAAGTTCTATAATTTTTTTGGAGCTTGTACTAAATCACACACGAGTTTAGCTATAAGAATCCGACTGAAAGCATTGTTCTTATACTCAATCATAAACAAGGGATCCTGTTATATTGACTCCAAAACCGGTAGCCAAGCTTTGTAATGGTTCCCAAAGCGTTATGGCTGGGGGAGAAGTTCTATAAGATTTTTTTGGAGCTTCTACGCAAACACACACGACTTTAAATTTCAGAATCCGACCGCAAGCCTAGTTCTGATACTTATTAATAAACACTGGATCTTGTCATATATGACTCCAAAACCGCTAGCCAAGCATTTTTATGGTTTCCAAATATTTGTAGGTGGAGGAGAAGTTCTATAAGTGTTTTTTGGAGCTTGTACTAAATTGCACACGAGTTTAGCTATAAGAATCTGACGGAAAGCCTTGTTCTTATACCCAATCATAAACAAGGGATCCTGTTATATTTGACTACAAAGCCGCTAGCTGATATATCATGGATTTTACCGTTTTTAGCCGTGATATATGTCGTGTTTTTAGAGTCATTTTGTTGTTTCTAGAGTGTTTTTGAGTCTGTTCAGGTTTTACACGTTCGGGACCAATTTGGAGATTATGGATCATTTTTGAGCTAAACCGAGAAGTTATGCTACTCGAGTAATCCAGAGACGAAAATACGTGCAAGTATCGAACGACACCACCCCTGGTGTCGGTCGACACCAAGATCTGACGGCAATTGAACTTCGCGTCTTATTGAAGTTATGAAGATTTGCAGATTCGCCCCAAAAGTTTTCCCTATTTTCAAAGAAGTCCCTGCACGTTTTTAAGGACATATATATAGATTTTTAGGGTTTTGTTTTAAAGACATCTTACATATTCTCATTCTATTGTACTTTGGAGCTTGAACCCTTTGGGAGATAATTGGAGAGAGCTCCCTCAGAGTAGATTTCTTAAACTCTTTTACTTCTTCTCTTAATTTCTTTATGCTTTCTATTCATAACATGTTGTTTGTTTCAATCTCCATGTCTGAGTAGTTTGCTTGTTAGGTTTAGGGATTCTCATTAGGAATTTAGATGAACTAGTAAATTGATTACCTGTTAGGATTAATCCATAGAGTTCTTCATATAGGTTGTTCTTAATGCTTGTTCTAGAGTAGCTAACTAGAACCTGATCTTAGGATAATAGGTATTTGATCTGAGAGGGCACCTGCTACTGGAACTACCTTAGATGAGCCTGGTTTATAGGTGTGTAATAAGAATCGGCCTATCTACTAAGGTGAACATATCAAACCTGAATTTAATGCTAGTCTAGATCTAGAAATTCGCATCGAGAGGTGGAATTACTGATATTAGACTTGTTAGTTAGCGCATCGAGAGGTGGTTAGCTATTCATTAGTGTTTTGAGTTCTAGAACGGTTCGTTAAATAATCCTAATCAATTTGCTAGATTTATAATTAGTTTATTTCCTGAGAATTCCCTAAACCTGACGTTTTCCCATCTGATATACATCTCAATTTTAATTACTTGTTTTATTTTAATTTGCAATCTTTACTTGTTTATCTTAATTCGAAACCTGTTAGTCTATTGTGTGAACATGAGAGCTTTGTGGAATTCGATCCTAAAGTACTGCAATTGATCTCTTATTTGAGAGAGTAGTCTTAGGTCTTAATTTGACTCATATCAAATTTGGTGCCGTTGCCGAAGTTCTCTTCGCTTCACCATTAGATTAGGTCGAGAATTTAGTCTAAACTTTTCTTTTATTTATTTTTACTTACGCGTTCTTTTTCTTCTTTGACTTGTGACAGGAGCTTACGGAATTCGAACGCTACAACAAGATGCTAATAGTTAGACCTGATGCTGCTGGAGTGTTACGTGACAAAAATGGTCAGGCATACAACGAGGATGGTCAGAAAATTGATGAACAGGGCGACGTGCTACCAGAAATCGCAGAGGGTGTCGATCGACACCACCACGGTGACGCTCGACACCAAGGAGGAGACAGAGCTGCAGCTGTTGCAGATGGATGTGCTATTCCACTTGGTGATTACAACAAGCCTGATAGGTTCTATGCAGATCGATACAGTTGTTCTTCTTACCAAGCCCACCCTCCACCCACTTCTGCGAGTAGGATGGAATACATGCTAGAACAGATTCTAATGAGCCAAGAGAGGACGAATCAACGAATTGATGATTTCAACGGGAAATTTCAAGCCTTGAATGCTCGGATCAACAGAGAGGATGTTAGTATTGTTCCTAGATGGAGTAAGAGCAACATCACGACTGCCTGCCATGCTGTTTTAATGGAAGGCGAGGTTGAGTTCGTTGAAATTGAGGAGAATGATGCTGATTTTGTGGTTGTAGAGGTAGTGTCGACCGACACCAATTGGTGTCGACCGACATCAGTACAGAAATCCGAGAAATCAAACTGTGACGAAACAAAATCTACATGGCTCGACATCAGGATCACTCGACACGCAGTCTTAGTGTCGACCCACACCACCTGGGTGTCGATCGACACTCCTCAGGAATAGACGAAGTTTCGACGTTTTACGGAGCAGAATCGAGCATGTTTGACACCAACAAGTCGACACCAGACAGTAGTGTCGACCGACACTCACCTAGTGTCGATCGACACCCGACACGGGCTAAAGCAGAATCGTCAAACAAAGCTGTTTTTTGGGCTGTAATCGCTGTTTTCACTGCATCTCTTCCACTCCATCCTCCTCCTAAATAGTTATGGTACTTACGTTCTCCACCTAAACCTCCTGATTTCATCAATCAGACTTTAAAATTTTTCAAGACTATTTCACGGTTAAGCAAGCCACGAGTTTCTCGTCGAGCGCTTGTTCGTTCTTTTGATGATTGTGCAGGAAAACAGAGCAGACCACCCATACCTAAGCCCCGCCTTGCTGATATTCCTCACTTCCTTGGTAGATCTCATGCACCAACCGCTTATACACCTTCACGGATGATGAGACGTTTTTCCCAGAAGTATTTGCTGCCACCATCTGATCCACCTAATGACAGAATCCCGACACAGTCAAGCTAATGACTGAAAATAAGCGCTTAGTGGGAGACAACCCACTGGTATGTTTTTCGTTTTTTCTATTATTTTTTTTTATTTCTCTTTTTGTTATTTTTCGCCAACTTCGGGTTTGAATGCCACTGGAGACAGTGTCGTTTAAGTCTGGGGGAGGCAGTTACTAATTACGTTTTTTTTTATTCTTATTCTTATTTTTCTTTTTCTTTTGAGTCATTTTATTGAGTCAAAATTTTGTTGGAAATTATGATCTTTTACTCTAGGTTATGGCCTGGTTAGTTTTATGCTGCATATTCAAATCAATCCGACTAATGGAAAATCCAGAGAGTTAATCGATAGACCAGAAGACATCCACGTTTCCAACACAATCCGCTAAAGCCTGGGAAAAGTTCATGCTCTTCACCTCGTTAATACGGTTAGTATTCGTAGAACTTGGCTCCTCGTTCATACCTGATAAATGAGACCAATGTGGAAAAAGAATGGTGCTCCTCTCCCTTATTCTAAAAAAAAAAAAAAAAAAAAGATTGAGAAGATTTTTTTTTGGAGTAAAGAGATAGGAAAATTTCCCGTGATCTCATTATTTTACTTCAAGAGGAATGATCACATGAAGGTTGGAAGCGAGGGTAGGAAAATTTCCGATGATACCATTATTCGCCTACACCTTTGAAGTTCAAAAAAAAAAAAAAGGTTTGAAAAAGAATAAGTCTGGGGGAGAGAAAGAGTACCAAGGAAATATTGAAAAATGTTGATTTATCATGGTATAGTACGGGAATGAGTCTTGAAGGTTCTTGAGTACTGATTTTATTGATGAGATTTATGCGATGAGGGCTATAGGATATAATTGTGGAATTTGGTTTGGAATTTGGAATGTTGAGAATGCTTGCGGAGAATTACATGGTGGTTAGGATTTGATGCGATCTGCTAGGCATATGGATTTGGTTTGAATGATCAAGGCAATAGGCTAGAGAAATTGGGAGTTTCTCTGTTTTCAAACTTCTTCCACAGGTTCGGTTTTTGTGTTTTGCTTGAGGGCAACCAAAAGCTAAGTCTGGGGGAGTTGATATATCACGGATTTTACCGGTTTTAGCCGTGATATATGTATTGTTTTTAGAGTCTTTTTGTTGTTTCTAGAGTGTTTTTGAGTCTTTTCAGGTTTTTACACGTTCGGGACCAATTTGGAGATTATGAATCATTCTTGAGCAAAACCGAGAAGTTATGCTGCGCGAGCAATCCGGAGACGAAAATACGTGCAAGTGTCGAACAACACCACCCTTGGTGTTGGTCAAAACCAAGATCTGACGGCAATTGAACTTCACGTCTTATTGAAGTTATGAAGATTTGAAGATTTGCCCCAGAAGTTTTCCCTATTTTCAAAGAAGTCCCTGCACGTTTTTAAGGACATATATATGGATTTTTAGGGTTCTGTTTTAAAGACATCTTTCATATTCTCATTCTATTGTACTTTGGAGCTTGAACCCTTTGGGAGATAATTGGATAGAGCTCCTTCAGAGAAGATTTCTTAAACTCTTTTACTTCTTCTCTTAATTTCTTTATGCTTTCTATTCATAACATGTTGTTTGTTTCAATCTCCATGTCTGAGTAGTTTGCTTGTTAGGTTTAGGGATTCTCATTAGGGATTTAGATGAACTAGTAAATTGATTACCTGTTAGGATTAATCCATAGAGTTCTTCATCTAGGTTGTTCTTAATGCTTGTTCTAGAGTAGCTAACTAGAACCTGATCTTAGGATAATAGGTATTTGATCCGAGAGGGCACCTGTTACTGTAACTACCTTAGATGAGCCTGGTTTATAGGTTTGTAATAAGAATCGGCCTATCTACTAAGGTGAACATATCAAACCTGA
This sequence comes from Arabidopsis lyrata subsp. lyrata, assembly GCF_000004255.2. Classification (NCBI taxonomy): domain Eukaryota; kingdom Viridiplantae; phylum Streptophyta; class Magnoliopsida; order Brassicales; family Brassicaceae; genus Arabidopsis; species Arabidopsis lyrata. Next base: position 17,189,077 of record NW_003302550.1, on the reverse strand, counting down.
ATTTAATGCTAGTCTAGATCTAGAAATTCGCATCGAGAGGTGGAATTATTGATATTAGATTTGTTAGTTAGCGCATCGAGAGGTGGTTAGCTATTCATTAGTGTTTCGAGTTCTAAAACGGTTCGTTAAATATTCCTAATTAATTTGCTAGATTTACTATTAGTTTATTTCCTGAGAATTCCCCAAACTTGACGTTTTCCCATCTGATATACATCTCAATTTTAATTACTTGTTTTATTTTAATTTGCAATCTTTACTTGTTTAGCTTAATTCGAAACCTGTTAGTCTATTGTGTGAACACGAGAGCTTTGTGGAATTCGACCCTAAAGTACTGCAATTGATCTCTTATTTGAGAGAGTAGTCTTAGGTCTTAATTTGACTCACATCACTAGCCAAGATTTGTAATGGTACCCAAACCTTTATGACTGGGGGAGAAGTTCTATAAGAGTTTTTTGGAGCTTCTCCACAAAGACACACGACTTTAACTTTCAGAATACGGCCGCAAGCCTAGTTCTTATACTTATTCATAAACACTAGATCTTGTCATATATGACGCCAAAACCGCTAGCAAAACATTGTAATGGTTCCCAAATGTAGTGGAGGAGAAGTTCTATAAGTGTTTTTTGGACCTTTTACTAAATCACACACAAGTTTAGCTATAAGAATCGGACTGAAAGCCTTGTTCTTATACTCAATCATAAACAAGAGATCCTGTTATATTTGACTCCAAAACCGCTAGCCATGCTTTGTAATGGTTCCCAAATCTTTATGGATGGGGGAGAAGTTCTATAAGAGTTTTTTGGAGCTTCATTCTACACAAACACACACGACTTTAGCTTTCAGAATCCGAACGCAAGCCTAGTTCCTATATTTATTCATAAACACTGGATCTTGTCATATATGACTCGAAAACCGCTAGCCAAGCATTGTAATGGTTCCCAAATATTTGTAGGTGGAGGAGAAGTTCTATAAGTGTTTTTTGGAGCTTGTACTAAATCACAAATGTGTTTAGCTATAAGAATCCGACTGAAAGCCTTGTTCTTATACTCAATCATAAACATTGGTTCTTTTCATATTTGACTTTAAAACCGCTAGCCAAACATTGTAATGGTTCCCAAATCTTTGTAGGTGGAGGAGAAGTTCTATAAGTGTTTTTTGGAGCTTGTACTAAATCACACACGAGTTTACTATAAGAATCCGACTGAAAGCCTTGTTCTTATACTCAATCATAAACAAGGGATCCTGTTATATTTGACTCCAAAACTGCTAGCCAAGCTTTGTAATGTTTCCCAAAGCTTTTTTGCTGGGGGGAGAAGTTCTATAAGAGTTTTTTGGAGCTTCTACACAAACACACACGACTTGAAGTTTCAGAATCCGACCGCAAGCCTTGTTCTTATTCTTATTCAAAAAATCTAGATCTTGTCATATATGACTCCAAAACCGCTAGCCAAGCATGGTAATGTTTCCCTAATCTTTGTAGGTGGAGGAGAAGTTCTATAAGTGTTTTTTTGGAGCTTGTATTAAATCACACACGAGTTTAGCTATAAGAATCCGACTGAAAGCATTGTTCTTATACTCAATCATACACACTAGATCTTGTCATATATGACGCCAAACCGCTAGTCAAGCATTGTAATGTTTCCCAAATCTTTGTTGGTGGAGGAGAAGTTCTATAAGTGTTTTTTGGAGCTTGTACTAAATCACACACAAGTTTAGCTATAAGAATCGGACTGAAAGCCTTGTTCTTATACTCAATCATAAACGAGGGATCCTAACATATTTGCCTCCAACAGTGCTAGCCAAGCTTTATAATGGTTCCCAAAGCTTAATGGCTGGGGGAGAAGTTCTATAAGAATTTTTTGGAGCTTCTACACAAACACATACGACTTTAACTTTCAGAATCCGACCGCAAGCCTAGTTCTTATACTTATTCATAAACACTGGATCTTGTCATATATGACTCCAAAACCGCTAGCCAAACATTGTAATGGTTCCCACATATTTGTAAGCGGAGGAGAAGTTCTATAAGTCTTTTTTCGAGCTTGTACTAAATCAACCACATGAGTTTAGCTATAAGAATCCTACTAAAAGTCTTGTTATTATACTCAATCATAAACACAGGTTCTTTTCATATTTGACTTTAAAACCGCTAGCCAGGCATTGTAATGGTTCCCAAATCTTTGTAGGTGAAGGAGAAGTTCTATAAGTGTTTTTTGGACCTTGTACTAAATCACACAGGAGTTTACTATAAGAATCCGACCGAAAGCCTTGTTCTTATACTCAATCGTAAATTAGGGATCCTGCTATATCTGCCTCCAACAGTGCTAGCCAAGCTTTATAATGGTTCCCAAAGCTTAATGGCTGGGGGAGAAGTTCTATAAGAATTTCGGGAGCTTCTACACAAACACATTCGACTTTAACTTTCAGAATCCGACCGCAAGCCTAGTTCTTATACTTATTCATAAACACTGGATCTTGTCATATATGACTCCAAAACCGCTAGCCAAACATTGTAATGGTTCCAAATATTTGTAGGTGGAGGAGAAGTTCTATAAGACTTTTTCGGAGCTTGTACTAAATCACACAAGAGTTTAGCTATAAGAATCCTACTGAAAGTCTTGTTATTATACTCAATCATAAACACATGTTCTATTAATATTTGACTTTAAATCCGCTATACAAGCATTGTAATGGTTCCCAAATCTTTGTAGGTGAAGGAGAAGTTCTATAAATGTTTTTTGGACCTTGTACTAAATCACACATGAGTTTACTATAAGAATCCGACCGAAAGCCTTGTTCTTATACTCAATCATAAATAAGGGATCCTGTTATATTTGACTCCAAAACAGCTAGCCAATCTTTGTAATGGTTCCCAAAGCTCTCTGGATGGGGGAGAAGTTCTGTAATTGTTTTTTGGAGCTTTTACACAAATACACACGACTTTAACTTTCAGAATCCGACCGCAAGCCAAGTTCTTATACTTATTCATAAACACTGAATCTTGTCATATATGATTCCAAAACCGCTAGCCAAGCTTTGTAATGGTTTCCAAATCTTTATAGTTGGAAGAGAAGTTCTATAACTGTTTTTTGGAGCTTGTACTAAATAACACACAAGTTTAGCTATAAGAATCGGACTGAAAGCCTTGTTCTTATACTCAATCATAAACAAGGGATCCTGTTATATTTGACTCCAAAACCGATAGCCATGCTTTGTAATGGTTCCCAAAGCTTTATGGATGGGGGAGAAGTTCTATAAGAGTTTTTTGGAGCTTCATTCTACACAAATACACACGACTTTAGCTTTCAGAATCCGAACACAAGCCTAATTCCTATATTTATTCATAAACACTGGATCTTGTCATATATGACTCGAAAACCGCTAGCCAAGCATTGTAATGGTTCCCAAATATTTGTAGGTGGAGGAGAAGTTCTATAAGTGTTTTTTGGAGCTTGTACTAAATCACAAATGTGTTTAGCTATAAGAATCCGACTGAAAGCCTTGTTCTTATACTCAATCATAAACATTGGTTCTTTTCATATTTGACTTTAAAACCGCTAGCCAAACATTGTAATGGTTCCCAAATCTTTGTAGGTGGAGGAGAAGTTCTATAAGTGTTTTTTGGAGCTTGTACTAAAATCACACACGAGTTTACTATAAGAATCCGACTGAAAGCCTTGTTCTTATACTCAATCATAAACAAGGGATCCTGTTATATTTGACTCCAAAACTGCTAGCCAAGCTTTGTAATGTTTCCCAAAGCTTTTTTGCTGGGGGGAGAAGTTCTATAAGAGTTTTTTGGAGCTTCTACACAAACACACACGACTTGAAGTTTCAGAATCCGACCGCAAGCCTTGTTCTTATTCTTATTCAAAAAATCTAGATCTTGTCATATATGACTCCAAAACCGCTAGCCAAGCATGGTAATGTTTCCCTAATCTTTGTAGGTGGAGGAGAAGTTCTATAAGTGTTTTTTTGGAGCTTGTATTAAATCACACACGAGTTTAGCTATAAGAATCCGACTGAAAGCATTGTTCTTATACTCAATCATAGACAAGGGATCATGTTATATTGACTCCAAAACCGGTAGCCAAGCTTTGTAATGGTTCCCAAAGCGTTATGGCTGGGGGAGAAGTTCTATAAGTGTTTTTTTGAGCTTCTACACAAACACACACGACTTTAACTTTCAGAATCCACCCGCAAGCCTAGTTCTTATACTTATTAATAAACACTGGATCTTGTCATATATGACTCTAAAACCGCTAGCCAAGCATATGGTTTCCAAATATTTGTAGGTGGATGAGAAGTTCTATAAGTGTTTTTTGGGGCTTGTACTAAATAACACACGAGTTTAGCTATAAGAATCCGACTGAAAGCCTTGTTCTTATACTCAATCATAAACAAGTGATCCTGTTATATTTGACTCCAAAATCGCTAGCCAAGCTTTGTAATGGTACCCAAAGCTTTATGGCTGGGGGAGAAGTTCTATAAGAGTTTTTTGGAGCTTCTACACAAACACACACGACTTTAACTTTCAGAATCCGACCGCAAGCCTAGTTCTTATACTTATTCATACACACTAGATCTTGTTATATATGACGCCAAAACCGCTAGTCAAGCATTGTAATGTTTCCCAAATCTTTGTTGGTGGAGGAGAAGTTCTATAAGTGTTTTTTGGAGCTTGTACTAAATCACACACAAGTGTAGCTATAAGAATCGGACTGAAAGCCTTGTTCTTATACTCAATCATAAACGAGGGATCCTAACATATTTGCCTCCAACAGTGCTAGCCAAGCTTTATAATGGTTCCCAAAGCTTAATGGCTGGGGGAGAAGTTCTATAAGAATTTTTTGGAGCTTCTACACAAACACATACGACTTTAACTTTCAGAATCCGACCTCAAGCCTTGTTCTTATACTTATTCATAAACACTGGATCTTGTCATATATGACTCCAAAACCGCTAGCCAAACATTGTAATGGTTCCCACATATTTGTAAGTGGAGGAGAAGTTCTATAAGTCTTTTTTCGAGCTTGTACTAAATCAAACACATGAGTTTAGCTAGAAGAATCCTACTAAAAGTCTTGTTATTATACTCAATCATAAACACAGGTTCTTTTCATATTTGACTTTAAAACCGCTAGCCAGGCATTGTAATGGTTCCCAAATCTTTGTAGGTGAAGGAGAAGTTCTATAAGTGTTTTTTGGACCTTGTACTAAATCACACAGGAGTTTACTATAAGAATCCGACCGAAAGCCTTGTTCTTATACTCAATCGTAAATTAGGGATCCTGTTATATCTGCCTCCAACAGTGCTAGCCAAGCTTTATAATGGTTTCCAAAGCTTAATGGCTGGGGGAGAAGTTCTATAAGAATTTCGGGAGCTTCTACACATACACATTCGACTTTAACTTTCAGAATCCGACCGCAAGCCTAGTTCTTATACTTATTCATAAACACTGGATCTTGTCATATATGACTCCAAAACCGCTAGCCAAACATTGTAATGGTTCCAAATATTTGTAGGTGGAGGAGAAGTTCTATAAGTCTTTTTCGGAGCTTGTACTAAATCACACAAGAGTTTAGCAATAAGAATCCTACTGAAAGTCTTGTTATTATACTCAATCATAAACACATGTTCTATTCATATTTGACTTTAAATCCGCTATCCAAGCATTGTAATGGTTCCCAAATCTTTGTAGGTGGAGGAGAAGTTCTATAAATGTTTTTTGGACCTTGTACTAAATCACACATGAGTTTACTATAAGAATCCGACCGAAAGCCTTGTTCTTATACTCAATCATAAATAAGGGATCCTGTTATATTTGACTCCAAAACAGCTAGCCAATCTTTGTAATGGTTCCCAAAGCTCTCTGGATGGGGGAGAAGTTCTATAAGTGTTTTTTGGAGCTTCTACACAAATACACACGACTTTAACTTTCAGAATCCGACCGCAAGCCTAGTTCTTATACTTATTCATAAACACTGAATCTTGTCATATATGATTCCAAAACCGCTAGCCACGCATTGTAATGGTTTCCAAATCTTTATAGTTGGAAGAGAAGTTCTATAATTGTTTTTTGGAGCTTGTACTAAATAACACACAAGTTTAGCTATAAGAATCGGACTGAAAGCCTTGTTCTTATACTCAATCATAAACAAGGGATCCTGTTATATTTGACTCCAAAACCGATAGCCATGCTTTGTAATGGTTCCCAAAGCTTTATGGATGGGGGAGAAGTTCTATAAGAGTTTTTTGGAGCTTCATTCTACACAAATACACACGACTTTAGCTTTCAGAATTCGAACGCAAGCCTAGTTCCTATATTTATTCATAAACACTGGATCTTGTCATATATGACTCGAAAACCGCTAGCCAAGCATTGTAATGGTTCCCAAATAGTTGTAGGTGGAGGAGAAGTTCTATAAGTGTTTTTTGGAGCTTGTACTAAATCACAAATGTGTTTAGCTATAAGAATCCGACTGAAAGCCTTGTTCTTATACTCAATCATAAACATTGGTTCTTTTCATATTTGACTTTAAAACCGCTAGCCAAACATTGTAATGGTTCCCAAATCTTTGTAGGTGGAGGAGAAGTTCTATAAGTGTTTTTTGGAGCTTGTACTAAATCACACACGAGTTTACTATATGAATCCGACTGAAAGCCTTGTTCTTATACTCAATCATAAACAAGGGATCCTGTTGTATTTGACTCCAAAACTGCTAGCCAAGCTTTGTAATGGTTCCCAAAGCTTTTTTGCTGGGGGAGAAGTTCTATAATTGTTTTTTGGAGCTTCTACACAAACACACACGACTTGAAGTTTCAGAATCCGACCGCAAGCCTTGTTCTTATTCTTATTCAAAAAATCCAGATCTTGTCATATATGACTCCAAAACCGCTAGCCAAGCATGGTAATGTTTCCCTAATATTTGTAGGTGGAGGAGAAGTTCTATAAGTGTTTTTTTGGAGCTTGTATTAAATCACACACGAGTTTAGCTATAAGAACCCGACTGAAAGCATTGTTCTTATACTCAATCATAGACAAGGGATCCTGTTATATTGACTCCAAAACCGGTAGCCAAGCTTTGTAATGGTTCCCAAAGCGTTATGGCTGGGGGGAGAAGTTCTATAAGTGTTTTTTTGAGCTTCTACACAAACACACACGACTTTAACTTTCAGAATCCACCCGCAAGCCTAGTTCTTATACTTATTAATAAACACTGGATCTTGTCATATATGACTCTAAAACCGCTAGCCAAGCATATGGTTTCCAAATATTTGTAGGTGGATGAGAAGTTCTATAAGTGTTTTTTGGGGCTTGTACTAAATAACACACGAGTTTAGCTATAAGAATCCGACTGAAAGCCTTGTTCTTATACTCAATCATAAACAAGGGATCCTGTTATATTTGACTCCAAAACTGCTAGCCAAGCTTTGTAATGGTTCCCAAAGCTTGTTTGCTGGGGGAGAAGTTCTATAAGAGTTTTTTGGAGCTTCTACACAAACACACACGACTTGAAGTTTCAGAATCCGACCGCAAGCCTTGTTCTTATTCTTATTCAAAAAATCTAGATCTTGTCATATATAACTCCAAAACCGCTAGCCAAGCATGGTAATGTTTCCCTAATATTTGTAGGTGGAGGAGAAGTTCTATAAGTGTTTTTTTGGAGCTTGTATTAAATCACACACGAGTTTAGCTATAAGAACCCGACTGAAAGCATTGTTCTTATACTCAATCATAGACAAGGGATCTTGTTATATTGACTCCAAAACCGGTAGCTAAGCTTTGTAATGGTTCCCAAGCGTTATGGCTGGGGGGAGAAGTTCTAAACAATCCGATCGCAAGCCTAGTTCTTATACTCAATCATAAACACTGGATCTTGTCATATATGACTCCGCAACCGCTAGCCAAGCATTGTAATGGTTCCCAAATATTTGTAGGTGGAGGAGAAGTTCTATAAGTCTTTTTTGGAGCTCGTACTAAATCACACACGAGTTTACTATAATAATCCGACTGAAAGGCTTGTTCTTATACTCAATCATAAACAAGGGATCCTGTTATATTTCACACCAAAACAGCTAGCCAATCTTTATAATGGTTCCCAAAGCTCTATGGATGGGGGAGAAGTTCTATAAGAGTTTTTTGGAACTTCTACACAAATACACACGACTTTAACTTTCAGAATCCGACCGCAAGCCTAGTTCTTATACTTATTTATACACACTAGATCTTGTCATATATGACGCCAAAACCGCTAGCCAAGCATTGTAATGTTTCCCAAATGTTTGTAGGTGGAGGAGAAGTTATAAGTGTTTTATTGGAGCTTTTACTAAATCACACACGATTTTAACTATAAGAATCCGACTAAAAGCCTTGTTCTTATACTCAATCATAGACAAGGGATCCTGTCATATTTGACTCCAAAACTGCTAGCCATGCTATGTAATGGTTCCCAAAGCTTTATGGATGGGGGAGAAGTTCTATAAGAGTTTTTTGGAGCTTCTACACAAACACACACGAATTTAGCTTTCAGAATCTAAACGCAAGCCTAGTTCCTATATTTATTCATAAACACTGGATCTTGTCATATATGACTCTAAAACCGCTAGCCAAACATTGTAATGGTTCCCAAATATTTGTGGGTGGAGGAGAAGTTCTATAAGTGTTTTTTGGTGCTTGTACTAAATCACACACGAGTTTAGCTATAAGAATCCGACTGAAAGTCTTGTTCTTATACTCAATCGTAAACATAGGTTCTTTTCATATTTGACTTTAAAACCGCTAGCCAAGCATTGTAATGGTTCCCAAATCTTTGTAGGTGAAGGAGAAGTTCTATAAGTGTTTTTTGGAGCTTGAACTAAATCAACCATGAGTTTAGTATAAGAATCTGACTGAAAGCCTTGTTCTTATACTCAATCATAAACAAGGGATCCTGTTATATTTAACTCCAAAACCGCTAGCCAAGCTTTGTAATGGTTCCCAAAGCTTTATGGCTGGGGGAGAAGTTCTATAAGAGTTTTTTGGAGCTTCTACACAAACACACACGACTTTAAGTTTCAGAATCCGACCGCAAGCCTAGTTCTTATACTTATTCATAAACACTGGATCTTGTCATATATGACTCCAAAACCGCTAGCCAAACATTGTAATGGTTCCAAATATTTGTAGGTGGAGGAGAAGTTCTATAAGTCTTTTTCAGAGCTTGTACTAAATCACACAAGAGTTTAGCTATAAGAATCCTACTGAAAGTCTTGTTATTATACTCAATCATAAACACATGTTCTATTCATATTTGACTTTAAACCCGCTATCCAAGCATTGTAATGGTTCCCAAATCTTTGTACTAATTCACACACAAGTTTAGCTATAAGAATCCGACTAAAAGCCTTGTTCTTAAACTCAATCATAAACAAGGGATCGTGTTATATTTGACTCCAAAACCACTAGCCCAGCTTTGTAATGGTTCCCAAAGCTTTATTGCTGGGGGAGAAGTTTTATAAGATTTTTTTGGAGCTTCTACACAAAAACACACGACTTTAACTTTCAGAATCCGACCGCAAGCCTAGTTATTATACTTGATCATAAACACTAGATCTTGTCATATATGACTCCAAAACCGCTAGCCAAGCATTGTAATGTTTCCAAAATTATTGTAGTTGGAGGAGAAGTTCTATAAGTGTTTTTTGGAGCTTGTACTAAATCAAACACAAGTTTAGCGCTATAAGAAACTCATAGGGACTTCGTCCTGACATACAAAACTTAGGAAAGCCATAATAAGCTTGTGTAGGGTTTTTGGAGTCCAATATGACAAGATTGGTGTGTATTATTGAGTATAAGAAAGTGAAATGCAACCCAGATCCTGGATGCTAAAGTAGAGTAGATGCAAAACAAAAAAACTCATAGGGACTTCGTCCTCACATACAAAACTTAGGAAAGCCATAATAAGCTTGTGTAGGGTTTTTGGAGTCCAATATGACAAGATTGGTGTGTATGATTGAGTATAAGAAAGTGAAATGCAACCCGGATCCTGGCTGCTAAAGTAGAGTAGATGCAAAACAAAAAAACTCATAGAGACTTCGTCCTCACATACAAAACTTAGGAAAGCCATAATATGCTTGTGTAGGATTTTTGGAGTCCAATATGACAAGATTGTTGTGTATGATTTGAGTATAAGAAAGTAAAATGCAACCCGGATACTGGCTGCTAAAGTAGAGTAGATGCAAAACAAAAAAACTCATAGGGACTTCGTACTCACTTACAAAACTTCGGGAAGCCATAACAAGCTTGTGTAGGATTCTTGGAGTCCGATATGACAAGATTGGTGTGTATGACTGAGTATATGAAAGAGAAATGCAACCCTGATCCTGGCTGCTAAAGTGTAGATGTAAAACAAAAAAACTCATAGGGACTTCGTCCTCACATACAAAACTTAGGAAAGCCATAATAAGCTTGTGTAGGGTTTTTGGAGTCCAATATGACAAGATTGGTTTGTATGATTGAGTATAAGAAAGTAAAATGCAACCCGGATCCTGGCAGCTAAAGTAGAGTAGATGCAAAACAAAAAAACTCATAGGGACTTCGTCCTCACTTACAAAACTTAGAGAAGTCATAACAAGCTTGTGTAGGATTCTTGGAGTCTAATATGACAAGATTGGTGTGTATGACTGAGTATAAGAAATAGAAATGCAACCCGGATCCTGGCTGCTAAAGTAGAGAAGATGCAAAACAAAAAACTCATAGGGACTTCGTCCTCACATACAAAACTTAGGAAAGCCATAATAAGCTTGTGTGAGGTTTTTAGAGTCCAATATGACAAGATTGGTGTGTATGATTGAGTATAAGAAAGCGAAATGCAACCCGGATCCTGGCTGCTAAAGTAGAGTAGATGCAAAACAAAAAAACTCATAGGGACTTCGTACTCACTTACAAAACTTAGGAAAGCCATAATAGGCTTGTGTAGGGTTTTTGGAGTCCAATATGACAAGATTGGTTTGTATGATTGAGTATAAGAAAGTGAAATGCAACCCAGATCCTGGCTGCTAAAGTAGAGTAGATGCAAAACAAAAAAAACTCATAGGGACTTCGTCCTCACATACAAAACTTAGGAAAGCCATAATAAGCTTGTGTAGGGTTTTTGGAGTCCAATATGACAAGATTGGTGTGTATGATTGAGTATAAAAAAGTGAAATGCAACCCGGATCCTGGCTGCTAAAGTAGAGTAGATGCAAAACAAAAAAACTCATAGGGACTTCGTCCTCACTTACAAAACTTAGGAAAGCCATAATAGGCTTGTGTAGGGTTTTTGGAATCCAATATGACAAGATTGTTGTGTATGATTTGAGTATAAGAAAGTAAAATGCAACCCGGATCCTGGCTGATGAAGTAGAGTAGATGCAAAACAAAAAAACTCATAGGGACTTCGTACTCACTTACAAAACTTCGGGAAGCCATAACAAGCTTGTGTAGGATTCTTGGAGTCCGATATGCCAAGATTGGTATGTATGACTGAGTATATGAAAGAGAAATGCAACCCTGATCCTGGCTGCTAAAGTAGAGTAGAT
>NW_003302550.1:17175326-17177411 GCF_000004255.2 Arabidopsis lyrata subsp. lyrata | reverse complement strand
TTTGTATGATTGAGTATAAGAAAGTGAAATGCAACCCGGATCCTAGCTGCTAAAGTAGAGTAGATGCAAAACAAAAGAACTCATAGGGACTTCGTCCTCACATACAAAACTTAGGAAAGCCATAATAAGCTTGTGTAGGGTTTTTGGAGTCCAATATGACAAGATTGGTGTGTATGATTGAGTATAAGAAAGTGAAATGCAACCCAGATCCTGGCTGCTAAAGTAGAGTAGATGCAAAACAAAAAAACTCATAGGGACTTCGTCCTCACATACAAAACTTAGGAAAGCCATAATAAGCTTGTGTAGGGTTTTTGGAGTCCAATATGACAAGATTGGTGTGTATGATTGAGTATAAGAAAGTGAAATGCAACCCGGATCCTGGCTGCTAAAGTAGAGTAGATGCAAAACAAAAAAACTCATAGAGACTTCGTCCTCACTTACAAAACTTAGGAAAGCCATAATAAGCTTGTGTAGGGTTTTTGGAGTCCAATATGACAAGATTGTTGTGTATGATTTGAGTATAAGAAAGTAAAATGCAACCCGGATCCTGGCTGCTAAAGTAGAGTAGATGCAAAACAAAAAAACTCATAGGGACTTCGTACTCACTTACAAAACTTCGGGAAGCCATAACAAGCTTGTGTAGGATTCTTGGAGTCCGATATGACAAGATTGGTGTGTATGACTGAGTATATGAAAGAGAAATGCAACCCTGATCCTGGCTGCTAAAGTAGAGTAGATGTAAAACAAAAAAACTCATAGGGACTTCGTCCTCACATACAAAACTTAGGAAAGCCATAATAAGCTTGTGTAGGGTTTTTGGAGTCCAATATGACAAGATTGGTGTGTATGATTGAGTATAAGAAAGTGAAATGCAACCCAGATCCTGGCTGCTAAAGTAGAGTAGATGCAAAACAAAAAAACTCATAGGGACTTCGTCCTCACATACAAAACTTAGGAAAGCCATAATAAGCTTGTGTAGGGTTTTTGGAGTCCAATATGACAAGATTGGTGTGTATGATTGAGTATAAGAAAGTGAAATGCAACCCGGATCCTGGCTGCTAAAGTAGAGTAGATGCAAAACAAAAAAACTCATAGAGACTTCGTCCTCACTTACAAAACTTAGGAAAGCCATAATAAGCTTGTGTAGGGTTTTTGGAGTCCAATATGACAAGATTGGTGTGTATGATTGAGTATAAGAAAGTGAAATGCAACCCGGATCCTGGCTGCTAAAGTAGAGTAGATGCAAAACAAAAAAACTCATAGGGACTTCGTACTCACTTACAAAACTTAGGAAAGCCATAATAAGCTTGTGTAGGGTTTTTGGAGTCCAATATGACAAGATTGTTGTGTATGATTTGAGTATAAGAAAGTAAAATGCAACCCGGATCCTGGCTGCTAAAGTAGAGTAGATGCAAAACAAAAAAACTCATAGGGATTTCGTACTCACTTACAAAACTTCGGGAAGCCATAACAAGCTTGTGTAGGATTCTTGGAGTCCGATATGACAAGATTGGTGTGTATGACTGAGTATATGAAAGAGAAATGCAACCCTGATCCTGGCTGCTAAAGTAGAGTAGATGTCAAACAAAAAAACTCATAGGGACTTCGTCCTCACATACAAAACTTAGGAAAGCCATAATAAGCTTGTGTAGGGTTTTTGGAGTCCAATATGACAAGATTGGTGTGTATGATTGAGTATAAGAAAGCGAAATGCAACCCGGATCCTGGCTGCTAAAGTACAGTAGATGCAAAACAAAAAAACTTATAGAGACTTCGTCCTCACTTACAAAATTTAGGAAAGCCATAATAAGCTTGTGTAGGGTTTTTGGAGTCCAATTTGACAAGATTGTTGTGTATGATTTGAGTATAAGAAAGTAAAATGCAACCCGGATCCTAGCTGCTAAAGTAGAGTAGATGCAAAACAAAAAAAACTCATAGGGACTTCGTACTCACTTACAAAACTTCGGGAAGCCATAACAAGCTTGTGTACGATTCTCGGAGTCCGATATGACAAGATTGGTGTGTATGACTGAGTATATGAAAGAGAAATGCAACCCTGATCTTGGCTGCTAAAGTAGAGGTGAT
>NW_003302550.1:17136634-17142273 GCF_000004255.2 Arabidopsis lyrata subsp. lyrata | reverse complement strand
CGGATCCTGGCTGCTTAAGTAGAGTAGATGCAAAACAAAAAAAACTCATAGGGACTTCGTACTCACTTACAAAACTTCGGGAAGCCATAACAAGCTTGTGTAGGATTCTTGGAGTCCGATATGACAAGATTGGTGTGTATGACTGAGTATATGAAAGAGAAATGCAACCCTGATCCTGCCTGCTAAAGTAGAGTAGATGTAAAAAAAAAAAATCATAGGGACTTCGTCCTCACATACAAAACTTAGGAAAGCCATAATAAACTGGTGTAGGGTTTTTGGAGTCCAATATGACGAGATTGGTTTGTATGATTGAGTATAAGAAAGTGAAATGCAACCCAGATCCTGGCTGCTCAAGTAGAGTAGATGCAAAACAAAAAAACTCATAGGGACCTCGTCCTCACATACAAAACTTAGGAAAGCGATAATAAGCTTGTGTAGGGTTTTTCGAGTCCAATATGACAAGATTGTTGTGTATGATTGAGTATAAGAAAGTGAAATGCAACCCGGATCCTGGCTGCTAAAGTAGAGTAGATACAAAACAAAAAAGCTCATAGGGACTTCTTCCTCACATACAAAACTTAGGAAAGCCATAATAAGCTTGTGTAGAGTTTTTGGAGTCCAATATGACAAGATTGTTGTGTATGATTGAGTATAAGAAAGTGAAATGCAACCCGGATCCTAGCTGCTAAAGTAGAATAGATGCAAAACAAAAGAACTCATAGGGACTTCGTCCTCACATACAAAACTTAGGAAAGCCATAATAAGCTTGTGTAGGGTTTTTGGAGTCCAATATGACAAGATTGGTGTGTATGATTGAGTGTAAGAAAGTGAAATGCAACCCAGATCCTGGCTGCTAAAGTAGAGTAGATGCAAAACAAAAAAACTCATAGGGACTTCGTCCTCACATACAAAACTTAGGAAAGCCATAATAAGCTTGTGTAGGGTTTTTGGAGTCCATTATGACAAGATTGGTGTGTATGATTGAGTATAAGAAAGTGAAATGCAACCCGGATCCTGGCTGCTAAAGTAGAGTAGATGCAAAACAAAAAAACTCATAGAGACTTCGTACTCACTTACAAAACTTCGGGAAGCCATAACAAGCTTGTGTAGGGTTTTCGGAGTCCAATATGACAAGATTGTTGTGTATGATTTGAGTATAAGAAAGTAAAATGCAACCCGGATCCTGGCTGCTAAAGTAGAGTAGATGCAAAACAAAAAAACTCATAGGGACTTCGTACTCACTTACAAAACTTCGGGAAGCCATAACAAGCTTGTGTAAGATTCTTGGAGTCCGATATGACAAGATTGGTGTGTATGACTGAGTATATGAAAGAGAAATGCAACCCTGATCCTGGCTGCTAAAGTAGAGTAGATGTAAAACAAAAAAACTCATAGGGACTTCGTCCTCACATACAAAACTTAGGAAAGCCATAATAAGCTTGTGTAGGGTTTTTGGAGTCCAATATGACAAGATTGGTGTGTATGATTGAGTATAAGAAAGCGAAATGCAACCCGGATCCTGGCTGCTAAAGTAGAGTAGATGCAAAACAAAAAAACTCATAGAGACTTCGTCCTCACTTATAAAACTTAGGAAAGCCATAATAAGCTTGTGTAGGGTTTTTGGAGTCCAATATGACAAGATTGTTGTGTATGATTTGAGTATAAGAAAGTAAAATGCAACCCGGATCCTGGCTGCTAAAGTAGAGTAGATGCAAAACAAAAAAACTCATAGGGACTTCGTACTCACTTACAAAACTTCGGGAAGCCATAACAAGCTTGTGTAGGATTCTTGGAGTCCGATATGACAAGATTGGTGTGTATGACTGAGTATATGAAAGAGAAATGCAACCCTGATCCTGGCTGCTAAAGTAGAGTAGATGTAAAACAAAAAAACTCATAGGGACTTCGTCCTCACATACAAAACTTAGGAAAGCCATAATAAACTTGTGTAGGGTTTTTGGAGTCCAATATGACGAGATTGGTTTGTATGATTGAGTATAAGAAAGTGAAATGCAACCCAGATCCTGGCTGCTCAAGTAGAGTAGATGCAAAACAAAAAAACTCATAGGGACTTCGTCCTCACATACAAAACTTAGGAAAGCGATAATAAGCTTGTGTAGGGTTTTTGGAGTCCAATATGACAAGATTGTTGTGTATGATTGAGTATAAAAAAGTGAAATGCAACCCGGATCCTGGCTGCTAAAGTAGAGTAGATGCAAAACAAAAAAACTCATAGGGACTTCTTCCTCACATACAAAACTTAGGAAAGCCATAATAAGCTTGTGTAGGGTTTTTGGAGTCCAATATGACAAGATTGTTGTGTATGATTGAGTATAAGAAAGTGAAATGTAACCCGGATCCTGGCTGCTAAAGTAGAGTAGATGCAAAACAAAAAAACTCATAGGGACTTCGTCCTCACATACAAAACTTAGGAAAGCCATAATAAGCTTGATATGATCTTGGTCGAAGATCTATGTCCCTTGAATACACTTCGTGAGGTTGAACGAAAACAGCTTGCGGATTGACTGTTTTAGAGAGGTGGAGATCGAGTAGGCGATCTGGTGGATGTGTTCGAGTGGTCTGGTGAGTGTACTCGAGTGGTCTGGTGAGTGTACTCGAGTAGGTCTGTTCGAGTGGATCTGGTGGAGTGAAACGAGTGATCTGGTGAGTGTACTCGAGTGGTCTGGTTAGTGTACTCGAGTAGGTCTGTTCGAGTGGATCTGGTGGAGTGAAACGAGTGAGATCGAGTGGTGAAGAAGATGAGGGGTCGAATAGAACTTCCAAAGGCTGCGGGATTCCTTTGAACTTCCAGACTTGATTCTGCTTGGATATGACACACCAAGAGCAGTTTCAAGATGAGATCTTGATATTACACACACAAACTCAAGATCAAACGAATTCAGAAAGAGTTTTTGATAAGAAAATGTTTGATGTCGTTTACAATAGAGGAGAACCGAATATAAAGAAGAAGAAGAGAGTCTAGGGAGATGAAAGGTCGTCCTAGGGAAAGAAAACACATTAAAACACACAAAGACTGAAGTAAAACGAAAATGGGCTTCTCCTTTGGTAATGGGCCTCGAGACAACAATGGGCTGTGGTAAAGAGTGTGTGGGCTTGCCTCATTAAAAACCTCTCTTGGAAAACCCATTGGGACAAAACCAAGAGGAAGGAAAAAGAGTACAAGTCACACACCTCCATTGTTGTCGCTTAAACGGCTTGAATCACAATCAGTGTGGTTGGACAAGCTTTTGGTTTAAGGCTGCCCTGAATTTGATGTAGAAGTGTTGTGATGGCTTGATTTAGTAGCCTCGTCTTTGATCTTGTCATGGGACCATCAGAAACATGCAACGCTACATCCTCTTTAGCTCCATTTGCTCCATCTCCAAGCTGCTCCTTTGCTCCAAGCTCCTCAGGTTCAAGCAGCTCCATATCTCCATTGTTCGAGCTATCCATGATCACATCATCCCCTCCCTCTTGAAAAAGATTTGTCCTCAAATCTGCTTCTTCTGCAACAAAAGGGATTAAGTTAGAAAAGTTGAAACTTATGCTCAGATTATACTTACCTTGCAAGCTTTGGTCATAAGCTTTTTCTCTGGCTGGCTCAAAGATCTGAAATGGAAAATTGCTTCTTGGCGTCAGCTGGATCTGTTTGTTGTTTGGAAAACACTTCATTTGAATCCAGAAACATCCACCAGGGTCAAAGATCATTCTGCATTGCCTCTTGCTTCCTTGCCATTCATCCTGCTCATTTCTCAACTGCTCGCATGGATCATAATCAACTTGAACAGTAAACCTCATTAGCCACAAGTTAAATAGCCACGTTTCTGGTGCATGAGCTTTCATTCCTTCACTTTGTATAACCTGCGCTTTCACCACAGAGACTCGAAAAACAGGATCATAGGTGCAAAAGGTATACTTCTTGACTTTAGCAAATAGTTTCTTACTTAGATCATCTAAATAAGATTTCAGATACTTAGCTTGCTCATCAAAGATTTGGTTATAGACTAGAATATCAAAACCTTCAGTGAATGGATAGGAAACAGAAAAAGCCTCTTCAGTTTTAACGTATGAAATGCAATAGGCTATCTTAGAGTGATTATCAAACACAAACACAGAATCATTCAAGAAACAGTTAAGCTCAAACAGTTTAATTTTATCAAGCATAAATCCTTTAGTTCTATATGTAAATTTATCATAAGGATGAAATACATGTTTAATTCCATCATGAGAATCGTAAGACTCTTTAGCCTGCTCAAAATCTAGAAACCTATCATATGGTATAGCAAGAAATTCATACCTTTGAGTCGTTGTATCAGTTACAACATGTTTCTTACCTTGTTTGCTCTAAATGATATAAAGAAAGGTCTTACTGGATTCTCCTGATTCATCAAGGAATTGATGTTCAAGTCCAAAGAATGGTGGTAATCCTCCTGGGTTGTTTTCTTCAAATTCCTGCAAGAGACACTTGATTTTGCTAGGTATGACCTGCTCAGGATTAGTTAGACTCATAAGAGTCTCTTTATAAACGAACAATTGCTTAGGCTTTTGAAAACCACTTCCCTTTTCCCTTTTGTCGGTGATCAGGTAGTTGGATTGAGGCTGATGCACATCTGGTGGTTTTTCTTTGATTGCCATTTCTCTTATGTGCTTATGCTTCTCCAAAGCTCCTGTTCCTTTTTGAACACTCATGGGACAGAACAAGTGCATTATACTTGAAGTAGAGAGTTCAAAAACATAATCTTTCAAAGTAGGTTTGCAAAGCACATTCAGCGGATTTGATTCACTCAACTTGTTTTTCAATTCAGAAAAGGTTTTAACCAATGCATATCCAATTTTAGTTCTAAACAGCTCAAATGCATTATTACACAAAGAAACTCTAAAAGAAGAGTTAAATTCACGAAATTCATCAAACAGAAAACTTTTCGGCTTAAAGAACTTTTCAAGTCTGATTGTTACAAAAGTTGGAATCATTCTTTCAAACACAGATTTTGAAACACAAAATTCTTTCACATTTTCTAAACCAAAACTTTTTTCATCTAGAGCAGAAACTAACACAAACAAATTAGTTTCCTTACAGTGCTTTAGTTTGCATCCATTTGCCTTAAGGATTGGTTCTGGAACGAAGTCGAGTGGCTGCTCCAAGTGACTAACTGAAGGAAAACTCCTTGGTGTTTCTTCTTGTGATTTATCTTCTACGACCTGTGAAACAGTAACAATACTACTCGGATGCACCGGTTCTAATTGGATTAGTGTTTCACAAGCTTGATTATTTTCAAGCACAAAATCAGGTTTCTTAGACAGATCACACGTATCTTTCATAATTTCAGTAGGAAGAGGAAACTTAGCTGTTTCTAAGGGAGAAGGAAGAGCACACTTAGCTTTCTTGGGTTTGTTATAAGGGTTGAGAATCTTGAGAACTTCTTCTTTAAATTGTTCTTCTGCTATGGAGTTGCTCCTAGTGCTTTCCTTTTGTTCCTTGGGAGCTAAGCTCTTCTTATGATGATCAGATCTCTCTTTAGTAGCAAAACGTTGATGGGAGACTGGTTTCTTTTCTCTAACTGCTAACTCTTGGACTGTGGCTTTAGCTGGTGGAGTGCGGCTTGGCCGGACGACAACCCCATGAGTGGTGAGTAGTTTCT
>NW_003302550.1:17133371-17136141 GCF_000004255.2 Arabidopsis lyrata subsp. lyrata | reverse complement strand
CTTTTCGTTCACCATGTCCCCTACAATGACCAAAACAAAATAAACAAGTAAAAATGTTCCTTGTAGATCGAGTAACAACGCAAACAGAATCCTGAAAAGTCAAAAATCCTAAACAGCTTCTATTGAACCCCTAATCGAGCAAGCATGGAAGACGAATCGTTTTGTTCCTAATCACTTGATCGAGTACGTATTTAAACAGTTCAGAACGTGATCTAAACGATTTAACAAGTTTCATACAGGTCGGATAAGTATTCAAGCCTAGAACGCTGAAACAATTTCGCAAGAACAAATCAGAAGATGAAAAGTTTAGATTGATACAACCTGACACGAAGTGGCTCTGATACCACTTGATATGATCTTGGTCGAAGATCTATGTCCCTTGAATACACTTCCTGAGGTTGAACGAAAACAGCTTGCGGATTGACTATTTTAGAGAGGTGGAGATCGAGTAGGCGATCTGGTGGACGTGTTCGAGTGGTCTGGTGAGTGTACTCGAGTGGTCTGGTGAGTGTACTCGAGTAGGTCTGTTCGAGTGGATCTGGTGGAGTGAAACGAGTGATCTGGTGAGTGTACTCGAGTGGTCTGGTGAGTGTACTCGAGTAGGTCTGTTCGAGTGGATCTGGTGGAGTGAAACGAGTGAGATCGAGTGGTGAAGAAGATGAGGGGTCGAATAGAACTTCCAAAGGCTGCGGGATTCCTTTGAACTTCCAGACTTGATTCTGCTTGGATATGACACACCAAGAGCAGTTTCAAGATGAGATCGTGATATTACACACACAAACTCAAGATCAAACGAATTCAGAAAGAGTTTTTGATAAGAAAATGTTTGATGTCGTTTACAATAGAGGAGAACCAAATATAAAGAAGAAGAAGAGAGTCTAGGGAGATGAAAGGTCATCCTAGGGAAAGAAAACACATTAAAACACACAAAGACTGAAGTAAAACGAAAATAGGCTTCTCCTTTGGTAATGGGCCTCGAGACAACAATGGGCTGTGGTAAAGAGTGTGTGGGCTTGCCTCATTAAAAACCTCTCTTGGAAAACCCATTGGGACAAAACCAAGAGGAGGGAAAAAGAGTACAAGTCACACACCTCCATTGTTGTCGCTTAAACGGCTTGAATCACAACCAGTGTGGTTGGACAAGCTTTTGGTTTAAGGCTGCCCTGAATTTGATGTAGAAGTGTTGTGATGGCTTGATTTAGTAGCCTCGTCTTTGATCTTGTCATGGGACCATCAGAAACATGCAACGCTACATCCTCTTTAGCTCCATTTGCTCCATCTCCAAGCTGCTCCTTTGCTCCAAGCTCCTCAGGTTCAAGCAGCTCCATATCTCCATTGTTCGAGCTATCCATGATCACATCAAAGCTTGTGTAGGGTTTTTAGAGTCCAATATGACAAGATTGGTGTGTATGATTGAGTATAAGAAAGTGAAATGCAACCCCGATCCTGGCTGCTAAAGTAGAGTAGATGCAAAACAAAAAAACTCATAGGGACTTCGTCCTCACATACAAAACTTAGGAAAGCCATAATAAGCTTGTGTAGGGTTTTTGGAGTCCAATATGACAAGATTGGTGTGTATGATTGAGTATAAGAAAGTGAAATGCAACCCGGATCCTGGCTGCTAAAGTAGAGTAGATGCAAAACAAAAAAACTCATAGGGACTTCGTACTCACTTACAAAACTTAGGAAAGCCATAATAAGCTTGTGTAGGGTTTTTGGAGTCCAATATGACAAGATTGGTGTGTATGATTGAGTATAAAATAGTCAAATGCAACCCGGATCCTGGCTGCTAAAGTAGAGTAGATGCAAAACAAAAAATACTCATAGGGACTTCGTCCTCACATACAAAACTTAGGAAAGCCATAATAAGCTTGTATAGGGTTTTTGGAGTCCAATATGACAAGATTGGTTTGTATGATGTAGTATAAGAAAGTAAAATGCAACCCGGATCCTTGCTGCTAAAGTAGAGTAGATGCAAAACAAAAAAACTCATAGGGACTTCTTCCTCACATACAAAACTTAGGAAAGCCATAATAAGCTTGTGTAGGGTTTTTGGAGTCCAATATGACAAGATTGTTGTGTATGATTGAGTATAAGAAAGTGAAATGCAACCCGGATCCTGCCTGCTAAAGTAGAGTAGATGCTAAACTAAAAAACTCATAGGGACTTCTTCCTCACTTACAAAACTTAGGAAAGCCATAATAGGCTTGTATAAGGTTTTTGGAGTCCAATATGACAAGATTGTTGTGTACGATTGAGTATAAGAAAGTGAAATGCAACCCGGATCCTGGATGCTAAAGTAGAGTAGATGCAAAACTAAAAAATCTCATAGAGACTTCGTCCTCAGTTACAATACTTAGGAAAGCCATAATAAGCTTGTGTAGGGTTTTTGGAGTCCAATAAGACAAGATTGTTGTGTAAGATTTGAGTATAAGAAAGTAAAATGCAACCCGGATACTGGCTGCTAACGTAGAGTAGATGCAAAACAAATAAACTCCTAGGGACTTCGTACTCACTTACAAAACTTCGGGAAGCCATAACAAGCTTGTGTAGGATTCTTGGAGTCCGATATGACAAGATTGGTGTGTATGACTGAGTATATGAAAGAGAAATGCAACCCTTATCCTGGCTGCTAAAGTAGAGTAGATGCAAAACAAAAAAACTCATAGGGACTTCGTCCTCACATACAAAACTTAGGAAAGCCATAATAAGCTTGTGTAGGGTTTTTGGAGTCCAATATGACAAGATTGGTTTGTATGATTGAGTATAA
>NW_003302550.1:17108978-17133258 GCF_000004255.2 Arabidopsis lyrata subsp. lyrata | reverse complement strand
GTGTAGGGTTTTTGGAGTCCAATATGACAAGGTTGTTGTGTATGATTTGAGTATAAGAAAGTAAAATGCAACCCGGATGCTGGCTGCTAATGTAGAGTAGATGCAAAACAAAAAAACTCATAGGGACTTCGTACTCACTTACAAAACTTCGGGAAGCCATAACAAGCTTGTGTAGGATTCTTGGAGTCCGATATGACAAGATTGGTGTGTATGACTGAGTATATGAAAGTGAAATGCAACCCTTATCCTGGGTGTTAAAGTAGAGTAGATGTAAAACAAAAAAACTCATAGGGACTTCGTCCTCACATACAAAACTTAGGAAAGCCATAATAAGCTTGTGTAGGGTTTTTGGAGTCCAATATGACAAGATTGGTTTGTATGATTGAGTATAAGAAAGTAAGATGCAACCCGGATCCTGGCAGCTAAAGTAGAGTAGATGCAAAACAAAAAAACTCATAGGGACTTCGTCCTCACATACAAAGCTTAGGAAAGCCATAATAAGCTTGTGTAGGGTTTTTGGAGTCCAATATGACAAGATTGTTGTGTATGATTGAGTATAAGAAAGTGAAATGCAACCCGGATCCTGGATGCTAAAGTAGAGTAGATGCAAAACAAAAAAACTCATAGGGACTTCGTCCTCACTTACAAAACTTAGAAAAGCCATAATAGGCTTGTGTAGGGTTTTTGGAGTCCAATATGACAAGATTGTTGTGTATGATTGAGTATAAAAAAGTGAAATGCAACCCGGATCCTGGCTGCTAAAGTAGAGTAGATGCAAAACAAAAAAACTCATAGGGACTTCTTCCTCACTTACAAAACTTAGGAAAGCCATAATAGTCTTGTGTAGGGTTTTTGGAGTCCAATATGACAAGATTGTTGTGTATGATTGAGTATAAGAAAGTGAAATGCAACCCGGATCCTGGATGCTAAAGTAGAGTAGATGCAAAACAAAAAAAAACTCATAGGGACTTCGTCCTCACATAAAAAACTTAGGAAAGCCATAATAAGCTTGTGTAGGGTTTTTGGAGTCCAATATGACAAGATTGGTTTGTATGATTGAGTATAAGAAAGTAAAATGCAACCCGGATCCTGGCAGCTAAAGTAGAGTAGATGCAAAACAAAAAAACTCATAGGGACTTCTTCCTCACATACAAAACTTAGGAAAGCCATAATAAGCTTGTGTAGGGTTTTTGGAGTCCAATATGACAAGATTGTTGTGTATGATTGAGTATAAGAAAGTGAAATGCAACCCGGATCCTGGATGCTAAAGTAGAGTAGATGCAAAACAAAAAAACTCATAGGGACTTCGTCCTCACTTACAAAACTTAGAAAAGCCATAATAGGCTTGTGTAGGGTTTTTGGAGTCCAATATGACAAGATTGTTGTGTATGATTAAGTATAAAAAAGTGAAATGCAACCCGGATCCTAGCTGCTAAAGTAGAGTAGATGCAAAACAAAAAAACTCATAGGGACTTCTTCCTCACTTACAAAACTTAGGAAAGCCATAATAGGCTTGTGTAGGGTTTTTGGAGTCCAATATGACAAGATTGTTGTGTACGATTGAGTATAAGAAAGTGAAATGCAACCCGGATCCTGGATGCTAAAGTAGAGTAGATGCAAAACAAAAAAACTCATAGAGACTTCGTCCTCAGTTACAAAACTTAGGAAAGCCATAATAAGCTTGTGTAGGGTTTTTGGAGTCCAATATGACAAGATTGTTGTGTATGATTTGAGTATAAGAAAGTAAAATGCAACCCGGATACTGGCTGCTAACGTAGAGTAGATGCAAAACAAAAAAACTCATAGGGACTTCGTACTCACTTACAAAACTTCGGGAAGCCATAACAAGCTTGTGTAGGATTCTTGGAGTCCGATATGACAAGATTGGTGTGTATGACTGAGTATATGAAAGAGAAATGCAACCCTTATCCTGGCTGCTAAAGTAGAGTAGATGTAAAACAAAAAAACTCATAGGGACTTCGTCCTCACATACAAAACTTAGGAAAGCCATAATAAGCTTGTGTAGGGTTTTTGGAGTCCAATATGACAAGATTGGTTTGTATGATTGAGTATAAGAAAGTAAGATGCAACCCGGATCCTGGCAGCTAAAGTAGAGTAGATGCAAAACAAAAAAACTCATAGGGACTTCGTCCTCACATACAAAGCTTAGGAAAGCCATAATAAGCTTGTGTAGGGTTTTTGGAGTCCAATATGACAAGATTGGTGTGTATGATTGAGTATAAGAAAGAGAAATGCAACCCGGATCCTGGCTGCTAAAGTAGAGTAGATGCAAAACAAAAAAAAACTCATAGAGACTTCGTCCTCACTTACAAAACTTAGGAAAGCCATAATAAGCTTGTGTAGGGTTTTTGGAGTCCAATATGACAAGATTGTTGTGTATGATTTGAGTATAAGAAAGTAAAATGCAACCCGGATCCTGGCTGCTAAAGTAGAGTAGATGCAAAACAAAAAAATTCATAGGGACTTTGTACTCACTTACAAAACTTGGGGAAGCCATAACAAGCTTGTGTAGGATTCTTGGAGTCCGATATAACAAGATTGGCGTGTATGACTGAGTATATGAAAGAGAAATGCAACCCGGATCCTGGCTGCTAAAGTAGAGTAGATGTAAAACAAAAAAACTCATAGGGACTTCGTCCTTATTGAACCAAGTGAAGAAAAGAATCCATCCGGGTCACTTGGTGTTTTGCCGCTCGGTTATGCCAATCGGTTGCAAACCGATCGGATCCTCATTGTTCTTCTAATCGGTTTGCACGATCGGTTGTAAACTATCTTGTGCTTCTCGTCCGTACAAGCTGTGTCCGTACGATCATCTTTGGGCTGTCCGTACCATTTCAAGTTCACTCGGCCCATTGGGATCTCCAGCCTTCCTAGGCTTATCCAAAGCTTCACCAAGGTTCTAGAAGACTCTCGAATCATCTCAAGAGAGCCGTTACACTCGCAAAAGAGGAAAAGGACAAGGATTGCTTTATTTGCTTTATGACGCGTCTTCCTTGTTCTTGACCGTTGTACATATAGCATATCCCAAGGGATATTCCCTTTGTATAGCCCTTAAAAGGGAACCTTGTACTAAGCCATTTTTAGTAAGAAACAGAAATAATCTTTCCCATCTCTCAAATCTCTTTACTCTCTCTTTTGTTTACACTTTTCCGATCAAGTTCTCACCTTTTCCGATTATCTTCTTGTCCCATCGAAACCTAAAGCTCCATAATCTAACATGGTATCAGAGCCATAAGCTCCATATCCTTCATTCAACCCACCTCATTTACTTCCGCACCAAAACTCTCTCTTTTCTTTGATTTTGTTCGATGAGTTCACTCTATGATGAGATGAGTTCTCTACACTCGAAAATCATTCCGGTTATCCTCAAGGGAGGAAACTACTTACTGTGGTCACGAACCACAAGATCTGCCTTGTGTAGTCGGGGACTTTGGAATCATATCTTGAAAGAAGAGGCGCCAAAGGAGACGACTACAAGAGATGGACAAGAAATTGTTCTTGTTGATGAGGGGAAATGGTTCCAAGAAGATCAATCGGTCTTGGTCCTCCTCCGAAACTCGCTTGAGTCCTCAATACTCGAAGCTTACTCCTATTGTGAAACTCCTAAAGAGCTTTGGGATACTCTCTTTAATGTGTTTGGGAACCTCTCCAACTTGAGCCGGGTGTTCGAAGTGAAGAAGGCCATCAACGATCTCTCTCAAGGAGACATGGAGTTCACTCAACATTTCGGCAAGTTTAGGTCTCTTTGGGCGGAGCTCGAGATGCTAAGGCCTAACACCATTGATCCGGCGATCCTCAACGAAAGGCGTGAACAAGACAAGGTCTTTGGTCTCCTTCTCACCTTGAACTCCACCTACAATGATCTCATCAAGCACTTACTCCGAGCCGAGAAGCTACCTAACCTAGAAGAAGTGTGCTCTCAAATCCAAAAGGAGCAAGGATCTCTTGGTCTCTTCGGAAACAAAGGAGAGCTTGCTACAGCCAACAAAGGAGAGCTCACCACCGCCAACAAGGGAAGCTACAAGTCCGAGAACAAGAGAGGCCTAACTTGTGACCATTGCAAAAAGACGGGTCATACCAAGGAGAAGTGTTGGATTCTTCACCCCCATCTCCGACCAAGTAAATGGAAGGATCCTAAAGCTCATCAAGCAAACTGGAGCCAAGAGACTCAAGACATCTCCGGACCCGGACCCTCAACTCAAGCTAATGGTGTTGGAGCGGCAATGACGGCGTCTTCGGAGTTTGTGAAGAAATCGGACCTCGATGCTCTCATTAAGGCTCTTAAGGAGTCATCCGGTAAATCCTATCATGCTATTGCTCATACTCTAAAACCTCTTATTGTTGATTCGGGAGCCTCTCATCACATGATTAGTGATTCTAGGCTAATGAACAATATTGAACCGGCTTTAGGAAACGTGGTAATTACTAATGGGGATAAAATTCCGGTTAAAGGAATAGGTGATTTAGAGCTATTTGATAAGAAGTCTAAAGCCTTTTACATGCCAAATTTTACTTCTAACTTGCTTTCCGTTAAAAGAGCAACGACCGATTTAAATTGTTATGCGATATTTGGACCTAATGATGTTTACTTTCAGGATATTGAATCAAGTAGGGTGCTTGGTCAAGGAGTTACAAAGGATGGTCTTTATGTTCTAGAAGACACAAAGCTATCCGAACCTTTATCTTCTCATTTTAGTTCAAGTATTGTTGTTGCGAATAGTGCTATTTGGCATGCTAGACTAGGTCATCCCCATCCTCGGGCTTTAAGTTTAATGCTACCAAAAGTTTAATTTCAAAGTCTTGATTGTGAAGCTTGTATTCTTGGTAAACATTGCAAAGCTATTTTTCCTAAGTCTTCTACTATTTATGAAAGTTGCTTTGATTTAATTCATTCGGATGTGTGGACTTCACCTTGTTTATCAAGAGAAAACCAAAAATATTTTGTCACATTTATTGATGAAAAATCAAAGTATACTTGGCTTACTCTCCTTCCTTCAAAAGATCGTGTTCTTAAAGCTTTTAAAAACTTCCATACTTATGTGACTAACCAATACAATGCCAAGATTAAGATTTTTAGATCCGACAATGGTGGGGAGTATACAAGCCAAGCATTCAAGGAGCACCTAGCATCACACGGAATCATCCACCAAACAAGTTGCCCTTACACTCCTCAACAAAATGGTGTATCCGAACGCAAGAATCGATACCTAATGGAGATTGCAAGGTCCATAATGTTTCACACCAATGTTCCAAAAAGATTTTGGAGTGATGCTGTGATGACCGCGTGTTACTTGATCAATAGAACACCAACAAAGATTCTACAAGAAAAGTCTCCATTTGAGGTACTCACTAAGACTAAGCCGTCTCTTGATCACTTACGTGTGTTTGGTTGTGTTTGCTATGTCTTAGTTCCCGGAGATCAAAGGAACAAGCTCCAAGCCAAAAGCACTAAGGGAATGTTCATCGGGTATTCAACAACTCAAAAGGGCTATAAATGTTATGTACCGGAGTCAAGGAAAGTATTGGTGTCAAGAGATGTGAAGTTTGTGGAAGACAAGGGATTCTATGACAAGAAGGATTGGGAAAGTCTTAAGGATTTGTCTAGCTCACCATCGGATAGAGCTACTAACCTTCGGATTATTCTTGAGAAGCTTGGAATTGAGAACTACCAACCTTCACAAACTCAAGCTCCACATCCGCCACAAGGACAAGAGACTCAAGAACAAGAAGAAGAAAGTCTTGAGGAAGAAGTCCAAGACACTCAAAATGAAGAGAATGATCCCAACACTCAAGAAGAAGATCATATACCCGATGGTGATGGCTCCAACGAATTGAATCAAGAGGAAGAAGACACTACTCAAGAAGTGACTCAAGAAGTGATACCTTTAAGAAGAAGTGAAAGACTTCGCTTTCATCCCTCAACATGGAAAGACAAGAGAGTCTACTACAATGCCAATGCGGTAGCTCATCTAATTCAAGCCGTATGCACTCTTGCTCACCTACCCGAAGAACATCAAGTCTACCTTAGCAAAGTTGATCAACATTGGATTCCCACAACATTGAAGAAGCCATGCAACATCAAGTGTGGAGAGACGCTATAGAAGCCGAAAGACAAGCCATGATAAACAACCACACATGGGATGAAAAGGATCTACCTAGAGGAAGGAAAGCCGTGACCTCTAAATGGGTATTCACCATCAAGTATAAGAGTGATGGAGAAATTGAGAGGTACAAGGCTAGACTTGTAGCAAGAGGCTTTACTCAAAAATATGGAGAAGACTACCTTGATACTTTCGCCCCGGTGGCCAAACTTCACACGGTTCGAGTGGTTCTTTCATTGGCTACTAACTTGGAATGGGATCTTTGGCAAATGGATGTCAAGAATGCATTCCTTCAAGGAGAATTAGAGGAAGAAGTGTATATGAGACCACCACCGGGTCTAGAAGATAAAGAAGCACCCGGGAAAGTTCTCAAGCTCAACAAAGCAATCTATGGCCTTAAGCAATCTCCGAGAGCTTGGTATCACATGCTTAGCACCACACTTCTAGGGAGAGGATTCAAGAGATCCGAAGCTGACCATACACTCTTCACTCTCCCTAGCCAAGAAGGTATAGTAGTCATTCTCGTTTATGTAGATGATATTATCATCTCCGGGAATGACAAGGTTGGTATTCAAAATACTAAAGATTTCCTTAAAAGTGTCTTTGATATTAAAGATCTTGGAGAACTAAAATACTTTCTTGGGATAGAAGTATGTAGATCAAAGGAGGGTCTCTTCTTATCTCAATGAAAGTATACTCTTGATCTTCTTGATGAAGTAGGTAAGCTTGGCGCTAAACCAACAAAGACTCCCTTGGAAGATGACTACAAAGCTAGACGAAAGGGGGAGCATGATAACAAGCCTTTCGAAGATCCTACCAAGTATCGGAGGCTAGTAGGTAAGCTCATCTATTTAACCATCACTAGGCCTGATATTTGCTTTGCCGTGAATGTAGTGAGCAAACAAATGCAAGCTCCAACTCAACACCATTGGAATATGGTGAACCGCATCCTCAAGTATCTCAAAGGCGCTCCGGGTCAAGGCATTTGGATGGGATGCAATAGGAACACGGAGCTTGTTGGGTATTGTGATGCGGATTACGCCGGAGACAAGAATGATAGAAGATCAACAACCGGCTATTGTACTTTCATTGGTGGAAATCTAGTGACTTGGAGAAGCAAGAAGCAAAAGGTGGTGTCTCTTTCAAGTGCCGAAGCTGAGTACCGGGCCATGAGAAAGCTTACTACGGAGCTAATGTGGCTAAAGGCTCTCCTCAAAGACTTTGGTATAGACACGCCTCAACCAATCACCATGCATTGTGACAACCAAGCCGCCATTCACATAGCAACCAACTCGGTGTTTCATGAGAGAACGAAGCACATTGAAGTCGATTGCCACAAAGTCCGAGAGCAAATCCAACTTGGAGTCATCTTGCCACATTATACCGAAAGTGAAGAACAATTGGCTGACATCTTCACCAAAGGAGCTAGCACCAAGGTGTGTGAATACATTCACCAAAAGTTAGGTCTTGTTGACTTAACTCAGCCACAATCCCCTTAGCCAAATATCCCATACTCTTTTTCCCTAAGTGTGGTTTTATCCCATGAGGTTTTCTACACTTAGGTTTTTAATGAGGTGGTTGAATTTGGATCCAACTCTAACCTCCATCTTTCTTTGGTTAGACTTGAGGGGGAGTATTGAACCAAGTGAAGAAAAGAATCCATCCGGGTCACTTGGTGTTTTGCCGCTCGGTTATGCCAATCGGTTGCAAACCGATCGGAGCCTCATTGTTCTTCCAATCGGTTTGCACGATCGGTTGTAAACTATCTTGTGCTTCTCGTCCGTACAAGCCGTGTCCGTACGATCATCTTTGGGCTGTCCGTACCATTTCAAGTTCACTCGGCCCATTGGGATCTCCAGCCTTCCTAGGCTTATCCAAAGCTTCACCAAGGTTCTAGAAGACTCTCGAATCATCTCAAGAGAGCCGTTACACTCGCAAAAGAGGAAAAGGACAAGGATTGCTTTATTTGCTTTATGACGCGTCTTCCTTGTTCTTGACCGTTGTACACATAGCATATCCTAAGGGATATTCCCTTTGTATAGCCCTTAAAAGGGAACCTTGTACTAAGCCATTTTTAGTAAGAAAGAGAAATAATCTTTCCCATCTCTCAAATCTCTTTACTCTCTCTTTTGTTTACACTTTTCCGATCAAGTTCTCACCTTTTCCGATTATCTTCTTGTCCCATCGAAACCTAAAGCTCCATAATCTAACAGTCCTCACATACAAAACTTAGGAAAGCCATAATAAACTTGTGTAGGGTTTTTGGAGTCCAATATGACGAGATTGGTTTGTATGATTGAGTATAAGAAAGTGAAATGCAACCCAGATCCTGGCTGCTCAAGTAGAGTAGATGCAAAACAAAAAAACTCATAGGGACTTCATCCTCACATACAAAACTTAGGAAAGCCATAATAAGCTTGTGTAGGGTTTTTGGAGTCCAATATGACAAGATTGTTGTGTATGATTTGGGTATAAGAAAGTAAAATGAAACCCGGATCCTGGCTGCTAAAGTAGAGTATATGCAAAACAAAAAAACTCATAGGGACTTCTTCCTCACATACAAAACTTAGGAAAGCCATAATAAGCTTGTGTAGGATTTTTGGAGTCCAATATGACAAGATTGTTGTGTATGATTGACTATAAGAAAGTGAAATGCAACCCGGATCCTGGCTGCTAAAGTAGAGTAGATGCAAAACAAAAAAACTCATAGGGACTTCGTCCTCACTTACAAAACTTAGAAAAGCCATAATAGGCTTGTGTAGGGTTTTTGGAGTCCAATATGACAAGATTGTTGTGTATGATTGAGTATAAAAAAGTGAAATGCAACCCGGATCCTGGCTGCTAAAGTAGAGTAGATGCAAAACAAAAAAACTCATACGGACTTCTTCCTCACATACAAAACTTAGGAAAGCCATAATAGGCTTGTGTAGGGTTTTTGGAGTCCAATATGACAAGATTGTTGTGTATGATTGAGTATAAGAAAGTGAAATGCAACCCGGATCCTGGATGCTAAAGTAGAGTAGATGCAAAACAAAAAAAAACTCATAGGGACTTTGTCCTCACATACAAAACTGAGGAAAGCCATAATAAGCTTGTGTAGGGTTTTTGGAGTCCAATATGACAAGATTGGTTTGTATGATTGAGTATAACAAAGTAAAATGCAACCCGGATCCTGGCAGCTAAAGTAGAGTAGATGCAAAACAAAAAAACTCATAGGGACTTCGTCCTCACATACAAAACTTAGGAAAGCCATAATAAGCTTGTGATATGTCTATAATTTGCATGTTTTATACATCCATTTATCACCATTTTGAGTCTAGTTTCATTCATCTTTCATAGCATTCATCATCATTTTGCACATTTTGCATGTTTAAGTGTGTCTAGCATTAGTCTTGCATGCATTTTGCATTCTGGAGTTGTTTCAGGTGCTTCGGGGCTATTGGTGTTCAGAAAGAGGAAAAACATAGCTGAAAGTCACATTTGGACCATTCTGCTCGATCACCAGTAGCAGAGAGGGAAGTAGTCAGCTCAGCAGACCATCAGGAGTGTTCTGCTCGATCACAGGGCAGTCCATCCTGCCAATTCACAGTTCTGCTCGATCACAGGGCAGTCCATCCTACCAGTTCACAGTTCTACTCGATCACAGAGCAAGAGGAGCAGTCCATCCTGACAGTCTACCCACATACTCGATCGCAGGGTTGAAGAAGCAGTCCAGAGCGTGCCACCAACCAATCTACTCGATCACCACCTCCCCGCAGCCACTTGATCACAAGCTTCACAGTCTTCTCTGATCCCAACTCAACCAGACATTGAGCATAAGGAAGAGAAGATGATGAAGCAGAACTCGAGCACATACTCGACCCAAATGCTCGATCACGACATGCCCAGAGCAAGAAATCGCAAAGGCGCCAACTTTATTCAACCTCTCTACTCGATCACAAGGGTCGAGTATCTCCGTAAACCGCCTTAATACTTTGTCGTCTTGTGATTTAGGGTTTCCTAGTATTTACTATAAATAGGTTGTTTCTCATAATTTTCAGACTAAGTTTTATTCTGTCTAAGTTTTTATTCTGCAGAACAATAGTGCTTTCTTCATATTTGTAATCCAGATTTCTCTTAATCTATTGAGTATTTGCTTTTGATTTCTTCTACAAAGTTGTTCATCTTGTTGAGATCTTGCTAATATGAAGTTTTTATGTATTTCTGGATTTGTGTTCTTGGTTATGAATTTTGAGTAGTGATTAGGGTTCTTGAGGATGGGTTAGAGTAGCTTAGAATCTTTAATCTGATAGGTGGTTGAGTTTGATTGGTAGATCCCTTCTGGATTAGTTGTTCTTAATGCTGATTGCTTTCTGATCAACTGGAATCTGAGCCCAGACATTTCCGCACCCAAAAGGTGTTCGATGAAATGTCTGAACCACTAATTCTAGAGATTCGTGGCTCTGTACCAAGGTATTGGTTACAGGGAGCGTTTTGGCTTAGACTTGTTGTTTCGTAATGCCTCTTAGGTTAGCTCTCGTCAATGGTGATTGAGTCTGGGACTAGCTTTGCTTGAGGATCTCTGTTGCGGTAGCACTTTGATTTGGCTATTGAACTTGTTGTCTAGGGATAGTTTGTTGAGCATGTTAACCACCTGTTAGATTAAGGAGACTTCACTACTCGATAACCCCATCCTCGGGAATTTCTCTTCCATTTGATTTCCTTGTTTACATCGCTATTGATTGCTTGATCTTGTTACTTGTTGCTCAGTTTTATCATTTCTACCCTGTTTCATTTGAAGTACTCGACCACACCCAGTAGTTTGGTAACAAACTGTGCAGTCGAGTACCCTGTTTACAGTTTCTGTTAAATTACTCGACCTGATACTCGACCACATCCAGTGCTTGGCATCAAGCTGTGTGATCGAGTATATTGCCTGTTATTGTTAGAATTTATGTTATCTGCATGATCGCTAGAGCTGTTAACAACACCAAAACCTGTTATTGCTTGGCTTGACTCTGTGATATCTGATTGCATCTTGATTGCTAGCATCACACCCATTTGGATTAACACTTTAAATACTGCAATGACATGATAGTACTTTAAGGATAATTGATCTTAGTTAAAATCATACTATCAATTTGGCGCCGTTGCCATTTGGGTGTTTGTTTGTTACATTTGAGATTTCAGACTTGCTTAGATCAAGTTCTATTTCAATTTTCACTTAGGTTACTAACTTTTTGTTTTTTTTGTTGTCTTCTTGATCCAGGTACAACCCTGCTGTATGCAAACTCGATCAAAAGGCAACCAGAACCTCCTTTTCAACGATAACATTGACCGTATTGACAGAGAACTAAGGGAAAGGAGAGACACTACAGACCTTGAACAGAACCATCCTTTCAGAATGGCTGATGAACAAGATGTCAACAGTCTGCCTACAAACATTGGTGCTGGAGATGCACCAAGAAACCACCATCAGAGGCAAGGAATTGTGCCTCCTGCTGTCCAAAACAACAACTTCGAGATTAAAAGTGGTCTCATCTCGATGATTCAAGGAAACAAGTTCCATGGTCTGCCTCTGGAAGATCCCTTAGACCACTTGGATAACTTCGATAGGCTCTGCAGCCTAACCAAGATAAACGGTGTTAGTGAGGACAGTTTCAAGCTGCGCCTGTTTCCCTTCTCACTGGGAGACAAAGCACACCAATGGGAAAAGACGTTACATGCTGGCTCCATCACATCTTGGGACGATTGCAAGAAGGCCTTCTTAACAAAGTTCTTCTCAAATTCAAGAACTGCAAGGCTTAGGAATGAAAACTCCAGTTTTACCCAAAAGCAGTCTGAATCCATTTGTGAAGCCTGGGAGAGATTCAAAGGCTACACTATACAGTGTCCACACCATGGTTTCAAGAAGGCTTCTCTACTAAGCACACTCTACAGGGGAGTTTTGCCCAAGATCAGAATGTTGCTGGACACTGCTTCTAATGGGAATTTCTTGAATAAAGATGTTGAAGACGGCTGGGAATTAATTGAGAACTTAGCTCAATCCGATGGTAATTATAACGAGGATTTTGATCGCTCCAACAGAGGTATTGGAGATTCAGATGCAAAGCATAGTAAAGAGATGAAAGCTCTTAATGAGAAACTAGATAGGCTTATCCTTGGCCAGCAGAAGAATGTGCACTTTCTACTTGATGACGAGCAGTATCAAGTCCAAGATGGGGAGGGGAACCAGTTAGAAGAGGTCAGCTACATCAACAATCAAGGTGGCTACAAAGGGTATAACAACTTCAAGACTAACAACCCCAACCTTTCTTACCGTAGCACCAATGTTGCTAATCCACAGGATCAAGTGTATCCTCCACAACAACAGCAGGGTCAGAATAAACCTTTTGTTCCCTACAACCAAGGTTTTGCTCCCAAGCAACAATTTCAGGGGAACTACCAGCAGCAACCACCACCTGGGTTTGCACCTCAGCAACACCAAGGTTCTGCTGCTCCTGATTCTGACATGAAGCAAATGCTACAACAGCTTCTCCAAGGACAAGCATCTGGCTCCATGGAGATTGCTAAGAAGATATCTGAATTACACAATAAGCTGGACTGTAGCTACAATGACTTAAATGTCAAAGTGGAGGCACTGAATTCCAAAGTCCGATACTTGGAAGGACAATCTGCATCTACTTCTGCTCCAAAACCTCCAGGGTAACTCCCAGGGAAAGCAATTCAGAATCCGAAGGAATATGTTAATGCCATTTGCCTTCGCAGTGGTCGAGAGCTGCAAGCTCGACCTAGCCCCGCACCAGTCACTGAGGACAGTGCAGACCAAGTTGGGGAGGATTTCAGTCTCAATGAAGATCAAGCTGACAAGCCAACAGAAGTACTCGACCCTCCACTTGACCATGTTACTCGACCACCAATTCCAGTAACATCACCCACTGCTCTTCAACCAGTTGCTGCTAAAAACAAGAAGAAGGTTTTTATTCCTCCTCCTTACAAGCCCCCACTTCCATTTCCTGGTCGTCACAAGAAAGCGTTGGTAGATAAGTACAGAGCTATGTTTGCCAAGAACATCAGAGAAGTTGAATTGAGGATACCCCTTGTTGATGCTCTCGCACTTATTCCGGATTCCCACAAGTTTCTGAAAGACTTGATCATGGAGAGAATAAAGGAAGTGCAAGGGATGGTTATGGAGAGTCATGAGTGCAGTGAAATCATCCAAACAAAGATTATTCCCAAGAAATTGGGAGATCCTGGTTCATTTACCTTACCTTGCTCTCTAGGTCCTTTGGCCTTCAGTAACTGCCTATGTGATCTAGGTGCTTTTATAAGTCTCATGCCTCTCTCCGTGGCCAAGAGACTAGGTTTCAGCAAGTATAAACCTTGCAACATCTCCTTGATCCTGGCTGATGAGTCTATCAGACTACCGCATGGGTTATTAGAAGATTTGCCTATTAAGATTGGAAATGTTGAAATCCCCACAGACTTCATAGTGCTAGAAATGGATGCATAACCAAAAGATCCTTTAATCTTAGGAAGACCCTTCTTAGCCACTGCTGGAGCTATCATTGATGTTAAGAATGGGAAGATTGATCTTAATCTGGGAAATGATTTCAAAATGAAGTTTGACATCAATGACGCCACGAGAAAGCCAACAATTGAAGGAAAAACCTTCTTAGTAAAGATAATGGATCGCCTAGCTGATGAACTGCTAGAGGAAGTTGCTGAGGAAGATCACCAACACACTTCTTTGACTAAGAATGGTGAAGCAGGATATCTTCTCACTGAAACCTTGAGTTGTGGTAAGTCATTAGATTCACACAAGGAAATAGCAGGGTCAGAGGTCTTAAAAGACTTCTTTGAGTCAGAAACAGTGGGTAAGGCAGCATATGAAGCAAGCTCAACACATGTTCAACCAACTGACTCGAGTATACACTTGAGCAAACTTTCAACTAGTCTGGAAAACTCTAGCTCGATCAAACATCTTGACAAGCTGCTAGAGTCTAGCAATTTCACGCTAGATGGCTGGTTAGAGCTCAAGGAGAGATCCAAATGGCAGGACAAAACCATAAGGGAGTTAGTAGAAATTGTGAAAGAGCTGAAGGATCAAATCAAGGAGCTCCATGGAAAAGCCAACCACGTGCCACTCAACATCAAGGACGTCCAAAATGATGGAGCCACTACTCTGGTCAGCAAAGAAGGATGTGAATTCACATTGAAATGGTCTAGAGAAGAAGACCATCCTCCTGATCAAAAAGAAGGTTTCTTCAAGGACATGGCCACTGAGTACCCAATTGCAGACCTATCAGAAGAGCATGTTGGGTTTGACGATACATCTACTGAAGAAGAAGAGGAGACCTCGTTTCCTCTCTGCAAACCACCCTAAGCCTAATGAGTGTGAGGAGTCAAGCTTAGAGACTTAAAACAAGCTCACTTGGGAGGAAGTCCCATGTCTATCCATGTACATATTTTTATTTCCTTGTTATTTTTAATGCGTTTGGTAGTGTTTTGGTTTTCAGGAAATGAGTATCAAGTGCAAAGTGAAGTGGTCTTGAGTTTTGAATTTTGGAGGTTATATTCGATCAAGCATATGGGATGACAGTGGTACAGTGCAATCGAGTATGCAGTGGGGTTTTGGTTCCAAGATTTTTGGATTTTCAACATGTCACTCTATCACAAGAGGCCACATGGTAATGAAGAGTTGCAGTCGAGTATGATGTGATTTTTGATCCAAATTTTTCAAAATCAACATCATACTCGACCAACACAAGCCACATGGTAATGAGATGACATGGTCGAGCATCAAGAAGGAGAAGGAACAGAAGCACAACAGCAAGACTCCTCAATTGCCTGGCAGTTTACACAAAGCAGGCATTGATGAGCACATCAACTCCTTCTTCAGTTGAGGTAACAACTCCATTTCTCACTGTTTATACCATTTCATGTCTTCTTTCTTTATTTATTTGTCTTGAGTACTCTCTTCCAAGTATGGTCACACAGAGGACTGGGTGATTTAAGTTTGGGGGAGGGCTCAGGAAGTATCTGATGAGTTTGCTTTGTCCTTGTTTTCAAATTTTTCTTGCATTGTACATATTGTCTGCATTCATTTATGTCATTGAAAAACCCCTAAAAATTTGAAAAATTTCTGAAAATGATTTCGCAAAAACAGAGTGTTCATGTAGTTTGCATTGTCATTTTAGGATTGTTTTAGTATGCTTTCACTTAGGATTGTTGCATCATGCATATGCATAGGGGATGATGATGATATGACCTTGTAAGCATGCTCATTTACTGAATGAATTCAATGCCCTCGTTGTTAGTTGTTTAATGCTTGTGATAGAACTTGAAGTAAGACAACACCATATTTGGAATTCACAACTTGACTCTCTTGTTTTAATTGAAGCATGCTTGATGTGATTCTTTTCCCTATCTATTAGAACCTGAACTTGACTTATAATTATCATGTCTTTGCATTGTTGTTGAACTTGTGGCTACCAATACACATACTTGGATTTTCTTTCACCTTCTACCACTCTTGCTAATCCAAGTAGCTGATTCCCATCATTGGAACAGTTTCCCCCACCCTTAACCTAACCTTTCTTTCAAGCCCTGAATAAATTTGTGTGTGTGTGAGGCCTATTTCTGGATTGAGCTTGGTAGAAAGTGTTAGGTATGAACCGACAAGAATGGTATCCCATATAGTTCTAGTCCACGCTTTTTGGGCTAGATAGGACTAGGTGGGAGTTTTACTTTGGGTTTGGGAATGTGTTTGGAATGAAAATGAGAAAGAAAGAAAAGTGTTATTGTTCTTAGGAGATGGAAGTGAAACAGAAAAGAATATCATGTTAGTCTAGTAAAGGATTTGGGAAGCTTGAAAATAAAAAAAGTTAGGCTCTGTGCAAAGTAAAAAGAAAGGCAAAAGCCTAGAAATGTCTTAAGTCATGAGATGAAAAGAAGAGCCTTAGTTGTTAAAGAAAGTCCCAATCCGCTAGAAAGTCTAAAAGAAAACGTCTCCTTAGAACAAAACAAAAAAAGAAAGAATGGGTTGATCCAAGAGATTATTGAAACATGCCTTGAGTGCAAAGGGTAGAATTAGGATCATTTCTGGGTTTAGAGATAGGTCCATCTATGGGGTTTGATATACTTATGGTTATTTGGGTAGATGGGGTCTGTTCTTGTATGCGTAGGTTGGTTCTAACCTTTAGCATTCTACTAAAGCTCTGTCCATTCATGAGAGTTCCCTATTACTGTGAAAAAGTCTGAAACCATTTACAGAGGAACCATCTTTGTTTCTCAGCCTTGTCCCTTAAACCAAATGAGTTCTTCAACAAATGTTTTGCTTGATTCATGGTTTGAGCTTAATCAATGTTAAAGGGAATTGATGATCTGAAGGTGTGTGTAGATTGGAACAAATGTTAGGTTGTCTTGTGATGAATATGGCTATAGTTTTTAAGTAGAGTTTGGTCTCTATGCATTCCACAATTACTAACTTGGACATTGAGTTCATTTGCTTTGTCTGCATGCTTTGGTTCTGAGTCCCCACCTTCAAACCTCTCCTTCATCTTATGTTTACTTGTTTGCTTGAGGGCAAGCAAAGACTAAGTTTGGGGGAGTTGATATGTCTATAATTTGCATGTTTTATACATCCATTTATCACCATTTTGAGTCTAGTTTCATTCATCTTTCATAGCATTCATCATCATTTTGCACATTTTGCATGTTTAAGTGTGTCTAGCATTTGTCTTGCATGCATTTTGCATTCTGGAGTTGTTTCAGGTGCTTCGGGGCTATTGGTGTTCAGAAAGAGGAAAAACATAGCTGAAAGTCACATTTGGACCATTCTGCTCGATCACCAGTAGCAGAGAGGGAAGCAGTCAGCTCAGCAGACCATCAGGAGTGTTCTGCTCGATCACAGGGCAGTCCATCCTGCCAATTCACAGTTCTGCTCGATCACAGGGCAGTCCATCCTGCCAGTTCACAGTTCTACTCGATCACAGAGGAAGAGGAGCAGTCCATCCTGACAGTCTACCCACATACTCGATCGCAGGGTTGAAGAAGCAGTCCAGAGCGTGCCACCAACCAATCTACTCAATCACCACCTCCCCGCAGCCACTTGATCACAAGCTTCACAGTCTTCTCAGATACCAACTCAACCAGACATTGAGCATAAGGAAGAGAAGAGGATGAAGCAGAACTCGAGCACATACTCGACCCAAATGCTCGATCACGACATGCCCAGAGCAAGAAATCGCAAAGGTGCCAACTTTATTCAACCTCTCTACTCGATCACAAGGGTCGAGTATCTCCGTAAACCGCCTTAATACTTTGTCGTTCTGTGATTTAGGGTTTCCTAGTATTTACTATAAATAGGTTGTTTCTCATAATTTTCAGACTAAGTTTTATTTTGTCTAAGTTTTTATTCTGTAGAACAATTAGTGCTTTCTTCATATTTGTAATCCAGATTTCTCTTAATCTATTGAGTATTTGCTTTTGATTTCTTCTACAAAGTTGTTCATCTTGTTGAGATCTTGCTAATATGAAGTTTTTATGTATTTCTGGGTTTGTGTTCTTAGTTATGAATTTTGAGTAGTGATTAGCGTTCTTGAGGATGGGTTAGAGTAGTTTAGAATCCTTGATCTGCTAGGTGGTTGAGTTTGATTGGTAGATCCCTTCTGGATTAGTTGTTCTTAATGCTGATTGCTTTCTGATCAACTGGAATCTGAGCCCAGACATTTCCGCACCCGAAAGGTGTTCGATGAAATGTCTGAACCACTAATTCCAGAGATTCGTGGCTCTGTACCAAGGTATTGGTTACAGGGAGCGTTTTGGCTTAGACTTGTTGTTTCGTAATGCCTCTTAGGTTAGCTCTCGTCAATGGTGATTGAGTCTGGGACTAGCTTTGCTTGAGGATCTCTGTTGCGGTAGCACTTTGATTTGGCTATTGAACTTGTTGTCTAGGGATAGTTTGTTGAGCATGTTAACCACCTATTAGATTAAGGAGACTTCACTACTCGATAACCCCATCCTCGGGAATTTCTCTTCCATTTGATTTCCTTGTTTACATCGCTATTGATTGCTTGATCTTGTTACTTGTTGCTCAGTTTTATCATTTCTACCCTGTTTCATTTGAAGTACTCGACCACACCCAGTAGTTTGGTAACAAACTGTGCAGTCGAGTACCCTGTTTACAGTTTCTGTTAAATTACTCGACCTGATACTCGACCACATCCAGTGCTTGGCATCAAGCTGTGTGATCGAGTATATTGCCTGTTATTGTTAGAATTTATGTTATCTGCATGATCGCTAGAGCTGTTAACAACACCAAAACCTGTTATTGCTTGGCTTGACTCTGTGATATCTGATTGCATCTTGATTGCTAGCATCACACCCATTTGGATTGACACCTTAAATACTGCAATGACATGATAGTACTTTAAGGATAATTGATCTTAGTTAAAATCATACTATCAATTTGGCGCCGTTGCCATTTGGGTGTTTGTTTGTTACATTTGAGATTTTAGACTTGCTTAGATCAAGTTCTATTTCAATTTTCACTTAGGTTACTAACTTTTTGTTTTTCTTGTTGTCTTCTTGATCCAGGTACAACCCTGCTGTATGCAAACTCGATCAAAAGGCAACCAGAACCTCCTTTTCAACGATAACATTGACCGTATTGACAGAGAACTAAGGGAAAGGAGAGACACTACAGACCTTGAACACAACCATCCTTTCAGAATGGCTGATGAACAAGATGTCAACAATCTGCCTGCAAACATTGGTGCTGGAGATGCACCAAGAAACCACCATCAGAGGCAAGGAATTGTGCCTCCTGCTGTCCAAAACAACAACTTCGAGATTAAAAGTGGTCTCATCTCGATGATTCAAGGAAACAAGTTCCATGGTCTGCCTCTGGAAGATCCCTTAGACCACTTGGATAACTTCGACAGGCTCTGCAGCCTAACCAAGATAAACGGTGTTAGTGAGGACAGTTTCAAGCTGCGCCTGTTTCCCTTCTCACTGGGAGACAAAGCACACCAATGGGAAAAGACGTTACCTGCTGGCTCCATCACATCTTGGGACGATTGCAAGAAGGCCTTCTTAACAAAGTTCTTCTCAAATTCAAGAACTGCAAGGCTTAGGAATGAAAACTCCAGTTTTACCCAAAAGCAGTCTGAATCCATTTGTGAAGCCTGGGAGAGATTCAAAGGCTACACTATACAGTGTCCACACCATGGTTTCAAGAAGGCTTCTCTACTAAGCACACTCTACAGGGGAGTTTTGCCCAAGATCAGAATGTTGCTGGACACTGCTTCTAATGGGAATTTCTTCAATAAAGATGTTGAAGACGGCTGGGAATTAATTGAGAACTTAGCTCAATCCGATGGTAATTATAACGAGGATTTTGATCGCTCCAACAGAGGTATTGGAGATTCAGATGCAAAGCATAGTAAAGAGATGAAAGCTCTTAATGAGAAACTAGATAGGCTTATCCTTGGCCAGCAGAAGAATGTGCACTTTCTACTTGATGACGAGCAGTATCAAGTCCAAGATGGGGAGGGGAACCAGTTAGAAGAGGTCAGCTACATCAACAATCAAGGTGGCTACAAAGGGTATAACAACTTCAAGACTAACAACCCCAACCTTTCTTACCGTAGCACCAATGTTGCTAATCCACAGGATCAAGTGTATCCTCCACAACAACAGCAGGGTCAGAATAAATCTTTTGTTCCCTACAACCAAGGTTTTGCTCCCAAGCAACAATTTCAGGGGAACTACCAGCAGCAACCACCACCTGGGTTTGCACCTCAGCAACACCAAGGTTCTGCTGCTCCTGATTCTGACATGAAGCAAATGCTACAACAGCTTCTCCAAGGACAAGCATCTGGCTCCATGGAGATTGCTAAGAAGATATCTGAATTACACAATAAGCTGGACTGTAGCTACAATGACTTAAATGTCAAAGTGGAGGCACTGAATTCCAAAGTCCGATACTTGGAAGGACAATCTGCATCTACTTCTGCTCCAAAACCTCCAGGGCAACTCCCAGGGAAAGCAATTCAGAATCCGAAGGAATATGTTAATGCCATTCGCCTTCGCAGTGGTCGAGAGCTGCAAGCTCGACCTAGCCCCGCACCAGTCACTGAGGACAGTGCAGACCAAGTTGGGGAGGATTTCAGTCTCAATGAAGATCAAGCTGACAAGCCAACAGAAGTACTCGACCCTCCACTTGACCATGTTACTCGACCACCAATTCCAGTAACATCACCCACTGCTCTTCAACCAGTTGCTGCTAAAAACAAGAAGAAGGTTTTTATTCCTCCTCCTTACAAGCCCCCACTTCCATTTCCTGGTCGTCACAAGAAAGCGTTGGCAGATAAGTACAGAGCTATGTTTGCCAAGAACATCAGAGAAGTTGAATTGAGGATACCCCTTGTTGATGCTCTCGCACTTATTCCGGATTCCCACAAGTTTCTGAAAGACTTGATCATGGAGAGAATAAAGGAAGTGCAAGGGATGGTTATGGAGAGTCATGAGTGCAGTGAAATCATCCAAACAAAGATTATTCCCAAGAAATTGGGAGATCCTGGTTCATTTACCTTACCTTGCTCTCTAGGTCCTTTGGCCTTCAGTAACTGCCTATGTGATCTAGGTGCTTTTATAAGTCTCATGCCTCTCTCCGTGGCCAAGAGACTAGGTTTCAGCAAGTATAAACCTTGCAACATCTCCTTGATCCTGGCTGATGAGTCTATCAGACTACCGCATGGGTTATTAGAAGATTTGCCTATTAAGATTGGAAATGTTGAAATCCCCACAAACTTCATAGTGCTAGAAATGGATGCAGAACCAAAAGATCCTTTAATCTTAGGAAGACCCTTCTTAGCCACTGCTGGAGCTATCATTGATGTTAAGAATGGGAAGATTGATCTTAATCTGGGAAATGATTTCAAAATGAAGTTTGACATCAATGACGCCACGAGAAAGCCAACAATTGAAGGAAAAACCTTCTTAGTAAAGATAATGGATCGCCTAGCTGATGAACTGCTAGAGGAAGTTGCTGAGGAAGATCACCAACACACTTCTTTGACTAAGAATGGTGAAGCAGGATATCTTCTCACTGAAACCTTGAGCTGTGGTAAGTCATTAGATTCACACAAGGAAATAGCAGGGTCAGAGGTCTTAAAAGACTTGTTTGAGTCAGAAACAGTGGGTAAGGCAGCATATGAAGCAAGCTCAACACATGTTCAACCAACTGACTCGAGTATACACTTGAGCAAACCTTCAACTAGTCTGGAAAACTCTAGCTCGATCAAACATCTTGACAAGCTGCTAGAGTCTAGCAATTTCGCGCTAGATGGTTGGTTAGAGCTCAAGGAGAGATCCAAATGGTAGGACAAAACCATAAGGGAGTTAGTAGAAATTGTGAAAGAGCTGAAGGATCAAATCAAGGAGCTCCATGGAAAAGCCAACCACGTGCCACTCAACATCAAGGACGTCCAAAATGATGGAGCCACTACTCTGGTCAGCAAAGAAGGATGTGAATTCACATTGAAATGGTCTAGAGAAGAAGACCATCCTCCTGATCAAAAAGAAGGTTTCTTCAAGGACATGGCCACTGAGTACCCAATTGCAGACCTATCAGAAGAGCATGTTGAGTTTGACGATACATCTACTGAAGAAGAAGAGGAGACCTCGTTTCCTCTCTGCAAACCACCCTAAGCCTAATGAGTGTGAGGAGTCAAGCTTAGAGACTTAAAACAAGCTCACTTGGGAGGAAGTCCCATGTCTATCCATGTACATATTTTTATTTCCTTGTTATTTTTAATGCGTTTGGTAGTGTTTTGGTTTTCAGGAAATGAGTATCAAGTGCAAAGTGAAGTGGTCTTGATTTTTGAATTTTGGAGGTTATATTCGATCAAGCATATGGGATGACAGTGGTACAGTGCAATCGAGTATGCAGTGGGGTTTTGGTTCCAAGATTTTTGGATTTTCAACATGTCACTCTATCACAAGAGGCCACATGGTAATGAAGAGTTGCAGTCGAGTATGATGTGATTTTTGATCCAAATTTTTCAAAATCAACATCATACTCGACCAACACAAGCCACATGGTAATGAGATGACATGGTCGAGCATCAAGAAGGAGAAGGAACAGAAGCACAACAGCAAGACTCCTCAATTGCCTGGCAGTTTACACAAAGCAGGCATTGATGAGCACATCAACTCCTTCTTCAGTTGAGGTAACAACTCCATTTCTCACTATTTATACCATTTCATGTCTTCTTTCTTTATTTATTTGTCTTGAGTACTCTCTTCCAAGTATGGTCACACAGAGGACTGGGTGATTTAAGTTTGGGGGAGGGCTCAGGAAGTATCTGATGAGTTTGCTTTGTCCTTGTTTTCAAATTTTTCTTGCATTGTACATATTGTCTGCATTCATTTATGTCATTGAAAAACCCCTAAAAATTT
This sequence comes from Arabidopsis lyrata subsp. lyrata, assembly GCF_000004255.2. Classification (NCBI taxonomy): domain Eukaryota; kingdom Viridiplantae; phylum Streptophyta; class Magnoliopsida; order Brassicales; family Brassicaceae; genus Arabidopsis; species Arabidopsis lyrata. Next base: position 17,110,690 of record NW_003302550.1, on the reverse strand, counting down.
GAAAAATTTCTGAAAATGATTTCGCAAAAACAGAGTGTTCATGTAGTTTGCATTGTCATTTTAGGATTGTTTTAGTATGCTTTCACTTAGGATTGTTGCATCATGCATATGCATAGGGGATGATGATGATATGACCTTGTAAGCATGCTCATTTACTGAATGAATTCAATGCCCTCGTTGTTAGTTGTTTAATGCTTGTGATAGAACTTGAAGTAAGACAACACCATATTTGGAATTCACAACTTGACTCTCTTGTTTTAATTGAAGCATGCTTGATGTGATTCTTTTCCCTATCTATTAGAACCTGAACTTGACTTATAATTATCATGTCTTTGCATTGTTGTTGAACTTGTGGCTACCAATACACATACTTGGATTTTCTTTCACCTTCTACCACTCTTGCTAATCCAAGTAGCTGATTCCCATCATTGGAACAGTTTCCCCCACCCTTAACCTAACCTTTCTTTCAAGCCCTGAATAAATTTGTGTGTGTGTGAGGCCTATTTCTGGATTGAGCTTGGTAGAAAGTGTTAGGTATGAACCGACAAGAATGGTATCCCATATAGTTCTAGTCCACGCTTTTTGGGCTAGATAGGACTAGGTGGGAGTTTTACTTTGGGTTTGGGAATGTGTTTGGAATGAAAATGAGAAAGAAAGAAAAGTGTTATTGTTCTTAGGAGATGGAAGTGAAACGGAAAAGAATATCATGTTAGTCTAGTAAAGGATTTGGGAAGCTTGAAAATAAAAAAAGTTAGGCTCTGTGCAAAGTAAAAAGAAAGGCAAAAGCCTAGAAATGTCTTAAGTCATGAGATGAAAAGAAGAGCCTTAGTTGTTAAAGAAAGTCCCAATCCGCTAGAAAGTCTAAAAGAAAACCTCTCCTTAGAACAAAACAAAAAAAGAAAGAATGGGTTGATCCAAGAGATTATTGAAACATGCCTTGAGTGCAAAGGGTAGAATTAGGATCATTTCTGGGTTTAGAGATAGGTCCATCTATGGGGTTTGATATACTTATGGTTATTTGGGTAGATGGGGTCTGTTCTTGTATGCGTAGGTTGGTTCTAACCTTTAGCATTCTACTAAAGCTCTGTCCATTCATGAGAGTTCCCTATTACTGTGAAAAAGTCTGAAACCATTTACAGAGGAACCATCTTTGTTTCTCAGCCTTGTCCCTTAAACCAAATGAGTTCTTCAACAAATGTTTTGCTTGATTCATGGTTTGAGCTTAATCAATGTTAAAGGGAATTGATGATCTGAAGGTGTGTGTAGATTGGAACAAATGTTAGGTTGTCTTGTGATGAATATGGCTATAGTTTTTAAGTAGAGTTTGGTCTCTATGCATTCCACAATTACTAACTTGGACATTGAGTTCATTTGCTTTGTCTGCATGCTTTGGTTCTGAGTCCCCACCTTCAAACCTCTCCTTCATCTTATGTTTACTTGTTTGCTTGAGGGCAAGCAAAGACTAAGTTTGGGGGAGTTGATATGTCTATAATTTGCATGTTTTATACATCCATTTATCACCATTTTGAGTCTAGTTTCATTCATCTTTCATAGCATTCATCATCATTTTGCACATTTTGCATGTTTAAGTGTGTCTAGCATTTGTCTTGCATGCATTTTGCATTCTGGAGTTGTTTCAGCTAGGCTTATTTATGACCCCTGATCGTCGAGAAGTGCTGACATGCCGTCTTTCCTCTCTCCTTGACCCCTCT
>NW_003302550.1:14779792-14782548 GCF_000004255.2 Arabidopsis lyrata subsp. lyrata | reverse complement strand
GTTTAGCTATAAGAATCCGACTGAAAGCAAAGTTTTAATACTCAATCATAAACAAAGGATCCTGTTATATTTGACTTCAAAACCGCTAGCCAAGCTTTGTAATTGTTCCCAAAGCTTTATGGGTGGGGGTGAAGTTCTATATGAGTTTTTTGAAGCTTCTACACAAACACACATGACTTTAACTTTCAGAAGCCGACCGCAAACCTAGTTCTTATATTTATTCATTAAAACCGGATCTTGTCATATATAACTCCAAAACCGCTAGCCAAGCATTGTAATGGTTCCCAAATCTTTGTGGGTGGAGGAGAAGTTCTATAAGTGTTTTTTTTGGAGCTTGTACTAAATCACACACGAGATTCGCTATAAGAATCCGACTGAAAGACTTGTTATTATACTCAATCATAAACAAGGGATCTTTTTATATTTGACTTCAAAACTGCTAGCCAAGCTTTGTAAGGGTGCACAAAGCTTTATGGCTGGGGGAGAAGTTTTATAAGACTTTTTTGAAGCTTCTACACAAACACACACGAATTTAACTTTCAGAAGCCGACCACAAGCCTAGTTCTTAAACTTATTCATAAACTCTAGATTTTGTCATATATGACTCCAAAACCGCTAGCCAAGCATTGTAATGGTTCCCAAATCTTTGTAGGTGGAGGAGATGTTCTATAAGTGTTTTTTGGTGCTTGTACTAAATCACACACGAGTTTAGATATAAGAATCCGACTCAAAGCCTTTTTCTAATACTCAATCATAAACAAGGGATCTTGTTATATTTGACTTTAAAACCGCTAGCCAAGCTTTGTAAGGGTTCCCAAAGCTTTATGGCTGGGGGAGAAGTTATATAAGAGTTTTTTGGAGCTTTTACACGAACACACACGACTTTTACTTTCAAAAGCCGACCACAAGCCTAGTTCTTAAACTTATTCATAAACTCTAGATTTTGTCATATATGATTCAAAACCGCTAGCCAAGCTTTGTAAGGGTTCCCAAAGCTTTATGGCTGGGGGAGAAGTTCTATAAGAGTTTTTTGGAGCTTTTACACGAACACACACGACTTTTACTTTTAGAATCCGACCACAAGCCTAGTTCTTAAACTTATTCATAAACTATAGATTTTGTCATATATGACTCCAAAACCGCTAGCCAAGCTTTGTAAGGGATCCCAAAGCTTTATGGCTGGGGGAGAAGTTCTATAAGAGTTTTTTGGAGCTTCTACACAAACACACACGACTTTAACTTTCAGAAACCAACCACAAGCCTAGTTCCTATACTTATTCATAAACAGTGGATCTTGTCATATATGACTCCAAAACCGCTAGCCAAGCATTGTAATGGTTCCCAAATCTTTGAAGGTGGAGGAGATGTTCTATAAGTTTTTTTTAGAGCTTGTACTAAATCACACAAGAGTTTAGCTATAAGAATCCGACTGAAAGCCTTGTTTTTATACTCAATCATAAACAAAGGATCCTGTTATATTTGACTTCAAAACCGCTAGCCAAGCTTTGTAATTGTTCCCAAAGCTTTATGGGTGGGGGTGAAGTTTTATAAGACTTTTTTGAAGCTTCTACACAAACACACACGAATTTAACTTTCAGAAACCAACCACAAGCCTAGTTCTGATACTTATTCATAAACACTGGATCTTGTCATATATGACTCCAAACCCGCTAGCCAAGCATTGTAATGGTTCCCAAATATTTGTAGGTGGAGGAGATGTTCTATAAGTGTTTTTTGGAGCTTGTACTAAATCACACACGAGTTTAGTAAGAATCCGACTCAAAGCCTTTTTCTAATACTCAATCATAAACAAGGGATCTTGTTATATTTGACTTTAAAACCGCTAGTCAAGCTTTGTAAGGGTTCCCAAAGCTTTATGGCTGGGGGAGAAGTTCTATAAGAGTTTTTTGGAGCTTTTACACGAACACACACGACTTTTACTTTCAGAAGCCGACCACAAGCCTAGTTCTTAAACTTATTCATAAACTCTAGATTTTGTCATATATGATTTCAAAAGCGCTAGCCAAGCTTTGTAAGGGTTCCCAAAGCTTTATGGCTGGGGGAGAAGTTCTGTAAGAGTTTTTTGGAGCTTTTACACGAACACACACGACTTTTACTTTCAGAAGCCGACCACAACCCTAGTTCTTAAACTTATTCATAAACTCTAGATTTTGTAAAATATGATTCCAAAACCGCTAGCCAAGCTTTGTAAGGGTTCCCAAAGCTTTATGGCTGGGGGAGAAGTTCTATAAGAGTTTTTTGGAGCTTTTACACGAACACACACGACTTTTACTTTCAGAAGCCGACCACAAGCCTAGTTCTTAAACTTATTCATAAACTATAGATTTTGTCATATATGACTCCAAAACCGCTAGCCAAGCTTTGTAAGGGTTCCCAAAGCTTTATGGCTGGGGGAGAAGTTCTATAAGAGTTTTTTGGAGCTTCTACACAAACACACACGACTTTAACTTTCAGAAACCAACCACAAGCCTAGTTCTTATACATATTCATAAACAGTGGATCTTGTCATATATGACTCCAAAACCGCTAGCCACGCATTGTAATGGTTCCCAAATCTTTGTAGGTGGAGGAGATGTTCTATAAGTGTTTTTGAGAGCTTGTACTAAATCACACAGGAGTTTAGCTATAAGAATCCGACTGAAAGCCTTGTTTTTATACTCAATCATAAACAAAGGATCCTGTTATATTTGACTTCAAAACCGCTAGCCAAAGCTTGTAATTGTTCCCAAAGCTTT
>NW_003302550.1:14778159-14779388 GCF_000004255.2 Arabidopsis lyrata subsp. lyrata | reverse complement strand
CTAGTTCTTATATTTATTCATAAACACCGGATCTTGTCATATATAACTCCAAAACCGCTAGCCAAGCATTGTAATGGTTCCCAAATCTTTGTGGGTGGAGGAGAAGTTCTATAAGTGTTTTTTTTGGAGCTTGTACTAAATCACACACGAGATTCGCTATAAGAATCCGACTGAAAGACTTGTTATTATACTCAATCATAAACAAGGGATCTTGTTATATTTGACTTCAAAACTGCTAGCCAAGCTTTGTAAGGGTTCACAAAGCTTTATGGCTGGGGGAGAAGTTTTATAACACTTTTTTGGAGCTTCTACACAAATACACACGACTTTAACTTTCAGAAACCAACCACAAGCCTAGTTCTTATACTTATTCATAAACACTGGATCTTGTCATATATGACTCCAAAACCGCTAGCCAAGCATTGTAATGGTTCCCAAATCTTTGTAGGTGGAGGAGATGTTCTATAAGTGTTTTTTGGAGCTTGTACTAAATCACACACGAGTTTAGATATAAGAATCCGACTCAAAGCCTTTTTCTAATACTCAATCATAAACAAGGGATCTTGTTATATTTGACTTTAAAACCGCTAGTCAAGCTTTGTAAGGGTTCCCAAAGCTTTATGGCTGGGGGAGAAGTTCTATAAGAGTTTTTTGGAGCTTTTACACGAACACACACGACTTTTACTTTCAGAAGCCGACCACAAGCCTAGTTCTTAAACTTATTCATAAACTCTAGATTTTGTCATATATGACTCCAAAACCGCTAGCCAAGCTTTGTAAGGGTTCCCAAAGCTTTATGGCTGGGGGAGAAGTTCTATAAGAGTTTTTTGGAGCTTCTACACAAACACACACGACTTTAACTTTCAGAAACCAACCACAAGCCTAGTTCTTATACATATTCATAAACAGTGGATCTTGTCATATATGACTCCAAAACCGCTAGCCAAGCATTGTAATGGTTCCCAAACCTTTGTAGGTGGAGGAGATGTTCTATAAGTGTTTTTGAGAGCTTGTACTAAATCACACAGGAGTTTAGCTATAAGAATCCGACTGAAAGCCTTGTTTTTATACTCATTCATAAATAGAGGATCCTGTTATATTTGACTTCAAAACCGCTAGCCAAGCTTTGTAATTGTTCCCAAAGCTTTATAGGTGGGGGTGAAGTTCTATATGAGTTTTTTGAAGCTTCTACACAAACACACATGACTTTAACTTTCAGAAGCCGACCG
>NW_003302550.1:14772947-14777139 GCF_000004255.2 Arabidopsis lyrata subsp. lyrata | reverse complement strand
CGCTAGTCAAGCTTTGTAAGGGTTCCCAAAGCTTTATGGCTGGGGGAGAAGTTCTATAAGAGTTTTTTGGAGCTTTTACACGAACACACACGACTTTTACTTTCAGAAGCCGACCACAAGCCTAGTTCTTATACTTATTCATAAACTATAGATTTTGTCATATATGACTCCAAAACCGCTAGCCAAGCTTTGTAAGGGTTCCCAAAGCTTTATGGCTGGGGGAGAAGTTCTATAAGAGTTTTTTGGAGCTTCTACACAAACACACACGACTTTAACTTTCAGAAACCAACCACAAGCCTAGTTGTTATACATATTCATAAACAGTGGATCTTGTCATATATGACTCCAAAACCGCTAGCCAAGCATTGTAATGGTTCCCAAATCTTTGTAGGTGGAGGAGATGTTCTATAAGTGTTTTTGAGAGCTTGTACTAAATCACACAGGAGTTTAGCTATAAGAATCCGACTGAAAGCCTTGTTTTTATACTCAATCATAAACAAAGGATCCTGTTATATTTGACTTCAAAACCGCTAGCCAAGCTTTGTAATTGTTCCCAAAGCTTTATGGGTGGGGGTGAAGTTCTATATGAGTTTTTTGAAGCTTCTACACAAACACACACGACTTTAACTTTCAGAAGCCGACCGCAAACCTAGTTCTTATATTTATTCATAAACACCGGATCTTGTCATATATAACTCCAAAACCGCTAGCCAAGCATTGTAATGGTTCCCAAATCTTTGTAGGTGGAGGAGATGTTCTATAAGTGTTTTTTAGAGCTTGTACTAAATCACACAGGAGTTTAGCTATAAGAATCCGACTGAAAGCCTTGTTTTTATACTCAATCATAAACAAAGGATCCTGTTATATTTGACTTCAAAACCGCTAGCCAAGCTTTGTAATTGTTCCCAAAGCTTTATGGGTGGGGGTGAAGTTCTATATGAGTTTTTTGAAGCTTCTACACAAACACACATGACTTTAACTTTTAGAAGCCGACCGCAAACCTAGTTCTTATATTTATTCATAAACACCGGATCTTGTCATATATAACTCCAAAACCGCTAGCCAAGCATTGTAATGGTTCCCAAATCTTTGTGGGTGGAGGAGAAGTTCTATAAGTGTTTTTTTTGGAGCTTGTACTAAATCACACACGAGATTCGCTATAAGAATCCGACTGAAAGACTTGTTATTATACTCAATCATAAACAAGGGATCTTGTTATATTTGACTTCAAAACTGCTAGCCAAGCTTTGTAAGGGTTCACAAAGCTTTATGGCTGGGGGAGAAGTTTTATAAGACTTTTTTGAAGCTTCTATACAAACACACACGAATTTAACTTTCAGAAACCAACCACAAGCCTAGTTCTTATACTTATTCATAAACACTGGATCTTGTCATATATGACTCCAAAACCGCTAGCCAAGCATTGTAATGGTTCCCAAATCTTTGTAGGTGGAGGAGATGTTCTATAAGTGTTTTTTGGAGCTTGTACTAAATCACACACGAGTTTAGTAAGAATCCGACTCAAAGCCTTTTTCTAATACTCAATCATAAACAAGGGATCTTGTTATATTTGACTTTAAAACCGCTAGTCAAGCTTTGTAAGGGTTCCCAAAGCTTTATGGCTGGGGGAGAAGTTCTATAAGAGTTTTTTGGAGCTTTTACACGAACACACACGACTTTTACTTTCAGAAGCCGACCACAAGCCTAGTTCTTAAACTTATTCATAAACTATAGATTTTGTCATATATGACTCCAAAACCGCTAGCCAAGCTTTGTAAGGGTTCCCAAAGCTTTATGGCTGGGGGAGAAGTTCTATAAGAGTTTTTTGGAGCTTCTACACAAACACACACGACTTTAACTTTCAGAAACCAACCACAAGCCTAGTTCTTATACATATTCATAAACAGTGGATCTTGTCATATATGACTCCAAAACCGCTAGCCAAGCATTGTAATGGTTCCAAAATCTTTGTAGGTGGAGGAGATGTTCTATAAGTGTTTTTGAGAGCTTGTACTAAATCACACAGGAGTTTAGCTATAAGAATCCGACTGAAAGCCTTGTTTTTATACTCAATCATAAACAAAGGATCCTGTTATATTTGACTTCAAAACCGCTAGCCAAGCTTTGTAATTGTTCCCAAAGCTTTATGGATGGGGGTGAAGTTCTATATGAGTTTTTTGAAGCCTCTACACAAACACACACCACTTTAACTTTCAGAAGCCGACCGCAAACCTAGTTCTTATATTTATTCATAAACACTGGATCTTGTCATATATAACTCCAAAACCGCTAGCCAAGCATTGTAATGGTTCCCAAATCTTTGTAGGTGGAGGAGATGTTCTATAAGTGTTTTTTAGAGCTTGTACTAAATCACACAGGAGTTTAGCTATAAGAATCCGACTGAAAGCCTTGTTTTTATACTCGATCATAAACAAAGGATCCTGTTATATTTGACTTCAAAACCGCTAGCCAAGCTTTGTAATTGTTCCCAAAGCTTTATGGGTGGGGGTGAAGTTCTATATGAGTTTTTTGAAGCTTCTGCACAAACACACACGACTTTAACTTTCAGAAGCCGACCGCAAACCCAGTTCTTATATTTATTCATAAACCCCGGATCTTGTCATATATAACTCCAAAACCGCTAGCCAAGCATTGTAATGGTTCCCAAATCTTTGTGGGTGGAGGAGATGTTCTATAAGTGTTTTTTTTGGAGCTTGTACTAAATCACACACGAGATTCGCTATAAGAATCCGACTGAAAGACTTGTTATTATACTCAATCATAAACAAGGGATCTTGTTATATTTGACTTCAAAACTGCTAGCCAAGCTTTGTAAGGGTTCACAAAGCTTTATGGCTGGGGGAGAAGTTTTATAAGACTTTTTTGAAGCTTCTATACAAACACACACGAATTTAACTTTCAGAAACCAACCACAAGCCTAGTTCTTATACTTATTCATAAACACTGGATCTTGTCATATATGACTCCAAAACCGCTAGCCAAGCATTGTAATTGTTCCCAAATCTTTGTAGGTGGAGGAGATGTTCTATAAGTGTTTTTTGGAGCTTGTACTAAATCACACACGAGTTTAGTAAGAATCCAACTCAAAGCCTTTTTCTAATACTCAATCATAAACAAGGGATCTTGTTATATTTGACTTTAAAACCGCTAGTCAAGCTTTGTAAGGGTTCCCAAAGCTTTATGGCTGGGGGAGAAGTTCTATAAGAGTTTTTTCGAGCTTTTACACGAACACACACGACTTTTACTTTCAGAAGCCGACCACAAGCCTAGTTCTTAAACTTATTCATAAACTCTAGATTTTGTCATATATGATTCCAAAACCGCTAGCCAAGCTTTGTAAGGGTTCCCAATGCTTTATGGCTGGGGGAGAAGTTCTATAAGAGTTTTTTGGAGCTTTTACACGAACACACACGACTTTTACTTTCAGAAGCCGACCACAAGCCTAGTTCTTAAACTTATTCATAAACTATAGATTTTGTCATATATGACTCCAAAACCGCTAGCCAAGCTTTGTAAGGGTTCCCAAAGCTTTATGGCTGGGGGAGAAGTTCTATAAGAGTTTTTTGGAGCTTCTACACAAACACACACGACTTTAACTTTCAGAAACCAACCACAAGCCTAGTTCTTATACATATTCATAAACAGTGGATCTTGTCATATATGACTCCAAAACCGCTAGCCAAGCATTGTAATGGTTCCCAAATCTTTGTAGGTGGAGGAGATGTTCTATAAGTGTTTTTGAGAGCTTGTACTAAATCACACAGGAGTTTAGCTATAAGAATCCGACTGAAAGCCTTGTTTTTATACTCAATCATAAACAAAGGATCCTGTTATATTTGACTTCAAAACCGCTAGCCAAGCTTTGTAATTGTTCCCAAAGCTTTATGGGTGGGGGTGAAGTTCTATATGAGTTTTTTGAAGCTTCTACACAAACACACACGACTTTAACTTTCAGAAGCCGACCGCAAACCTAGTTCTTATATTTATTCATAAACACCGGATCTTGTCATATATAACTCCAAAACCGCTAGCCAAGCATTGTAATGGTTCCCAAATCTTTGTAGGTGGAGGAGATGTTCTATAAGTGTTTTTTAGAGCTTGTACTAAATCACACAGGAGTTAATCTATAAGAATCCGACTGAAAAACTTGTATTAATCTCAAACATAAACA
>NW_003302550.1:14771260-14772526 GCF_000004255.2 Arabidopsis lyrata subsp. lyrata | reverse complement strand
ATGGTTCCCAAATCTTTGTAGGTGGAGGAGATGTTCTATAAGTGTTTTTTAGAGCTTGTACTACATCACACATGAGTTTTGCTATAAGAATCCGACTGAAAGCCTTGTTTTTATACTCAATCATAAACAAAGGATCCTGTTATATTTGACTTCAAAATCGCTAGCCAAGCTTTGTAATTGTTCCCAAAGCTTTATGGGTGGGGGTGAAGTTCTATATGAGTTTTTTGAAGCTTCTACACAAACACACACGACTTTAACTTTCAAAAGCCGACCGCAAACCTAGTTCTTATATTTATTCATAAACACCGGATCTTGACATATATAACTCCAAAACCGCTAGCCAAGCATTGTAATGGTTCCCAAATCTTTGTGGGTGGAGGAGAAGTTCTATAAGTGTTTTTTTTGGAGCTTGTACTAAATCACACACGAGATTCGCTATAAGAATCCGACTGAAAGACTTGTTATTATACTCAATCATAAACAAGGGATCTTGTTATATTTGACTTCAAAACTGCTAGCCAAGCTTTGTAAGGGTTCACAAAGCTTTATGGCTGGGGGAGAAGTTTTATAAGACTTTTTTGGAGCTTCTACACAAACACAAACGACTTTAACTTTCAGAAACCAACCACAAGCCTAGTTCTTATACTTATTCATAAACACTGGATCTTGTCATATATGACTCCAAAACCGCTAGCCAAGCATTGTAATGGTTCCCAAATCTTTGTAGGTGGAGGAGATGTTCTATAAGTGTTTTTTGGAGCTTGTACTAAATCACACACGAGTTTAGATATAAGAATCCGACTCAAAGCCTTTTTCTAATACTCAATCATAAACAAGGGATCTTGTTATATTTGACTTTAAAACCGCTAGTCAAGCTTTGTAAGGGTTCCCAAAGCTTTACGGCTGGGGGAGAAGTTCTATAAGAGTTTTTTGGAGCTTTTACACGAACACACACGACTTTTACTTTCAGAAGCCGACCACAAGCCTAGTTCTTAAACTTATTCATAAACTATAGATTTTGTCATATATGACTCCAAAACCGCTAGCCAAGCTTTGTAAGGGTTCCCAAAGCTTTATGGCTGGGGGAGAAGTTCTATAAGAGTTTTTTGGAGCTTCTACACAAACACACACGACTTTAACTTTCAGAAACCAACCACAAGCCTAGTTCTTATACATATTCATAAACAGTGGATCTTGTCATATATGACTCCAAAACCGCTAGCCAAGCATTGTAATGGTTCTCAAATCTTTTGTAGGTGGAGGAGA
>NW_003302550.1:14767893-14770980 GCF_000004255.2 Arabidopsis lyrata subsp. lyrata | reverse complement strand
GTTGTCATATATAACCTCCAAAACCGCTACCCATGCATTGTAATGGTCTCCCAAATCTCTGTGTGGTGGAAGGAGAAGTTTCTATAAGTGTTTTTTTTGGAGCTTGTACTAAATCACACACGAGATTCGCTATAAGAATCCGACTGAAAGACTTGTTATTATACTCAATCATAAACAAGGGATCTTGTTATATTTGACTTCAAAAACTGCTAGCCAAGCTTTGTAAGGGTTCACAAAGCTTTATGGCTGGGGGAGAAGTTTTATAAGACTTTTTTGAAGCTTCTACACAAACACACACGAATTTAACTTTCAGAAGCCGACCACAAGCCTAGTTCTTAAACTTATTCATAAACTCTAGATTTTGTCATATATGACTCCAAAACCGCTAGCCAAGCATTGTAATGCTTCCCAAATCTTTGTAGGTGGAGGAGATGTTCTATAAGTGTTTTTTGGAGCTTGTACTAAATCACACACGAGTTTAGATATAAGAATCCGACTCAAAGCCTTTTTCTAATACTCAATCATAAACAAGGGATCTTGTTATATTTGACTTTAAAACCGCTAGCCAAGCTTTGTAAGGGTTCCCAAAGCTTTATGGCTGGGGGAGAAGTTATATAAGAGTTTTTTGGAGCTTTTACACGAACACACACGACTTTTACTTTCAAAAGCCGACCACAAGCCTAGTTCTTAAACTTATTCATAAACTCTAGATTTTGTCATATATGATTCAAAACCGCTAGCCAAGCTTTGTAAGGGTTCCCAAAGCTTTATGGCTGGGGGAGAAGTTCTATAAGAGTTTTTGGAGCTTTTACACGAACACACACGACTTTTACTTTAAGAATCCGACCACAAGCCTAGTTCTTAAACTTATTCATAAACTATAGATTTTGTCATATATGACTCCAAAACTGCTAGCCAAGCTTTGTAAGGGATCCCAAAGCTTTATGGCTGGGGGAGAAGTTCTATAAGAGTTTTTTGGAGCTTCTACACGAACACACACGACTTTAACTTTCAGAAACCAACCACAAGCCTAGTTCCTATACTTATTCATAAACAGTGGATCTTGTCATATATGACTCCAAAACCGCTAGCCAAGCATTGTAATGGTTCCCAAATCTTTGTAGGTGGAGGAGATGTTCTATAAGTTTTTTTTAGAGCTTGTACTAAATCACACAAGAGTTTAGCTATAAGAATCCGACTGAAAGCCTTGTTTTTATACTCAATCATAAACAAAGGATCCTGTTATATTTGACTTCAAAACCGCTAGCCAAGCTTTGTAATTGTTCCCAAAGCTTTATGGCTGGGGGTGAAGTTCTATATGAGTTTTTTGAAGCTTCTACACAAACACACACGACTTTAACTTTCAGAAGCCGACCGCAAACCTAGTTCTTATATTTATTCATAAACACCGGATCTTGTCATATATAACTCCAAAACCGCTAGCCAAGCATTGTAATGGTTCCCAAATCTTTGTGGGTGGAGGAGAAGTTCTATAAGTGTTTTTTTTGGAGCTTGTACTAAATCACACACGAGATTCGCTATAAGAATCCGACTGAAAGACTTGTTATTATACTCAATCATAAACAAGGGATCTTGTTATATTTGACTTCAAAACTGCTAGCCAAGCTTTGTAAGGGTTCACAAAGCTTTATGGCTGGGGGAGAAGTTTTATAAGACTTTTTTGAAGCTTCTATACAAACACACACGAATTTAACTTTCAGAAACCAACCACAAGCCTAGTTCTTATACTTATTCATAAACACTGGATCTTGTCATATATGACTCCAAAACCGCTAGCCAAGCATTGTAATGGTTCCCAAATCTTTGTAGGTGGAGGAGATGTTCTATAAGTGTTTTTTGGAGCTTGTACTAAATCACACACGAGTTTAGTAAGAATCCGACTCAAAGCCTTTTTCTAATACTCAATCATAAACAAGGGATCTTGTTATATTTGACTTTAAAACCGCTAGTCAAGCTTTGTAAGGGTTCCCAAAGCTTTATGGCTGGGGGAGAAGTTCTATAAGAGTTTTTTCGAGCTTTTACACGAACACACACGACTTTTACTTTCAGAAGCCGACCACAAGCCTAGTTCTTAAACTTATTCATAAACTCTAGATTTTGTCATATATGATTCCAAAACCGCTAGCCAAGCTTTGTAAGGGTTCCCAAAGCTTTATGGCTGGGGGAGAAGTTCTATAAGAGTTTTTTGGAGCTTTTACACGAACACACACGACTTTTACTTTCAGAAGCCGACCACAAGCCTAGTTCTTAAACTTATTCATAAACTATAGATTTTGTCATATATGACTCCAAAACCGCTAGCCAAGCTTTGTAAGGGTTCCCAAAGCTTTATGGCTGGGGGAGAAGTTCTATAAGAGTTTTTTGTAGCTTCTACACAAACACACACGACTTTAACTTTCAGAAATCAACCACAAGCCTAGTTCTTATACATATTCATAAACAGTGGATCTTGTCATATATGACTCCAAAACCGCTAGCCAAGCATTGTAATGGTTCCCAAATCTTTGTAGGTGGAGGAGATGTTCTATAAGTGTTTTTGAGAGCTTGTACTAAATCACACAGGAGTTTAGCTATAAGAATCCGACTGAAAGCCTTGTTTTTATACTCAATCATAAACAAAGGATCCTGTTATATTTGACTTCAAAACCGCTAGCCAAGCATTGTAATGGTTCCCAAATCTTTGTAGGTGGAGGAGATGTTCTATAAGTGTTTTTTAGAGCTTATACTAAATCACACAGGAGTTTAGCTACAAGAATCCGACTGAAAGCCTTGTTTTTATACTCGATCATAAACAAAGGATCCTGTTATATTTGACTTCAAAACCGCTAGCCAAGCTTTGTAATTGTTCCCAAAGCTTTATGGGTGGGGGTGAAGTTCTATATGAGTTTTTTGAAGCTTCTGCACAAACACACACGACTTTAACTTTCAGAAGCCGACCGCAAACCCAGTTCTTATATTTATTCATAAACCCCGGATCTTGTCATATATAACTCCAAAACCGCTAGCCAAGCATTGTAATGGTTCCCAAATCTTTGTGGGGTGGAGGGGATGTTCTATAAGTGTTTT
>NW_003302550.1:14765146-14767051 GCF_000004255.2 Arabidopsis lyrata subsp. lyrata | reverse complement strand
TTCAAAACCGCTAGCCAAGCTTTGTAATTGTTCCCAAAGCTTTATGGGTGGGGGGTGAAAGTTCTATATGAGTTTTTTGAAGCTTCTACACAAACACACACGACTTTAACTTTCAGAAGCCGACCGCAAACCTATTTCTTATATTTATTCATAAACACCAGATCTTGTCATATATAACTCCAAAACCGCTAGCCAAGCATTGTAATGGTTCCCAAATCTTTGTAGGTGGAGGAGATGTTCTATAAGTGTTTTTTAGAGCTTGTACTAAATCACACAGGAGTTTAGCTATAAGAATCCGACTGAAAGCCTTGTTTTTATACTCAATCATAAACAAAGGATCCTGTTATATTTGACTTCAAAACCGCTAGCCAAGCTTTGTAATTGTTCCCAAAGCTTTATGGGTGGGGGTGAAGTTCTATATGAGTTTTTTGAAGCTTCTACACAAACACACACGACTTTAACTTTCAGAAGCCGACCGCAAACCTAGTTCTTATATTTATTCATAAACACCGGATCTTGTCATATATAACTCCAAAACCGCTAGCCAAGCATTGTAATTGTTCCCAAATCTTTGTGGGTGGAGGAGAAGTTCTATAAGTGTTTTTTTGGAGCTTGTACTAAATCACACTTGAGATTCGCTATAAGAATCCGACTGAAAGACTTGTTATTATACTCAATCATAAACAAGGGATCTTGTTATATTTGACTTCAAAACTGCTAGCCAAGCTTTGTAAGGGTTCACAAAGCTTTATGGCTGGGGGAGAAGTTTTATAAGACTTTTTTGGAGCTTCTACACAAACACACACGAATTTAACTTTCAGAAACCAACCACAAGCCTAGTTCTTATACTTATTCAGAAACACTGGATCTTGTCATATATGACTCCAAAACCGCTAGCCAAGCATTGTAATGGTTCCCAAATCTTTGTAGGTGGAGGAGATGTTCTATAAGTGTTTTTTGGAGCTTGTACTAAATCACACACGAGTTCAGATATAAGAATCCGACTCAAAGCCTTTTTCTAATACTCAATCATAAACAAGGGATCTTGTTATATTTGACTTTAAAACCGCTAGTCAAGCTTTGTAAGGGTTCCCAAAGCTTTATGGCTGGGGGAGAAGTTCTATAAGAGTTTTTTGGAGCTTTTACACGAACACACACGACTTTTACTTTCAGAAGCCGACCACAAGCCTAGTTCTTAAACTTATTCATAAACTATAGATTTTGTCATATATGACTCCAAAACCGCTAGCCAAGCTTTGTAAGGGTTCCCAAAGCTTTATGGCTGGGGGAGAAGTTCTATAAGAGTTTTTTGGAGCTTCTACACAAACACACACGACTTTAACTTTCGGAAACCAACCACAAGCCTAGTTCTTATACATATTCATAAACAGTGGATCTTGTCATATATGACTCCAAAACCGCTAGCCAAGCGTTGTAATGGTTCCCAAATCTTTGTAGGTGGAGGAGATGTTCTATAAGTGTTTTTGAGAGCTTGTACTAAATCACACAGGAGTTTAGCTATAAGAATCCGACTGAAAGCCTTGTTTTTATACTCAATCATAAACAGAGGATCCTGTTATATTTGACTTCAAAACCGCTAGCCAAGCTTTGTAATTGTTCCCAAAGCTTTATAGGTGGGGGTGAAGTTCTATATGAGTTTTTTGAAGCTTCTACACAAACACACATGACTTTAACTTTCAGAAGCCGACCGCAAACCTAGTTCTTAAACTTATTCATAAACTATAGATTTTTGTCATATATGACTCCAAAACCGCTAGCCAAGCTTTGTAAGGGTTCCCAAAGCTTTATGGCTGGGGGAGAAGATCTATAAGAGTTTTTGGAGCTTTCTACACAAACACACACGACTTTAACTTTCAGAAACCACCACAAGTCTAGTTCTTATAC
>NW_003302550.1:14758686-14764660 GCF_000004255.2 Arabidopsis lyrata subsp. lyrata | reverse complement strand
CGATATTCTCTATAAGAATCCGACTGAAAGACTTGTTATTATACTCAATCATAAACAAGGGATCTTGTTATATTTGACTTCAAAACTGCTAGCCAAGCTTTGTAAGGGTTCACAAAGCTTTATGGCTGGGGGAGAAGTTTTATAAGACTTTTTTGAAGCTTCTATACAAACACACACGAATTTAACTTTCAGAAACTAACCACAAGCCTAGTTCTTATACTTATTCATAAACACTGGATCTTGTCATATATGACTCCAAAACCGCTAGCCAAGCATTGTAATGGTTCCCAAATCTTTGTAGGTGGAGGAGATGTTCTATAAGTGTTTTTTGGAGCTTGTACTAAATCACACACGAGTTTAGTAAGAATCCGACTCAAAGCCTTTTTCTAATACTCAATCATAAACAAGGGATCTTGTTATATTTGACTTTAAAACCGCTAGTCAAGCTTTGTAAGGGTTCCCAAAGCTTTATGGCTGGGGGAGAAGTTCTATAAGAGTTTTTTTCGAGCTTTTACACGAACACATACGACTTTTACTTTTAGAAGCCGACCACAAGCCTAGTTCTTAAACTTATTCATAAACTCTAGATTTTGTCATATATGATTCCAAAACCGCTAGCCAAGCTTTGTAAGGGTTCCCAAAGCTTTATGGCTGGGGGAGAAGTTCTATAAGAGTTTTTTGGAGCTTTTACACGAACACACACGACTTTTACTTTCAGAAGCCGACCACAAGCCTAGTTCTTAAACTTATTCATAAACTATAGATTTTGTCATATATGACTCCAAAACCGCTAGCCAAGCTTTGTAAGGGTTCCCAAAGCTTTATGGCTGGGGGAGAAGTTCTATAAGAGTTTTTTGGAGCTTCTACACAAACACACACGACTTTAACTTTCAGAAACCAACCACAAGCCTAGTTCTTATACATATTCATAAATAGTGGATCTTGTCATATATGACTCCAAAACCGCTAGCCAAGCATTGTAATGGTTCCCAAATCTTTGTAGGTGGAGGAGATGTTCTATAAGTGTTTTTGAGAGCTTGTACTAAATCACACAGGAGTTTAGCTATAAGAATCCGACTGAAAGCCTTGTTTTTATACTCAATCATAAACAAAGGATCCTGTTATATTTGACTTCAAAACCGCTAGCCAAGCTTTGTAATAGTTCCCAAAGCTTTATGGATGGGGGTGAAGTTCTATATGAGTTTTTTGAAGCTTCTACACAAACACACACCACTTTAACTTTCAGAAGCTGACGGCAAACGTAGTTCTTATATTTATTCATAAACACCGGATCTTGTCATATATAACTCCAAAACCGCTAGCCAAGCATTGTAATGGTTCCCAAATCTTTGTAGGTGGAGGAGATGTTCTATAAGTGTTTTTTAGAGCTTGTACTAAATCACACAGGAGTTTAGCTATAAGAATCCGACTGAAAGCCTTGTTTTTATACTCGATCATAAACAAAGGATCCTGTTATATTTGACTTCAAAACCGCTAGTCAAGCTTTGTAATTGTTCCCAAAGCTTTATGGGTGGGGGTGAAGTTCTATATGAGTTTTTTGAAGCTTCTGCACAAACACACACGACTTTAACTTTCAGAAGCCGACCGCAAACCCAGTTCTTATATTTATTCATAAACACCGGATCTTGTCATAACTCCAAAACCGCTAGCCAAGCATTGTAATGGTTCCCAAATCTTTGTGGGTGGAGGAGAAGTTCTATAAGTGTTTTTTTTGGAGCTTGTACTAAATCAAACACGAGATTCGCTATAAGAATCCGACTGAAAGACTTGTTATTATACTCAATCATAAACAAGGGATCTTGTTATATTTGACTTCAAAACTGCTAGCCAAGCTTTGTAAGGGTTCACAAAGCTTTATGGCTGGGGGAGAAGTTCTATAAGAGTTTTTTGGAGCTTCTACACAAACACACACGACTTTAACTTTCAGAAACCAACCACAAGCCTAGTTCTTAAACTTATTCATAAACACTTAATCTTGTCATATATGACTCCAAAACCGCTAGCCAAGTATTGTAATGGTTCCCAAATCTTTGTAGGTGGAGGAGAAGTTCTATAAGTGTTTTTTTTGGAGCTTGTACTAAATCACACACGAGATTCGCTATAAGAATCCGACGTAAAGACTTGTTATTATACACAATCATAAACAAGGGATCTTGTTATATTTGACTTCAAAACTGCTAGCCAAGCTTTGTAAGGGTTCACAAAGCTTTATGGCTGGGGGAGAAGTTCTATAAGACTTTTTTGGAGCTTCTACACAAACACACACGACTTTAACTTTCAGAAACCAACCACAAGCCTAGTTCTTATACTTATTCATAAACACTGGATCTTGTCATATATGACTCCAAAACCGCTAGCCAAGCATTGTAATGGTTCCCAAATCTTTGTAGGTGGAGGAGATGTTCTATAAGTGTTTTTTAGAGCTTGTACTAAATCACACAGGAGTTTAGCTATAAGAATCCGACTGAAAGCCTTGTTTTTATACTCAATCATAAACAAAGGATCCTGTTATATTTGACTTCAAAACCGCTAGCCAAGCTTTGTAATTGTTCCCAAAGCTTTATGGGTGGGGGTGAAGTTCTATATGAGTTTTTTGAAGCTTCTACACAAACACACACGACTTTAACTTTCAAAAGCCGACCGCAAACCCAGTTCTTATATTTATTCATAAACACCGGATCTTGTCATATATAACTCCAAAACCGCTAGCCAAGCATTGTAATGGTTCCCAAATCTTTGTGGGTGGTGGAGAAGTTCTAAAAGTGTTTTTTTTGGAGCTTGTACTAAATCACACACGAGATTCGCTATAAGAATCCGACTGAAAGACTTGTTATTATACTCAATCATAAACAAGGGATCTTGTTATATTTGACTTCAAAACTGCTAGCCAAGCTTTGTAAGGGTTCACAAAGCTTTATGGCTGGGGGAGAAGTTCTATAAGAGTTTTTTGGAGCTTCTACACAAACACACACGACTTTAACTTTCAGAAACCAACCACAAGCCTAGTTCTTAAACTTATTCATAAACACTTAATCTTGTCATATATGACTCCAAAACCGCTAGCCAAGTATTGTAATGGTTCCCAAATCTTTGTAGGTGGAGGAGAAGTTCTATAAGTGTAATATGTGGAGCTTGTACTATATCACACACGAGATTCGCTATAAGAATCCGACATAAAGACTTGTTATTATACACAATCATAAACAAGGGATCTTGTTATATTTGACTTCAAAACTGCTAGCCAAGCTTTGTAAGGGTTCACAAAGCTTTATGGCTGGGGGAGAAGTTCTATAAGACTTTTTTGGAGCTTCTACACAAACACACACGACTTTAACTTTCAGAAACCAACCACAAGCCTAGTTCTTATACTTATTCATAAACACTGGATCTTGTCATATATGACTCCGAAACCGCTAGCCAAGCATTGTAATGGTTCCCAAATCTTTGTAGGTGGAGGAGATGTTCTATAAGTGTTTTTTAGAGCTTGTACTAAATCACACAGGAGTTTAGCTATAAGAATCCGACTGAAAGCCTTGTTTTTATACTCAATCATAAACAAAGGATCCTGTTATATTTGACTTCAAAACCGCTAGCCAAGCTTTGTAATTGTTCCCAAAGCTTTATGGGTGGGGGTGAAGTTCTATATGAGTTTTTTGAAGCTTCTACACAAACACACACGACTTTAACTTTCAAAAGCCGACCGCAAACCCAGTTCTTATATTTATTCATAAACACCGGATCTTGTCATATATAACTCCAAAACCGCTAGCCAAGCATTGTAATGGTTCCCAAATCTTTGTGGGTGGTGGAGAAGTTCTAAAAGTGTTTTTTTTGGAGCTTGTACTAAATCACACACGAGATTCGCTATAAGAATCCGACTGAAAGACTTGTTATTATACTCAATCATAAACAAGGGATCTTGTTATATTTGACTTCAAAACTGCTAGCCAAGCTTTGTAAGGGTTCACAAAGCTTTATGGCTGGGGGAGAAGTTCTATAAGAGTTTTTTGGAGCTTCTACACAAACACACACGACTTTAACTTTCAGAAACCAACCACAAGCCTAGTTCTTAAACTTATTCATAAACACTTAATCTTGTCATATATGACTCCAAAACCGCTAGCCAAGTATTGTAATGGTTCCCAAATCTTTGTAGGTGGAGGAGAAGTTCTATAAGTGTTTTTTTTGGAGCTTGTACTAAATCACACACGAGATTCGCTATAAGAATCCGACATAAAGACTTGTTATTATACACAATCATAAACAAGGGATCTTGTTATATTTGACTTCAAAACTGCTAGCCAAGCTTTGTAAGGGTTCACAAAGCTTTATGGCTGGGGGAGAAGTTCTATAAGACTTTTTTGGAGCTTCTACACAAACACACACGACTTTAACTTTCAGAAACCAACCACAAGCCTAGTTCTTATACTTATTCATAAACACTGGATCTTGTCATATATGACTCCAAAACCGCTAGCCAAGCATTGTAATGGTTCCCAAATCTTTGTAGGTGGAGGAGATGTTCTATAAGTGTTTTTTAGAGCTTGTACTAAATCACACAGGAGTTTAGCTATAAGAATCCGACTGAAAGCCTTGTTTTTATACTCAATCATAAACAAAGGATCCTGTTATATTTGACTTCAAAACCGCTAGCCAAGCTTTGTAATTGTTCCTAAAGCTTTATGGGTGGGGGTGAAGTTCTATATGAGTTTTTTGAAGCTTCTACACAAACACACACGACTTTAACTTTCAAAAGCCGACCGCAAACCCAGTTCTTATATTTATTCATAAACACCGGATCTTGTCATATATAACTCCAAAACCGCTAGCCAAGCATTGTAATGGTTCCCAAATCTTTGTGGGTGGAGGAGAAGTTCTAAAAGTGTTTTTTTTGGAGCTTGTACTAAATCACACACGAGATTCGCTATAAGAATCCGACTGAAGACTTGTTATTATACTCAATCATAAACAAGGGATCTTGTTATATTTGACTTCAAAACTGCTAGCCAAGCTTTGTAAGGGTTACAAAGCTTTATGGCTGGGGGAGAAGTTCTAAAAGAGTTTTTTGGGAGCTTCTACACGAACACACACGACTTTCACTATCAGAATCCGACCACAAGCCTAGTTCTTAACTTAATCATAAAACTATAGATTTTGTCATATATGAATCCAAAACCGCTAGCCAAGCTTTGTAAGGGTTCCCAAAGCCTTTATGGCTGGGGGAGAAGTTCTATAAGAGTTTTTTGGAGCTTCTACACAAACACCACACGCCTTTACTTTCAGAACCCAAACCACAAGCCTAGTTCTTATACATATTCATAAATAGTGGATCTTGTCATATATGACTCCAAAACCGCTAGCCAAGCATTGTAATGGTTCCCAAATCTTTGTAGGTGGAGGAGATGTTCTATAAGTGTTTTTGAGAGCTTGTACTAAATCACACAGGAGTTTAGCTATAAGAATCCGACTGAAAGCCTTGTTTTTATACTCAATCATAAACAAAGGATGCTGTTATATTTCACTTCAAAACCGCTAGCCAAGCTTTGTAATTGTTCCCAAAGCTTTATGGATGGGGGTGAAGTTCTATATGAGTTTTTTGAAGCTTCTACACAAACACACACCACTTTAACTTTCAGAAGCTGACGGCAAACGTAGTTCTTATATTTATTCATAAACACCGGATCTTGTCATATATAACTCCAAAACCGCTAGCCAAGCATTGTAATGGTTCCCAAATCTTTGTAGGTGGAGGAGATGTTCTATAAGTGTTTTTTAGAGCTTGTACTAAATCACACAGGAGTTTAGCTATAAGAATCTGACTGAAAGCCTTGTTTTTATACTCGATCATAAACAAAGGATCCTGTTATATTTGACTTCAAAACCGCTAGTCAAGCTTTGTAATTGTTCCCAAAGCTTTATGGGTGGGGGTGAAGTTCTATATGAGTTTTTTGAA
>NW_003302550.1:14756289-14758586 GCF_000004255.2 Arabidopsis lyrata subsp. lyrata | reverse complement strand
CAAAACCGCTAGCCAAGCATTGTAATGGTTCCCAAATCTTTGTGGGTGGAGGAGAAGTTCTATAAGTGTTTTTTATGGAGCTTGTACTAAATCACACACGAGATTCGCTATAAGAATCCGACTGAAAGACTTGTTATTATACTCAATCATAAACAAGGGATCTTGTTATATTTGACTTCAAAACTGCTAGCCAAGCTTTGTAAGGGTTCACAAAGCTTTATGGCTGGGGGAGAAGTTTTATAAGACTTTTTTGGAACTTCTACACAAACACACACGAATTTAACTTTCAGAAACCAACCACAAGCCTAGTTCTTATACTTATTCATAAACACTGGATCTTGTCATATATGACTCCAAAACCGCTAGCCAAGCATTGTAATGGTTCCCAAATCTTTGTAGGTGGAGGAGATGTTCTATAAGTGTTTTTTGGAGCTTGTACTAAATCACACACGAGTTTAGATATAAGAATCCGACTCAAAGCCTTTTTCTAATACTCAATCATAAACAAGGGATCTTGTTATATTTGACTTTAAAACCGCTATTCAAGCTTTGTAAGGGTTCCCAAAGCTTTATGGCTGGGGGAGAAGTTCTATAAGAGTTTTTTGGAGCTTTTACACGAACACACACAACTTTTACTTTCAGAAGCCGACCACAAGCCTAGTTCTTAAACTTATTCATAAACTATAGATTTTGTCATATATGACTCCAAAACCGCTAGCCAAGCTTTGTAAGGGTTCCCAAAGCTTTATGGCTGGGGGAGAAGTTCTATAAGAGTTTTTTGGAGCTTCTACACAAACACACACGACTTTAACTTTCAGAAACCGACCACAAGCCTAGTTCTTATACATATTCATAAACAGTGGATCTTGTCATATATGACTCCAAAACCGCTAGCCAAGCATTGTAATGGTTCCCAAATCTTTGTAGGTGGAGGAGATGTTCTATAAGTGTTTTTGAGAGCTTGTACTAAATCACACAGGAGTTTAGCTATAAGAATCCGACTGAAAGCCTTGTTTTTATACTCAATCATAAACAAAGGATCCTGTTATATTTGACTTCAAAACCGCTAGCCAAGCTTTGTAATTGTTCCCAAAGCTTTATGGATGGGGGTGAAGTTCTATATGAGTTTTTTGAAGCTTCTACACAAACACACACCACTTTAACTTTCAGAAGCTGACGGCAAACGTAGTTCTTATATTTATTCATAAACACCGGATCTTGTCATATATAACTCCAAAACCGCTAGCCAAGCATTGTAATGGTTCCCAAATCTTTGTAGGTGGAGGAGATGTTCTATAAGTGTTTTTTAGAGCTTGTACTAAATCACACAGGAGTTTAGCTATAAGAATCCGACTGAAAGCCTTGTTTTTATACTCGATCATAAACAAAGGATCCTGTTATATTTGACTTCAAAACCGCTAGTCAAGCTTTGTAATTGTTCCCAAAGCTTTATGGGTGGGGGTGAAGTTCTATATGAGTTTTTTGAAGCTTCTGCACAAACACACACGACTTTAACTTTCAGAAGCCGACCGCAAACCCAGTTCTTATATTTATTCATAAACACCGGATCTTGTCATAACTCCAAAACCGCTAGCCAAGCATTGTAATGGTTCCCAAATCTTTGTGGGTGGAGGAGAAGTTCTATAAGTGTTTTTTTTGGAGCTTGTACTAAATCAAACACGAGATTCGCTATAAGAATCCGACTGAAAGACTTGTTATTATACTCAATCATAAACAAGGGATCTTGTTATATTTGACTTCAAAACTGCTAGCCAAGCTTTGTAAGGGTTCACAAAGCTTTATGGCTGGGGGAGAAGTTCTATAAGAGTTTTTTGGAGCTTCTACACAAACACACACGACTTTAACTTTCAGAAACCAACCACAAGCCTAGTTCTTAAACTTATTCATAAACACTTAATCTTGTCATATATGACTCCAAAACCGCTAGCCAAGTATTGTAATGGTTCCCAAATCTTTGTAGGTGGAGGAGAAGTTCTATAAGTGTTTTTTTTGGAGCTTGTACTAAATCACACACGAGATTCGCTATAAGAATCCGACGTAAAGACTTGTTATTATACACAATCATAAACAAGGGATCTTGTTATATTTGACTTCAAAACTGCTAGCCAAGCTTTGTAAGGGTTCACAAAGCTTTATGGCTGGGGGAGAAGTTCTATAAGACTTTTTTGGAGCTTCTACACAAACACACACGACTTTAACTTTCAGAAACCAACCACAAGCCTAGTTCTTATACTTATTCATAAACACTGGATCTTGTCCTATATGACTCCAAAACC
>NW_003302550.1:14753339-14756189 GCF_000004255.2 Arabidopsis lyrata subsp. lyrata | reverse complement strand
AGCCTTCTGAGGGCGCCAAAAGTCTGGAATCACACAGGAGTTTAGCTATAAGAATCCGACTGAAAGCCTTGTTTTTATACTCAATCATAAACAAAGGATCCTGTTATATTTGACTTCAAAACCGCTAGCCAAGCTTTGTAATTGTTCCCAAAGCTTTATGGGTGGGGGTGAAGTTCTATATGAGTTTTTTGAAGCTTCTACACAAACACACACGACTTTAACTTTCAAAAGCCGACCGCAAACCCAGTTCTTATATTTATTCATAAACACCGGATCTTGTCATATATAACTCCAAAACCGCTAGCCAAGCATTGTAATGGTTCCCAAATCTTTGTGGGTGGTGGAGAAGTTCTAAAAGTGTTTTTTTTGGAGCTTGTACTAAATCACACACGAGATTCGCTATAAGAATCCGACTGAAAGACTTGTTATTATACTCAATCATAAACAAGGGATCTTGTTATATTTGACTTCAAAACTGCTAGCCAAGCTTTGTAAGGGTTCACAAAGCTTTATGGCTGGGGGAGAAGTTCTATAAGAGTTTTTTGGAGCTTCTACACAAACACACACGACTTTAACTTTCAGAAACCAACCACAAGCCTAGTTCTTAAACTTATTCATAAACACTTAATCTTGTCATATATGACTCCAAAACCGCTAGCCAAGTATTGTAATGGTTCCCAAATCTTTGTAGGTGGAGGAGAAGTTCTATAAGTGTTTTTTTTGGAGCTTGTACTAAATCACACACGAGATTCCCTATAAGAATCCGACATAAAGACTTGTTATTATACACAATCATAAACAAGGGATCTTGTTATATTTGACTTCAAAACTGCTAGCCAAGCTTTGTAAGGGTTCACAAAGCTTTATGGCTGGGGGAGAAGTTCTATAAGACTTTTTTGGAGCTTCTACACAAACACACACGACTTTAACTTTTAGAAACCAACCACAAGCCTAGTTCTTATACTTATTCATAAACACTGGATCTTGTCATATATGACTCCAAAACCGCTAGCCAAGCATTGTAATGGTTCCCAAATCTTTGTAGGTGGAGGAGATGTTCTATAAGTGTTTTTTGGAGCTTGTACTAAATCACACACGAGTTTAGTAAGAATCCGACTCAAAGCCTTTTTCTAATACTCAATCATAAACAAGGGATCTTGTTATATTTGACTTTAAAACCGCTAGTCAAGCTTTGTAAGGGTTCCCAAAGCTTTATGGCTGGGGGAGAAGTTCTATAAGAGTTTTTTTCGAGCTTTTACACGAACACATACGACTTTTACTTTTAGAAGCCGACCACAAGCCTAGTTCTTAAACTTATTCATAAACTCTAGATTTTGTCATATATGATTCCAAAACCGCTAGCCAAGCTTTGTAAGGGTTCCCAAAGCTTTATGGCTGGGGGAGAAGTTCTATAAGAGTTTTTTGGAGCTTTTACACGAACACACACGACTTTTACTTTCAGAAGCCGACCACAAGCCTAGTTCTTAAACTTATTCATAAACTATAGATTTTGTCATATATGACTCCAAAACCGCTAGCCAAGCTTTGTAAGGGTTCCCAAAGCTTTATGGCTGGGGGAGAAGTTCTATAAGAGTTTTTTGGAGCTTCTACACAAACACACACGACTTTAACTTTCAGAAACCAACCACAAGCCTAGTTCTTATACATATTCATAAACAGTGGATCTTGTCATATATGACTCCAAAACCGCTAGCCAAGCATTGTAATGGTTCCCAAATCTTTGTAGGTGGAGGAGATGTTCTATAAGTGTTTTTGAGAGCTTGTACTAAATCACACAGGAGTTTAGCTATAAGAATCCGACTGAAAGCCTTGTTTTTATACTCAATCATAAACAAAGGATCCTGTTATATTTGACTTCAAAACCGCTAGCCAAGCTTTGTAATTGTTCCCAAAGCTTTATGGATGGGGGTGAAGTTCTATATGAGTTTTTTGAAGCTTCTACACAAACACACACCACTTTAACTTTCAGAAGCCGACCGCAAACATAGTTCTTATATTTATTCATAAACACCGGATCTTGTCATATATAACTCCAAAACCGCTAGCCAAGCATTGTAATGGTTCCCAAATCTTTGTAGGTGGAGGAGATGTTCTATAAGTGTTTTTTAGAGCTTGTACTAAATCACACAGGAGTTTAGCTATAAGAATCCGACTGAAAGCCTTGTTTTTATACTCGATCATAAACAAAGGATCCTGTTATATTTGACTTCAAAACCGCTAGTCAAGCTTTGTAATTGTTCCCAAAGCTTTATGGGTGGGGGTGAAGTTCTATATGAGTTTTTTGAAGCTTCTGCACAAACACACACGACTTTAACTTTCAGAAGCCGACCGCAAACCCAGTTCTTATATTTATTCATAAACACCGGATCTTGTCATAACTCCAAAACCGCTAGCCAAGCATTGTAATGGTTCCCAAATCTTTGTGGGTGGAGGAGAAGTTCTATAAGTGTTTTTTTTGGAGCTTGTACTAAATCAAACACGAGATTCGCTATAAGAATCCGACTGAAAGACTTGTTATTATACTCAATCATAAACAAGGGATCTTGTTATATTTGACTTCAAAACTGCTAGCCAAGCTTTGTAAGGGTTCACAAAGCTTTATGGCTGGGGGAGAAGTTCTATAAGAGTTTTTTGGAGCTTCTACACAAACACACACGACTTTAACTTTTAGAAACCAACCACAAGCCTAGTTCTTAAACTTATTCATAAACACTTAATC
Organism: Arabidopsis lyrata subsp. lyrata; assembly: GCF_000004255.2. NCBI lineage: Eukaryota > Viridiplantae > Streptophyta > Magnoliopsida > Brassicales > Brassicaceae > Arabidopsis > Arabidopsis lyrata. The sequence goes on along the minus strand of NW_003302550.1, from coordinate 14,753,449 downwards.
TTGTCATATATGACTCCCAAAACCGCTAGCCAAGTATTGTAATGGTTCCCAAATCTTTGTAGGTGGAGGAGAAGTTCTATAAGTGTTTTTTTGGAGCTTGTACTAATCAC
>NW_003302550.1:14752465-14753239 GCF_000004255.2 Arabidopsis lyrata subsp. lyrata | reverse complement strand
AATGGTTCCCAAATCTTTGTAGGTGGAGGAGATGTTCTATAAGTGTTTTTTAGAGCTTGTACTAAATCACACAGGAGTTTAGCTATAAGAATCCGACTGAAAGCCTTGTTATTATACTCAATCATAAACAAAGGATCCTGTTATATTTGACTTCAAAACCGCTAGCCAAGCTTTGTAATTGTTCCCAAAGCTTTATGGGTGGGGGTGAAGTTCTATATGAGTTTTTTGAAGCTTCTACACAAACACACACGACTTTAACTTTCAGAAGCCGACCGCAAACCCAGTTCTTATATTTATTCATAAACACCGGATCTTGTCATATATGACTCCAAAACCGCTAGCCAAGCATTGTAATGGTTCCCAAATCTTTGTGGGTGGAGGAGAAGTTCTAAAAGTGTTTTTTTTGGAGCTTGTACTAAATCACACACGAGATTCGCTATAAGAATCCGACTGAAAGACTTGTTATTATACTCAATCATAAACAAGGGATCTTGTTATATTTGACTTCAAAACTGCTAGCCAAGCTTTGTAAGGGTTCACAAAGCTTTATGGCTGGGGGAGAAGTTCTATAAGAGTTTTTTGGAGCTTCTACACAAACACACACGACTTTAACTTTCAGAAACCAACCACAAGCCTAGTTCTTAAACTTATTCATAAACACTTAATCTTGTCATATATGACTCCAAAACCGCTAGCCAAGTATTGTAATGGTTCCCAAATCTTTGTAGGTGGAGGAGAAGTTCTATAAGTGTTTTTTTTGGAGCTTGTACTAAA
>NW_003302550.1:14746881-14752365 GCF_000004255.2 Arabidopsis lyrata subsp. lyrata | reverse complement strand
ATTCTTACATGGTATCAGAGCCATAAAGCTCCACATACTCTATTCTCCGAAACTCTCCTTGCAAATCTTCTTCTTCTTCTTCAATCTCCATTCTCTTTTCGATTAAGTCGACACTCACCATGGAGAACACCAAGATTCGTGCTCTGGTTACCCTCAAAGGAGGAAACTACTTGCTTTGGGCAAGAACCATGAAGACCATCTTGTGCGGTCGTGGATTCTGGCCTCACATCATCAAGAGTGAAGCGCCAAGAGAGACAACCACGAACGAAGATGGCTTGGAGATCGCCCTTGTTGATGAAGACAAGTGGTTCCAAGAAGACCAAATGGTCTTATCCGTTCTCTAAAACTCGCTTGAAGCATCAATCCTTGAAGGATACTCCTATTGTGAGACTCCCAAGGATCTTTGGGAAACTTTGCAAAACGTCTTTGGAAACCAATCCAACCTAAGCCGTGTTTTTGAGATCAAGAAAGCCATCAACGAGCTGACCCAAGGAGACATGGAGTTCACTCAACACTTTGGGAAGTTTCGGTCTCTTTGGGCCGAGCTTGAGATGTTGAGACCCAACACCCTTGATCCGGCGGTCATCAACGAGAGGCGTGAGCAAGACAAGGTCTTTGGTCTACTCTTCACCTTGAGTCCGGCGTACAACGACCTCATCAAGCATCTCCTCCGTGCCGACAAGCTCCAAAACCTTGAAGAAGTGTGCTCTCAAATCCAAAAGGAGCAAGGATCTCTCGGGTTGTTTGGTAGCAAAGGAGAACTTGTCTCGGGCAACTCAAGTGAGCTTGCATCCGCCAACCGTGGGAACTTCAACACCAACCGCGGGAAAGCTCCATGGTGTGATCATTGCAAACGGAGTGGACATGCCAAAGAGAAGTGCTGGATTCTTCACCCTCACCTCAAACCAGCAAGAAGGGAGCCAAGAGCTAACCAAGCTACCGGAGGGAACCTTGGAGGCCAAGAGCAAGCCGGAGCATCTAGTCAAGCCTTGGGAGGAAATGGAGCTGCAATGATGGCTTCTTCCGACCTAGTGAGACGCTCCGACTTTGATGCACTCATCAAGGCTCTCAAAGAGTCTTCCGGTAACGCTTATCATGCTCTTAGTGCTTTAAAACCTCTCATTGTTGATTCGGGAGCATCTCACCATATGATTAGTGACTCTAAATTGATGAACAACATTGAACCGGCTTTAGGAAATGTCATAATTGCTAATGGTGATAAGATTCCGGTTAAAGGAGTAGGAGACTTAGAATTGTTTAGCAAAAAGTCTAAAGCTTTCTATATGCCTACTTTCACTTCGAACTTGTTATCCGTTAAGAAAGCTACTACCGATCTTAATTGCTATGCTATCTTTGGTCCTAATGATGTCCATTTTCAGGATATTGAGACTAGTAGAGTGCTTGGTTATGGAGGTACAAAGGATGGTCTTTATGTTCTTGAAGATACAAAGCTCTCTACTCCTCTATCTTCTCACTTTAGCTCAATTCTTGTTAATGCGAATAATGCTATTTGGCATGCTAGATTAGGTCATCCTCATTCTCGTGCTTTAGGTCTTTTGTTACCAAGTATTTCCTTTAAGAATAATGAATGTGAGGCTTGTATTCTTGGTAAACATTGCAAATCCGTATTTCCCAAGTCTAGTACTATTTATGAGAATTGTTTTGATTTGATTCATTCGGATGTTTGGACTTCACCTTGTTTATCTAGAGAAAATCAGAAATACTATGTCACATTCATTGATGAGAAGTCTAAATATACTTGGTTAACTTTGTTACCTTCTAAAGATAGAGTTCTTGAGGCTTTTATCAACTTTCAAAACTATGTCACTAACCATTACAATGCCAAGATCAAAATCTTTAGGTCCGATAATGGTGGTGAATATACAAGTCATGCCTTCAAGCAACATTTGGCCAAGCACGGGATAATCCATCAAACAAGCTGCCCTTATACACCACAACAAAACGGAGTAGCGGAGAGGAAGAATAGGCATCTCATGGAAGTGGCAAGATCGATGATGTTCCACACCAATGTGCCTAAACGCTTTTGGAGTGATGCGGTGGTCCTAGCTTGCTACTTGATCAACCGGACCCCAACCAAGATCCTACAAGATTCCTCTCCCTTTGAGGTACTTAACAAGAATAAACCGTCTATCAATCACTTACGTGTGTTTGGTTGTGTTTGCTTTGTCCTTGTAGGTGAACAAAGAAACAAACTCGAACCTAAGAGTGTCAAGGGCATGTTTATCGGGTACTCAATCACACAAAAAGGATACAAGTGCTATATACCAGAAACAAGGAAAGTTCTTGTTTCAAGAGATGTGAAGTTTGTTGAGGGTAAAGGTTACTATGAAGAAAAGAATTGGGAAGACATTCAAGATCTCACCCATTCACCTTCGGATAGAGCTAGCAACCTCCGAATTATCTTGGAAAGACTTGGTGTAAGCAACTCTCAAAGTCACACCAACTCACCAAATCCTAATCCGGAGCCTACTCAACAACAAGAAACATCACAACATGAGGAAGAAGAACATTTACAAGAAGAAGAAAATATTCAAGAAGACAATCTTGAAGAGGAAGAGATTCCAAGTGATCATGAGGAAGATACTATTTTACCCGAAGAGGAAAATTTGTCTACATCGGATCAGAATGAAGACTCTACATCCCAAGAAGCGCCTATAGCCCTAAGAAGAAGTCAAAGACAGAAGTTCCCTCCATCAAATTGGAAGAACACTCGGGTTTACTACAATAGTCAAGCTGTGGCTCATCCTATTCAAGCCGTGTGTACCATTGCTCAATTTTCCGAGGAACATCGAGTCTTCCTTGGACAAATTGATCAGCATTGGATTCCTCAAACCTATGAAGAAGCTGCCCAACATCAAGTATGGAGAGAAGCTATAGCCGCTGAAAGACAAGCTATGGAACATAACCATACTTGGGAAGAAGGAGAGTTACCTAAAGGCAAGAGAGCGGTGACATCCAAGTGGGTCTTCACCATCAAGTACAAGAGCAATGGGGACATTGAACGCTATAAAGCTAGGCTTGTTGCAAGAGGGTTCACTCAAACGTATGGGGTGGATTACTTGGATACGTTTGCCCCGGTTGCAAAGCTCCATACGGTTAGAGTAGTGCTCTCTCTAGCTACCAACTTGGAGTGGGAACTTTGGCAAATGGATGTTAAGAATGCCTTTCTTCAAGGAGAACTTGAAGAAGAAGTCTACATGAAGCCACCACCGGGTCTTGAAGATCATAATGCACCCGGGAAGGTCTTTAAACTCAAGAAAGCCATTTATGGTTTGAAACAATCTCCGAGAGCTTGGTACCACAAGCTGAGCACAACCTTGTTGGAGAGAGAATTCAAGAAGTCGGAAGCCGATAACACTCTCTTCACTCTCCCAAGCAAGGAAGGTATAGTAGTCATTCTCGTTTATGTAGATGATATTATCATCTCCGGGAATGACAAGGTAGGGATTCAAGAGACTAAAACCTTTCTTAAGAGTGTTTTTGATATAAAAGACCTTGGTGAACTAAAGTACTTCCTTGGGATAGAAGTTTGTAGATCAAAGGAAGGTCTCTTCTTATCTCAAAGGAAGTACACTCTTGATCTTCTTAGTCAAGTAGGTAAGCTTGGAGCAAAACCGGCTAAGACTCCCTTGGAAGATGACTACAAGGCCAATCGTAAGGGGGAGCTTGACAACAAGCCTTTCGAAGATGTCACACAATATCGAAGACTCGTAGGTAAGCTCATTTATTTAACCATTACTAGGCCTGACATTTGCTTTGCTGTGAATGTAGTAAGTCAACACATGCAAGCTCCCACGCTACATCATTGGAACATGGTGAACCGCATCCTCAAATATCTCAAAGGAGCTCCGGGTCAAGGCATTTGGATGGGATGCAACAAAAACACGGAGCTGGTGGGATATTGTGATGCGGACTATGCTGGAGACAAGAAGGATAGGAGGTCAACCACAGGCTATTGCACATTCATTGGTGGTAACCTAGTTACTTGGAGAAGCAAGAAGCAAAAGGTGGTCTCCCTTTCAAGTTGTGAAGCCGAGTACCGGGCCATGAGAAAGCTCACAACTGAACTTATGTGGTTGAAAGCTCTCCTCAAAGACTTCGGAATTGACACACCAAAGCCAATCACCATGCATTGCGACAATCAAGCCGCCATTCACATCGCCTCAAATTCAGTGTTCCATGAAAGAACGAAGCACATTGAGGTGGATTGTCACAAGGTCCGAGAACAAGTTCAACTTGGAGTAATCCTACCTTGCTACACCGATACTGAAGAACAATTGGCCGACATCTTCACCAAAGGAGCTAGCACCAAAGTTTGTGAGTACATTCATCACAAACTTGGCCTCATTGACCTCTCTCGGCCATGATCCTCTTAGCCAAATATCCCATACTCTTTTTCCCTAAGTGTGGTTTTATCCCATGAGGTTTTCTACACTTAGGTTTTTAATGAGGTGGTTGAATTTGGATCCAAGTCTAACCTCCATCCTTCTCCGGTTAGACTTGAGGGGGAGTATTGAATGAAGTGAAGAAAAGGAAGAAAAGTCTTCCAATCGTTTTAGCTGATCGGTTGCACAACCGATCAGGTAAGAAAAGGTTCTGCCGCTTGGTTGTGTCAATCGGTTGCACAAACGATCGAAGCATCATTTAACTATCGATCAGTTATGGCGATCGGTTGCACAACCGATTTAAGAAATCGCCCGTACGGCCATCTTTTTGGTCCGTCCGTACGTTTGGAGTTTTGTCTCGGCCCGCGATCTTTTCTCTCGGTCATTTAGCCTTGGATCCTCTCCAAGGCTCTCCTAGAAGCTTCCAGAACCTTATCACATGACCGTTACACATTGGAAAGAGGAAGAAGACAAGAGTCTTCTAGAAGCATCCGGATCCTTCCCCTTTGGAGCCGTTGCGTGTTCAAACCAAGGAGAGGACGCTCCTCTCTCCACGTGGTCATCTACTTTTGCTTTTACTTTATGTAAAGTAGGATATCCTTAAAGGATATTCCTTTTGTAAATCTCTTTAAAAGAGAAACCTTGTACATTGCCAAATTAAGTAAGAAGAGATAATCTCTCTCTTTCTCATCAAATCTCTCTTTCTCTCAAATCTCTCAAGCTCATTTCCGCATCTTAGTCCCATTCTCGCAAACCTAAACTCCACATTCTTACAAGTTTTGCTATAAGAATCCGACTGAAAGCCTTGTTTTTATACTCAATCATAAACAAAGGATCCTGTTATATTTGACTTCAAAACCGCTAGCCAAGCTTTGTAATTGTTCCCAAAGCTTTATGGGTGGGGGTGAAGTTCTATATGAGTTTTTTGAAGCTTCTACACAAACACACACGACTTTAACTTTCAAAAGCCGACCGGAAACCTAGTTCTTATATTTATTCATAAACACCGGATCTTGACATATATAACTCCAAAACCGCTAGCCAAGCATTGTAATGGTTCCCAAATCTTTGTGAAGAC
>NW_003302550.1:14745915-14746781 GCF_000004255.2 Arabidopsis lyrata subsp. lyrata | reverse complement strand
ATAAAGTGTTTTTTTTGAGAGCTCGTAATAAATCACACACGAGATTCGCTATAAGAATCCGACATAAAGACTTGTTATTATACACAATCATAAACAAGGGATCTTGTTATATTTGACTTCAAAACTGCTAGCCAAGCTTTGTAAGGGTTCACAAAGCTTTATGGCTGGGGGAGAAGTTCTATAAGACTTTTTTGGAGCTTCTACACAAACACACACGACTTTAACTTTTAGAAACCAACCACAAGCCTAGTTCTTATACTTATTCATAAACACTGGATCTTGTCATATATGACTCCAAAACCGCTAGCCAAGCATTGTAATGGTTCCCAAATCTTTGTAGGTGGAGGAGATGTTCTATAAGTGTTTTTTGGAGCTTGTACTAAATCACACACGAGTTTAGTAAGAATCCGACTCAAAGCCTTTTTCTAATACTCAATCATAAACAAGGGATCTTGTTATATTTGACTTTAAAACCGCTAGTCAAGCTTTGTAAGGGTTCCCAAAGCTTTATGGCTGGGGGAGAAGTTCTATAAGAGTTTTTTGGAGCTTTTACACGAACACACACGACTTTTACTTTCAGAAGCCGACCACAAGCCTAGTTCTTAAACTTATTCATAAACTATAGATTTTGTCATATATGACTCCAAAACCGCTAGCCAAGCTTTGTAAGGGTTCCCAAAGCTTTATGGCTGGGGGAGAAGTTCTATAAGAGTTTTTTGGAGCTTCTACACAAACACACACGACTTTAACTTTCAGAAACCAACCACAAGCCTAGTTCTTATACATATTCATAAACAGTGGATCTTGTCATATATGACTCCAAAACCGCTAGCCAAGCATTGTAATGGTTCCCAAATCTTTGTAGG
>NW_003302550.1:14717371-14718314 GCF_000004255.2 Arabidopsis lyrata subsp. lyrata | reverse complement strand
TAAGTTGGGATTCGCTAAGGGTCCCAAAGCTTTATGGCTGGGGGAGAAGTCTATAAGAGTTTTTTGGAGCTTTTACACGAACACACACGACTTTTACTTTCAGAAGCCGACTACAAGCCTAGTTCTTAAACGGATTCATAAACTCTAGATTTTGTCATATATGACTCCAAAACCGCTAGCCAAACGGGTTCCCCAAGCTTTATGGCTGGGGGAGAAGTTCTATAAGAGTTTTTTGGAGCTTCTACACAAACACACACGACTTTAACTTTCAGAAACCAACCACAAGCCTAGTTCTTATACTTATGCATAAATAGTGGATCTTGTCATATATGACTCCAAAACCGCTAGCCAAGCATTGTAATGGTTCCCAAATCTTTGTAGGTGGAGGAGATGTTCTATAAGTGTTTATTAGAGCTTGTACTAAATCACACAGGAGTTTAGCTATAAGAATCCGACTGAAAGCCTTGTTTTTATACTCAATCATAAACAAAGGATCCTATTATATTTGACTTCAAAACCGCTAGCCAAGCTTTGTAATTGTTCCCAAAGCTTTATGGGTGGGGGTGAAGTTCTACATGAGTTTTTTGAAGCTTGTACACAAACACACACGACTTTAACTTTCAGAAGCCGACCGCAAACCTAGTTCTTATATTTATTCATAAACACCGGATCTTGTCATATATAACTCCAAAACCGCTAGCCAAGCATTGTAATGGTTCCCAAATCTTTGTGGGTGGAGGAGATGTTCTATAAGTGTTTTTTTTGGAGCTTGTACTAAATCACACACGAGATTCTCTATAAGAATCCGACTGAAAGACTTGTTATTATACTCAATCATAAACAAGGGATCTTGTTATATTTGACTTCAAAACTGCTATCCAAGCTTTGTAAGGGTTCACAAAGCTTTATGGCTGGGGGAGAAGTTTTATAAGACTTTTTTGGA
>NW_003302550.1:14715296-14717076 GCF_000004255.2 Arabidopsis lyrata subsp. lyrata | reverse complement strand
TGTAAGGGTTCCCAAAGCTTTATGGCTGGGGGAGAAGTTCTATAAGAGTTTTTTGGAGCTTTTACACGAACACACACGACTTTTACTTTCAGAAGCCGACCACAACCCTAGTTCTTAAACTTATTCATAAACTCTAGATTTTGTAATATATGATTCCAAAACCGCTAGCCAAGCTTCGTAAGGGTTCCCAAAGCTTTATGGCTGGGGGAGAAGTTCTGTAAGAGTTTTTTGGAGCTTTTACACGAACACACACGACTTTTACTTTCAGAAGCCGACTACAAGCCTAGTTCTTAAACTTATTCATAAACTCTAGATTTTGTCATATATGACTCCAAAACCGCTAGCCAAAAGGGTTCCCAAAACTTTATGGCTGGGGGAGAAGTTCTATAAGAGTTTTTTGGAGCTTCTACACAAACACACACGACTTTAACTTTCAGAAACCAACAACAAGCCTAGTTCTTATACTTATTCATAAACAGTGGATCTTGTCATATATGACTCCAAAACCGCTAGCCAAGCATTGTAATGGTTTCCAAATCTTTGTAGGTGGAGGAGATGTTCTATAAGTGTTTTTTAGAGCTTGTACTAAATCACACAGGAGTTTAGCTATAAGAATCCGACTGAAAGCCTTGTTTTTATACTCAATCATAAACAAAGGATCCTGTTATATTTGACTTTAAAACCGCTAGCCAAGCTTTGTAATTGTTCCCAAAGCTTTATGGGTGGGGGTGAAGTTCTATATGAGTTTTTTGAAGCTTGTACACAACACACACGACTTTAACTTTCAGAAGCCGACCGCAAACCTAGTTCTTATATTTATTCATAAACACCGGATCTTGTCATATATAACTCCAAAACCGCTAGCCAAGCATTGTAATGGTTCCCAAATCTTTGTGGGTGGAGGAGAAGTTCTATAAGTGTTTTTTTTGGAGCTTGTACTAAATCACACACGAGATTCGCTATAAGAATCTGAGTGAAAGAATTGTTATTATACTCAATCATAAACAAGGGATCTTGTTATATTTGACTTCAAAACTGCTAGCCAAGCTTTGTAAGGGTTCACAAAGCTTTATGGCTGGGGGAGAAGTTTTATAACACTTTTTTGGAGCTTCTACACAAATACACACGACTTTAACTTTCAGAAGCCGACCACAAGCCTAGTTCTTATACTTATTCAAGAACACTGGATCTTGTCATATATGACTCCAAAACCGCTAGCCAAGCATTGTAATGGTTCCCAAATCTTTGTAGGTGGAGGAGATGTTCTATAAGTGTTTTTTGGAACTTGTACTAAATCACACACGAGTTTAGATATAAGAATCCGACTCAAAGCCTTTTTCTAATACTCAATCATAAACAAGGGATCTTGTTATATTTGACTTTAAAACCGCTAGTCAAGCTTTGTAAGGGTTCCCAAAGCTTTATGGCTGGGGGAGAAGTTCTATAAGAGTTTTTTGGAGCTTTTACACGAACACACACGACTTTTACTTTCAGAAGCCGACCACAAGCCTAGTTCTTAAACTTATTCATAAACTCTAGATTTTGTCATATATGATTCCAAAACCGCTAGCCAAGCTTTGTAAGGGTTCCCAAAGCTTTATGGCTGGGGGAGAAGTTCTATAAGAGTTTTTTGGAGCATCTACACAAACACACACGACTTTAACTTTCAGAAACCAACCACAAGCCTAGTTCTTATACTTATTCATAAACAGTGGATCTTGTCATATATGACTCCAAAACCGCTAGCCAAGCATTGTAATGGTTCCCAAATCTTTGTAGG
>NW_003302550.1:14712664-14713719 GCF_000004255.2 Arabidopsis lyrata subsp. lyrata | reverse complement strand
TCTTTGTAGGTGGAGGAGATGTTCTATAAGTGTTTTTGAGAGCTTGTACTAAATCACACAGGAGTTTAGCTATACTCAATCATAAACAAAGCCTTGTTTTTATACTCAATCATAAACAAAGGATCCTGTTATAGTTGACTTCAAAACCGCTAGCCAAGCTTTGTAATTGTTCCCAAAGCTTTATGGGTGGGGGTGAAGTTCTATATGAGTTTTTTGAAGCTTCTACACAAACACACACGACTTTAACTTTCAGAAGCCGACCGCAAACCTAGTTCTTATATTTATTCATAAACACCGGATCTTGTCATATATAACTCCAAAACCGCTAGCCAAGCATTGTAATGGTTCCCAAATCTTTGTGGGTGGAGGAGAAGTTCTATAAGTGTTTTTTTTGGAGCTTGTACTAAATCACACACGAGATTCGCTATAAGAATCTGAGTGAAAGAATTGTTATTATACTCAATCATAAACAAGGGATCTTGTTATATTTGACTTCAAAACTGCTAGCCAAGCTTTGTAAGGGTTCACAAAGCTTTATGGCTGGGGGAGAAGTTTTATAAGACTTTTTTGGAGCTTCTACACAAATACACACGACTTTAACTTTCAGAAGCCGACCACAAGCCTAGTTCTTATACTTATTCAAAAACACTGGATCTTGTCATATATGACTCCAAAACCGCTAGCCAAGCATTGTAATGGTTCCCAAATCTTTGTAGGTGGAGGAGAAGTTCGATAAGTGTTTTTTTTGGAGCTTGTACTAAATCACACACGAGATTCGCTATAAGAATCAGACTAAAAGACTTGTTATTATACTCAATCATTAACAAGGGATCTTGTTATATTTGACTTCAAAACTACTAGCCAAGCTTTGTAAGGGTTCACAAAGCTTTATGGCTGGGGGAGAAGTTCTATAAGACTTTTTTGGAGCTTCTACACAAACACACACGACTTTAACTTTTAGAAACCAACCACAAGCCTAGTTCTTATACTTATTCATAAACAATGGATCTTGTCATATATGACTCCAAAACTGCTAGCCAAGCATTGTAATGGTT
>NW_003302550.1:14708250-14710100 GCF_000004255.2 Arabidopsis lyrata subsp. lyrata | reverse complement strand
GTTTTTTTGGGAGCTTGTACTAAATCACACTTGAGATTCGCTATAAGAATCCGACTGAAAGACTTGTTATTATACTCAATCATAAACAAGGGATCTTGTTATATTTGACTTCAAAACTGCTAGCCAAGCTTTGTAAGGGTTCACAAAGCTTTATGGCTGGGGGAGAAGTTTTATAAGACTTCTTTGGAGCTTCTACACAAACACACACGAATTTAACTTTCAGAAACCAACCACAAGCCTAGTTCTTATACTTATTCATAAACACTGGATCTTGTCATATATGACTCCAAAACCGCTAGCCAAGCATTGTAATGGTTCCCAAATCTTTGTAGGTGGAGGAGATGTTCTATAAGTGTTTTTTGGAGCTTGTACTAAATCACACACGAGTTTAGATATAAGAATCCGACTCAAAGCCTTTTTCTAATACTCAATCATAAACAAGGGATCTTGTTATATTTGACTTTAAAACCGCTAGTCAAGCTTTGTAAGGGTTCCCAAAGCTTTATGGCTGGGGGAGAAGTTCTATAAGAGTTTTTTGGAGCTTTTACACGAACACACACGACTTTTACTTTCAGAAGCCGACCACAAGCCTAGTTCTTAAACTTATTCATAAACTCTAGATTTTGTCATATATGATTCCAAACCCGCTAGCCAAGCTTTGTAAGGGTTCCCAAAGCTTTATGGCTGGGGGAGAAGTTCTATAAGAGTTTTTTGGAGCTTCTACACAAACACACACGACTTTAACTTTCAGAAACCAACCACAAGCCTAGTTCTTATACTTATGCATAAATAGTGGATCTTGTCATATATGACTCCAAAACCGCTAGCCAAGCATTGTAATGGTTCCCAAATCTTTGTAGGTGGAGGAGATGTTCTATAAGTGTTTATTAGAGCTTGTACTAAATCACACAGGAGTTTAGCTATAAGAATCCGACTGAAAGCCTTGTTTTTATACTCAATCATAAACAAAGGATCCTGTTATATTTGACTTCAAAACCGCTAGCCAAGCTTTGTAATTGTTCCCAAAGCTTTATGGGTGGGGGTGAAGTTCTATATGAGTTTTTTGAAGCTTGTACACAAACACACACGACTTTAACTTTCAGAAGCCGACCGCAAACCTAGTTCTTATATTTATTCATAAACACCGGATCTTGTCATATATAACACCAAAACCGCTAGCCAAGCATTGTAATGGTTCCCAAATCTTTGTGGGTGGAGGAGAAGTTCTATAAGTGTTTTTTTTGGAGCTTGTACTAAATCACACACAAGATTCTCTATAAGAATCCGACTGAAAGACATGTTATTATACTCAATCATAAACAAGGGATCTTGTTATATTTGACTTCAAAACTGCTAGCCAAGCTTTGTAAGGGTTCACAAAGCTTTATGGCTGGGGGAGAAGTTTTATAAGACTTTTTTGGAGCTTCTACACAAACACACACGAATTTAACTTTCAGAAACCAACCACAAGCCTAGTTCTTATACTTATTGATAAACACTTGATCTTGTCATATATGACTCCAAAACCGCTAGCCAAGCATTGTAATGGTTCCCAAATCTTTGTAGGTGGAGGAGATGTTCTATAAGTGTTTTTTGGAGCTTGTACTAAATCACACACGAGTTTAGATATAAGAATCCGACTCAAAGCCTTTTTCTAATACTCAATCATAAACAAGGGATCTTGTTATATTTCACTTTAAAACCGCTAGTCAAGCTTTGTAAGGGTTCCCAAAGCTTTATGGCTGGGGGAGAAGTTCTATAAGAGTTTTTTGGAGCTTTTACACGAACACCCACGATTTTTACTTTCAGAAGCCGACCACAACCCAAGTTCTTAAACTTATTCATAAACT
>NW_003302550.1:14706922-14708150 GCF_000004255.2 Arabidopsis lyrata subsp. lyrata | reverse complement strand
GGAGAAATTCTATAAATGTTTTTTTTGGAGCTTGTACTAAATCACACACGAGATTCGCTATAAGAATCTGACTGAAAGAATTGTTATTATACTCAATCATAAACAAAGGATCTTGTTATATTTGACTTCAAAACTGCTAGCCAAGCTTTGTAAGGGTTCACAAAGCTTTATGGCCGGGGGAGAAGTTTTATAAGACTTTTTTGGAGCTTCTACACAAATACATACGACTTTAACTTTCAGAAGCCGACCACAAGCCTAGTTCTTATACTTATTCATAAACACTGGATCTTGTCATATATGACTCCAAAACCGCTAGCCAAGCATTGTAATGGTTCCCAAATCTTTGTAGGTGGAGGAGATGTTCTATAAGTGTTTTTTGGAGCTTGTACTAAATCATACACGAGTTTAGATATAAGAATCCGACTCAAAGCCTTTTTCTAATACTCAATCATAAACAAGGGATCTTGTTATATTTGACTTTAAAACCGCTAGTCAAGCTTTGTAAGGGTTCCCAAAGCTTTATGGCTGGGGGAGAAGTTCTATAAGAGTTTTTTGGAGCTTTTACACGAACACACACGACTTTTACTTTCAGAAGCCGACCACAAGCCTAGTTCTTAAACTTAGTCATAAACTCTAGATTTTGTCATATATGATTCCAAACCCGCTAGCCAAGCTTTGTAAGGGTTCCCAAAGCTTTATGGCTGGGGGAGAAGTTCTATAAGAGCTTTTTGGAGCTTCTACACAAACACACACGACTTTAACTTTCAGAAACCAACCACAAGCCTAGTTCTTATACTTATGCATAAATAGTGGATCTTGTCATATATGACTCCAAAACCGCTAGCCAAGCATTGTAATGGTTCCCAAATCTTTGTAGGTGGAGGAGATGTTCTATAAGTGTTTATTAGAGCTTGTACTAAATCACACAGGAGTTTAGCTATAAGAATCCGACTGAAAGCCTTGTTTTTATACTCAATCATAAACAAAGGATCCTGTTATATTTGACTTCAAAACCGCTAGCCAAGCTTTGTAATTGTTCCCAAAGCTTTATGGGTGGGGGTGAAGTTCTATATGAGTTTTTTGAAGCTTGTACACAAACACACACGACTTTAACTTTCAGAAGCCGACCGCAAACCTAGTTCTTATATTTATTCATAAACACCGGATCTTGTCATATATAACACCAAAACCGCTAGCCAAGCATGTAATGGTTCCCAAATCTTTGTGG
>NW_003302550.1:14704142-14706310 GCF_000004255.2 Arabidopsis lyrata subsp. lyrata | reverse complement strand
TCCAAAACCGCTAACCAGCATTGTAATGGTTCTCCAAATCTTTGTGGGTGGAGGAGAAGTTCTATAAGTGTTTTTTTTGGAGCTTGTACTAAATCACACACGAGATTCGCTATAAGAATCTGACTGAAAGACATGTTATTATACTCAATCATAAACAAGGGATCTTGTTATATTTGACTTCAAAACTGCTAGCCAAGCTTTGTAAGGGTTCACAAAGCTTTATGGCTGGGGGAGAAGTTTTATAACACTTTTTTGGAGCTTCTACACAAATACACACGACTTTAACTTTCAGAAGCCGACCACAAGCCTAGTTCTTATACTTATTCAAAAACACTGGATCTTGTCATATATGACTCCAAAACCGCTAGCCAAGCATTGTAATGGTTCCCAAATCTTTGTAGGTGGAGGAGATGTTCTATAAGTGTTTTTTGGAACTTGTACTAAATCACACACGAGTTTAGATATAAGAATCCGACTCAAAGCCTTTTTCTAATACTCAATCATAAACAAGGGATCTTGTTATATTTGACTTTAAAACCGCTAGTCAAGCTTTGTAAGGGTTCCCAAAGCTTTATGGCTGGGGGAGAAGTTCTATAAGAGTTTTTTGGAGCTTTTACACGAACACACCCGACTTTTACTTTCAGAAGCCGACCACAAGCCTAGTTCTTAAACTTATTCATAAACTCTAGATTTTGTCATATATGATTCCAAAACCGCTAGCCAAGCTTTGTAAGGGTTCCCAAAGCTTTATGGCTGGGGGAGAAGTTCTATAAGAGTTTTTTGGAGCATCTACACAAACACACACGACTTTAACTTTCAGAAACCAACCACAAGCCTAGTTCTTATACTTATTCATAAACAGTGGATCTTGTCATATATGACTCCAAAACCGCTAGCCAAGCATTGTAATGGTTCCCAAATCTTTGTAGGTGGAGGAGATATTCTATAAGTGTTTTTTAGAGCTTGTACTAAATCACACAGGAGTTTAGCTATAAGAATCCGACTGAAAGCCTTGTTTTTATACTCAATCATAAACAAAGGATCCTGTTATATTTGACTTCAAAACCGCTAGCCAAGTTTGTAATTGTTCCCAAAGCTTTATGGGTGGGGGTGAAGTTCTATATGAGTTTTTTGAAGCTTCTACACAAACACACACGACTTTAACTTTCAGAAGCCGACCGCAAACCTAGTTCTTATATTTATTTATAAACACCGGATCTTGTAATATATAACTCCAAAACCGCTAGCCAAGCATTATAATGGTTCCCAAATCTTTGTGGGTGGAGGAGAAGTTCTATAAGTGTTTTTTTTGGAGCTTGTACTAAATCACACTTGAGATTCGCTATAAGAATCCGACTGAAAGACTTGTTATTATACTCAATCATAAACAAGGGATCTTGTTATATTTGACTTCAAAACTGCTAGCCAAGCTTTGTAAGGGTTCACAAAGCTTTATGGCTGGGGGAGAAGTTTTATAAGACTTCTTTGGAGCTTCTACACAAACACACACGAATTTAACTTTCAGAAACCAACCACAAGCCTAGTTCTTATACTTATTCATAAACACTGGATCTTGTCATATATGACTCCAAAACCGCTAGCCAAGCATTGTAATGGTTCCCAAATCTTTGTAGGTGGAGGAGATGTTCTATAAGTGTTTTTTGGAGCTTGTACTAAATCACACACGAGTTTAGATATAAGAATCCGACTCAAAGCCTTTTTCTAATACTCAATCATAAACAAGGGATCTTGTTATATTTGACTTTAAAACCGCTAGTCAAGCTTTGTAAGGGTTCCCAAAGCTTTATGGCTGGGGGAGAAGTTCTATAAGAGTTTTTTGGAGCTTTTACACGAACACACACGACTTTTACTTTCAGAAGCCGACCACAAGCCTAGTTCTTAAACTTATTCATAAACTCTAGATTTTGTCATATATGACTCCAAAACCGCTAGCCAAGCATTGTAATGGTTCCCAAATCTTTGTAGGTGGAGGAGATGTTCTATAAGTGTTTTTTGGAGCTTGTACTAAATCACACACGAGTTTAGATATAAGAATCCGACTCAAAGCCTTTTTCTAATACTCAATCATAAACAGGGATCTTGTTATATATGACTCTAAAACCGCTAGCCAAGCATTGTAAGGGTTCCCAAAGTTTATGGCTGGGGGA
>NW_003302550.1:14701973-14703204 GCF_000004255.2 Arabidopsis lyrata subsp. lyrata | reverse complement strand
AACCGCTAGCCAAGCATTGTAATGGTTCCCAAATCTTTGTAGGTGGAGGAGATGTTCTATAAGTGTTTTTTAGAGCTTGTACTAAATCACACAGGAGTTTAGCTATAAGAATCCGACTGAAAGCCTTGTTTTTATACTCAATCATAAACAAAGGATCCTGTTATATTTGACTTCAAAACCGCTAGCCAAGCTTTGTAATTGTTCCCAAAGCTTTATGGGTGGGGGTGAAGTTCTATATGAGTTTTTTGAAGCTTCTACACAAACACACACGACTTTAACTTTCAGAAGCCGACCGCAAACCTAGTTCTTATATTTATTCATAAACACCGGATCTTGTCATATATAACTCCAAAACCGCTAGCCAAGCATTGTAATTGTTCCCAAATCTTTGTGGGTGGAGGAGAAGTTCTATAAGTGTTTTTTTGGAGCTTGTACTAAATCACACTTGAGATTCGCTATAAGAATCCGACTGAAAGACTTGTTATTATACTCAATCATAAACAAGGGATCTTGTTATATTTGACTTCAAAACTGCTAGCCAAGCTTTGTAAGGGTTCACAAAGCTTTATGGCTGGGGGAGAAGTTTTATAAGACTTTTTTGGAGCTTCTACACAAACACACACGAATTTAACTTTCAGAAACCAACCACAAGCCTAGTTCTTATACTTATTCATAAACACTGGATGTTGTCATATATGACTCCAAAACCGCTAGCCAAGCATTGTAATGGTTCCCAAATCTTTGTAGGTGGAGGAGATGTTCTATAAGTGTTTTTTGGAGCTTGTACTAAATCACACACGAGTTCAGATATAAGAATCCGACTCAAAGCCTTTTTCTAATACTCAATCATAAACAAGGGATCTTGTTATATTTGACTTTAAAACCGCTAGTCAAGCTTTGTAAGGGTTCCCAAAGCTTTATGGCTGGGGGAGAAGTTCTATAAGAGTTTTTTGGAGCTTTTACACGAACACACACGACTTTTACTTTCAGAAGCCGACCACAAGCCTAGTTCTTAAACTTATTCATAAACTATAGATTTTGTCATATATGACTCCAAAACCGCTAGCCAAGCTTTGTAAGGGTTCCCAAAGCTTTATGGCTGGGGGAGAAGTTCTATAAGAGTTTTTTGGAGCTTCTACACAAACACACACGACTTTAACTTTCTGAAACCAACCACAAGCCTAGTTCTTATACATATTCATAAATAGTGGATCTTGTCATATATGACTCC
>NW_003302550.1:14697619-14701873 GCF_000004255.2 Arabidopsis lyrata subsp. lyrata | reverse complement strand
CCAAATGTTGAGCCTTCGGTGGGGTGGCATAAACACTGGATCTTGTCATATATGACTCCAAAACCGCTAGCCAAGCATTGTAATGGTTCCCAAATCTTTGTAGGTGGAGGAGATATTCTATAAGTGTTTTTTGGAGCTTGTACTAAATCACACACGAGTTTAGATATAAGAATCCGACTCAAAGCCTTTTTCTAATACTCAATCATAAACAAGGGATCTTGTTATATTTGACTTTAAAACCGCTAGCCAAGCTTTGTAAGGGTTCCCAAAGCTTTATGGCTGGGGGAGAAGTTCTATAAGAGTTTTCTTGGAGCTTTTACCCGAACACACACGACTTTTACTTTCAGAAGCCGACCACAAGCCTAGTTCTTAAACTTATTCATAAACTCTAGATTTTGTCATATATGACTCCAAAACCGCTAGCCAAGCTTTGTAAGGGTTCCCAAAGCTTTATGGCTGGGGGAGAAGTTCTATAAGAGTTTTTTGGAGATTTTACACGAACACACACGACTTTTACTTTCAGAAGCCGACCACAAGCCTAGTTCTTAAACTTATTCATAAACTTTAGATTTTGTCATATATGACTCCAAAACCGCTAGCCAAGCTTTGTAAGTGATAGTAGGATTTTAGCTAAGATCAATTATCCTTAAAGTACTATCATGTCATTGCAGTATTTAAGGTGTCAATCCAAATGGGTGTGATGCTAGCAATCAAGATGCAATCAGATATCACAGAGTCAAGCCAAGCAATAATAGGTTTTGGTGTTGTTAACAGCTCTAGCGATCATGCAGATAACATAAATTCTAACTATAACAGGCAATATACTCGATCACACAGCTTGATGCCAAGCACTGGATGTGGTCGAGTATCAGGTCGAGTAATTTAACAGAAACTGTAAACAGGGTACTCGACTGCACAGTTTGTTACCAAACTACTGGGTGTGGTCGAGTACTTCAAATGAAACAGGGTAGAAATGATAAAACTGAGCAACAAGTAACCAGATCAAGCAATTAATAGCGATGTAAACAAAGAAATCAAATGGAAGAGAAATTCCCGAGGATGGGGTGATCGAGTAGTGAAGTCTTCTTAATCTAACAGGTGGTTAACATGCTCAACAAACTATCCCTAGACAACAAGTTCAATAGCCAAATCAAAGTGCTACCGCAACAGAGATCCTCAAGCAAAGCTAGTCCCAGACTCAATCACCATTGACGAGAGCTAACCTAACAGGCATTACGAAACAACAAGTCTAAGCCAAAACGCTCCCTGTAACCAATACCTTGGTACAGAGCCACGAATCTCTGGAATTAGTGGTTCAGACATTTCATCGAACACCTTTTGGGTGCGGAAATGTCTGGGCTCAGATTCCAGTTGATCAGAAAGCAATCAGCATTAAGAACAACTAATCCAGAAGGGATCTACCAATCAAACTCAACCACCTAGCAGATCAAGGATTCTAAACTACTCTAACCCATCCTCAAGAACCCTAATCACTACTCAAAACTCATGAACATGAACACAAACCCAGAAATACATAAAAACTTCATATTAGCAAGATCTCAACAAGATGAACAACTTTGTAGAAGAAATCAAAAGCAAATACTCAATAGATTAAGAGAAATCTGGATTACAAAGATGAAGAAACACTAATTGTTCTGCAGAAAATAACTTAGACAGAATAAAACTTAGTCTGAAAATTATGAGAAACAACCTATTTATAGCAAATACTAGGAAACCCTAAATCACAAGACGACAAAGTATTAAGGCGGTTTACGGAGATACTCGACCCTTGTGATCGAGTAGAGAGGTTGAATAAAGTTGACGCCTTTGCGATTTCTTGCTCTGGGCATGTCGTGATCGAGCATTTAGGTCGAGTATGTGCTCGAGTTCTGCTTCATCCTCTTCTCTTCCTTATGCTCAATGTCTGGTTGAGTTGGGATCTGAGAAGACTGTGAAGCTTGTGATCAAGTGGCTGCGGGGAGGTGGTGATCGAGTAGATTGTTTGGTGGCACGCTCTGGACTGCTTCTTCAACCCTGCGATCGAGTATGTGGGTAGACTGTCAGGATGGACTGCTCCTCTTCCTCTGTGATCGAGCAGAACTGTGAACTGGCAGGATGGACTGCCCTGTGATCGAGCAGAACTGTGAATTGGCGGGATGGACTGCCCTGTGATCGAGCAGAACTGTGAACTGGCAGGATGGACTGCCCTGTGATCGAGCAGAACACTCCTGATGGTCTGCTGAGCTGACTGCTTCCCTCTCTGCTACTGGTGATCGAGCAGAATGGTCCAAATGTGACTTTCAGCTATGTTTTTCCTCTTTCTGAACACCAATAGCCCCGAAGCACCTGAAACAACTCCAGAATGCAAAATGCATGCAAGACTAATGCTAGACACACTTAAACATGCAAAATGTGCAAAATGATGATGAATGCTATGAAAGATGAATGAAACTAGACTCAAAATGGTGATAAATGGATGTATAAAACATGCAAATTATAGACATATCAGTAAGGGTTCCCAAAGCTTTATGGCTGGGGGAGAAGTTCTATAAGAGTTTTTTGGAGCTTCTACACAAACACACACGACTTTAACTTTCAGAAACCAACCACAAGCCTAGTTCTTATACTTATTCATAAACAGTGGATCTTGTCATATATGACTCCAAAACCGCTAGCCAAGCATTGTAATGATTCCCAAATCTTTGTAGGTGGAGGAGATGTTCTATAAGTGTTTTTTAGAACTTGTACTAAATCACACAGGAGTTTAGCTATAAGAATCCGACTGAAAGCCTTGTTTTTATACTCAATCCTAAACAAAGGATCCTGTTATATTTGACTTCAAAACCGCTAGCCAAGCTTTGTAATTGTTCCCAAAGCTTTATGGGTGGGGGTGAAGTTCTACATGAGTTTTTTGAAGCTTCTACACAAACACACACGAATTTAACTTTCAGATGCCGACCGCAAAACTAGTTCTTATATTTATTCATAAACACCGGATCTTGTCATATATAACTCCAAAACCGCTAGCCAAGCATTTTAATGGTTCCCAAATCTTTGTAGGTGGAGGAGAAGTTCTATAAGTGTTTTTTTTGGAGCTTGTACTAAATCACACACGAGATTCGCTATAAGAATCCGACTAAAAGACTTGTTATTATACTCAATCGTAAACAAGGGATCTTGTTATATTTGACTTCAAAACTACTAGCCAAGCTTTGTAAGGGTTCACAAAGCTTTATGGCTGGGGGAGAAGTTCTATAAGACTTTTTTGGAGTTTCTACACAAACACACACGACTTTAACTTTCAGAAGCCGACCGCAAACCCAGTTCTTATATTTATTTAATAACACCGGATCTTGTCATATATAACTCCAAAACCGCTAGCCAAGCATTGTAATGGTTCCCAAATCTTTGTGGGTGGAGGAGAAGTTCTATAAGTGTTTTTTTTGGAGCTTGTACTAAATCACACTTGAGATTCGCTATAAGAATCCGACTGAAAGACTTGTTATTATACTCAATCATAAACAAGGGATCTTGTTATATTTGACTTCAAAACTGCTAGCCAAGCTTTGTAAGGGTTCACAAAGCTTTATGGCTGGGGGAGAAGTTTTATAAGACTTTTTTGGAGCTTCTACACAAACACACACGAATTTAACTTTCAGAAACCAACCACAAGCCTAGTTCTTATACTTATTCATAAACACTGGATCTTGTCATATATGACTTCAAAACCGCTAGCCAAGCATTGTAATGGTTCCCAAATCTTTGTAGGTGGAGGAGATGTTCTATAAGTGTTTTTTGGAGCTTGTACTAAATCACACACGAGTTTAGATATAAGAATCCGACTCAAAGCCTTTTTCTAATACTCAATCATAAACAAGGGATCTTGTTATATTTGACTTTAAAACCGCTAGTCAAGCTTTGTAAGGGTTCCCAAAGCTTTACGGCTGGGGGAGAAGTTCTATAAGAGTTTTTTGGAGCTTTTACACGAACACACACGACTTTTACTTTCAGAAGCCGACCACAAGCCTAGTTCTTAAACTTATTCATAAACTATAGATTTTGTCATATATGACTCCAAAACCGCTAGCCAAGCTTTGTAAGGGTTCCCAAAGCTTTATGGCTGGGGGAGAAGTTCTATAAGAGTTTTTTGGAGCTTCTACACAAACACACACGACTTTAACTTTCAGAAATCAACCACAAGCCTAGTTCTTATACATATTCATAAACAGTGGATCTTGTCATATATGACTCCAA
>NW_003302550.1:14673260-14697519 GCF_000004255.2 Arabidopsis lyrata subsp. lyrata | reverse complement strand
CTTTTTGGCTGGGGGAGAAGTTCTATAAGAGTTTTTTGGAGCTTTTACACGAACACACATGACTTTTACTTTCAGAAGCCGACCACAAGCCTAGTTCTTAAACTTATTCATAAACTCTAGATTTTGTCATATATGATTCCAAAACCGCTAGCCAAGCTTTGTAAGGGTTCCCAAAGCTTTATGGCTGGGGGAGAAGTTCTATAAGAGTTTTTTGGAGCTTCTACACAAACACACACGGCTTTAACTTTCAGAAACCAACCACAAGCCTAGTTCTTATACTTATTCATAAAGAGTGGATCTTGTCATATATGACTCCAAAACCGCTAGCCAAGCATTGTAATGGTTCCCAAATCTTTGTAGGTGGAGGATATGTTCTATAAGTGTTTTTTAGAGCTTGTACTAAATCACACAGGAGTTTAGCTATAAGAATCCGACTGAAAGCCTTGTTTTTATACTCAATCATAAACAAAGGATCCTGTTATATTTGACTTCAAAACCGCTAGCCAAGCTTTGTAATTGTTCCCAAAGCTTTATGGGTGGGGGTGAAGTTCTATATGAGTTTTTTGAAGCTTCTACACAAACACACACGACTTTAACTTTCAGAAACCGACCGCAAACCTAGTTCTTATATTTATTCATAAACACCGGATCTTGTCATATATACCTCCAAAACCGCTAGCCAAGCATTGTAATGGTTCCCAAATCTTTGTGGGTGGAGGAGAAGTTCTATAAGTGTTTTTTTTGGAGCTTGTACTAAATCACACACGAGATTCGCTATAAGAATCCGACTGAAAGACTTGTTATTATACTCAATCATAAACAAGGGATCTTGTTATATTTGACTTCAAAACTGCTAGCCAAGCTTTGTAAGGGTTCACAAAGCTTTATGGCTGGGGGAGAAGTTTTATAAGACTTTTTTGGAGCTTCTACACAAACACACACGAATTTAACTTTCAGAAACCAACCACAAGCCTTGTTCCTATACTTATTCATAAACACTGGATCTTGTCATATATGACTCCAAAACCGCTAGCCAAGCATTGTAATGGTTCCCAAATCTTTGTAGGTGGAGGAGATGTTCTATAAGTGTTTTTTGGAGCTTGTACTAAATCACACACGAGTTTAGATATAAGAATCCGACTCAAAGCCTTTTTCTAATACTCAATCATAAACAAGGGATCTTGTTATATTTGACTTTAAAACCGCTATTCAAGCTTTGTAAGGGTTCCCAAAGCTTTATGGCTGGGGGAGAAGTTCTATAAGAGTTTTTTGGAGCTTTTACACGAACACACACAACTTTTACTTTCAGAAGCCGACCACAAGCCTAGTTCTTAAACTTATTCATAAACTCTAGATTTTGTCATATATGATTCCAAAATCGCTAGCCAAGCTTTGTAAGGGTTCCCAAAGCTTTATGGCTGGGGGAGAAGTTCTGTAAGAGTTTTTTGGAGCTTTTACCACTACAGGAATATCGGGTATTAATAGCGTCTGAAAAACGCTGTTTAAAGATATAATAGCGTTTTTGAAAGCGCTGTATATACGCCCGCTATAATAGGTAAGTGACTTTAGATAGCGTTTTTCTGTAATGCTATAATATGGTTATATAATATAGCGTTTTATTTTCTGCTATTATAAATTATATAATAGCGTTTTTTGTGTGTTATTAAAAAGTTAAACATTTAGAAAAATTGATATTTGTTGTTTTTAAATATTATATATAATATTGTAATTATATATAATATTAGTACTACATAATATTTTAATATTATATATAATATTATAATTATTGCTTTGACAAATAAAACTTTAAATCAAACTTAAAATTAAAACTGGATTTAAACCTGTCATTTTTAAAGATCATACAAAGAGTAGTACTACACCATGAGATAGAACAATGTTTTTTGACACAAACTTATGCTCACATGAATACAATATGCTTGTTAGGCCAAGCCACCCAGTTTCCTACTGCATCAGATATTACTTGAATTTCACAATTTGGTCTCTACACTCGTGCACCATCAATCTTGGAAACCTCTACCCAGATCTTGCTAGCATTGGGACCTAAAGGACAGAGATGGACCTTGTCTTCTGGATCAGTGGAACAGACACGACCTATTGCAACTTGCTCCCCAGAATTATCACAATCTAATAGAAAGCAATTCTTTTTGGAGCCTTTGCTTGTACCAGTACTGTTAGTGCCACTCTAGTAGTCCAAATTATAAAAACATTCATCAGAATACCATCACATCAACATCAACATCAACATGCAACAAATATAATTCCCAATCTCATCTAAAAATCTGACTACTTAAACTATTGTCCAACTTAACTACTAGTAGCAGCCAAATCAAAACAAACAAATATAGAGTTGGTGTTACTGACCTGCAGAGGTGATGATTTTTTCGTTGATTCATCAAGTGTAGACAGAGGTATTTGTATCCTATCAGCAGGCCATGTGATGATCTCATTTAGTGCATCACCCATCAATGATGAACCTTTCATAGTAGGTCTCCATAAATAAGCACCAGGTTTAACCACCTTATCGACATTAATAACTGCATCATTTGGTCCCAGAGGAGCATTGTTGACCATTTCTTTAGGGTCAGTTGACAACAATATACCCTCAGCAATAACATCATTATCCACATTCCAATAATCATAAATGTGAACTCTGTGAACTCTTCCTATTGATCCATCTGAAGCCTAATGAGTCATTGAAAGAGTTATACACAATGTATAACTCTTTTCCTGAAATAAAGATTTATACTTAATATGGAGAATCTACCTTTAAAAACAATCTGAAGAACAATAAATCAAAATTTAAATCATTCTTACAATAGTTTCTTCGAATTCTGGCCTCACGGGTCTTCCATCAGCATGCGTGTGACCTGCTATCCAAACTTTACTTCTAGTAACTTTACTAGGATCAGGAGCCTTTTGTTTCTACAAGTTCATATAAAGGGTTATACACATATTTGAATTAATATAACAACTAACCAATTCAATACATATACTAGTACATACCATCTCATTAGCTAGCCTATGAAATCCTTTGCGGCTGGTGGTTTGAGGAATTTGAGATTTTCTAAGTTTGCTCATTGTCTCACTTTTTTCCTATTGACACAAATAGACATATATGAATAATCTCACAAACACCATATCAAATAATCAAAACACATGAAATAAATACCTTAAAAGCTGTGCTAGTTTTTTTCTTCACCCAAGCGTTCCAGTCAGATGTAGAAGGGATGTTGCTGGGCCTAATTTGCTGGATTTCAACCTTGCTTTTTGTTGCTCGAACTTTTGTAACCAGCTTTGATTTAGAGGATCGCCATATATGATTCATCTGACCTAATATTGCTTCTTTATGCCAAACTTCATTCAAATTGAATCTCCCCTGTCAAACATTGCCAAGTAAAATCATTAAAACACAATTTGAAATACAAACAAATTACTCATATTCAGTCAAAAGGCTAAAAAACTTAACCTGAACTTCCTCCCACATTCTGTCTTTTGTATTTGCATCAAGATGTCTCCAGTCATCTAGCAGTACTGGGACATGCTCCCTCACAAGTATTCCAAGGAAGGAGGAGAGTGCCGCTGATCCTTTACCAACATGCGCACCTATAGCATTAAATTCAACTTACTTGCTGATTCAACCACAAACTTAGTTGCTCCTGCTTCATACTCAAGGCTATTCCTACACGTTAACAAATAGTACCCATTACAAACTGAGAACAGTCAATCATAAAATAAAATCAATGCATATATGTAAGAACAAGTTAATACCTTGGCAACCAAACCCAAGCTTTATCCATTTCACAAGAGCTCCGACCAAATGTGCATACAAGTAATTTTCAGAGGCAGTCACTTTCAAAGCCAAAACAACAATACAAGTAATCTGATAGAAGAATCATATACCTGATAGAGTTTGTTCTCTTCTGATTAACTCGAAC
Source organism: Arabidopsis lyrata subsp. lyrata (assembly GCF_000004255.2). Taxonomy (NCBI): domain Eukaryota; kingdom Viridiplantae; phylum Streptophyta; class Magnoliopsida; order Brassicales; family Brassicaceae; genus Arabidopsis; species Arabidopsis lyrata. Next base: position 14,693,563 of record NW_003302550.1, on the reverse strand, counting down.
TACAACAGAAAAAGCAAAAATAGAAATCAATTAAACTCAAATCAATAAATCTACAAATCCAAACAAAAATTAAAAGAAATCGATTTCATTATTAGTCTTTGATTTGGCTCTGTTTACCTTCTCTTGGGTGTTGACTCCTTCAATCTGGACAAGTGATGTGTTTGGATACTGGTTCGACTACGACTTGCACATTGAAGTAAATGTCAGACCAGATCTAGTTTCAAATTGTTAGGACTCGTTCAAACATAACTCAGTTAACAAGGAAGATGTGAAAGATACACAAAGCAGCTCAAAGCAGTTCAAAGAACATGTAGATACAGTCTCAAATGTGTAAGCGATTCTACCTAAATCCTCAAATCCCTAAATCCCCAAATTCTAAATCCTCAAATCCCTAAATTGACCAAACCCAAACCCAAATCGTCATCTCGCAGCTCTCTCTCTACAAATCAAGAACAAATTTGTGATTAAGTGGGATTTACCTTCGATTTAGTGGGATTCCCAAACAGATCGAGCATACAAGGAAGATGAGAGAACCTAAGGAAGATGCGGAGAGAGCAAAGAGGTTGAAATTTTTCGGAAATTTCTGTTTTGTGTTTTTCGGAGATAGCAAAGAGGAGAGAAAGAGGAAACCCTAAAAATTGAAGAGTAAAGTCGACAAAGATGAGCTAAGGGGAAAAAGAAAAGAAATGCCCAAAAATATTTCTAAGTGTAGTAGCGGGAATGGGAAATTTTTAGCGCCCAACCCTTTCAATAGCGTTTTAATATGGTAATGCTATTAAATATACTTCCGTGTCATGTAAAAATAGTGAAACACTATCCATAGCGTTTCAACAAGGTAGAAACGCTATTGAAAGTTCAGAGGTCCTCTAACAATAGCAGAATGACTACAAACGCTATTGTATAGTGCTATTAAAACCCGATATTCCTGTAGTGTACACGAACACACACGACTTTTACTTTCAGAAGCCGACCACAAGCCTAGTTCTTAAACTTATTCATAAACTCTAGATTTTGTCATATATGACTCCAAAACCGCTAGCCAAGCTTTGTAAGGGTTCCCAAAGCTTTATGGCTGGGGGAGAAGTTCTATAAGAGTTTTTTGGAGCTTCTACACAAACACACACGACTTTAACTTTCAGAAACCAACCACAAGCCTAGTTCTTATACTTATTCATAAACAGTCGATCTTGTCATATATGACTCCAAAACCGCTAGCCAAGCATTGTAATGGTTCCCAAATCTTTGTAGGTGGAGGAGATGTTCTATAAGTGTTTTTTAGAGCTTGTACTAAATCACACAGGAGTTTAGCTATAAGAATCCGACTGAAAGCCTTGTTTTTATACTCAATCATAAACAAAGGATCCTGTTATATTTGACTTCAAAACCGCTAGCCAAGCTTTGTAATTGTTCCCAAAGCTTTATGGGTGGGGGTGAAGTTCTATATGAGTTTTTTGAAGCTTCTACACAAACACACACGACTTTAACTTTCAGAAGCCGACCGCAAACCTAGTTCTTATATTAATACATAAACACTGGATCTTGTCATATATAACTCCAAAACCGCTAGCCAAGCATTGTAATGGTTCCCAAATCTTTTTGGGTGGAGGAGAAGTTCTATAAGTGTTTTTTTTGGAGCTTGTACTAAATCACACTTGAGATTCGCTATAAGAATCCGACTGAAAGACTTGTTATTATACTCAATCATAAACAAGGGATCTTGTTATATTTGACTTCAAAACTGCTAGCCAAGCTTTGTAAGGGTTCACAAAGCTTTATGGCTGGGGGAGAAGTTTTATAAGACTTTTTTGGAGCTTCTACACAAACACACACGAATTTAACTTTCAGAAACCAACCACAAGCCTAGTTCTTATACTTATTCATAAACACTGGATCTTGTCATATATGACTCCAAAACCGCTAGCCAAGCATTGTAATGGTTCCCAAATCTTTGTAGGTGGAGGAGATGTTCTATAAGTGTTTTTTGGAGCTTGTACTAAATCACACACGAGTTTAGATATAAGAATCCGACTCAAAGCCTTTTTCTAATACTCAATCATAAACAAGGGATCTTGTTATATTTGACTTTAAAACCGCTAGTCAAGCTTTGTAAGGGTTCCCAAAGCTTTATGGCTGGGGGAGAAGTTCTATAAGAGTTTTTTGGAGCTTTTACACGAACACACACGACTTTTACTTTCAGAAGCCGACCACAAGCCTAGTTCTTAAACTTATTCATAAACTCTAGATTTTGTCATATATGATTCCAAAACCGCTAGCCAAGCTTTGTAAGGGTTCCCAAAGCTTTATGGCTGGGGGAGAAGTTCTATAAGAGTTTTTTGGAGCTTTTACACGAACACACACGACTTTTACTTTCAGAAGCCGACCACAAGCCTAGTTCTTAAACTTATTCATAAACTATAGATTTTGTCATATATGACTCCAAAACCGCTAGCCAAGCTTTGTAAGGGTTCCCAAAGCTTTATGGCTGGGGGAGAAGTTCTATAAGAGTTTTTTGGAGCTTCTACACAAACACACACGACTTTAACTTTCATAAACCAACCACAAGCCTAGTTCTTATACTTATTCATAAACAGTGGATCTTGTCATATATGACTCCAAAACAGCTAGCCAAGCATTGTAATGGTTCCCAAATCTTTGTAGGTGGAGGAGATGTTCTATAAGTGTTTTTTAGAGCTTGTACTAAATCACACAGGAGTTTAGCTATAAGAATCCGACTGAAAGCCTTGTTTTTATACTCAATCATAAACAAAGGATCCTGTTATATTTGACTTCAAAACCGCTAGCCAAGCTTTGTAATTGTTCCCAAAGCTTTATGGGTGGGGCTGAAGTTCTATATGAGTTTTTTGAAGCTTCTACACAAACACACACGACTTTAACTTTCAGAAGCCGACCGCAAACTTAGTTCTTATATTTATTCATAAACACCGGATCTTGTCATATATAACTCCAAAACCGCTAGCCAAGCATTGTAATGGTTCCCAAATCTTTGTGGGTGGAGGAGAAGTTCTATAAGTGTTTTTTTTTTAGCTTGTACTAAATCACACATGAGATTCGCTATAAGAATCCGACTGAAAGACTTGTTATTATACTCAAACATAAACAAGGGATCTTGTTATATTTGACTTCAAAACTGCTAGCCAAGCTTTGTAAGGGTTCACAAAGCTTTATGGCTGGGGGAGAAGTTTTATAAGACTTTTTTGGAGCTTCTACACAAACACGCACGAATTTAACTTTCAGAAACCAACCACAAGCCTAGTTCTTATACTTATTCATAAACACTGGATCTTGTCATATATGACTCCAAAACCGCTAGCCAAGCATTGTAATGGTTCCCAAATCTTTGTAGGTGGAGGAGATGTTCTATAAGTGTTTTTTGAAGCTTGTACTAAATCACACACGAGTTTAGATATAAGAATCCGACTCAAAGCCTTTTTCTAATACTCAATCATAAACAAGGGATCTTGTTATATTTGACTTTAAAACCGCTAGTCAAGCTTTGTAAGGGTTCCCAAAGGTTTATGGCTGGGGGAGAAGTTCTATAAGAGTTTTTTGGAGCTTTTACACGAACACACACGACTTTTACTTTCAGAAGCCGACCACAAGCCTAGTTCTTAAACTTATTCATAAACTATAGATTTTGTCATATATGACTCCAAAACCGCTAGCCAAGCTTTGTAAGGGTTCCCAAAGCTTTATGGCTGGGGGAGAAGTTCTATAAGAGTTTTTTGGAGCTTCTACACAAACACACACGACTTTAACTTTCATAAACCAACCACAAGCCTAGTTCTTATACTTATTCATAAACAGTGGATCTTGTCATATATGACTCCAAAACAGCTAGCCAAGCATTGTAATGGTTCCCAAATCTTTGTAGGTGGAGGAGATGTTCTATAAGTGTTTTTTAGAGCTTGTACTAAATCACACAGGAGTTTAGCTATAAGAATCCGACTGAAAGCCTTGTTTTTATACTCAATCATAAACAAAGGATCCTGTTATATTTGACTTCAAAACCGCTAGCCAAGCTTTGTAATTGTTCCCAAAGCTTTATGGGTGGGGGTGAAGTTCTATATGAGTTTTTTGAAGCTTCTACACAAACACACACGACTTTAACTTTCAGAAGCCGACCGCAAACCTAGTTCTTATATTTATTCATAACCACCGGATCTTGTCATATATAACTCCAAAACCGCTAGCCAAGCATTGTAATGGTTCCCAAATCTTTGTGGGTGGATGATATGTCTGTATTTTGCTAGTTTTTACCATGCATTTACATCTCATTTAGTCTAGTTTCATCCTTGTTTCATGTCTTTCACTCTTAGTTTGCATCATTTAGCTTCACTTTACGCATTTAGGATCATTCTACATCTCTGTTGCATACATTCTTGCATTTTGGAGTTGTATCAGGTGTTTTTAGGTACAAAGCAGCTACAGGAGAACCTACTCGAACAGGCTACTCGAACTGGACCTGAGAGACATACTCGAGCAGATTTCTGAAGAGAAGACCAAGACATACTGATGTGATCATGGGAAGCTTGGGTCAAGGAACTAAGAAACAGCTTGAACCAGAGGAGGCACTCGACCACGTACTCGACCACCAGGAGGACAACGCGATCGAGCATGCTGATGCTGAACCAGATGATGTACTCGACCACATGCTCGACCACAAGGAGGACAATGTGATCGAGTATACTAATGCACCAAGGAAGTACTCGACCATGCAGGGAGCTAAGGAGCATGATTCACTTGGAGCTGAAGAGGATATGTCATTGCAAGTTGCTACTGGACCAATGACAAGATCCAAGACTAAGTTGTTGAATCAAGCTATCAACACACTTCTACAACACATGGAAGGCAGCCTTAAACCGGAAGCTTGTCCAACCACGTTGGTTGTGATTCAAGCCGTTTAAGTGACATCATTGGAGGTGTGTGACTTGCACTCTTTTTCCCTCCTCTTGGTTTTGTCCCAATGGGTTTTCCAAGAGAGGTTTTTAACGAGGCAAGCCCACACACTTATACTCGAGCCCAATGTTGTCTCGCAGCCCATCGCCAAGGAGAAGCCCGTTTCTTTAAAATTTCGAATTCAGTCTTTGTGTGTTTAATTTCGTTTTCTTTCCCTAGGATAACTCTTCATCTCCCTAGAACTCTCTTCTTCTTCTTTATATTTCGCTTCTTCTCCTTGTAATCGATCATCAAACAATTTCTTATCAATCACCTTTTCTGATTTCGTTTGATCTTGAATTTGAGTGTGTAATATCTCGGATTCGTCTTGTGAATGCTCTTGGTGTGTCATATCCAAGCAGGAACAAGTCCAGAAGTTCAAAGGAATCCCGCAGCCTTTGGAAGTTCTACTCGACCCCTCACCTTCTCATATACTCGATCTCACCTTCATCATTCGATCCATTCGTTTTCACCATCACTTGCTCATTCAAACCATCAATCTTCTTCATACTCGATCTCACTCTCATTCACTCGATCACAAGCCACTCAAACAATCCAGTTTCACCGTTTCATTGTTTTTACTCGACCACATCTTCCACTTCACCACCAAAATCCACTCGATCACACTCCTTCATCACCACTCGACCATTCTACTCAACCTCATCACCAAAGTACTCAACCCCCTCTTCACAAGACTACTCGATCACCATCAATCACACCGTATTCGATCCGCCTCCTCACCTACTCGACTCCTTACTCGATCTCATTCACTTCACTCTTACTCATTCCGCATCATTTTAACTTGATCTATTCAACCACTACACGAAGTGCATCAAGGGACTAAGATCTTCATCCAAGATCATATTAAGTGGTATCAGAGCCACTTCGTGTCAGGTTGTATCAATTCCGACTTTTCAAATTCTGATTTGTTTTTGGTCATTTTAGGGCTTAATAATGTCGAACTCGGTTTTAGAAATCTGTTAGAACTGTTAGCTTTCAAGGAATCTTTTACTTGTTATTTCGTTTTGATCATTGCAGACATGTCTGACAAAGACAAGGAAGAAAGCAGTCAAGTACAGAGCAACAAGCTATTGATGGAAGCTCTTACAGCAACTCTTACAGCTACTCTTACTGCTAACATGGCAAAAATGATGGACGAAAGGGTTGAAGCTAATGAGAGATCAACCCAGGGCAGACAGAACAGAGATGCTAGAGATCCTTCTGATCAAGAGGCGGCACATAACTATTACAGCCAAACCTCTACTCGTAACGGCCATAGAAGGAGAAGACATCACAGAGAAGAAAGAGCTCCGCCTAGAGATGACCTAGCTGGCTTGAAGATACGGATTCCTTCTTTCCAGGGAACCAGTGACCCTGAGGAGTACTTAGAATGGGAAAAGAAGATTGAGATAGTATTCGGTTGTCAAGGTTACACAGAGGAGCGTAAAGTGAAGTTAGCACCAACAGGATTCCAGAACTACGCATTGAGTTGGTGGGATCAATTGGTCACCACAAGAAGACGTGCTGGAGATTATCCCATTGAGACATGGACTCAGATAAAGACTATAATGAGGAAGAGGTTCGTCCCCAGTCACTACCACAGAGAGCTACACAATAGATTGAGGAATCTAGTCCAAGGAAGTAGATCAGTTGAAGAATACTACAAAGAGATGGAGACATTGATGTTGAGAGCAGATATTCAAGAAGATGAAGAAGCTACAATGTCTAGATTCATGGGAGGTCTGAACCGAGATATCATCGACAGAGTAGAAGTTCAGCACTACGTGGAGCTAGAAGAGCTGCTACACAAAGCCATCATGTTCGAGAAACAACTTAAGAGAAGAAGCTCTAAGCCTAGCTTTGGTTCAGGAAAGCCTAGCTTTGGTTCAGGAAAGCCTAGCTACCAAAGGGATGAGCGATCAGGATTTCAGAAAGATTACAAACCCTTTGTCAGACCAAAGGTTGAGGATCAAGATCAGAAAGGAAAGGGCAAAGCTGTTGAGACTAGAACCAGAGACATCAAGTGCTTTAAGTGTCACGGACATGGTCATTACGCTAGTGAGTGCTCAAACAAGAGAATCATGATATTGAAAGATACTGGTGAGATAGAGTCAGAGGATGAGCAGCAAGAAGAGAACTCATCATCAGAAGACTGTGAAGCGCCATCTAAAGGAGAGCTGCTGGTTGCCATGAAGACTTTGAGTGTTATTGCTAAGACAGACGAGCAAGAGCAAAGAGAAAATCTGTTTCACTCAAGATGTATTGTCAAAGACAAGGTCTGTAGCTTGATCATAGATGGAGGAAGCTGCACCAACGTTGCCAGTGAGACCATGGTGGAAAAACTTGGTTTAAAGGTCCTGAAGCATCCGAAGCCATACAAACTGCAGTGGTTAAATGAGGATGGAGAAATGAGCGTGAGCAGACAAGTGAAGGTACCATTGTCTATTGGAAAGTATGAGGACGAAATTTTGTGTGACATACTGCCTATGGACGCTAGTCACATTCTATTGGGAAGACCATGGCAGTCAGACCGAAGAGTAATGCATGACGGTTTCACCAATCGTCAAATCTTTGAGTTCAAGGGCAGAAAAACCATACTGGCTCCAATGACTCCGCATGAGGTATATCTTGACCAGTTGAGTATGAAAATGAGGAGGAAACAAAAGGAAAAATCATCTAACCTCATGATAACCGAGAGTAAGCCAAAAGGGAGTGATTTACATTCATCTAAATTACTCTTTGTTTTTAAAGAGACTCTCGTGAGCATAACTAATCCTGAGCAGGCCATTCCTAGCAAAATTAAGTTTCTATTGCAGGATTATACTGATGTGTTCCCAGAGGAGAATCCTCAAGGTTTACCACCCATCAGAGGCATTGAGCACCAAATAGACTTCGTTCCAGGAGCATCCTTGCCAAACAGACCAGCTTACAGAACAAATCCTGTGGAGACCAAGGAGCTAGAAAAGCAAGTAACTGAGCTAATGGAGAGAGGCCATATTCGTGAGAGTATGAGTCCCTGTGCTATACCTGTATTGCTTGTGCCTAAGAAGGATGGAAGCTGGAGAATGTGTGTTGACTGCAGAGCCATCAACAACATAACAGTGAAGTATCGACATCCTATACCTAGATTAGATGACATGTTAGACGAATTGCATGGTTCTAGCATATTTTCTAAGGTAGATTTGAAGAGCGGATATCATCAAATTAGGATGAAAGAAGGCGATGAGTGGAAAACTGCATTTAAGACTAAGCAAGGGTTGTATGAATGGTTAGTGATGCCATTCGGGCTGACAAATGCACCTAGTACATTCATGAGGCTGATGAATCATGTTCTTAGAGCTTATATAGGACATTTCGTTGTAGTGTACTTTGATGATATCCTAGTCTACAGCAAGAGTCTAGAAGAGCATGTAGATCATCTGAAAATGGTTCTAGAAGTCCTTAGGAAGGAAAAGCTTTATGCAAATCTTAAGAAATGTACTTTTGGAACAGATAACCTTGTCTTCTTAGGTTTTGTTGTGAGTACAGATGGAGTCAAAGTTGACGAAGAGAAGGTCAAGGCAATCCGTGAGTGGCCAAGTCCGAAATCTGTAGGAGAAGTGAGAAGCTCCCATGGACTTGCTGGTTTCTATAGGCGGTTTGTAAAGGATTTTAGCACTCTAGCAGCTCCTCTCACTGAAGTTATCAAGAAGAATGTTGGATTCAAGTGGGAACAGGCTCAAGAGGATGCTTTCCAGGCTTTGAAAGAGAAGCTTACTAATGCCCCTGTCCTATCTCTCCCTGATTTTATTAAAACTTTTGAGATTGAATGTGATGCCTCCGGGGTAGGAATTGGTGCTGTCTTAATGCAGGATAAGAAGCCAATAGCTTATTTCAGTGAAAAGCTAGGAGGAGCTACTCTCAATTATCCTACTTATGACAAGGAGCTTTACGCTTTGGTGAGAGCACTACAGACATGGCAGCATTATCTCTGGCCTAAGGAGTTTGTCATTCACACAGATCATGAGTCCTTAAAGCATCTCAAAGGACAACAGAAGCTCAACAAGCGGCATGCAAGATGGGTTGAATTCATTGAGACCTTCCCCTATGTCATCAAATACAAGAAAGGTAAGGACAATGTAGTTGCTGATGCATTGTCAAGGAGGTATGTTCTTCTCTCATCTCTTGATGCTAAGTTACTCGGGTTTGAGCATATAAAATCTCTTTATGCAAATGATTCTGATTTTGAAAAGATATATTCATCTTGTGAGAAATTTGCATTTGGAAAGTATTATAGACATGACGGGTTCTTGTTTTATGATAACCGTTTGTGTATTCCTAATTCTTCTTTGAGAGAGCTGTTTGTAAGGGAAGCACACGGTGGAGGTTTAATGGGACACTTTGGAGTCTCAAAAACTCTTAAAGTCATGCAAGATCACTTTCATTGGCCGCACATGAAAAGAGATGTGGAAAGAATTTGTGAAAGGTGCCCGACATGTAAACAAGCTAAGGCTAAGTCACAACCCCACGGTTTGTATACTCCTCTTCCTATTCCTTCGCATCCTTGGAATGATATTTCTATGGATTTTGTAGTAGGTTTGCCAAGGACCAGGACAGGTAAGGATTCAATTTTTGTGGTTGTGGATAGATTTTCTAAGATGGCACATTTCATTCCATGTCATAAAACTGATGATGCCATGCATATAGCCAACTTGTTCTTTAGAGAAATTGTTCGTTTACATGGCATGCCTAAGACCATAGTATCTGATAGAGACACTAAGTTTCTTAGTTATTTTTGGAAAACGCTTTGGTCTAAGCTAGGAACTAAGTTGATGTTCTCTACTACTTGTCATCCGCAAACTGATGGGCAAACTGAGGTAGTTAATAGGACATTGTCTACACTCTTGCGTGCATTGATTAAAAAGAATTTAAAGACTTGGGAGGACTGTTTACCTCATGTTGAATTTGCATATAATCATTCTATGCATTCTGCCTCTAAATTTTCACCCTTTCAAATCGTTTATGGGTTCAATCCCACTACTCCTTTGGATTTGATGCCTTTACCTTTGAATGAAAGAGTTAGTCTGGATGGAAAGAAGAAGGCAGAATTGGTTCAACAGATTCATGAGCAGGCTAGGAAGAACATTGAAGAGAAGACGAAGCAGTACACCAAACATGCTAACAAGAGCAGAAAGGAATTCATATTCAACGAAGGAGACTTGGTTTGGATCCATCTTCGAAAAGAACGTTTTCCTAAGGAGAGGAAATCTAAGCTTATGCCAAGGATAGACGGACCATTCAAAGTGCTCAAGAGGATCAACAACAATGCATATTCCCTGGATTTGCAAGGTAAGTATAATGTGAGTAATAGCTTCAATGTTGCTGACCTTATCCCTTTTATTGCAGATAATACAGATTTGAGGTCAAATCCTTCTCAACTGGGAGAGGATGATGTGATCATGGGAAGCTTGGGTCAAGGAACTAAGAAACAGCTTGAACCAGAGGAGGCACTCGACCACGTACTCGACCACCAGGAGGACAACGCGATCGAGCATGCTGATGCTGAACCAGATGATGTACTCGACCACATGCTCGACCACAAGGAGGACAATGTGATCGAGTATACTAATGCACCAAGGAAGTACTCGACCATGCAGGGAGCTAAGGAGCATGATTCACTTGGAGCTGAAGAGGATATGTCATTGCAAGTTGCTACTGGACCAATGACAAGATCCAAGACTAAGTTGTTGAATCAAGCTATCAACACACTTCTACAACACATGGAAGGCAGCCTTAAACCGGAAGCTTGTCCAACCACGTTGGTTGTGATTCAAGCCGTTTAAGTGACATCATTGGAGGTGTGTGACTTGCACTCTTTTTCCCTCCTCTTGGTTTTGTCCCAATGGGTTTTCCAAGAGAGGTTTTTAACGAGGCAAGCCCACACACTTATACTCGAGCCCAATGTTGTCTCGCAGCCCATCGCCAAGGAGAAGCCCGTTTCTTTAAAATTTCGAATTCAGTCTTTGTGTGTTTAATTTCGTTTTCTTTCCCTAGGATAACTCTTCATCTCCCTAGAACTCTCTTCTTCTTCTTTATATTTCGCTTCTTCTCCTTGTAATCGATCATCAAACAATTTCTTATCAATCACCTTTTCTGATTTCGTTTGATCTTGAATTTGAGTGTGTAATATCTCGGATTCGTCTTGTGAATGCTCTTGGTGTGTCATATCCAAGCAGGAACAAGTCCAGAAGTTCAAAGGAATCCCGCAGCCTTTGGAAGTTCTACTCGACCCCTCACCTTCTCATATACTCGATCTCACCTTCATCATTCGATCCATTCGTTTTCACCATCACTTGCTCATTCAAACCATCAATCTTCTTCATACTCGATCTCACTCTCATTCACTCGATCACAAGCCACTCAAACAATCCAGTTTCACCGTTTCATTGTTTTTACTCGACCACATCTTCCACTTCACCACCAAAATCCACTCGATCACACTCCTTCATCACCACTCGACCATTCTACTCGACCTCATCACCAAAGTACTCAACCCCCTCTTCACAAGACTACTCGATCACCATCAATCACACCGTATTCGATCCGCCTCCTCACCTACTCGACTCCTTACTCGATCTCATTCACTTCACTCTTACTCATTCCGCATCATTTTAACTTGATCTATTCAACCACTACACGAAGTGCATCAAGGGACTAAGATCTTCATCCAAGATCATATTACATACTCGACCAACCTACTCGAACAGGCTACTCGAACTGGACCTGAGAGACATACTCGAGCAAGATGCAACCTTTGAAGAATGGACTACTCGACCAAGCTACTCGAGTACCAGCTCGAGTAGACCCTAAACCGACTTTCTATTTTGTCGTTTTGTGTATTAGGGTTTTCTACTTTTGCTATAAATAGACCTCTTAGGGCTTTGCCCAAAGGATCTCGCTTTTATCCTCTAAACAATATTTCTGCAAACTTTTGTAATCCAAATAACTTTTGATCCTTTGAGTTTTTGCAATTACTTTATTCTTCAAAGTTGTAGATCTCTGTCTCGTCTATAACATACTTGATTTTCAATGAATTCTGGGTTTGTGCAATTTTCTGGGTTTTTATGCATGATGTTCTTCAGTGTTCTTGAGTAGTGGATTAGGGTTCTTGAGGATGGGATAGATTAGGTGTGGAATCCTTAGTTTATTTAGGTGGTTAAGTGTAGAATTGCTTGAATCCCTTCTGGATTAGTAGTACTTAGTGCTTATTCCTTTCTGATCAACTGGGATTTGAACCCAGACATTTCCACACCCACCAGGTGTTCGATGAAATGTCTGAACCAACTACTCCAGAGATTTACATACTCTAGCCCAAGAGATTGGATGTTTAGAATGTTTATTGACTATATTAGATTGAATCTTATTGCCTGCTTTGCTAGATTTCGCTAATGATGATTAGGTCTGGAACTGGTATTGCTTGAGGATCTCTGTCATGAGAGTGAATTGGTCTGTAGTTGAATCTATTGTCTAGGGATAGCCTGTTTGGATTGTTAACCACCTAAGTAGATTAAGGAGACTGCTATAATCGATTACCCTATCCTCAGGACCTTTTATCTCATTTGATTTACTTGTCTCTTTACCTGTTGCTTATTGCTGCTTAGTATTGATAGTTCTTTCTCTTTATGCATGATCGTTCCTGTTCTGTAGTTTTATCATTTTTATGCATGTTCTCTTAGGATTGTTAGATAAACAAATCTCTATTCTGCTTGGCTTGACTTAGTATTCTCTGTTCACATCTTGATTGATAGTAAGAGCACCTGATTGGATTGATAACCTCTTATACTGCAATGACATGAAAGTATATTAGGGTAATTGATAGTAAAAACCTAGTATCAATTTGGCGCCGTTGCCATTTGGGTGTCTGCTTGTTACATTCAAGCTTTTAGAATTGCTAAGATCAAGTTCTTTCTTTACTTTGGTTACTAACTACTCTCTTCAGCTGCTTGTTTTTGTGCTCCAGGTACCATCTCGACCTCACGTCGAGCCTGCCACGTCGAGACTAACCACTTTGTATGCAAACTCGTTCTAAAGGCTCCAGCAACCTAATCAGCTACAAAGACAACATCAACCAGTTAGCCCGTGAGTTGAAAGAACGTAGAGCCAGAGACGGTTGTGAACTGCACAATCCAGTAGCCATGGAACCACAAGAACAAGACAATCAAGGAGTTGGGATACCAAGGAACATTGGTGATGGTGATGCACCACGCAACCATCAACAGAGACAGGGCATCGTTCCACCTCCTGTCCAGAACAACAATTTCGAGATCAAGAGTGGATTGATCTCAATGATTCAAGGTAACAAGTTTCATGGGTTGCCTCTGGAAGATCCCTTGGATCACTTGGATAATTTTGATAGGCTCTGCAGCCTTACCAAGATCAATGGTGTTAGTGAAGACAGCTTTAAGCTGCGTCTGTTTCCCTTCTCGCTGGGAGACAAAGCACACCACTGGGAGAAGACACTACCTGCTGGCTCCATCACATCTTGGGACGATTGCAAGAAGGCTTTCTTAACAAAGTTCTTCTCCAATTCAAGAACTGCACGTCTACGAAATGAAATCTCCAGTTTTACTCAAAAGCAGTCTGAATCCATTTGTGAGGCCTGGGAGAGATTCAAAGGCTACACTATACAGTGTCCACACCATGGTTTCAAGAAAGCTTCACTACTCAGCACACTCTACAGGGGAGTTTTGCCCAAGATCAGAATGTTGCTAGACACTGCCTCTAATGGGAATTTCTTGAATAAGGATGTTGAGGAAGGCTGGGAATTGATAGAGAACTTAGCTCTATCTGATGGTAACTATAACGAGGATTTTGATCGCTCTAACAGAGGTATTGGAGATCCGGATGCAAAGCATACTAAAGAGATGGTTCAGGCTCTCAACGACAAGCTGGATAAATTTCTGCTTACTAACCAGAAACCAGTCCACTATCTCACTGAAGAAGAGCACTATCAAATCCAAGAGGGGGAGAACAATCAGGCTGCAGAAGTCAGCTACATTCAGAACCAAGGTGGCTACAACAAGGGCTACAACCCCTACCAGCATGCTCATCCAAATCTATCTTACCGGAGCACGAATGTTGCAAACCCTCAGGATCAGGTTTACCCTCAGCAACAACAGAACCAGTCCAAGCCATTCATACCATACAATCAAGGCTTTGTCCCAAAGCAGCAATTTAGTGGCGGTTATCAACAATATAATCCACCACCTGGTTTTGCATAGCAACCCCAGCCAGCTCCACCTGCACAAGATCAAGACATGAAGCAAATGCTTCAACAGCTTCTACACGGCCAAGCAGCTGGTGATAAGAAGATGGCTGAGATTCAAAACAAAGTTGACTGCTCCTACAATGATCTACATGTCAAGATTGAGGCTCTAAACTCTAGGATTAAGTACATGGAGAGCCAAGTTGCCTCTACTTCTGCACCTCAGAATCCAGGGCAACTGCCAGGGAAAGCTATTCAGCATCAGAAAGGTCATGTTAATGCTATTCACCTTCGCAGTGGTCGAGAGCTGCAAACTCGACCTAGCATAGCTCCTGTCACTGAGGACAGTGAGATTCAAGAGGGGGAGGATTTCATTCAGCATGAAACTCAAGTAGAAGACACCACTAAGCTAGACCAAGAGACTGTACCTAGTGATCAAGCTAAAAGCCCCCAGATCAAAGAACGAGTTGTTGATAAGAGTAAGACGAAAGCTTTTATCCCACCACCCTACAAGCCCAAAATACCATTCCCAGGAAGATTCAAGAGGGATATCATTGAGAAGTACAGAGCCATGTTTGCTAAACACATCAAGGAGATTGAATTAAGGATGCCTCTCATTGATGCTTTCATGCTAATTCCGGATTCTCACAAGTTCTTCAAAGACATGGTAATGGAGAGAATTAAGGAAGTGCAAGGGATGGAGAGTCATGAGTGCAGTGAAATCATCCAAACGAAGATTATTCCCAAGAAATTGGGAGATCCTGGTTCGTTTACTCTACCTTGCTCTCTAGGCACTTTTGCCTTCAGTAACTGCCTCTGCGATCTAGGTGCTTTTAAAAGTCTCATGCCTCTCTCCGTGGCCAAGAGACTGGGTTTCAACAAATATAAACCTTGCAACATCTCCTTGATCCTGGCTGATGAGTCTATCAGATTTCCTCATGGGTTATTAGAAGATTTGCCTATTAAGATTGGAAATGCTGAAATCCCTACAGACTTCATAGTGCTAGAAATGGATGAACCAAAAGATCCTTTAATTTTAGGAAGGCCCTTCTTAGCCACTGCTGGAGCTGTCATTGATGTTAAGAATGGGAAGATTGATCTTAATCTGGGAAATGATTTCAAAATGAAGTTTGACATCAATGATGCCACGAGGAAGCCAACAATTGAAGGACAGACCTTCGTAGTTAAGGTAATGGATTGCCTAGCTGATGAACAGCTAGAGGAGATTGCTGAGGATGATCACCAACAAATTTCTTTGACTAAGAGTGGTGAAGCAGGATATCTTCTCACTGAAACCTTCAGCTGTGGTAAGTCACTAGATTCACACAAAGAAGTAGTAGGGTCAGAGGTCTTTAAAGGCTTGATTGGGTCAAAAACAGAGGTTAAGGTGGCATATGAAGCAAGCTCAACACATGCTCAACCAACTTACTCGAGTATACACTTGAGCAAGCCCTCAACTAGTCTGGAGAACTCTAGCTCGACCAAACATCTTGATAAGCTGCTAGAGTCTAGCAATTCTGCGCCAGATGGCTGGTTAGAACTCAAGAGGAGGTCTAAATGGCAGGATAAAGCCAACCAAGTACCACTCCAAATCAAGGACGTCCCAAATGATGAAGCATCTACTCTGGTCAGCAAAAAGAGGAGTGAATTCACTTCAGAATGGTCTATAGAAGAAGACTATCCAGTTGATCAACAGGAAGCTTACTATGAGAAAAGGGCCATTGAGTACTCAACTACAGATTTGTCAAGCGAGCATGCTAAGTTTGATGATTCATCCACTCGCATGACAGAGGAGACCTCACTTCCTCTCTACAACCCACCCTAAGCTTATTCAGTGTGAGAAGTCAAGCTAAAGACTTTAAAAAAGCTCACTTGGGAGGAATTCCCATGTTTATCTCTGTAAATAATGCTTTATTTCTTGTTATTTTTAATGTGTTTCTTTAGTGTTTTTGATTTACAGGCAAAAAGAGGAAGGTTTTGGTTCAGGAAAAGCTCAGAAATTTTTTTGCAGAAACGCTACAGTACTCGAGTACTGTACTCGAGTACACCACCCGAGCACACTCCTGAGCAGCAACCCGAGCCCACTGTTCCGAGAGCATCCCAGCCAGTACCTTGGAGCTACACGAGTGAGAGCATGGATGACTACGTCTCTGCTTTCTTTACTTAGACCAGGTAACAACTCTACTTCACCATTGTTTATATCATCTTTCATTTTGTTTATCTGTTGGTTTGCCCTGAGTACTCTCTTCCAAATGCTTGTTACACAGAGGACTGTGTAATTTAAGTTTGGGGGAGGGCTCAGGGAGTATTGGACATTGTGTTTTCTGTTCTTATTTCAAATTTTGCATCATATAATCTGCATTGCATCTAAGGCATAGAAAAAACCAAAAAATTTGAAAAATTTCTGAAAATGATTTCACAAAAACAGAGTGTTCATATAGCTTGCATTGTCATTTTAGGGTTGTTTTAGTATGCTTTCACTTAGGGCTATTGCATCATGCATTTGCATTGGAGATTATGATGATTATAACCTTGTAAATATGCTTATTCACTAAGTAGAACTCAGTGCCCAGGTTGTTAGTTCTCTAATGCATAATCGATTGAACTTGAAGTAAGACCGCACCATCTTTTGAATTCGAAGCTTGATTTTCTTGTTCTTAGTTGAAACTCGCTTTGATCTGATGCCTTTCCCTATCAATTTGAACCTGAATTTTGACTTGCAATTATCATACTGTGCATTGTGTTATGAACTCATGGTTACCTTAAAATACTTGGACTTTCTATTACCTTTTGATCCCTCTTGCTAGTCCAAGTAGCTGACTCCCATCTTTGGAGCAGTTATTCCCTACCCTAAACCTTAACCTTCTTTCAAGCCATTTATCATTTGTGTGTGACTGTGAGGCCTTATTTCGATTGAGCTTGGTAGAAAGTGTTAGGTCTGTACCGACAAGGATAGTATCTCATGTAGTTCTAGTTCACGTTATCTGGACTAGATAGGACTAGGTGAGTGCTTAATTCTGGGTTTGGGTTGTGCTTAAAAGAAAGAAAAGGTTGTGTTCATCACTGAAAGAAAAGAAAAGGGAAATGAGTCCTTAGGAGAAGTAGCTAAAGTAAAATAAAGTCTAGTAAAGGATTTGGGAGTGTTAAAGTAAAGAAAAGGGTTCTGTAATAGCTTAAAGAGAAAGGCCAAAAAGCCTTGTGTTATAAGAAGAAAGAAAAAGGAACCCTAGTTGTTATAGAAATCCTAATCCGCTAGACAGAGCAAAGAAAAAGAAAGCTTCTCCTAAGATAGAAAGCAAGGGTAAAGAAGAGAATGATTTGAGTAAGAGTCTGGAAATGCTTTGAATGCAAAAGGGTAGAGTTTAAGTTCATGTTCTGGGATTAGAAATAGGACTTCGATTTGGATTGATATTGATTACATTCTGGGTAGATGGGGTCTTATCCTTGTATGCATAACTTGGAACTCACCTTTAGCATTCTACTAAAGCTCAATCATTCTTGAGAGATCCCCTGTTACGATTTAAACCAAATCTTTAAGGGACCATCTTTGTCTCTTGACCTCTACCCTTAAACCAAATGACTTCATATCCATTGCATTGTATGATCCACGGTTCTCACTTAATCAATGTTAAAGGGAATGTGCTGAGGTGATTGCTTGAATTGATTAAGGCAGAAGTTAGGTTGAGATGTGAAGGAGATGGCTAAAGTTTTAAAGTAGAGATCAGTCAACCTTGCATTCTAGAATTAGCAACCTGGACATTGAATTCACTTACTTTATATGCATGTTTTGGTTATGTGTCTCCTCTTTCAAACCTCTCCTCCAGCTTGATCTTTACTGTTTGCTTGAGGGCAAGCAAAGAATAAGTTTGGGGGAGTTGATATGTCTGTATTTTGCTAGTTTTTACCATGCATTTACATCTCATTTAGTCTAGTTTCATCCTTTTTTCATGTCTTTCACTCTTAGTTTGCATCATTTAGCTTCACTTTACGCATTTAGGATCATTCTACATCTCTGTTGCATACATTCTTGCATTTTGGAGTTGTATAAGGTGTTTTTAGGTACAAAGCAGCTGCAGGAGAACCTACTCGAACAGGCTACTCGAACTGGACCTGAGAGACATACTCGAGCAGATTTCTGAAGAGAAGACCAAGACATACTCGACCAACCTACTCGAACAGGCTACTCGAACTGGACCTGAGACATACTCGAGCAAGATGCAACCTTTGAAGAATGGACTACTCGACCAAGCTACTCGAGTACCAGCTCGAGTAGACCCTAAACCGACTTTCTATTTTGTCGTTTTGTGTATTAGGGTTTTCTACTTTTGCTATAAATAGACCTCTTAGGGCTTTGCCCAAAGGATCTCGCTTTTATCCTCTAAACAATATTTCTGCAAACTTTTGTAATCCAAATAACTTTTGATCCTTTGAGTTTTTGCGATTACTTTCTTCTTCAAAGTTGTAGATCTCTGTCTCGTCTATAACATACTTGATTTTCAATGAATTCTGGGTTTGTGCAATTTTCTGGGTTTTTATGCATGATGTTCTTCAGTATTCTTGAGTAGTGGATTATGGTTCTTGAGGATGGGATAGATTAGGTGTGGAATCCTTAGTTTATTTAGGTGGTTAAGTGTAGAATTGCTTGAATCCCTTCTGGATTAGTAGTACTTAGTGCTTATTCCTTTCTGATCAACTGGGATTTGAACCCAGACATTTCCACACCCACCAGGTGTTCGATGAAATGTCTGAACCAACTACTCCAGAGATTTACATACTCTAGCCCAAGAGATTGGATGTTTAGAATGTTTATTGACTATATTAGATTGAATCTTATTGCCTGCTTTGCTAGATTTCGCTAATGATGATTAGGTCTGGAACTGGTATTGCTTGAGGATCTCTGTCATGAGAGTGAATTGGTCTGTAGTTGAATCTATTGTCTAGGGATAGCCTGTTTGGATTGTTAACCACCTATGTAGATTAAGGAGACTGCTATAATCGATTACCCTATCCTCAGGACCTTTTATCTCATTTGATTTACTTGTCTCTTTACCTGTTGCTTATTGCTGCTTAGTATTGATAGTTCTTTCTCTTTATGCATGATCGTTCCTGTTCTGTAGTTTTATCATTTTTATGCATGTTCTCTTAGGATTGTTAGATAAACAAACCTCTATTCTGCTTGGTTTGACTTAGTATTCTCTGTTCACATCTTGATTGATAGTAAGAGCACCTGATTGGATTGATAACCTCTTATACTGCAATGACATGAAAGTATATTAGGGTAATTGATAGTAAAAACCTAGTATCAGTGGAGGAGAAGTTCTATAAGTGTTTTTTTTGGAGCTTGTACTAAATCACACACGAGATTCGCTATAAGAATCTGACTGAAAGACTTGTTATTATACTCAATCATAAACAAGGGATCTTGTTATATTTGACTTCAAAACTGCTAGCCAAGCTTTGTAAGGGTTCAAAAAGCTTTATGGCTGGGGGAGAAGTTTTATAAGACTTTTTTGGAGCTTCTACACAAACACACACGACTTGAACTTTCAGAAACCAACCACAAGCCTAGTTCTTATACTTATTCATAAACACTGGATCTTGTCATATATGACTCCAAAACCGCTAGCCAAGCATTGTAATGGTTCCCAAATCTTTGTAGGTGGAGGAGATGTTCTATAAGTGTTTTTTGGAGCTTGTACTAAATCATACACGAGTTTAGATATAAGAATCCGACTCAAAGCCTTTTTCTAATACTCAATCATAAACAAGGGATCTTGTTATATTTGACTTTAAAACCGCTAGTCAAGCTTTGTAAGGGTTCCCAAAGCTTTATGGCTGGGGGAGAAGTTCTATAAGAGTTTTTTGGAGCTTTTACACGAACACACACGACTTTTACTTTCAGAAGCCGACCACAAGCCTAGTTCTTAAACTTATTCATAAACTCTAGATTTTGTCATATATGATTCCAAAACCGCTAGCCAAGCTTTGTAAGGGTTCCCAAAGCTTTATGGCTGGGGGAGAAGTTCTATAAGAGTTTTTTGGAGCTTCTACACAAACACACACGACTTTAACTTTCAGAAACCAACCACAAGCCTAGTTCTTA
>NW_003302550.1:14664850-14668030 GCF_000004255.2 Arabidopsis lyrata subsp. lyrata | reverse complement strand
TATAAGTGTTTTTTGGAGCTTGTACTAAATCACACACGAGTTTAGATATAAGAATCCGACTCAAAGCCTTTTTCTAATACTCAATCATTAACAAGGGATCTTGTTATATTTTACTTTAAAACCGCTAGTCAAGCTTTGTAAGGGTTCCCAAAGCTTTATGGCTGGGGGAGAAGTTCTGTAAGAGTTTTTTGGAGCTTTTACACGAACACACACGACTTTTACTTTCAGAAGCCGACCACAACCCTAGTTCTTAAACTTATTCATAAACTCTAGATTTTGTAATATATGATTCCAAAACCGCTAGCCAAGCTTTGTAAGGGTTCCCAAAGCTTTATGGCTGGGGGAGAAGTTCTGTAAGAGTTTTTTGGAGCTTTTACACGAACACACACGACTTTTACTTTCAGAAGCCGACTACAAGCCTAGTTCTTAAACTTATTCATAAACTCTAGATTTTGTCATATATGACTCCAAAACCGCTAGCCAAGCTTTGTAAGGGTTCCCAAAGCTTTATGGCTGGGGGAGAAGTTCTATAAGAGTTTTTTGGAGCTTCTACACAAACACACACGACTTTAACTTTCAGAAACCAACCACAAACCTAGTTCTTATACTTATTCATAAACAGTGGATCTTGTCATATATGACTCCAAAACCGCTAGCCAAGCATTGTAATGGTTTCCAAATCTTTGTAGGTGGAGGAGATGTTCTATAAGTGTTTTTTAGAGCTTGTACTAAATCACACAGGAGTTTAGCTATAAGAATCCGACTGAAAGCCTTGTTTTTATACTCAATCATAAACAAAGGATCCTGTTATATTTGACTTTAAAACCGCTAGCCAAGCTTTGTAATTGTTCCCAAAGCTTTATGGGTGGGGGTGAAGTTCTATATGAGTTTTTTGGAGCTTCTACACAAATACACACGACTTTAAATTTCAGAAGCCGACCACAAGCCTAGTTCTTATACTTATTCAAAAACACTGGATCTTGTCATATATGACTCCAAAACCGCTAGCCAAGCATTGTAATGGTTCCCAAATCTTTGTAGGTGGAGGAGATGTTCTATAAGTGTTTTTTGGAGCTTGTACTCTATCACACACGAGTTTAGATATAAGAATCCGACTCAGAGACTATTTTCTAATACTCAATCATAAACAAGGGATCTTGTTATATTTGACTTTAAAACCGCTAGTCAAGCTTTGTAAGGGTTCCCAAAGCTTTATGGCTAGGGGAGAAGTTCTATAAGAGTTTTTTGGAGCTTTTACACGAACACACACGACTTTTACTTTCAGAAGCCGACCACAAGCCTAGTTCTTAAACTTATTCATCAACTCTAGATTTTGTCATATATGATTCCAAAACCGCTAGCCAAGCTTTGTAAGGGTTCCCAAAGCTTTATGGCTGGGGGAGAAGTTCTATAAGAGTTTTTTGGAGCTTCTACACAAACACACACGACTTTAACTTTCAGAAACCAACCACAAGCCTAGTTCTTATACTTATTCATAAATAGTGGATCTTGTCATATATGACTCCAAAACCGCTAGCCAAGCATTGCAATGGTTCCCAAATCTTTGTAGGTGGAGGAGATGTTCTATAAGTGTTTTTTAGAGCTTGTACTAAATCACACATGAGTTTAGCTATAAGAATCCGACTGAAAGCCTTGTTTTTATACTCAATCATAAACAAAGGATCCTGTTATATTTGACTTCAAAACCGCTAGCCAAGCTTTGTAATTGTTCCCAAAGCTTTATGGGTGGGGGTGAAGTTCTATATGAGTTTTTTGAAGCTTCTACACAAACACACACGACTTTAACTTTCAGAAGCCGACCGCAAAACTAGTTCTTATATTTATTCATAAACACCGGATCTTGTCATATATAACTCCAAAACCGCTAGCCAAGCATTGTAATGTTTCCCAAATCTTTGTAGGTGGAGGATAAGTTCTATAAGTGTTTTTTTTTGGAGCTTGTACTAAATCACACACGAGATTCGCTATAAGAATCCGACTAAAAGACTTGTTATTATACTCAATCATAAACAAGGGATCTTGTTATATTTGACTTCAAAATTACTAGCCAAGCTTTGTAAGGGTTCACAAAACTTTATGGCTGGGGGAGAAGTTCTATAAGACTTTTTTGGAGCTTCTACACAAACACACACGACTTTAACTTTTAGAAACCAACCACAAGCCTAGTTCTTATACTTATTCATAAACAATGGATCTTGTCATATATGACTCCAAAACTGCTAGCCAAGCATTGTAATGGTTCCCAAATCTTTGTAGGTGGAGGAGATGTTCTATAAGTGTTTTTTGGAGCTTGTACTAAATCACACACGAGTTTAGATATAAGAATCCGACTGAAAGCCTTGTTTTTATACTCAATCATAAACAAGGGATCCTGTTATATTTGACTTCAAAACCGCTAGCCAAGCTTTGTAATGGTTCCCAAAGCTTTATGGTTGGGGGAGAAGTTCTATAAGAGTTTTTTTGGAGCTTTTACACGAACACACACGACTTTTACTTTCAGAAGCCGACCACAAGCATAGTTCTTAAACTTATTCATAAACTCTAGATTTTGTCATATATGACTCCAAAACCGCTAGCCAAGCTTTGTAAGGGTTCCCAAAGCTTTATGGCTGGGGGAGAAGTTCTATAAGAGTTTTTTGGAGCTTTTACACGAACACACACGACTTTTGCTTTCAGAAGCCGACCACAAGCCTAGTTCTTAAACTTATTCATAAACTTTAGATTTTGTCATATATGACTCCAAAACCGCTTGCCCAGCTTTGTAAGGGTTCCCAAAGCTTTATGGCTGGGGGAGAAGTTCTATAAGAGTTTTTTGGAGCTTCTACACAAACACACACGACTTTAACTTTCAGAAACCAACCACAAGCCTAGTTCTTATACTTATTCATAAACAGTGGATCTTGTCATATATGACTCCAAAACCGCTAGCCAAGCATTGTAATGATTCCCAAATCTTTGTAGGTGGAGGAGATGTTCTATAAGTGTTTTTTAGAACTTGTACTAAAATCACACAGGAGTTTAGCTATAAGAATCCGACTGAAAGCCTTGTTTTTATACTCAATCCTAAACAAAGGATCCTGTTATATTTGACTTCAAAACCGCTAGCCAAGCTTTGTAATTGTTCCCAAAGCTTTATGGGTGGGGGTGAAGTTCTACATG
>NW_003302550.1:14661420-14664750 GCF_000004255.2 Arabidopsis lyrata subsp. lyrata | reverse complement strand
AAGGCTGCAGTGCGGAGAAAGAACCTCGCGCGGAAATGCTCTTATATTTGACTTCTAAACTGCTAGCCAAGCTTTGTAAGGGTTCCCAAAGCTTTATGGCTGGGGGAGAAGTTCTATAAGAGTTTTTTGGAGCTTTTAGTCGAACACACACGACTTTTACTTTCAGAAGCCGACCACAAGCCTAGTTCTTAAACTTATTCATAAACTCTAGATTTTGTCATATATGACTCCAAAACCGCTAGCCAAGCATTGTAATGGTTCCCAAATCTTTGTAGGTGGAGGAGATGTTCTATAAGTGTTTTTTGGAGCTTGTACTAAATCACACACGAGTTTAGATATAAGAATCCGACTCAAAGCCTTTTTCTAATACTCAATCATAAACAAGGGATCTTGTTATATTTGACTTTAAAACCGCTAGCCAAGCTTTGTAAGGGTTCCCAAAGCTTTATGGCTGGGGGAGAAGTTATATAAGAGTTTTTTGGAGCTTTTACACGAACACACACGACTTTTACTTTCAGAAGCCGACCACAAGCCTAGTTCTTAAACTTATTCATAAACTCTAGATTTTGTCATATATGATTCAAAACCGCTAGCCAAGCTTTGTAAGGGTTCCCAAAGCTTTATGGCTGGGGGAGAAGTTCTATAAGAGTTTTTTGGAGCTTTTACACGAACACACACGACTTTTACTTTTAGAATCCGACCACAAGCCTAGTTCTTAAACTTATTCATAAACTATAGATTTTGTCATATATGACTCCAAAACCGCTAGCCAAGCTTTGTAAGGGATCCCAAAGCTTTATGGCTGGGGGAGAAGTTCTATAAGAGTTTTTTGGAGCTTCTACACAAACACACACGACTTTAACTTTCAGAAACCAACCACAAGCCTAGTTCCTATACTTATTCATAAACAGTGGATCTTGTCATATATGACTCCAAAACCGCTAGCCAAGCATTGTAATGGTTCCCAAATCTTTGAAGGTGGAGGAGATGTTCTATAAGTTTTTTTTGGAGCTTGTACTAAATCACACACGAGATTCGCTATAAGAATCCGACTAAAAGACTTGTTATTACACTCAATTATAAACAAGGGATCTTGTTATATTTGACTTCAAAACCGCTAGCCAAGCTTTGTAAGGGTTCACAAAGCTTTATGGCTGGGGGAGAAGTTTTATAAGACTTTTTTGGAGCTTCTAAACAAACACGCACGAATTTAACTTTCAGAAACCAACCACAAGCCTAGTTCTTATACTTATTCATAAACACTGGATCTTGTCATATATGACTCCAAAACCGCTAGCCAAGCATTGTAATGGTTCCCAAATCTTTGTAGGTGGAGGAGATGTTCTATAAGTGTTTTTTGGAGCTTGTACTAAATCACACACGAGTTTAGATATAAGAATCCGACTCAAAGCCTTTTTCTAATACTCAATCATAAACAAGGGATCTTGTTATATTTGACTTTAAAACCGCTAGTCAAGCTTTGTAAGGGTTCCCAAAGCTTTATGGCTGGGGGAGAAGTTCTATAAGAGTTTTTTGGAGCTTTTACACGAACACACACGACTTTTACTTTCAGAAGCCGACCACAAGCCTAGTTCTTAAACTTATTCATAAACTCTAGATTTTGTCATATATGATTCCAAACCCGCTAGCCAAGCTTTGTAAGGGTTCCCAAAGCTTTATGGCTGGGGGAGAAGTTCTATAAGAGTTTTTTGGAGCTTCTACACAAACACACACGACTTTAACTTTCAGAAACCAACCACAAGCCTAGTTCTTATACTTATGCATAAATAGTGGATCTTGTCATATATGACTCCAAAACCGCTAGCCAAGCATTGTAATGATTCCCAAATCTTTGTAGGTGGAGGAGATGTTCTATAAGTGTTTTTTAGAACTTGTACTAAATCACACAGGAGTTTAGCTATAAGAATCCGACTGAAAGCCTTGTTTTTATACTCAATCCTAAACAAAGGATCCTGTTATATTTGACTTCAAAACCGCTAGCCAAGCTTTGTAATTGTTCCCAAAGCTTTATGGGTGGGGGTGAAGTTCTACATGAGTTTTTTGAAGCTTCTACACAAACACACACGAATTCAACTTTCAGATGCCGACCGCAAAACTAGTTCTTATATTTATTCATAAACACCGGATCTTGCATATATAACTCCAAAACCGCTAGCCAAGCATTGTAATGGTTCCCAAATCTTTGTAGGTGGAGGAGAAGTTCTATAAGTGTTTTTTTTGGAGCTTGTACTAAATCACACACGAGATTCGCTATAAGAATCCGACTAAAAGACTTGTTATTATACTCAATCATAAACAAGGGATCTTGTTATATTTGACTTCAAAACTACTAGCCAAGCTTTTTAAGGGTTCACAAAGCTTTATGGCTGGGGGAGAAGTTCTATAAGACTTTTTTGGAGTTTCTACACAAACACACACGACTTTAACTTTTAGAAACCAACCACAAGCCTAGTTCTTATACTTATTCATAAACAATGGATCTTGTCATATATGACTCCAAAACTGCTAGCCAAGCATTGTAATGGTTCCCAAATCTTTGTAGGTGGAGGAGATGTTCTATAAGTGTTTTTTGGAGCTTGTACTAAATCACACACGAGTTTAGATATAAGAATCCGACTGAAAGCCTTGTTTTTATACTCAATCATAAACAAGGGATCCTGTTATATTTGACTTCAAAACCGCTAGCCAAGCTTTGTAAGGGTTCCCAAAGCTTTATGGCTGGGGGAGAAGTTCTATAAGAGTTTTTTTGGAGCTTTTACACGAACACACACGACTTTTACTTTCAGAAGCCGACCACAAGCATAGTTCTTAAACTTATTCATAAACTCTAGATTTTGTCATATATGACTCCAAAACCGCTAGCCAAGCTTTGTAAGGGTTCCCAAAGCTTTATGGCTGGGGGAGAAGTTCTATAAGAGTTTTTTGGAGCTTTTACACGAACACACACGACTTTTGCTTTCAGAAGCCGACCACAAGCCTAGTTCTTAAACTTATTCATAAACTTTAGATTTTGTCATATATGACTCCAAAACCGCTAGCCAAGCTTTGTAAGGGTTCCCAAAGCTTTATGGCTGGGGGAGAAGTTCTATAAGAGTTTTTTGGAGCTTCTACACAAACACACACGACTTTAACTTTCAGAAACCAACCACAAGCCTGGTTCTTATACTTATTCATAAACAGTGGATCTTGTCATATATGACTCCAAAACCGCTAGCCAAGCATTGTAATGGGTTCCCAAATCTTTGTAGGTGGAGGAGATGTTCTATAAGTGTTTTTTAGAATTTGTACTAAATCACACACGAGATTCGC
>NW_003302550.1:14659234-14660487 GCF_000004255.2 Arabidopsis lyrata subsp. lyrata | reverse complement strand
CCGACTAGCCAAAGCATTGTATTGGTTACACAAATCTTTGTAGGTGGAGGAGATGTTCTATAAAGTATTTTTGGAGCTTGTACTAAATCACACACGAGTTTAGATATAAGATTCCGACTCAAAGCCTTTTTCTAATACTCAATCATAAACAAGGGATCTTGTTATATTTGACTTTAAAACCGCTAGTCAAGCTTTGTAAGGGTTCCCAAAGCTTTATGGCTGGGGGAGAAGTTCTATAAGAGTTTTTTTGAAGCTTTTACACGAACACACACGACTTTTACTTTCAGAAGCCGATCACAAGCCTAGTTCTTAAACTTATTCATAAACTCTAGATTTTGTCATATATGACTCCAAAACCGCTAGCCAAGCTTTGTAAGGGTTCCCAAAGCTTTATGGCTGGGGGAGAAGTTCTATAAGAGTTTTTTGGAGCTTTTACACGAACACACACGACATTTACTTTCAGAAGCCGACCACAAGCCTAGTTCTTAAACTTATTCATAAACTTTAGATTTTGTCATATATGACTCCAAAACCGCTAGCCAAGCTTTGTAAGGGTTCCCAAAGCTTTATGGCTGGGGGAGAAGTTCTATAAGAGTTTTTTGGAGCTTCTACACAAACACACACGACTTTAACTTTCAGAAACCAACCACAAGCCTAGTTCTTATACTTATTCATAAACAGTGGATCTTGTCATATATGACTCCAAAACCGCTAGCCAAGCATTGTAATGGTTCCCAAATCTTTGTAGGTGGAGGAGATGTTCTATAAGTGTTTTTTAGAACTTGTACTAAATCACACAGGAGTTTAGCTATAAGAATCCGACTGAAAGCCTTGTTTTTATACTCAATTATAAACAAAGGATCCTGTTATATTTGACTTCAAAACCGCTAGCCAAGCTTTGTAATTGTTCCCAAAGCTTTATGGGTGGGGGTGAAGTTCTATATGAGTTTTTTGAAGCTTCTACACAAACACACACGACTTTAACTTTCAGAAGCCGACCGCAAACCTAGTTCTTATATTTATTCATAAACACCGGATCTTGTCATATATAACTCCAAAACCGCTAGCCAAGCATTGTAATGGTTCCCAAATCTTTGTGGGTGGAGGAGAAGTTCTATAAGTGTTTTTTTTGGAGCTTGTACTAAATCACACACGAGATTCGCTATAAGAATCTGACTGAAAGACTTGTTATTATACTCAATCATAAACAAGGGATCTTGTTATATTTAACTTCAAAACTGCTAGCCAAGCTT
>NW_003302550.1:14654078-14658413 GCF_000004255.2 Arabidopsis lyrata subsp. lyrata | reverse complement strand
ATACTTATTCATAAACAGTGGATCTTGTCATATATGACTCCAAAACCGCTAGCCAAGCATTGTAATGATTCCCAAATCTTTGTAGGTGGAGGAGATGTTCTATAAGTGTTTTTTAGAACTTGTACTAAATCACACAGGAGTTTAGCTATAAGAATCCGACTGAAAGCCTTGTTTTTATACTCAATCCTAAACAAAGGATCCTGTTATATTTGACTTCAAAACCGCTAGCCAAGCTTTGTAATTGTTCCCAAAGCTTTATGGGTGGGGGTGAAGTTCTACATGAGTTTTTTGAAGCTTCTACACAAACACACACGAATTTAACTTTCAGATGCCGACCGCAAAACTAGTTCTTATATTTATTCATAAACACCGGATCTTGTCATATATAACTCCAAAACCGCTAGCCAAGCATTTTAATGGTTCCCAAATCTTTGTAGGTGGAGGAGAAGTTCTATAAGTGTTTTTTTTGGAGCTTGTACTAAATCACACACGAGATTCGCTATAAGAATCCGACTAAAAGACTTGTTATTATACTCAATCGTAAACAAGGGATCTTGTTATATTTGACTTCAAAACTACTAGCCAAGCTTTGTAAGGGTTCACAAAGCTTTATGGCTGGGGGAGAAGTTCTATAAGACTTTTTTGGAGTTTCTACACAAACACACACGACTTTAACTTTTAGAAACCAACCACAAGCCTAGTTCTTATACTTATTCATAAACAATGGATCTTGTCATATATGACTCCAAAACTGCTAGCCAAGCATTGTAATGGTTCCCAAATCTTTGTAGGTGGAGGAGATGTTCTATAAGTGTTTTTTGGAGCTTGTACTAAATCACACACGAGTTTAGATATAAGAATCCGACTGAAAGCCTTGTTTTTATACTCAATCATAAACAAGGGATCCTGTTATATTTGACTTCAAAACCGCTAGCCAAGCTTTGTAATGGTTCCCAAAGCTTTATGGTTGGGGGAGAAGTTCTATAAGAGTTTTTTGGACCTTCTACACAAACACACACGACTTTAACTTTCAGAAACCGACCACAAGCCTAGTTCTTATACTTATTCATAAACACTGGATCTTGTCATATATGACTCCAAAACCGCTAGCCAAGCATTGTAATGGTTCCCAAATCTTTGTAGGTGGAGGAGATGTTCTATAAGTGTTTTTGAGAGCTTGTACTAAATCACACAAGAGTTTAGCTATAAGAATCCGACTGAAAGCCTTGTTTTTATACTCAATCATAAACAACGGATCCTGTTATATTTGACGTCAAAACCGCTAGCCAAGCTTTGTAATTGTTCCCAAAGCTTTATGGGAGGGGGTGAAGTTCTATATGAGTTTTTTGAAGCTTCTACACAAACACACACGACTTTAACTTTCAGAAGCCGACCGCAAACCTAGTTCTTATATTTATTCATAAACACCGGATCTTGTCATATATAACTCCAAAACCGCTAGCCAAGCATTGTAATGGTTCCCAAATCTTTGTGGGTGGAGGAGAAGTTCTATAAGTGTTTTTTTTGGAGCTTGTACTAAATCACACACGAGATTCGCTATAAGAATCTGAGTGAAAGAATTGTTATTATACTCAATCATAAACAAGGGATCTTGTTATATTTGACTTCAAAACTGCTAGCCAAACTTTGTAAGGGTTCACAAAGCTTTATGGCTGGGGGAGAAGTTTTATAAGACTTTTTTGGAGCTTCTACAAAAACACACACAAATTTAACTTTCAGAAACCAACCACAAGCCTAGTTCTTATACTTATTCATAAACACTGGATCTTGTCATATATGACTCCAAAACCGCTAGCCAAGCATTGTAATGGTTCCCAAATCTTTGTAGGTGGAGGAGATGTTCTATAAGTGTTTTTTGGAGCTTGTACTAAATCACACACGAGTTTAGATATAAGAATCCGACTCAAAGCCTTTTTCTAATACTCAATCATAAACAAGGGATCTTGTTATATTTGACTTTAAAACCGCTAGTCAAGCTTTGTAAGGGTTCCCAAAGCTTTATGGCTGGGGGAGAAGTTCTATAAGAGTTTTTTTGGAGCTTTTACACGAACACACACGACTTTTACTTTCAGAAGCCGACCACAAGCCTAGTTCTTAAACTTATTCATAAACTCTAGATTTTGTCATATATGACTCCAAAACCGCTAGCCAAGCTTTGTAAGGGTTCCCAAAGCTTTATGGCTGGGGGAGAAGTTCTATAAGAGTTTTTTGGAGCTTTTACACGAACACACACGACTTTTACTTTCAGAAGCCGACCACAAGCCTAGTTCTTAAACTTATTCATAAACTTTAGATTTTGTCATATATGACTCCAAAACCGCTAGCCAAGCTTTGTAAGGGTTCCCAAAGCTTTATGGCTGGGGGAGAAGTTCTATAAGAGTTTTTTGGAGCTTCTACACAAACACACACGACTTTAACTTTCAGAAACCAACCACAAGCCTAGTTCTTATACTTATTCATAAACAGTGGATCTTGTCATATATGACTCCAAAACCGCTAGCCAAGCATTGTAATGGTTCCCAAATCTTTGTAGGTGGAGGAGATGTTCTATAAGTGTTTTTTAGAACTTGTACTAAATCACACAGGAGTTTAGCTATAAGAATCCGACTGAAAGCCTTGTTTTTATACTCAATTATAAACAAAGGATCCTGTTATATTTGACTTCAAAACCGCTAGCCAAGCTTTGTAATTGTTCCCAAAGCTTTATGGGTGGGGGTGAAGTTCTATATGAGTTTTTTGAAGCTTCTACACAAACACACACGACTTTAACTTTCAGAAGCCGACCGCAAACCTAGTTCTTATATTTATTCATAAACACCGGATCTTGTCATATATAACTCCAAAACCGCTAGCCAAATCTTGTACTAATGGTTCCCAAATCTTTGTGGGTGGAGGAGAAGTTCTATAAGTGTTTTTTTTGGAGCTTGTACTAAATCACACACGAGATTCGCTATAAGAATCTGAGTGAAAGACTTGTTATTATACTCAATCATAAACAAGGGATCTTGTTATATTTGACTTCAAAACTGCTAGCCAAGCTTTGTAAGGGTTCACAAAGCTTTATGGCTGGGGGAGAAGTTTTATAAGACTTTTTTGGAGCTTCTACACAAACACACACGACTTTAACTTTCAGAAACCAACCACAAGCCTAGTTCTTATACTTATTCATAAACACTGGATCTTGTCATATATGACTCCAAAACCGCTAGCCAAGCATTGTAATGGTTCCCAAATCTTTGTAGGTGGAGGAGATATTCTATAAGTGTTTTTTGGAGCTTGTACTAAATCACACACGAGTTTAGATATAAGAATCCGACTCAAAGCCTTTTTCTAATACTCAATTATAAACAAGGGATCTTGTTATATTTGACTTTAAAACCGCTAGCCAAGCTTTGTAAGGGTTCCCAAAGCTTTATGGCTGGGGGAGAAGTTCTATAAGAGTTTTCTTGGAGCTTTTACACGAACACACACGACTTTTACTTTCAGAAGCCGACCACAAGCCTAGTTCTTAAACTTATTCATAAACTCTAGATTTTGTCATATATGACTCCAAAACCGCTAGCCAAGCTTTGTAAGGGTTCCCAAAGCTTTATGGCTGGGGGAGAAGTTCTATAAGAGTTTTTTGGAGCTTTTACACGAACACACACGACTTTTACTTTCAGAAGCCGACCACAAGCCTAGTTCTTAAACTTATTCATAAACTTTAGATTTTGTCATATATGACTCCAAAACCGCTAGCCAAGCTTTGTAAGGGTTCCCAAAGCTTTATGGCTGGGGGAGAAGTTCTATAAGAGTTTTTTTGGAGCTTCTACACAAATACACACGACTTTAACTTTCAGAAACCAACCACAAGCCTAGTTCTTATACTTATTCATAAACAGTGGATCTTGTCATATATGACTCCAAAACCGCTAGCCAAGCATTGTAATGGTTCCCAAATCTTTGTAGGTGGAGGAGATGTTCTATAAGTGTTTTTTAGAACTTGTACTAAATCACAAAGGAGTTTAGCTATAAGAATCCGACTGAAAGCCTTGTTTTTATACTCAATTATAAACAAAGGATCCTGTTATATTTGACTTCAAAACCGCTAGCCAAGCTTTGTAATTGTTCCCAAAGCTTTATGGGTGGGGGTGAAGTTCTATATGAGTTTTTTGAAGCTTCTACACAAACACACACGACTTTAACTTTCAGAAGCCGACCGCAAACCTAGTTCTTATATTTTTTCATAAACACCGGATCTTGTCATATATAACTCCAAATTCCTCGCCAAGCATTGTAATGGTTCCCAAATCTTTGTGGGTGGAGGAGAAGTGG
>NW_003302550.1:14651506-14653978 GCF_000004255.2 Arabidopsis lyrata subsp. lyrata | reverse complement strand
ACACACGAGATTCGCTAAAAGAATCCGAATAAAAAGACTGGTTATTATACTCAATCATAAACAAGGGATCTTGTTATATATGACTTCAAAAGTACTAGCCAAGCTTTTTAAGGGTTCACAAAGCTTTATGGCTGGGGGAGAAGTTCTATAAAACTTTTTTGGAGTTTCTACACAAACACACACGACTTTAACTTTTAGAAACCAACCACAAGCCTAGTTCTTATACTTATTCATAAACAATGGATCTTGTCATATATGACTCCAAAACTGCTAGCCAAGCATTGTAATGGTTCCCAAATCTTTGTAGGTGGAGGAGATGTTCTATAAGTGTTTTTTGGAGCTTGAGCTAAATCACACACGAGTTTAGATATAAGAATCCGACTGAAAGCCTTGTTTTTATACTCAATCATAAACAAGGGATCCTGTTATATTTGACTTCAAAACCGCTAGCCAAGCTTTGTAATGGTTCCCAAAGCTTTATGGTTGGGGGAGAAGTTCTATAAGAGTTTTTTGGACCTTCTACACAAACACACACGACTTTAACTTTCCGAAACCGACCACAAGCCTAGTTCTTATACTTATTCATAAACACTGGATCTTGTCATATATGACTCCAAAACCGCTAGCCAAGCATTGTAATGGTTCCCGAATCTTTGTAGGTGGAGGAGATGTTCTATAAGTGTTTTTGAGAGCTTGTACTAAATCACACAGGAGTTTAGCTATAAGAATCCGACTGAAAGCCTTGTTTTTATACTCAATCATAAACAAAGGATCCTGTTATAGTTGACTTCAAAACCGCTAGCCAAGCTTTGTAATTGTTCCCAAAGCTTTATGGGTGGGGGTGAAGTTCTATATGAGTTTTTTGAAGCTTCTACACAAACACACACGACTTTAACTTTCAGAAGCCGACCGTAAACCTAGTTCTTATATTTATTCATAAACACCGGATCTTGTCATATATAACTCCAAAACCGCTAGCCAAGCATTGTAATGGTTCCCAAATCTTTGTGGGTGGAGGAGAAGTTCTATAAATGTTTTTTTTGGAGCTTGTACTAAATCACACACGAGATTCGTTATAAGAATCTGAGTGAAAGAATTGTTATTATACTCAATCATAAACAAGGGATCTTGTTATATTTGACTTCAAAACTGCTAGCCAAGCTTTGTAAGGGTTCACAAAGCTTTATGGCTGGGGG
Organism: Arabidopsis lyrata subsp. lyrata; assembly: GCF_000004255.2. NCBI lineage: Eukaryota > Viridiplantae > Streptophyta > Magnoliopsida > Brassicales > Brassicaceae > Arabidopsis > Arabidopsis lyrata. The sequence goes on along the minus strand of NW_003302550.1, from coordinate 14,652,782 downwards.
AGAAGTTTTATAAGACTTTTTTGGAGCTTCTACAAAAACACACACGAATTTAACTTTCAGAAACCAACCACAAGCCTAGTTCTTATACTTATTCATAAACACTGGATCTTGTCATATATGACTCCAAAACCGCTAGCCAAGCATTGTAATGGTTCCCAAATCTTTGTAGCTGGAGGAGATATTCTATAAGTGTTTTTTGGAGCTTGTACTAAATCACACACGAGTTTAGATATAAGAATCCGACTCAAAGCCTTTTTCTAATACTCAATTATAAACAAGGGATCTTGTTATATTTGACTTTAAAACCGCTAGCCAAGCTTTGTAAGGGTTCCCAAAGCTTTATGGCTGGGGGAGAAGTTCTATAAGAGTTTTCTTGGAGCTTTTACACGAACACACACGACTTTTACTTTCAGAAGCCGACCACAAGCCTAGTTCTTAAACTTATTCATAAACTCTAGATTTTGTCATATATGACTCCAAAACCGCTAGCCAAGCTTTGTAAGGGTTCCCAAAGCTTTATGGCTGGGGGAGAAGTTCTATAAGAGTTTTTTGGAGATTTTACACGAACGCACACGACTTTTACTTTCAAAAGCCGACCACAAGCCTAGTTCTTAAACTTATTCATAAACTTTAGATTTTGTCATATATGACTCCAAAACCGCTAGCCAAGCTTTGTAAGGGTTCCCAAAGCTTTATGGCTGGGGGAGAAGTTCTATAAGAGTTTTTTGGAGCTTCTACACAAACACACACGACTTTAACTTTCAGAAACCAACCACAAGCCTAGTTCTTATACTTATTCATAAACAGTGGATCTTGTCATATATGACTCCAAAACCGCTAGCCAAGCATTGTAATGATTCCCAAATCTTTGTAGGTGGAGGAGATGTTCTATAAGTGTTTTTTAGAACTTGTACTAAATCACACAGGAGTTTAGCTATAAGAATCCGACTAAAAGCCTTGTTTTTATACTCAATCCTAAACAAAGGATCCTGTTATATTTGACTTCCAAAACCGTTAGCCAAGCTTTGTAATTGTTCCCAAAGCTTTATGGGTGGGGGTGAAGTTCTACATGAGTTTTTTTGAAGCTTCTACACAAACACACACGAATTTAACTTTCAGATGCCGACCGCAAAACTAGTTCTTATATTTATTCATAAACACCGGATCTTGTCATATATAACTCCAAAACCGCTAGCCAAGCATTGTAATGGTTCCCAAATCTTTGTAGGTGGAGGAGAAGTTATGGAGGGTTAGTAATGCGAGCTTGTACTAAATC
>NW_003302550.1:14649364-14651307 GCF_000004255.2 Arabidopsis lyrata subsp. lyrata | reverse complement strand
ACCAACCACAAGCCTAGTTCTTATACTTATTCATAAACAATGGATCTTGTCATATATGACTCCAAAACTGCTAGCCAAGCATTGTAATGGTTCCCAAATCTTTGTAGGTGGAGGAGATGTTCTATAAGTGTTTTTTGGAGCTTGTACTAAATCACACACGAGTTTAGATATAAGAATCCGACTGAAAGCCTTGTTTTTATACTCAATCATAAACAAGGGATCCTGTTATATTTGACTTCAAAACCGCTAGCCAAGCTTTGTAATGGTTCCCAAAGCTTTATGGTTGGGGGAGAAGTTCTATAAGAGTTTTTTGGACCTTCTACACAAACACACACGACTTTAACTTTCAGAAACCGACCACAAGCCTAGTTCTTATACTTATTCATAAACACTGGATCTTGTCATATATGACTCCAAAACCGCTAGCCAAGCATTGTAATGGTTCCCAAATCTTTGTAGGTGGAGGAGATGTTCTATAAGTGTTTTTGAGAGCTTGTACTAAATCACACAGGAGTTTAGCTATAAGAATCCGACTGAAAGCCTTATTTTTATACTCAATCATAAACAAAGGATCCTGTTATATTTGACTTCAAAACCGCTAGCCAAGCTTTGTAATTGTTCCCAAAGCTTTATGGGTGGGGGTGAAGTTCTATATGAGTTTTTTGAAGCTTCTACACAAACACACACGACTTTAACTTTCAGAAGCCGACCGCAAACCTAGTTCTTATATTTATTCATAAACACCGGATCTTGTCATACATAACTCCAAAACCGCTAGCCAAGCATTGTAATGGTTCCCAAATCTTTGTGGGTGGAGGAGAAGTTCTAAAAGTGTTTTTTTTGGAGCTTGTACTAAATCACACACGAGATTCGCTATAAGAATCTGAGTGAAAGAATTGTTATTATACTCAATCATAAACAAGGGATCTTGTTATATTTGACTTCAAAACTGCTAGCCAAACTTTGTAAGGGTTCACAAAGCTTTATGGCTGGGGGAGAAGTTTTATAAGACTTTTTTGGAGCTTCTACAAAAACACACACAAATTTAACTTTCAGAAACCAACCACAAGCCTAGTTCTTATACTTATTCATAAACACTGGATCTTGTCATATATGACTCCAAAACCGCTAGCCAAGCATTGTAATGGTTCCCAAATATTTGTAGGTGGAGGAGATGTTCTATAAGTGTTTTTTGGAGCTTGTACTAAATCACACACGAGTTTAGATATAAGAATCCGACTCAAAGCCTTTTTCTAATACTCAATCATAAACAAGGGATCTTGTTATATTTGACTTTAAAACCGCTAGTCAAGCTTTGTAAGGGTTCCCAAAGCTTTATGGCTGGGGGAGAAGTTCTATAAGAGTTTTTTGGAGCTTCTACACAAACACACACGACTTTAACTTTCAGAAACCAACCACAAGCCTAGTTCTTATACTTATTCATTAATAGTGGATCTTGTCATATATGACTCCAAAACCGCTAGCCAAGCATTGTAATGGTTCCCAAATCTTTGTAGGTGGAGGAGATGTTCTATAAGTGTTTTTTAGAGCTTGTATTAAATCACACAGGAGTTTAGCTATAAGAATCCGACTGAAAGCCTTGTTTTTATACTCAATCATAAACAAAGGATCTTGTTATATTTGACTTCAAAACCGCTAGCCAAGCTTTGTAATTGTTCCCAAAGCTTTATGGGTGGGGGTGAAGTTCTATATGAGTTTTTTGAAGCTTCTACACAAACACACACGAATTTAACTTTCAGAAGCCGACCGCAAAACTAGTTCTTATATTTATTCATAAACACCGGATCTTGTCATATATAACTCCAAAACCGCTAGCCAAGCATTGTAATGGTTCCCAAATCTTTGTAGGTGGAGGAGAAGTTCTATAAGTGTTTTTTTTGGAGCTTGTACTAAATCACACACGAGATTCGCTATAAGAATCC
>NW_003302550.1:14402917-14648804 GCF_000004255.2 Arabidopsis lyrata subsp. lyrata | reverse complement strand
AATAGTGGATCTTGTCATATATGACTCCAAAACCGCTAGCCAAGCATTGTAATGGTTCCCAAATCTTTGTAGGTGGAGGAGATGTTCTATAAGTGTTTTTTAGAACTTGTACTAAATCACACAGGAGTTTAGCTATAAGAATCCGACTGAAAGCCTTGTTTTTATACTCAATTATAAACAAAGGATCCTGTTATATTTGACTTCAAAACCGCTAGCCAAGCTTTGTAATTGTTCCCAAAGCTTTATGGGTGGGGGTGAAGTTCTATATGAGTTTTTTGAAGCTTCTACACAAACACACACGACTTTAACTTTCAGAAGCCGACCGCAAACCTAGTTCTTATATTTATTCATAAACACCGGATCTTGTCATATATAACTCCAAAACCGCTAGCCAAGCATTGTAATGGTTCCCAAATCTTTGTGGGTGGAGGAGAAGTTCTATAAGTGTTTTTTTTGGAGCTTGTACTAAATCACACACGAGATTCGCTATAAGAATCTGAGTGAAAGAATTGTTATTATACTCAATCATAAACAAGGGATCTTGTTATATTTGACTTCAAAACTGCTAGCCAAACTTTGTAAGGGTTCACAAAGCTTTATGGCTAGGGGAGAAGTTTTATAATACTTTTTTGGAGCTTCTACAAAAACACACACGAATTTAACTTTCAGAAACCAACCACAAGCCTAGTTCTTATACTTATTCATAAACACTGGATCTTGTCATATATGACTCCAAAACCGCTAGCCAAGCATTGTAATGGTTCCCAAATCTTTGTAGGTGGAGGAGATGTTCTATAAGTGTTTTTTGGAGCTTGTACTAAATCACACACGAGTTTAGATATAAGATTCCGACTCAAAGCCTTTTTCTAATACTCAATCATAAACAAGGGATCTTGTTATATTTGACTTTAAAACCGCTAGCCAAGCTTTGTAAGGGTTCCCAAAGCTTTATGGCTGGGGGAGAAGTTCTATAAGAGTTTTTTGGAGCTTTTACACGAACACACACGACTTTTGCTTTCAGAAGCCGACCACAAGCCTAGTTCTTAAACTTATTCATAAACTTTAGATTTTGTCATATATGACTCCAAAACCGCTAGCCAAGCTTTGTAAGGGTTCCCAAAGCTTTATGGCTGGGGGAGAAGTTCTATAAGAGTTTTTTGGAGCTTCTACACAAACACACACGACTTTAACTTTCAGAAACCAACCACAAGCCTAGTTCTTATACTTATTCATAAACAGTGGATCTTGTCATATATGACTCCAAAACCGCTAGCCAAGCATTGTAATGGTTCCCAAATCTTTGTAGGTGGAGGAGATGTTCTATAAGTGTTTTTTAGAACTTGTACTAAATCACACAGGAGTTTATCTATAAGAATCCGACTGAAAGCCTTGTTTTTATACTCAATCATAAACAAAGGATCCTGTTATAGTTGACTTCAAAACCGCTAGCCAAGCTTTGTAATTGTTCCCAAAGCTTTATGGGTGGGGGTGAAGTTCTATATGAGTTTTTTGAAGCTTCTACACAAACACACACGACTTTAACTTTCAGAAGCCGACCGCAAACCTAGTTCTTATATTTATTCATAAACACCGGATCTTGTCATATATAACTCCAAAACCGCTAGCCAAGCATTGTAATGGTTCCCAAATCTTTGTGGGTGGAGGAGAAGTTCTATAAGTGTTTTTTTTGGAGCTTGTACTAAATCACACACGAGATTCGCTATAAGAATCTGAGTGAAAGAATTGTTATTATACTCAATCATAAACAAGGGATCTTGTTATATTTGACTTCAAAACTGCTAGCCAAGCTTTGTAAGGGTTCACAAAGCTTTATGGCTGGGGGAGAAGTTTTATAAGACTTTTTTGGAGCTTCTACAAAAAAACACACGAATTTAACTTTCAGAAACCAACCACAAGCCTAGTTCTTGTACTTATTCATAAACACTGGATCTTGTCATATATGACTCCAAAACCGCTAGCCAAGCATTGTAATGGTTCCCAAATCTTTGTAGGTGGAGGAGATGTTCTATAAGTGTTTTTTGGAGCTTGTACTAAATCACACACGAGTTTAGATATAAGAATCCGACTCAAAGCCTTTTTCTAATACTCAATCATAAACAAGGGATCTTGTTATATTTGACTTTAAAACCGCTAGTCAAGCTTTGTAAGGGTTCCCAAAGCTTTATGGCTGGGGGAGAAGTTCTATAAGAGTTTTTTGGAGCTTTTACACGAACACACACGACTTTTACTTTCAGAAGCCGACCACAAGCCTAGTTCTTAAACTTATTCATAAACTCTAGATTTTGTCATATATGATTCCAAACCCGCTAGCCAAGCTTTGTAAGGGTTCCCAAAGCTTTATGGCTGGGGGAGAAGTTCTATAAGAGTTTTTTGGAGCTTCTACACAAACACACACGACTTTAACTTTCAGAAACCAACCACAAGCCTAGTTCTTATACTTATGCATAAATAGTGGATCTTGTCATATATGACTCCAAAACCGCTAGCCAAGCATTGTAATGGTTCCCAAATCTTTGTAAGTGGAGGAGATGTTCTATAAGTGTTTATTAGAGCTTGTACTAAATCACACAGGAGTTTAGCTATAAGAATCCGACTGAAAGCCTTGTTTTTATACTCAATCATAAACAAAGGATCCTGTTATATTTGACTTCAAAACCGCTAGCCAAGCTTTGTAATTGTTCCCAAAGCTTTATGGGTGGGGGTGAAGTTCTATATGAGTTTTTTGAAGCTTGTACACAAACACACACGATTTTAACTTTCAGAAGCCGAGCGCAAAGCTAGTTCTTATATTTCCTCATAAACACCGGATCTTGTCATATATAACTCCAAAACCGCTAACCAAGCATTGTAATGGTTCCCAAATCTTTGTGGGTGGAGGAGAAGTTCTATAAGTGTTTTTTTTGGAGCTTGTACTAAATCACACACGAGATTCGCTATAAGAATCTGACTGAAAGACGTTATTATACTCAATCATAAACAAGGGATCTTGTGATATTTGACTTCAAAACTGCTAGCCAAGCTTTGTAAGGGTTCACAAAGCTTTATGGCTGGGGGAGAAGTTTTATAACACTTTTTTGGAGCTTCTACACAAATACACACGACTTTAACTTTCAGAAGCCGACCACAAGCCTAGTTCTTATACTTATTCAAAAACACTGGATCTTGTCATATATGACTCCAAAACCGCTAGCCAAGCATTGTAATGGTTCCCAAATCTTTGTAGGTGGAGGAGATGTTCTATAAGTGTTTTTTGGAGCTTGTACTAAATCACACACGAGTTTAGATATAAGAATCCGACTCAAAGCCTTTTTCTAATACTCAATCATAAACAAGGGATCTTGTTATATTTGACTTTAAAACCGCTAGTCAAGCTTTGTAAGGGTTCCCAAAGCTTTATGGCTGGGGGAGAAGTTCTATAAGAGTTTTTTGGAGCTTTTACACGAACACACACGACTTTTACTTTCAGAAGCCAACCACAAGCCTAGTTCTTAAACTTATTCATAAACTCTAGATTTTGTCATATATGATTCCAAAACCGCTAGCCAAGCTTTGTAAGGGTTCCCAAAGCTTTATGGCTGGGGGAGAAGTTCTATAAGAGTTTTTCGGAGCTTCTACACAAACACACACGACTTTAACTTTCAGAAACCAACCACAAGCCTAGTTCTTATACTTATTCATAAACAGTGAATCTTGTCATATATGACTCCAAAACCGCTAGCCAAGCATTGTAATGGTTCCCAAATCTTTGTAGGTGGAGGAGATATTCTATAAGTGTTTTTGAGAGCTTGTACTAAATCACACAGGAGTTTAGCTATAAGAATCCGACTGAAAGCCTTGTTTTTATACTCAATCATAAACAAAGGATCATGTTATATTTGACTTCAAAACCGCTAGCCAAGCTTTGTAATTGTTCCCAAAGCTTTATGGGTGGGGGTGAAGTTCTATATGAGTTTTTTGAAGCTTCTACACAAACACACACGACTTTAACTTTCAGAAGCCGACAGCAAACCTACTTCTTATATTTATTCATAAACACCGGATCTTGTCATATATAACTCCAAAACCGCTAGCCAAGCATTGTAATGGTTCCCAAATCTTTGTGGGTGGAGGAGATGTTCTATAAGTGTTTTTTTTGGAGCTTGTACTAAATCACACACGAGATTCTCTATAAGAATCCGACTGAAAGACTTGTTATTATACTCAATCATAAACAAGGGATCTTGTTATATTTGACTTCAAAACTGCTATCCAAGCTTTGTAAGGGTTCACAAAGCTTTATGGCTGGGGGAGAAGTTTTATAAGACTTTTTTGGAGCTTCTACACAAACACACACGAATTTAACTTTCAGAAACCAACCACAAGCCTAGTTCTTATACTTATTCATAAACACTTGATCTTGTCATATATGACTCCAAAACCGCTAGCCAAGCATTGTAATGGTTCCCAAATCTTTGTAGGTGGAGGAGATGTTCTATAAGTGTTTTTTGGAGCTTGTACTAAATCACACACGAGTTTAGATATAAGAATCCGACTCAAAGCCTTTTTCTAATACTCAATCATAAACAAGGGATCTTGTTATATTTCACTTTAAAACCGCTAGTCAAGCTTTGTAAGGGTTCCCAAAGCTTTATGGCTGGGGGAGAAGTTCTATAAGAGTTTTTTGGAGCTTTTACACGAACACACACGACTTTTACTTTCAGAAGCCGACCACAACCCTAGTTCTTAAACTTATTCATAAACTCTAGATTTTGTAATATATGATTCCAAAACCGCTAGCCAAGCTTCGTAAGGGTTCCCAAAGCTTTATGGCTGGGGGAGAAGTTCTGTAAGAGTTTTTTGGAGCTTTTACACGAACACACACGACTTTTACTTTCAGAAGCCGACTACAAGCCTAGTTCTTAAACTTATTCATAAACTCTAGATTTTGTCATATATGACTCCAAAACCGCTAGCCAAAAGGGTTCCCCAAGCTTTATGGCTGGGGGAGAAGTTCTATAAGAGTTTTTTGGAGCTTCTACACAAACACACACGACTTTAACTTTCAGAAACCAACCACAAGCCTAGTTCTTATACTTATGCATAAATAGTGGATCTTGTCATATATGACTCCAAAACCGCTAGCCAAGCATTGTAATGGTTCCCAAATCTTTGTAGGTGGAGGAGATGTTCTATAAGTGTTTATTAGAGCTTGTACTAAATCACACAGGAGTTTAGCTATAAGAATCCGACTGAAAGCCTTGTTTTTATACTCAATCATAAACAAAGGATCCTATTATATTTGACTTCAAAACCGCTAGCCAAGCTTTGTAATTGTTCCCAAAGCTTTATGGGTGGGGGTGAAGTTCTACATGAGTTTTTTGAAGCTTGTACACAAACACACACGACTTTAACTTTCAGAAGCCGACCGCAAACCTAGTTCTTATATTTATTCATAAACACCGGATCTTGTCATATATAACTCCAAAACCGCTAGCCAAGCATTGTAATGGTTCCCAAATCTTTGTGGGTGGAGGAGCAGTTCTATAAGTGTTTTTTTTGGAGCTTGTACTAAATCACACACGAGATTCGCTATAAGAATCTGACTGAAAGACATGTTATTATACTCAATCATAAACAAGGGATCTTGTTATATTTGACTTCAAAACTGCTAGCCAAGCTTTGTAAGGGTTCACAAAGCTTTATGGCTGGGGGAGAAGTTTTATAACACTTTTTTGGAGCTTCTACACAAATACACACGACTTTAACTTTCAGAAGCCGACCACAAGCCTAGTTCTTATACTTATTCAAAAACACTGGATCTTGTCATATATGACTCCAAAACCGCTAGCCAAGCATTGTAATGGTTCCCAAATCTTTGTAGGTGGAGGAGATGTTCTATAAGTGTTTTTTGGAACTTGTACTAAATCACACACGAGTTTAGATATAAGAATCCGACTCAAAGCCTTTTTCTAATACTCAATCATAAACAAGGGATCTTGTTATATTTGACTTTAAAACCGCTAGTCAAGCTTTGTAAGGGTTCCCAAAGCTTTATGGCTGGGGGAGAAGTTCTATAAGAGTTTTTTGGAGCTTTTACACGAACACACACGACTTTTACTTTCAGAAGCCGACCACAAGCCTAGTTCTTAAACTTATTCATAAACTCTAGATTTTGTCATATATGATTCCAAAACCGCTAGCCAAGCTTTGTAAGGGTTCCCAAAGCTTTATGGCTGGGGGAGAAGTTCTATAAGAGTTTTTTGGAGCTTCTACACAAACACACACGACTTTAACTTTCAGAAACCAACCACAAGCCTAGTTCTTATACTTATTCATAAATAGTGGATCTTGTCATATATGACTCCAAAACCGCTAGCCAAGCATTGCAATGGTTCCCAAATCTTTGTAGGTGGAGGAGATGTTCTATAAGTGTTTTTTAGAGCTTGTACTAAATCACACAGGAGTTTAGCTATAAGAATCCGACTGAAAGCCTTGTTTTTATACTCAATCATAAACAAAGGATCTTGTTATATTTGACTTCAAAACCGCTAGCCAAGTTTGTAATTGTTCCCAAAGCTTTATGGGTGGGGGTGAAGTTCTATATGAGTTTTTTGAAGCTTCTACACAAACACACACGACTTTAACTTTCAGAAGCCGTCCGCAAACCTAGTTCTTATATTTAATCATAAACACCGGATCTTGTCATATATAACTCCAAAACCGCTAGCCAAGCATTGTAATGGTTCCCAAATCTTTGTGGGTGGAGGAGAAGTTCTATAAGTGTTTTTTTTGGAGCTTGTACTAAATCACACACGAGATTCTCTATAAGAATCCGACTGAAAGACTTGTTATTATACTCAATCATAAACAAGGGATCTTGTTATATTTGACTTCAAAACTGCTAGCCAAGCTTTGTAAGGGTTCACAAAGCTTTATGGCTGGGGGAGAAGTTTTATAAGACTTTTTTGGAGCTTCTACACAAACACACACGAATTTAACTTTCAGAAACCAACCACAAGCCTAGTTCTTATACTTATTCATAAACACTGGATCTTGTCATATATGACTCCAAAACCGCTAGCCAAGCATTGTAATGGTTCCCAAATCTTTGTAGGTGGAGGAGATGTTCTATAAGTGTTTTTTGGAGCTTGTACTAAATCACACACGAGTTTAGATATAAGAATCCGACTCAAAGCCTTTTTCTAATACTCAATCATAAACAAGGGATCTTGTTATATTTTACTTTAAAACCGCTAGTCAAGCTTTGTAAGGGTTCCCAAAGCTTTATGGCTGGGGGAGAAGTTCTATAAGAGTTTTTTGGAGCTTTTACACGAACACACACGACTTTTACTTTCAGAAGCCGACCACAACCCTAGTTCTTAAACTTATTCATAAACTCTAGATTTTGTAATATATGATTCCAAAACCGCTAGCCAAGCTTCGTAAGGGTTCCCAAAGCTTTATGGCTGGGGGAGAAGTTCTGTAAGAGTTTTTTGGAGCTTTTACACGAACACACACGACTTTTACTTTCAGAAGCCGACTACAAGCCTAGTTCTTAAACTTATTCATAAACTCTAGATTTTGTCATATATGACTCCAAAACCGCTAGCCAAAAGGGTTCCCAAAACTTTATGGCTGGGGGAGAAGTTCTATAAGAGTTTTTTGGAGCTTCTACATAAACACACACGACTTTAACTTTCAGAAACCAACCACAAGCCTAGTTCTTATACTTATTCATAAACAGTGGATCTTGTCATATATGACTCCAAAACCGCTAGCCAAGCATTGTAATGGTTTCCAAATCTTTGTAGGTGGAGGAGATGTTCTATAAGTGTTTTTTAGAGCTTGTACTAAATCACACAGGAGTTTAGCTATAAGAATCCGACTAAAAGCCTTGTTTTTATACTCAATCATAAACAAAGGATCCTGTTATATTTGACTTTAAAACCGCTAGCCAAGCTTTGTAATTGTTCCCAAAGCTTTATGGGTGGGGGTGAAGTTCTATATGAGTTTTTTGAAGCTTCTACACAAACACACACGACTTTAACTTTCAGAAGCTGACCTCAAACCTAGTTCTTATATTTATTCATAAACACCGGATCTTATCATATATAACTCCAAAACCGCTAGCCAAGCATTGTAATGGTTCCCAAATCTTTGTGGGTGGAGGAGAAGTTCTATAAGTGTTTTTTTTGGAGCTTGTACTAAATCACACACGAGATTCGCTATAAGAATCTGACTGAAAGACTTGTTATTATACTCAATCATAAACAAGGGATCTTGTTATATTTGACTTCAAAACTGCTAGCCAAGCTTTGTAAGGGTTCACAAAGCTTTATGGCTGGGGGAGAAGTTTTATAAGACTTTTTTGGAGCTTCTACACAAACACACACGACTTTAACTTTCAGAAACCAACCACAAGACTAGTTCTTATACTTATTCATAAACACTGGATCTTGCCATATATGACTCCAAAACTGCTACCCAAGCATTGTAATGGTTCCCAAATCTTTGTAGGTAGAGGAGATGTTCTATAAGTGTTTTTTGGAGCTTGTACTAAATCACACACGAGTTTAGATATAAGAATCCGACTCAAAGCCTTTTTCTAATACTCAATCATAAACAAGGGATCTTGTTATATTTGAGTTTAAAACTGCTAGCCAAGCTTTGTAAGGGTTCCCAAAGCTTTATGGCTGGGGGAGGAGTTCTATAAGAGTTTTTTGGAGCTTTTACACGAACACACACGACTTTTACTATCAGAAGCCGACCACAAGCCTAGTTCTTAAACTTATTCATAAACTCTAGATTTTGTCATATATGACTCCAAAACCGCTAGCCAAGCTTTGTAAGGGTTCCCAAAGCTTTATGGCTGGGGGAGAAGTTCTATAAGAGTTTTTTGGAGCTTTTACACGAACACACACGACTTTTACTTTCAGAAGCCGACCACAAGCCTAGTTCTTAAACTTATTCATAAACTTTAGATTTTGTCATATATGACTCCAAAACCGCTAGCCAAGCTTTGTAAGGATTCCCAAAGCTTTATGGCTGGGGGAGAAGTTCTATAAGAGTTTTTTGGAGCTTCTACACAAACACACACGACTTTAACTTTCAGAAACCAACCACAAGCCTAGTTCTTATACTTATTCATAAACAGTGGATCTTGTCATATATGACTCCAAAACCGCTAGCCAAGCATTGTAATGGTTCCCAAATCTTTGTAGGTGGAGGAGATGTTCTGTAAGTGTTTTTTAGAGCTTGTACTAAATCACACAGGAGTTTAGCTATAAGAATCCGACTGAAAGCCTTGTTTTTATACTCAATCATAAACAAAGGATCCTATTATATTTGACTTCAAAACCGCTAGCCAAGCTTTGTAATTGTTCCCGAAGCTTATGGGTGGAGGTGAAGTTCTACATGAGTTTTTTGAAGCTTCTACACAAACACACACGAATTTAACTTTCAGAAGCCTACCGCAAGACTAGTTCTTATATTTATTCATAAACACCGGATCTTGTCATATATAACTCCAAAACCGCTAGCCAAGCATTGTAATGGTTCCCAAATCTTTGTAGGTGGAGGAGAAGTTCTATAAGTGTTTTTTTTGGAGCTTGTACTAAATCACACACGAGATTCGCTATAAGAATCCGACTAAAAGACTTGTTATTATACTCAATCATAAACAAGGGATCTTGTTATATTTGACTTCAAAACTACTAGCCAAGCTTTGTAAGGGTTCACAAAGCTTTATGGCTGGGGGAGAAGTTCTATAAGACTTTTTTGGAGCTTCTACACAAACACACACGACTTTAACTTTTAGAAACCAACCACAAGCCTAGTTCTTATACTTATTCATAAACATTGGATCTTGTCATATATGATTCCAAAACTGCTAGCCAAGCATTGTAATGGTTCCCAAATCTTTGTAGGTGGAGGAGATGTTCTATAAGTGTTTTTTGGAGCTTGTACTAGATCACACACGAGTTTAGATATAAGAATCCGACTGAAAGCCTTGTTTTTATACTCAATCATAAACAAGGGATCCTGTTATATTTGACTTCAAAACCGCTAGCCAAGCTTTGTAATGGTTCCCAAAGCTTTATGGTTGGGGGAGAAGTTCTATAAGAGTTTTTTGGACCTTCTACACAAACACACACGACTTTAACTTTCAGAAACCGACCACAAGCCTAGTTCTTATACTTATTCATAAACACTGGATCTTGTCATATATGACTCCAAAACCGCTAGCCAAGCATTGTAATGGTTCCCAAATCTTTGTAGGTGGAGGAGAAGTTTTATAAGTGTTTTTTTAGAGCTTGTACTAAATCACACACGAGTTTAGCTATAAAAATTCTATTGAAAGCCTTGTTCTTATACACAATCATAAACAAGGGATCCTGTTATATTTGACTCCAAAACCGCTAGCCAAGCTTTATAATGGTTTCCAAAACTTTATGGCTGGGGGAGAAGTTCTATAAGACTTTTTTGGAGCTTTTACAAAAACACACACGACTTTAACTTTCAGAAGCCGACCACAAGCCTAGTTCTTAAACTTATTCATAAACACTTGATCTTGTCATATATGACTCCAAAACCGCTAGCTAAGTATTGTAATGGTTCCCAAATCTTTGTAGGTGGAGGAGAAGTTCTATAAGTGTTTTTTTTTGGAGCTTGTACTAAATCACACACGAGTTTCGCTATAAGAATCCGACTGAAAGACTTGTTCTTATACTCAATCATAAACAAGGGATCTTGTTATATTTGACTTCAAAAGTGCTAGCCATGCTTTGTAAGGGTTCCCAAAGCTTTATGGTTGGGGGAGAAGTTCTATAAGAGTTTTTTGGAGCTTCTACATGATAATATATTTTTAGGTCAATTAATCCTTGATATGTCTATAATTTGCATGTTTTATACATCCATTTATCACCATTTTGAGTCTTGTTTCGTTCATCTTTCAAAGCATTCATCATCATTTCGCATAATTTGCATGTTTAAGTGTGTCTAGCATTAATCTTGCATGCATTTTGCATTTTGGAGTTGTTTCAGGTGTTTCGGAGCTATTGGTGTTCAGAAAGAGGAAAACCAGAGCTGAAAGTCACATTTGGACCCTTATACTCGATCACCAGTAGCAGAGAGGGAAGCAGTCAGCTTAGCAGACCATCAGGACCCTTATACTCGATCACAGGGCAGTCCAGCCAGACTGTTCTACTCGATCGCAGAGGAAGAGGAGCAGTCCATCCTGCCAGTTCATTGTTATACTCGATCACAAGAGAGAAGAATCAGTCCAGACCACGCAACCACCCATTCTACTCGATCACCACCTCGACCCTCTGATCAATCCGCACTCAACCAGATAACCTGAGCATAGGAAAGAGAAGAGTAGAGAAGGAACCACTTGATCGCGGCTTCGATTCACGCTCAACCATGAAGCCCACTTTGAGCCCATCTACTCGACCACAACGTTCCATGGGTCTGTTAAGCGACCACGAAGCCCACTTACTTATCTTTGTCGTTTTTACTATAAATAAGTCTCTAAGGGTTTTCCCTGAGACATTCTCTTTTCAATTACGTTTTAGACTCGCAACCTAGTTTCGTTTAGTAGCCGTTTTTGCTTCTGAAACTCTGTATTTTTGTTTCTTCTAAGTTATTGAGATTTCGCTTTTGTTTCCTTGTTCATTTCTGTTTTATTTCCTTTAATCTTAGAAGTTATGCAATCATCAATCGTTTCTGTGTCTTTGAGCATGTTGTCTGAGTAGTGACTAGGATTTCTGAGGATGGGATAGAGTAGATGTGAAACCCTTAGTCAATTCTGATGGTTAAGTGTAGTTTTATTGAATCCCTTCTGGATTAGTTGTGTTTACTGCTTATTCCATTCTGATCAACTGGAATTCGATCAAAAGCATTCATGCACCCAAAAGGTGTTCGATGGAATGCTTGATCTACTAATTCCAGTGATAATCGTCTCTATCCCAAGGGATTGGCCGTTTAGAGCGGTTATTGACTTTAACAGTCGGTTCTTATTGCCTGCATAGTTAGATTCCGTTAATGGGAATTAGTCTGGGCTAGCTTTGCTTGAGGATTTATTGCACGGGAGTGAATAAGTCTGTTGTTGAACCTGTTATCTAGGGATAGCTTCATTGAGAATTGTTAACCATCAGAATTGATTATGGAGTCCACACTATTCGATTACCCCATCCTTAGGAGTTTCTTATCCAATTGATTTATCTGTTTGCTTACCTGCTTCATTCACCTTCTCTGTTACTTGCTATTGAATTTGATAATTGTCTGTTTTTGGACCAGTTTACTCGATCACAGCCTCCCTTCTGGCAGTGAGCCTTGTGATCGAGTATAGCAGTCCATTTCTGCAAATTTACTGTTTTCTGCATCAATCACTAGAACTGTTAGAAAAACAACCAATTCATGCTTGGCTTGACTTAGTGCTTTCTGATCATATCTCATTTGTTTGCATCACACCTAAAGTAGATTGACACCTAAAATACTACAACGACATGATAGTGTTTTAGGATTAATTGATCTTAAAATCCTATTATCAATTTGGCGCCGTTGCCATTTGGGTGTTATCTTTGCTATATTTGAGATTTTTGGAAACGTTAAGATCAAGTTCGATTTTTTTTTACAAGGTTACTAACGCTGTGTCTTTCTCTGTGTTTGTGTGTTTCAGGTACTATCTCTGATTACTCTGCTCAAGCTGAGCTGCTACCTGTTGCATGCATACTAGATCAAAAGGACATCAGAACCTGCTTTTTAACGAGAACATCAACCGTATTGCTCGTGAGTTAAGAGAACAGACAGGCACAGACGTTATGGCCGACGATCAGAACGCAGATTTGCCAAACAACATTGGTGCAGGCGATGCTCCACGCAATGACAATCAGCGCAATGGCATTGTGCCTCCACCAGTGCAGAACAACAACTTCGAGATCAAGAGTGGTCTCATTGCCATGGTTCAGGGCAACAAATTTCACGGCCTCCCAATGGAGGATCCACTCGATCATCTGGACGAGTTTGATAGGTTCTGCAGCCTAACTAAGATCAATGGAGTCAGTGAGGATGGCTTCAAGTTGCGTTTGTTTCCATTTTCTCTTGGAGACAAAGCCCACCAGTGGGAAAAATCACTTCCTCAAGGCTCCATCACCTCCTGGAATGACTGCAAGAAAGCCTTCCTGACTAAATTCTTCTGCAACTCCAAGTCTGCAAGACTCCGGAATGAGATTTCTGGCTTTACTCAGAAGAATGCAGAGACATTCTGTGAAGCATGGGAGCGTTTCAGAGGATATCAGAATCAATGTCCTCACCACGGTTTCTCCAAAACCTCACTCCTGAGCACTCTTTACAGAGGAGTTCTCCCCAAGATCCGGATGCTCCTGGATACAGCATCCAACGAGAATTTCCTGAACAAGGAAGTTGAAGAAGGATGGGAGCTGGTAGAGAATTTAGCTAAGTCTGATGGAAACTACAATGAAGATTATGACAGAACCATCATAGGAAGTTCAGACTTAGAGGAGAAGCACCGCAAGGACATGAAGGCCATGAATCACAAGCTGGACAAGCTACTCCTTGTGCAACAGAAGCAAGTCCATAAGACTTTTTTGGAGCTTTAACACAAACAGACACGACTTTAACTTTCAGAAGCCGACCGCAAGTCTAGTTCTTATACTTATTCACAAACACTGGATCTTGTCATATATGAATTTAAAAACGCTAGCCAAGCATTGTAATGGTTCCCAAATCTTTTTAGGTGGAGGAGAAGTTCTATAAGTATTTTTTTAGAGCTTGTACTAAATCACACACGAGTTTAGCTATAAGAATCCGACTGAAAGCCTTGTTCTTATACTCAATCATAAACAAGGGATCCTGTTATATTTGACTTCAAAATCGCTAGCCAAGCTTTGTAATGGTTCCCAAAACTTTATGGCTGGGGGAGAAGTTCTATAATACTTTTTTGGAGCTTTTACACAAACACACACGACTTTAACTTTCAGAAGCCGACCACAAGCCTAGTTCTTAAACTTATTCATAAACACTGGATCTTGTCATATATGACTCCAAAATTGCCTGCCAAGCATTGTAACTGTTCCCGAATCTTTGTAGGTGGAGGAGAAGTTCTATAAATGTTTTTTTTGGAGCTTGTATTAAATCACACACGAGTTTTGCTATAAGAATCCGACTGAAAGCCTTGTTCTTATACTCAATCATAAACAAGGAATCTCGTTATATTTGACTTGAAAACCGCTAACCAAGCTTTGTAAGAGTTCCCAAAGCTTTATGGCTGGGGGAGAAGTTCTATAAGAGTTTTTTGGAGCTTCTACACAAACAGACATGACTTTAACTTTCAGAAACCGACCACAAGCCTAGTTCTTATACTTATTCATAAACATTGGATCTTGTCATATATGACACCAAAACCGCTAGCCAAGCATTGTAATGGTTCCCAAATCTTTGTAGGTAGAGGAGATGTTCTATAAGTATTTTTTGGAACTTGTACTAAATCACACACGAGTTTAGCTATAAGAATCCGACTGAAAGCCTTGTTTTTATACTCAATCATAAACAAGGGATCTTGTTATATTTGACTTCAAAACCGATAGCCAAGCTTTGTAATGGTTCCCAAAGCTCTATGACTGGGGGAGAAGTTCTATAAGTGTTTTTTGGAGCTTCTACACAAATACACACGACTTTAACTTTCATAAGCCGACCACAAGCCTAGTTCTTATACTTATTCATAAACACTGGATCTTGTCATATATAACTCCAAAACCGCTAGCCAAGCATTGTAATGGTTCCCAAATCTTTGTAGGTGGAGGAGATGTTCTATAAGTGTCTTTTTGAGCTTGTACTAAATCACACACGAGTTAAGCTATAAGAATCCGACTGAAAGCCTTGTTTTTATACTCAATCTTAAACAAGGGATCCTGTTATATTTGACTTTAAAACTACTAGCCAAGCTTTGTAATGGTTCCCAAAGCTTTAGGGATGGGGGAGAAGTTCTATAAGAGTTTTTTGGAGCTTCTACAGAAACACACACAACTTTAACTTTCAGAATCCGACCGCAAGCCTAGTTCTTATACTTATTCATAAACTCTAGATCTTGTCATATATGACTCCGAAACCGGTAGCGAAGCATTGTAATGGTTCCCAAATCTTTGTAGGTGGAGGAGATGTTCTATAAGTGTTTTTTTGAGCTTGTACTAAATCACACACGAGTTTAGTTATAAAAATCCGACTGAAAGCCTTGTTTTTATACTCAGTCATAATCAAGGGATCCTGTTATATTTGACTTCAAAACCGCTGACCAAGCTTTGTAATGGTTCCCAAAGCTTTATGGATAGGGGAGAAGTTCTATAAGAGTTTTTTGGAGCTTCTACACAAACACACACGACTTTAACTTTCAGAAACTGACTACAAGCCTAGTTCTTATACTTATAAATAAACAGTGGATCTTGTCATATATGACTCCAAAACCGCTAGCCAAGCATTGTAATGGTTCCCAAATCTTTGTAGGTGGAGGAGAAGTTCTATAAGTGTTTTTTGGAGCTTGTACTAAATCACACACGAGTTTAGCTATAAGAATCCGACTGAAAGCCTTGTTCTTATACTCAATCATAAACAACGGATCCTGTTATATTTGACTCCAAACTCGCTAGCAAGTCTATAAGACTTTTTTGGAGACAACATAACAAACAAAAACATATATCGATTACCTGCCATTGATAATTGTAAGGCTAGTTAAGTAAAAACGACGGATTTGAATGTCGGCCGGATTTGGAATTCTAGGTTTAGGAAGAAAAGGAATTATGATTCAAACATATACTTTTGAAGTTCTGGGGTTAGGAACATTAGATCTTGAGCTGAAGTTGAATTACGGAAAGATGTATTGGTGGATGAGAACGGAGAAACGGAGGCCGATTCTTCTCCATCGCCGGAAGTAAATTTTGATTTAGGTCAAAGTGAAGAACAGTTTACAGGATGCGTTTTACTAGAGAACTGTAAAAACTATTATTTTTAATGATTAACCATAGATACGTAACTATGGTTAACGAAAGTTTGAGGGGCTTTTAGTAAAAAAACTAAAAAAAACTATCCACTACCCCTAAACTACTCTAGAGGTCAATTGAGTTTCAAAAATGTACCCCATAGAATAAAATTCTCTTGTTGCTCAAAAAAAAAAAAGAATAAAATTCTCTTAATTCTATTTTGATTTTTGCACAATGCTGTTTCTATTGAATGGAAAAAAGATATTTTCATACCCGTACAATTTGCAAAGGGAAAAATGTCGTTTTATCTCCCAACTTTCAAAAAGTGGCCAATCAATACGTCAACTTCATATGTGGCCATTTAAAACATGAAATAAACGTTGACTAACGTTTGAGACATGAAAATTCGTTGACCAGGCCAAAATAGATATGCCGTTATCAGTCGTTAACGGAACTTCTAACGCCCGTTATCACCCGTAACGACTCTGTTAATCAACTTTCAAATTGTGGCCATTTTAAACATCAACTTCATATGTGGCCATTCAAAACATGAACTAATCGTTGACTAACATTTGAAACATTAGAATTCGTTGACCAGGCCAAAGTAGACATGTCGTCATCATTCGTTAACAGAACCTATAACATCCGTTATCACCCGTTAACGACACTGTTAGTATGTCCAAAAAGATTTTTCCCAAATGAAAACACCAAATCCCCAAATCTATTTCTACAACAGCTCAAACAAGATGAATAGTCCTATTATCTCTATCTCCATTTCAGAAAAGCTACATTTAGTCTTAGGCCCGAACCCAACCCGAACTCGAACCCGAACAAGTACCCGAACATACCCAAATTATAAGTACATAGTTATAATATATTAGTAATATTTATACTTGTAATAACCTAAGTGCCAAAATTATTCGGATGTTAAGATATTTTCGGGTGTTTTAGCTACTTTGGGTTAGATTCGGGTTAAAATACTTGGGTTTTATAGATTTTTTGATTATTTTTCAATACTTTGCATAGGATCGGATACAAAATTTCTAATATTTGGATACTTTGGGTAATCCTGAATCCGAACCCGAAATACCCGATCCGAACCTGACCCGAACCCGAAGTTTTAAAATACCCGAATGGATCTTAGTTTTCTAAACCCGAAAAACCCAAACCCGAAAAACCCAACCCGAACCCGACCCGAATATCCGAACGCCCATGCCTATTTTAGTCCTATGATGGGTCTACAAGTTTGCTTCCATGATTCCTTTTTAGATTTAAAACAAATATATAAACGATGTTTGCTTCCAATTATTGGCTCTACGATTGTCTATATATCAAACCATGTCCTTGGATTATGCTTTAAACAAAAAATTTGTCCTGATTTTCTCTTGATTATTTTCAAAACGACGTCGTTTTGGATATACTAACAGAGTCGTTAACGGGTGATAACGGATATTATAGGTTTTTTTAACGAATGATGACGACATGTCTATTTTGGCCTCGTCAACGAATTCTCATGTTTCAAATGTTAGTCAACGATTAGTTCATGTTTTAAATGACCACATATAAAGTTGATGTTTAAAATGGCCACAATTTGAAAGTTGATTAACAGAGTCGTTACGGGTGATAACGGGCGTTAGAGGTTCCGTTAACGACTGATAACGGCATGTCTATTTTGGCCTGGTCAACGAATTTCCATGTCTCAAACGTTAGTCAACGTTTATTTCATGTTTTAAATGACCACATATGAAGTTGACGTATTGATTGGCCACTTTTTGAAAGTTGGGAGATAAAATGACATTTTTCCCAATTTGCAAACTGTGTTTTTCTACTAGCATTCTAACTTAACGCGGTTTAGATGACTAAAAAACGGCATGTAGTTTTGGTCCAGATCATCATCTCTACCATTCTTCCCTTATCTAACCCAACGATAAAACGCAGGAGCCATTAGAAGAACAGATAAAACTCTTTCTGTGAGTGAGTGAGACTCAACAATGGCGTCTTTGGCTCAGCAATTCACGGGATTGAGATGTTCTCCACTCTCTTCTTCTTCTAGGTTATCCAGGAGCGTTTCGAAGAATTTTCCGCAGAACAAATCTGCCTCCGTTTCTCCGACTATTGTCGCCGCGGTTGCGATATCTAGCGGTCAAACGAAGGAGCGTCTCGAGCTGAAGAAGATGTTTGAAGATGCTTATGAACGATGTAGAACTGCTCCTATGGAAGGTGTTGCTTTCAGTGTCGACGATTTCGCAGCTGCTATTGAACAATACGACTTCAATTCCGAAATCGGCACTAGGGTTTGTCTAATCTCTTTTTCGTACTTCAGATTTTTCGTGGAAATTTGAGAAATTATCCGGAAATGGAGTTTTCGTTGCTTCCAATTTGATAATGAGAAGCGGTTTCTTCTGTAATTTGTTGTTCTATATGACAATGTTGGCTCTGTAGAATTGTGGTTAATGATGTTGTTTCAGGTAAAAGGAACAGTGTTCAAGACTGATGCAAATGGTGCATTAGTTGACATTTCTGCAAAGTCATCGGCTTACTTGTCAGTGGAACAAGCGTGTATTCATAGAATTAAGCATGTGGAAGAAGCTGGTATTGTCCCTGGTATGGTGGAAGAGTTTGTCATCATTGGTGAAAATGAAAGTGATGACAGTTTGCTATTGAGCTTAAGGAATATTCAATACGAACTTGCTTGGGAACGATGCAGGCAGCTTCAGGCTGAGGATGTTATTGTCAAGGCTAAGGTTTGTTTGTAACTTCTTTGCTACTCTTGTGGTTTCTGTGGTTACAGTTTCAGGAATTGGATTGTATGTGTAGGTTATTGGTGCTAACAAAGGTGGATTGGTGGCTCTTGTGGAAGGTCTTCGTGGATTTGTGCCATTTTCGCAGATTTCATCGGTTAGTAGTTGCCTCAGAACTCTTAAAATTTTAAGGATTATCAATAAGCAGGTTTTGTCAGCCGGAATCTTAGTTGATTTTAAGACAAAACACAACCTGATATATATGAAATGTGTTTTCTTCTACATTTTTGTCAGAAAGCAGCAGCTGAAGAGCTTCTTGAAAAAGAAATACCTCTCAAGTTTGTGGAGGTTGATGAGGAACAAACAAAGCTTGTCCTCAGCAACCGTAAAGCTGTAGCAGACAGCCAGGCTCAGCTTGGAATTGGATCTGTGGTCCTCGGAGTTGTTCAGAGCTTGAAACCCTATGGTGCCTTCATTGACATTGGTGGAATCAATGGGCTTCTTCATGTCAGTCAGATCAGTCATGACCGTGTCTCAGATATCGCAACTGTTCTCCAGCCTGGTGACACTTTGAAGGTGATATACAGATATTCTTTAAAAAAATTATTTCAGATGTTAAAACAACAGTCCCCAACTTTTAATGTACAGGTTATGATACTGAGTCACGACCGTGACAGAGGAAGAGTAAGTCTCTCCACAAAGAAGCTGGAGCCAACACCTGGTGATATGATTCGCAACCCAAAACTTGTGTTCGAGAAGGTAACTCTATTTCCATTAAAATACTTTCCCTATTTAATTTTTTGTCTCAATCACTTGCTACTTTTCTGCTGTCTCAAGGCTGAGGAGATGGCTCAGACATTCAGACAGAGAATTGCGCAAGCAGAAGCCATGGCTCGTGCAGACATGCTTCGCTTCCAACCTGAGGTATGATTCTCCACTTGCCTGATCTCGTTTATCCATGCTTATTGATTTCTTATTGCAATTAAGCTCCAAATATTGTACATGTTTAGTAACCATCTAAGATTTTTTCCTTTTACATTAATCATCACAAATGAGTTTCGGTATGTTGGTTTGTTTAACCATAACCATAGAAGCTTCTAATTGGGGGAGGATAATTAACTCATGTTGTGTGTTTGAGCAGAGCGGACTGACGCTGAGTTCTGACGGGATACTAGGACCCCTCGGATCTGAGTTACCAGATGATGGCGTAGATCTAACGGTCGACGACATTCCTTCTGCTGTTGATCTTTAGATTCTAAAGCTTTAGTGTATTTTTTCATACACAAAAACACCTCCTTGAGCTTAATTGAATATGTAGTTACTCCTACAGGACATTGTATTATGTTCCAGATCTACCAGTCTTTTGCAATCGATATTTTCTATTCCAATATCAAGAAATCAACAGAGTTTCTTCTCTCCAAATCAATTAGAAAAGACAAAATACACATGATACAATGTCTGAAAATATCGATTACAAAAAACATTGTTAATAATTAATATGAATTTAATCATAACCCTATCAATCTTATTATAAAGAAGCACAAGGGGGAATCTTGAGTTTCTTCTCTCCGAATCAAGTAAAACAGAGACACCAACCGTCACTTCTTCTTCAACCCACTTTTACATTTTGCTTACACCAAAGCTTTCCTCTCTAAAGGATTTGTCTTTCTTAAGGATGTTGAGTAGAGTAGGGATGACCTCGATGCGTTTGCTGCCCATATCAGGGACATGTCTCCAAGACATAAATGGGCCAAAGCTGATTATGAAGGTGTGCGTGAAGTGGGGTACTATGATTTGAAATTCAAAACGTTAGATATCTCTAAATTGGAGAATGTGATAGGAAAAATCGCTAGTTATGTACATAGTATTGATAGAGGAGCTTCACATTGTTAAGCAGAAGATATTTTCATTATCGATTACAATCTAAGAGCCAACTTGTTAGGTAAAGTAGTTTATGGTGCAATAGACTGTGTTGATCTATCTTTCAGAGTTAACTGGATGTCGAGAGATCATGGTCAGGTTTTATACTCCAGTAATCCAAGAATTTTGAAGATACCAGATGATTTGGGGAGGGTATTACATGAGGGTAATGTAATAGATTTTTAAAGCTTTTAAACCTCTCATACAACAAGATCTCTGGATTGATCCCACAAAGTTTTGGAAATTTTGAGAAGGCAGACCTTAGACCTTTCACACAACAACCTCTCAGGCGAAATCCCGCAGACACTTTCCAAGCTCAGGGAGCTGAATGTATTGGAGTTGAGAAAC
This sequence comes from Arabidopsis lyrata subsp. lyrata, assembly GCF_000004255.2. Lineage (NCBI taxonomy): Eukaryota > Viridiplantae > Streptophyta > Magnoliopsida > Brassicales > Brassicaceae > Arabidopsis > Arabidopsis lyrata. Next base: position 14,627,803 of record NW_003302550.1, on the reverse strand, counting down.
AACAAACTTACAGGTAGAATCCCTCAGAGTCCTCAGCTAGACAGATTGAATGATCCAGATATTTACTCGAACAACAACAAACTATGTGGAATGCAAATCCAAGAACCATGCTCTACACAGACCAAGCAGCCAGAGGAAAATAAAGAGGAAGCAATGTTTTCATGGAAAGCTGCAGTCATAGGTTGTCCTTGTGGATTTTCGAATGGCAGTTGTCTTAATGTATATGGTTGGCTATTTCAGCGATTTTCATCACCACCACCAAGGCGACCTCTCAAGAACAGAGGACTGAAGAAATCAAAAACTCTGTTTTCTTAAAATGAAATGGAAGATTATTCAGATGCTATAGTAACACTGAAAAAAATACTAAAAGAAAACAGTTTGTGAGCAATCCCTTTTAAAACCACTGTGGTCAATGAATTGATGTTATCAAGAGAGTTAAACAAAGTATTGTCTAAATCACTTTCCAAAAAGTTGGTTTTTGATCCTCCGTTGTTTACTCTATGAAAACAGAATCGTTGAATGAAACATTGCCAGCATACAAATTCACAAAATTTTGTGTATTTTTGGTGACATGAAGGGTTTCAAAAGAACCCAAAACCTCAGAATATGACTCTCAATTGTATCTAAAAACACCTACTTCATCAGATTGAAGAAATCTTAATTTCATTCTCAGCTGGCTAATAATATAAGCAAGACAAAATTTTGTAAGTTTTTTTCTTATCATTACCTTCTTCTTCACATAGACGAACAAAAAGTGAAGTAATCTACTATACATTTTTTGAGCAGTTTTAAGGAATCCAATCGGGTCAGATTTTTTTTTAGGAGGGGTTATTGGTTCATTGATTTATAAGGAATTAGAAATCCAAACAAAAATCATTTGTTATTCAATCATTGATTTTAAAATCCTAATTAAAATCATGTGTTATTGGTTCTATGATTTATAAATACTAGTTAAAATCCTATGTTATTCATTTAGTCATTTGTTTTTGGGTTTGAGAATCCAAATTATGTTTTAAATGGATTTGTATGGAATTGAAAGAGAAAAATAGAAGGATTCAAATTCATGGGTAAACACATGTTATTTCAAAATCTATATATCTTGATTTCATAACTAATAGAAATTTCCAAATCCTATATGAATTTACAAATTAATAAACACCCCCTTAATTTTGATCCAGAAATCTTCAATCGCAACTTTCCTTAAATGTTGGCAAAATTTTAAAACGAAATTATTTAATAAAATCTAAAAATATATATATTCTCAACTAATTACTATAACTAAACTCTTTATTTATGGCATATTCTCTACGATATTTATAGATAAGGAAATCAAATATGATGATTTAATAGTAATATAAAAAAATTGAGCTAATTTCCTAAAACCTCTATACCTAATTTAAATATAAATATATGATTCTCATTTCACTTTTATATGATTTTATATTTATATTATTTTGAACTATTATAAAATATCTATATATACATTTTTGGTGAAGATTTGGCCTCAAAAATCCTTTTACAATTTCAATATTGTACATTTAGTCCCTACAAATAAAATCTGGAAAAAATATATGTCTTAATCAAATTTACAAATCAATAAATAAACTCTTAAAACATTTCCTATTTTTATGGTTACAAGATTTGAGATCTTAACATATGGAAGTCAAATATTCAAAATTAAAACTATTAATAACCATAATCTCGGACGAATCTACTAAATATAAACAACTAACCAAAACCTATTCGTAATCAAATCTTGAAATCAAAATTTTTAATTTTAAATGCTATTAAACATAATCTCGAAAAAATCTAGCAAATGGAAACTATTAAAACAATAAAATCGAAATCAAATCTAAGTTGATTTTATAAAAATAATTAATCCACATTCCATATTTAAAAATGCATGTTTAAGAAGAAATAACTTACCATATTATTTAAAACGTTTTAAATATGTGTAATATTACTACGAGATTAATAGAAGATATTATCCCCATATCTCGCTTAAATATTAACTTTCCTTAAACACATTCAATTTTTTTTTTACGATTTTAAAGATATGTGGTTTGTATTTATTACTATAATCTATAATCTTGATTGATTAATCGAATAAGATTTAATGCTAACAATAAATATTATGTGCAAATCATAATTGGTTAAATAATTAAAAGCATATCCTCTACAGATTTGTTAAACAATATATATAGTCTATATATTTTAAAGATCACAATCTTTCCAAAAACAAGATAATCAGTTATTCAATCACAATATTTCGGATTTATTAGTTTCCTCGATAAGATTTGTGTATATCAAAATTTAACTTCACCACCAAGAAAATAACAATAATTTAGAAGGCCTAAACTTATATGATCTCTATATAAGAAATGTCAAGAGCAGTCATTTCATTCATCTACACACATTTCTGTTTAACAAATTTCAAAGTTTTTCAAGTTATCTATCATTTATTTCTCATGGCATCTTTTAGGAGTCTTTCAAACTTGAAACCCTTTAAGAACATGTAGAAATAAAGGTCAAGATTATAAGATTTTGAAAACAATACTTTGTTTTTCTGGTGAAACAATAGAAATAGTACTAACAAAGTTTTTGTTTCTTTTCTTTTGTAATAAGAACTTTCATATTTTCTGTTTTGTTTTTGTGATTATAACCATACAAAGATTATTTTGGTATTGAATACTGATTGGATTTGTTATGTCTAATGCAGATTTTCATTGGTCTATGTCACTTACGGATTGAATTTGTCATGTTTCGCCGTGTTGGCCCCTATGTCACTTCCGAGGTATACATCTCATCTCTAATCCATTAAATCTTAGACCATGATAACATATTTTAATCATAGAGTTACCTCTCTATCATTTCTTCATATTCTCTAACTTGAAGAATGTCAAGGAACGAATCCACCGCCGTCGTCTCTGTTGTCACGCCGGAGAAGACCATTATTTCCAAATGCGGCGATTCACGTGATATGCTTTGCCGTGACGGCGTAGCCAGTCCTCTCTCCGTGGATCACAAGGTTTTAAAAACAAAGCTATATATAAGAAAGAATTGGTTAGTATCAATCAAGATCGTATGATTCTAAGAGTTTTTGTGTAGTGATGAACAGCCGGATCGACCCGATGAATTGATTCGGATCCAGCAAGCAGGTGGGCGGGTTATTATTGGGATGTAGCTAAGGTTCTTGGAGTTCTTGCCATGTCTAGAGCAATTGGTGAGTGAATCTCTCTTTGTGATTCGAATTCGTAAAGCTATTTTAATAACATGTTTGAATTAAAACTGTTGATTTTTGTTTTTGTTTACATAGGCCATATTTACTTGAAACCATATGACGACGACGACGGATCCGAAAGTAATAGTGACAGATGGAACCGACGACGACGAGTGTTTGATCTTGGCGAGTGATGGACTATGGGTCGTTGTACCAAATGAGACAGCGTTATGGCATGGCTCGCGTGTGCCCTCGAGGTACTGGTAGAGCGGATGGTGATGATTCCGTTGCAGCAGCGACACACAATGCTTGCTCTGATGCTTCGTTGCTATTAACGAAGTTGGCTCTAGCAAGACCGACCTTCGATAACGTGAGTGTTGTGGTCCTGTGGTTGACAGGAGGAAGAGGAGGAATAATCAACCATCGTCATAATATTTAGTGTTTAATTAGTATTAGTATTAGAGAAATTTTCACATAGCCTAATTGTAATTTTTATATCAAGTTATCCTTTTCCCCTTTTTCAATATTTGGTTTGTATATTGTTTTTTCAATTTGATCCTAATCTGGATTTGATAACACTTCTTAGGATTCATGTGATATATTATAAGAGATTGTGTTTGATAAAGAAGATGTGAGAGGAAGAAGCTCTATACGGTTTGTCACTTTAGAATAATCAAATTTTTAGCTTTTGATTATTTTATGGTTTTTGTTTTATTGTGAATAATAGCTTTTATAACTTTTTGATTATAAATATTTTTAACTTGCTAAATTTTTTTAATGATCATAGATCATATGATGGAGCATCACACCAAAAAAAAAAATCATATGATGGAGCTGGTTAGAATTTTCATAAATACAATAATATAGTTTTGATATACACAAAATTAAAAAAAAAGTTGATAATATTAATAATATTTGAATTCCATAAAAATTAAAAATATATTAATTATGAAACTATTTAAAAACAAACTTTTAAATTTACTTAAATTATATGTCTTTTAAATAAAAGTATTGTTCAAAAAATAACAAAATGATGTTTAGTTTCACATGACGGGGTTATATGGGGAGACGGGACGGTATACCACGGGTGAAGTTATAGAATTAACAATCAAAATACAATTATACAATCTTAAAAACTAAACAAAACAAACAATATTAACAAAACAAATGCAACTTAATATTTAAATATACAACAAACACAATAAGATGATACGTTATTTGCACACGTCGTGGTACATCGTCGCCTACTAAATAGTAATCTCATTTTTCTTTATTATTATAAATATTCAAACATACAACATACTAATCATACAATTAACACTATATAGATTTCTATATACGTTCTAATCACACATGTAAATAGGTTATATAAAGACTTATTACATTTAAAACCTATATTGATTTTTCTCAAACAAACATATATTATTTTTTAAAAATAAAAATATAGTCCCGCGGTGTACCGCGGGTCAATCCCTAGTATATATATATATAATTAATAAATTTTTGATTTTTTTCTGCATATGTTATGATTCAAATTTTTTAAAACAGACATATATTACTCAATCGATAAAGAAAAAAAGGAAATTTGGATATAAAGGATAAATAATTTAATTATTGTCCATCTATGCATTCTATATTCATAATTGATCATATATACTTAAATATTGGTCATATATGCTTTAATATAATTAAAATCCCATTTTATCCCTAGTTTTTTAAAATCTTGCTAAACTATCAAAAAATTCCAAAATTAATTAGATTTCTTTCTAAAAACTATTTGGAGAAAATATAGGGCAAAAACAATATTTATTTACTTACCAAATTTTTTTGCCTAGATAATTCCAAATCTTCTTCTTGTTTGATTTTTTTTTTACGTTAACTTCTTCTTCAATTCTTTGACGGCAACTTCTTCTTTGATTTTCTCTTTTTGTAGTTTTTTGGATTTCTTCAATTCTTTGGAGCTTGTATATCCAGATAAGAAGAACGAAACGAGGAGAATAAGAGATAAGAAACAAAAGAAGAGACGTCAAAGTGGAAAAATAGACTAGGGTAATCTATTCACTTATGTATAAAGCATTCTAAACTAATTAGAATGCATGTTCTAAAATTTGTAGACGTAATCTTAACCTTAATATTCAATTTTATCAGATGTAATCTTAACAATATTCAATTTCTTTATACATATTGTTCTAAACGGCAACAAAAATGATATATTTCGACATTATAATTATCCTCATGACTTCTTTTTCATTTGCTTACAAATTGTTCTAAATTTTATTTGAAAAACTAGTTAAACCAACTACAAAGGGTAAATTAGGAATATGTAATATTTAGTCATAGAATGCATAGATGGACAATAGTTTAATTATTTATCCTTTATATCCAATTTTCCCAAAAAAAAAGTATGTGTACAATCTATATTAACATTTTTGAAAAACAAATTTGCGCGTTTAATCAGATCGTAATTTTTTATTTACTTTGATCCAAAATTGAGTCATTCGGATATTTCCTTAAGTTTTACAATTATTCAAAACGGGACAATATACCATGGGTGAAATTCTAAAATTAATAAATCAAAATATAATTATTTAGTATTTTAAGATATAATTATAAAATATTTTTATGGGTTGGTCTAAAAACACACACTAATTTAAAAAATATATATTATGGAAACCTTTTGAAAGCAAACTTTTAAATTGACTCGAATTAGATGTCTTTTAAATAAAAGTGTTATTAAAAGAAATAATAAAATGATGTTTAATTTTACGAGACGGGATTCTATGGTGGGACGGGTTTGGATTGATATTAATATGGGAAAATATATCTCGGGTGAAATTCTAGGATTAACAAATCAAAATACAATTATACAATTTTAAACACTAAACAAAACAAATATAACTTAAAATTTTCATTTTTAGTTACAACGCATGTGATCTGCGGTGTACAACAAAAAATATTATATACTACAAATTCATCAGTTTATATATATTATCGGCAATCTGTAAGTGAGCTGGTAAGTATATGGTAGGAGCTATATCTCTACTATTTTGAGTAAATATATTATAGGATACTACATATCCTAGTAAATTTATTATCAATGGAAGGTAGGAGCTATATCTCTACTATTTTGAGTTTTTTAGCCAATCAGATCGCTCCATGTCATGCCCCACTCTTACCCATCGCGCAGATTCACGCCCACTCTCACCACTCGCGATATAACCCACCAAATCGCTTGTTTTGCAATACACTCGCTCCTTTTTTAAAAAGCCTCGCGTGCGTGATTTTTGGTTACCAAACCTTATTAAATGCAATGCAAACAGACAATTGTAATCTCAAAACCAATTTAAACCAAACCGAAATCAATTCTATTTTCAAAACCAATGTAAACCTAACCGTACATCCCAACGGGAAAGATTAGACAACAAAAAGAGGAGAAATCAAACGTACCTCCAAGAAGAATGAGAGCGTTTTCGGAGCCAGGATTAGGTTCTACTTACCTTTTGACATCCTCACTCCTCAGCTACCTCATATGGCCACCCAAGGTTCCTTCTCCCAAGCGCAGCTCCATGGACATTGTATGAGTTTGGGAGAACCATAACCAATTCTAGTAGTGACCTAAAATCATGCCACAAAACAGAGTTATTACCAAAGGCCTTGAGATCAATCAAACATTGCTTACTGAGTTAATGGCTAACAAAAGTGTGCAGTTTATTTTTTTATTGGTATAAAGTCAAAATTTGGTCATCAGACTCAAAATTGTGCTTATTGGTTTAAAGTCAAAAATTGGTCATCAGATTCAATAAAACGATTGAGCAGATGAATCATGATGATGTTGTTTCCAAACCGTTTCAACTCTACCAAATAGGTAATCTCATAGATTCTCAATACCTGATGAGTCTTTGGTGCTACATGAGCTTGTTGTATCCGATGAGCTAAACATAGACGATAGACTCCCACTCGACCAGTCCACACGTGGCAACAAACTTTTTTCCATGTCTCTATCTTTGCTGTTGTCGTGCCTTAACGGAATTGCGGCCAAATTCCTTCTTTCCTTTGATTTTCGACCACCGTTGTTGCTCACCGGTCTCAGAGAATCTCTGTCAAAGAAGAGGATTTCCTCAGATTTATGATGTATGTCCTCTCTTTGTATTCACCTTGCATAAAGAAGCATTTATGCTCCTTCTAGTAATACAGTCTCCAATTGAACCGCGAAAACCTGCGAATTCGGATTCAAAATCAAGATTCGAGAAGAAATAAATAGCATCATTGGTATATTATAAATGATATTTTGAGACCTACATTGCTGCCATCAATTTTGAACCAATCTTGAACCATGACGGGTTTTATGTAGCAAACATACATAATGACCTGAAAATGAAGTGTTCATAGCATCCAAATGGACTACCACTGCATAGAGGCTATACACGGGATGATCACTATGATTTGTATCACTCATATACGGGAAAATATCGAGAAGCTCGGGAAAATAGATGGGTTTGCTCAGCTTCCCAAAGTTATCCGACTGCATGAAAAAGAAATCATTCTTCTGAGTAAACCCAACAATAGTAGACACCATCAAACTAACGAGGATGAAGACTCTCACCTGAAAACATTTCAACACGACAGTAAGAAAATCGGGTCCTTCCAATATCATTAATTTCTTTTTGGCCTTCTGGTAGGATTTACATCTATTGTTGAAAAAGGAAAACCGAAGGCAAAGGAATTACTAGTAGTTTTTTAACGTATACAATTAGTTTCCAAGAGAAAAATTCAACTACCTGAAGTATCAGTTCTCTCCATCTAGGACTTCGTAGGCTATAACTTGAGCAAGTGCTTCTTCGAGGCTTCCTATATCCCCATCAATCTCTACACTGAGATCCATCATCAGCTCAGATTTGTGGAGGCATTTAATCTCTGTATTATTCAACATAAAAATGTCAATTATTTGAACTGCCATGAAACAACAAAAAAGCTTAAAATGGTACTAAAGCCAAGAAACTGTTGCTGCCTTGGAGTGAAGATATCCACCAAACGTAAAGTAGTTTCTTCAGCAAACGGACCAGCTGCATGAGCCTCTTTGAGAAAAACATATTGCATTGTCTCAACAGCATACCTGGCATTCTTATGAAAGAACAATGTAACTCACCTTTGCAAAAATACTGACCTTTGAAATACTGATAAAAGTTACTAAAAGCATAACTCCATATGATTCACCTTAAAAACTCGTGTGCTTTTTCTTGTTTTCCAGGGCTAAGATTATTCCCAATCTTTTGTAATTTAGATAAGATCTTGATAGGTGAAAGAGGAGATTCTCCTCCCCTTGCCTTTAAAATTAAGTGTTCAAACTCACATACAAAACACCAACTCGTTTTTTTACCTGAAACACCAACTATGAATATAAGATTCCACATAGTTTCAGTAAAAGCGGTTTAAGTTATGTTTGTGTTCTACTCACATGTTTTAGAGTGTAATCCCCTAATAAGGTATGATATTAGTAGCCGAGTGAATGCCAAGCACTGAAGGACAACATCTGCATAACAGCTACAAAAGTAATAATCTAAGTGATAAGCATAAATATACTTAAAAGAGAAGAACTACATTAAAAAATTGTCAGTCAACAACTTAATAGTATTTTTCTTAAAACTACTATTGCTAAATATCATCATGCTATAAGTAAGAAAAGTTAAAGATAGATCGACTTGTACATGTTCCCTAAGTTCACAAGGCCAAATGGATGTAATTGTACTTTATCACAATAAAATTTCACAAAGAGCAAGTCATACCAGAAGCTCATCTGCTCAAGAAAACAGAAACATGAATGGGATAATGGCATTAGACAAAATCTTCCAAGTGGTTTTGTCGATGGATCCTCATCAACCATTTGTAATTAATTTTTTTGGTGAATTGAATGGATTTCAAAATAACCCAAAACCTCCAATAGAATCAATTGTATCTAAAATGAGATTGAGAGACGTAAAATTGTATCGAATAGAATCAATTGTATCTAAAAAACAACAACTTTCATCAGATTGAGAGAAGAAGACGAAAAAACTAAATAATAACATATATGAGAGGACCTAGCAACATGTCTACTATTTCACTTTTTTAAAAGTTTTTCAGCCAATGAGACGGCTTTCACAACCACTCGCACAAAGTGCGCGTTGCGCGAGTATGAGCAATTCTGTAGGTGTACCCCTTTCCAAATCATGCCTCTTTCGATCGACGCACTTGTTTCCAAAATCCCCATCGCGTGAATATTTTTTTTTCTTCTCTAAACCAGTGTAAATCGAACCGAAAATCAATTCTAATTTCAATACCATGTAAACCGCACCGAAATCAATTTTAATTTCAAAACCAATGTAAACCTACTAACCGCTTGTCCTCATCAGAAGATTTCTTCGATCCCTCCGACGAACACACCACATCCAATGTCAAGAACAACAAAGCTGATACATATCAGGAATCATCTACAAGTACAACCACAAAAACACAGTAACTTGAGATTCAAGTGAACACAGATACAAATAATGATTCATTGAAATCGATTAACCTGGGAGATCTGATCCATCAGCTCCATGTCTAAACTGCATACTACCACCACCAAGAAACTTGAATTTGTCATTCTCTTTATAAATGTGATGGAGATCTTCTGATCTAAGTATTGATCAGCTCCACCAGGAAACTTGAATTTGTAATTCTCTTTATAAATTCTATCTTTGGCTACATTTGTCTTCAATATGTGCACACCTGTAAACAAAATCAGAAACTTTCCTTAATTTGGGAATACAATCAAACCAAAACACAAAGCTTCACATATGTACCTTGATAGGTTATGGTTTCCAATTGACTTTATCATGAAGATGAATGAAGCTGAAATTAACTAAGTGTCGAAGAATGAGGTAAAGGAAAGCTTCTAGTTATAAGAGAGGCTTTCATTATTTACTAAGTGTTGTCGTTTAACCTTAGGTTGCCCTAAGCTAAGTTGTATTTAACGTTGAATCCCATTTAGAGGAGTCCTTATCTTATGAAGATCAATCAATTAAGCAAACATTTCTATCTCTCTTATCTTCTTCTCCGCCATTAAAGGCGCATTCTCTATCTCTTCTCTTCTTTTTGGTTACGATTACTCTTCGATAGGCTTCAGAGTTTATCATTGGTGATTTCGTTGAGAGCCACAGTTTTTGTTTTTCTATGACTGTGGGTTATCGACATCTATGTCGACAATGTTTGTAAGCAGTGAACAAAGAGCAATCTTCGAGGAGATGCTAGTTGAATTTGATCGCTTGCAATCAATATTCCAATCAATATGGAGAGAGGATTTAAAGCGACAGCAAAAACTGATGGAAATCTTAGAAATATCAGATCACATTCACCAACAACAACAGAAACAAAGATCTCTGTTCAAGAAGAAGAAGAGTTGAAGAAGAAGAGTCAAAACGAAGAAGAAGCATCGAAGAACAAAAGTCAAAAAGACAACATAAATGTCTTGGGCTTGGCTTCATCATCAAATAAGGAAAATGTAAACAAATGTCTCCAAAGGCCCATCAACAGTTCAAGCCCAATATCAGATTCAAAAACACAAAAGAAGATTCCAGAAACTCAGTCAAAATCATGTGCCTTACAGCTCATCAACAAGGAAACTTCAAGGGAGCTTCCTCCCGTACTATGCAATCATTATCAAGCTCTCTTATCACTAAATGATGATGATAAGATTGACAAGTGTCAAATTATGGTTGCATAGGATTAGTCTATAAAAAGAAACATAAGTTGCAATCGAAAAATGAGTGAGTAAAATCAATAAGAAAAGTTGTCATCTTTACCTTTCACTCAAGGTTGCTATTTTGTCTTCATGGTATCAGAGCCTCTCTAACCTTCACAGGTAATAAATGGAGGGGACTGAAACTTATCCTTTCCCATCAAGGGTTCATGTTGTCAGCACTGTCACATTAAAGCTGAATGACAGGAACTACTTGATGTGGAAAACTCAGTTTGAATCTCTTTTGAGCACTCACAAGCTTCTGGATTTTGTAAATGGTCGTCAGCTGCGCCCACCATCAACCATCGAAAAGAAGAATGGAGATGTAGTGGAGATTGTTCCAAATCCCTGGTATGAATAGTGGTACTACAGAGATCAGCTAGTCAGGTCATGGCACCTTGGCACGCTCAGTGAAGAGGTATTGGGTTATGTCTTTAATCTTGCTTCTGCTCATGAAATCTCGATCTCTCTTGCTGAAAATTTCAGCCAAAAATTCATCTGCAAGAGTGTTGAGTTAAGAAGAATCCTTCAGAGTATGGAAAAAGCAGGAAAAACTTATGTTGAATATTATCGTGAGTTTAGAGCTGTTTGTGACCAGCTAAGTTCTATTGGTCAGCCTGTGGAAGAGTCCATGAAAATATTTACTTTTCTAAATGGTCTGGAAAAGGAATATGATCCCATTGTCACTGTGGTTGAAGACTCTCTCTCACGCTTTTCTCTACCTACATTCAATGATTATGTGTCAACTGTTGGAAATTTTGATAAAAGACTCAGATCCAGAGAAGCTGTTTCTTCTTGTGAATTCTCACCTCATATGGCGTTTCAGACTAAACAGTTCTCTAGTCCTTCTGATTATAGCAACAACAGGGGACGTGGTGGTTACTCCCATGGTAATTCTCGAGGTGGAAGAGGCGGTTACTCCTTCAGAGGCAGAGGCTTTCACCAACAAGTGTCTCGGTCCAATAATTTGTCTGGTACAACAAATGGTCGTCCTATGTGTCAAATATGTGGAAGAATTGGTCATATTGCTTTAAAATGCTGGAATAGGTTTGACAACTCTTACCAGAGTGATGATCTCCCTCAAAACTTAGCAGCTCTTCAAGTTTCTGATCCCTCAGGTCGTGAGTGGCTAACAGATTCAGGATCAACAGCTCACATCACTGACTCTCAAGCCACACTACATAAAGCAACAGTCTACAATGGTCCATAATCAGTCATGGTAGGAAATGGAAATCAATTACCTATTACTCATGTTGGATCTCCAGTTCTTCCATCACCTTCAGATAACATACCTCTAAATGATGTACTGGTTTGTCCTGGTATTAAGAAGTCTCTTCTATCTGTCTCTAAATTATGTCAAGACTTTCCTTGTGGTGTATATTTTGATGGAACAAAGGTGTGCATTATGGATTTGACAACGTAGAGGGTGTTAACAAAAGGTCCACTACGTAATGGTCTGTATGTGTTGGAGAACCAGGACTTCATCACCTACTATTCAAGCAGACAACAAGCAACAGAAGATCTAATCTGGCACTATAGGTTGGGTCATGCAAGTTTTCAAGTTCTTCAACACCTACATTCAAGCAAGGGAAAGAGCAGCAAGAATCTCATTTGTGAACCTTGCCAAATGGGAAAGAGTCAAAATTTACCTTTTGTAGTTTCTACTTCCTCCACTGTTGAACCCTTGGAGAAAATTCATTGTGATTTATGGGGGTCCTTCACCGGTTACCTCTGTACAAGGATTCAAGTATTATGTCATTTTAGTGGATGATTTCACAAGATTCAGCTGGTTCTATCCTTTAAAATGCAAATCAGATTTCTACACTTTTTTTCTTCAATTCCAAAAGCTTATTGAAAATCAGTTTGGGAAAAGAATCAAGGTTTTTCAAAGTGATGGAGGTGGTGAGTTTGTTAACAAGAAATTTGGCCAACATCTAATTAATTGTGGAATAAAGCATTAGTTAGCTTGTCCTTACACTCCAGAACAGAATGGTTTGGTAGAAAGAAAACACAGGCATCTCACTGAGTTGAGTCTTGTCTATGCAATTTCACAACAAGGTACCATTACACTACTGGGTTGAAGCATATTACACTGCAAACTATATCATTAATCTCCTACCATCTGCTGTGCTAAAATTCAACATACCTTATGAGAAGCTTTTTCAACAGAAGCCTGAGTATACGTCTCTTCGAGTGTTTGGTAGTGCTTGCTATCCATGTCTGCGGCCATACACTGCACACAAGTTTGAACCAATATCACTGCAGTGTGTCTTCTTGGGTTACAATGCAAATTACAAAGGATAAAGATGTTTATATCTACCAACTGGTCGAGTCTACATTACAAGGCATGCAATTTTTGATGAGAAATGCTTACCCTTTAACGATAAGTTCAGACATCTGGTTCCTGCATACTCCTCTACCATTCTTCAGGTTTAGCAATCAGCTCTTCCCAACAAAGAGATTACAGCGGCTGTGCAAGAATCTCAGACAACTCCATTACCAACACTACAACACTCAGCCAGTGCAAGAAATAAGTCAAAATGAGACAGTCAATATTCAGGAGTCATCAACTCATGAACATATCAATACAGAGGAGCCTGCGCTTACCTCAGAAACAACCAATGTTCCACCACCTGAATCTCAAAACACTCATCCAATGGTGACACGGGGAAAAAACGGAATCAGAAAGCCAAACCCAAGGTATGTTCTTCTTGCCACAAAGAACATTCCTCCTGAACCAAAAACTGTTGCAGCTGCTCGTCGAGATCCAAATTGGACTACAGCCATGGGAGAAGAAATGGATTCAATCCATGTCACCAAAACATTCAGTCTAGTTCCTCCTACACCTGAAATGAATATTTTGGGCAGCAAATGGATATTCAAAACCAAACTCAATGCTGATGGTTCATTCGATAAATACAAGGCAAGATTAGTGGCAAAAGGATATGATCAAGAAGAAGGTGTGGATTTTCTGGAAACTTACAGTCCTGTGGTACGTACTGCAACAATCAGAATTGTTCTTGATGTTGCTGTTGCAAAAGACTTGAAGATAACTCAGCTGGATGTCAAGCATGCTTTCTTCATGGAGATTTGCACGAGGAAGTTTATATGTCTCAGCCTCCTGATTTGAAGATGCTCAAAATCCCTCATATGTGTGTAAACTGCACAAAGCTATATACGGGTTAAAACATGCGCCAAGGGCTTGGTTTGACAAGTTCAGTACCTTTCTCATGGAATTCGGTTTTACCTGTCGTAAAGCTGACCCTTCTTTGTTTGTGTATCATCGGAATGGTCAGCCTCTGGTCCTCTTATTGTATGTTGATGATATCGTCCTAACAAGGCAATGCTTCAGATTTTCTACAAAGCTTCATTGATCAACTTAGCTCAAAATTCTCCATGATAGATCTAGGTGCTCTTCACTACTTCTTGGGGATTCAGGTTCAGCGCAATCAAAATTGTCTGTTCTTGAGTCAAACCAAGTATGCTGAAGACATACTTCATCAGGCAAGTCTCTCCAATTGCAACCCTATGCCAACACCCTTGCCAGTAAAGCTAGACACCACTCCACATGGACTTGAACTGTTCAGCAATCCCACATTCTTCCGCAGTCTGGCTGGAAAATTGCAATATCTCACCCTCACCAGACCAGATCTCCAGTTTGCTGTCAACTTTGTCTGTCAAAGAATGCATGCTCCAACCAATTCTGATTTCGCCTTGCTTAAACGTTTTCTTCGATATCTACGAGGAACAACATCTTTCGGTCTTCACCTACACAAGACAAACAGTCTATCAATCATTGCCTACAGCGATAGTGACTATAATGGATGCAAAGATACAAGACGATCAACAACAGGTTTTTGCACTTACCTTGGTTCTAGTATTGTCTCCTAGTGCGTAAAACGGCAAAGATCTGTGTCTAGGTCCTCTACATAGGCAGAATATAAAGCTCTCTCTGAAACAGCCTGTGAAATAACTTGGATTTCTTCTGTTCTTCGAGATCTGCTAGTTCCTCAGACAGGTCCAGCAATTCTCCACTGCGACAATCTCTCTACAGTCCACTTCTCCATAAATACCACTTTTCACAATCGATCCAAGCACTTTGAGTCTGACTACCACTACATCAGAGAACATGTTGCTCTTAGATCAATTGAAATAAGACATGTTCCAGCTCACTTACAGATTGCCGATATCTTCACCAAATCATTACCACGAGCTGCCTTCACTCTCCTTCGCAACAAACTTGGCGTCGGGTTTCCACCTGCCTCCAATTTGAGAGGGGGTATCAGATCACATTCACCAACAACAATAGAAACAAAGATCTCTGTTCAAGAAGAAGAAGAGTTGAAGAAGAAGAGTCAAAACAAAGAAGAAGCATCGAAGAACAAAAGTCAAAAAGACAACATAAATGTCTTGGGCTTGGCTTCATCATCAAATAAGGAAAATGTAAACAAATGTCTCCAAAGGCCCATCAACAGTTCAAGCCCAAGATCAGATTCAAAAACACAAAAGAAGATTCAAGAAACTCAGTCAAAATCATGTGCCTTACAGCTCATCAACAAGGAAACTTCAAGGCAGCTTCCTCCCGTACTATGCAATCGTTATCAAGCTCTCTTATCCCTAAATGATGATGATAAGATTGACAAGTGTCAAATTATGGTTGCATACGATTAGTCTATAAAAGGAAACATAAGTTGTAATCGAAAAATGAGTGAGTAAAATCAATAAGAAAAGTTATCATCTTTACCTTTCTCTCAACGTTGCTATTTTGTCTTCAAGAAAAACCTTTGGGGCATTTCGTCGAACACATGGTGGGTGTTCAACCTCAGGAAGCTTCTGGCAAATTTTGGACTTCTATGGTTCCCAGAGCATCTCAAATCCGTAGACAAAGAAGGAATCAAGTCAACCGAGGTTACAACAAGGCTCAAAAACAAAGAATGAAGCCTAAACATCATTCTCAATCTTCACATCTATCTTTTCAACTTCGTTCATCAAGAAATCAATTGTATCTCGGGGATGATAGGGTTGATTCAATGGCAGTACTCTGGCAGGAGAGAAGCAACACACAGGAACTCGAAGAGCTCGTTTCAACCAACGTTTCCACCAACTTTAGAAACGAAGAGATAGGGATAGATATCGAGTTGTGGTAGCCTCATTCAAATCGAAGCATTACTCATGGATGGCTGCAAAGAAACGGGAGAAGAACAACTCTCATACATTCTCGTTCCCTCCTCTGAATCAATCGTCGGTGAGCGTTGATGGTGAGCTCTCTCACTATCAAACTTCACAAATGAAAATTGTGTAAAACTAGATCACATTCGTGACAATTTTTTTATGATTACACAAAAAGCTAGTGAAGTGAGTTTACTAAGAAAGGCAGAAACGTTTGTCACTACAGTGAAGGAAATAAGTGATGGGATAGTGAATGCGAGGAAAATCCATGGCACATAAGAGAAACGAATCCCTGGCTTGTTTGTGATTAATAGAGTGTTCATGAATGGAAATAGGCTTCATGAATCTTCTGTCTTTAGCCGAGTATGGGATCCTGGAGAAATCTTATGTGAACTAGTTCAATTGGGGTGGTTAGATCATTACTTTGGTGAGAATAAGAAACAGAAGCTGTTGCCAAGGAATTATGAAATAGTAATTTTGGAGATCACTATCATAGCTAAGGTAATTGGAGTTTTATCCCTGGAGCGTCTGTCTCATGGTGAAAAAGTTCAGGCTCTAGCAATCCAAGATGGAACTCTGCACTTCAGCTCTGGACTTGATAATCACGTTTGAGAACCAGGGGGAGTAGCCACTAAGCTAGAGAAGTGGAAAGTGTTAGAGAAGCTTTACCAAGTTAAGAGAAAATTAGGCTCAATGAGTTCTCTAGTTTTGACCAGCCTATGTGAACCAAAGCTTAGTGATTTTAGAACTTTTCAAGCTTCATGAAGTTACTGTTGGGATGGAATCAAACGTTCCTGATCACACATCATGGTCTAGAGATTAAGGGATTGTCATGGTTTAAAGAGCTTTATGAGAAAGATTCTCTGCCGGAAATTCTCCTTATTGAAGTGGCTGGTTGTAGTCCAGAAGATGCAGACAAGTCAGGACTTGCTCCCAAATGATTTTTTTTATGAAAACCAAAACTCGATCCCTAAGCTTTTGAGTACGAGTACTTTTATCATTTGGATGATAAAAGAAATGCAAGGAGTAGGAAATGAGAATAAAAGGGAAGTAACTACGATCGTGACACGGGAGCGATTTCCTGAGTTTTCTCTAGCAAATCGAGTGTGTGAGCCTGGTGGGTTCATCTTACTAGCTAACCGGGTTCAATGGGAATTGTTTGAGAAGTCTTACAACTTTGACCCAACTGTGAAGTTAATGCGAAGGCAAGACAGAAAATACTGGATCACTCTTTGTGTTAAGGATGAAGACCTGGAGCAAAGTACTACAAAAGTGAAGATGAAGAACGAAAATGTGAAAGAAGTTGTAAAAAGCAATGGTGGAAGGGTCGTTGATTACTAAGTTGAGGACAACGTAGCTTTAAAAAGGGTGAGTAAGAGGCTGAAATTAACTATTATTTCGGGACTTGCTAATCATGTTTGGAAACCTGGACTTGCTAATCATGTTTTAAAAGGGGTGCGTAAGGAGATGTGTGGAGGAACCGCTCATGATATACAATGGAAACATAATAGGAGTAGTGAAAGTTGATATGTCTACAATTTGCATATTTTATACATCCATTTATCACCATTTTGAGTCTAGTTTCATTCATCTTTCATAGCATTCACCATCATTTCGCACATTTTGCATGTTTAAGTGTGTCTAGCATTAGTCTTGCATGCATTCTGCATTCAGGAGTTGTTTCAGGTGCTATTGGTGTTCAGAAAGAGGAAAAACAAAGCTGAAAGTCACATTTGGACCATTCTACTCGATCACCAGTAGCAGAGAGGGAAGCAGTCAGCTCAACAGATCATCAGGACTGTTCTACTCGATCACCAGTAGCAGAAAGGGAAGCAGTCAGCTCAGCAGGCCATCCAGTCTACCCTTATACTCGATCACAGGGAAGAGAAGGCAGTCCATCCTGACAGACTACCCTTATACTCGATCACAGAGGAGGAGAAGCAGTCCATCCAGACTGTTATACTCGATCACAAAGAAGAGAAGAAGCTCCATCCTGACAGTCTACCAACCTACTCGATCACAGGAGAGAAGAAGCAGTCCAGATCATGCCATCAACCATTCTACTCGATCACCACCTCGATCCTCTGATCAATCCGCACTCAACCAGATAACCTGAGCATAGGAAAGAGAAAAGGAGAGAAGGAACCACTTGATCGCAGCTTCGATTCACGCTCGACCATGAAGCCCACTTTGAGCCCATATACTCGACCTCCATTGTCCATGGACCTGTTAAGCGGACTCAAAGCCTACTTACTTATCTTTGTCGTTTTTGTTATAAATAAGTCTCTAAGGGTTTCCTCGGAGACACTGACGTTTTTAGACTCGCACTGAGACTTAGTAACCTAGTATCGTTTTCTGAATTCAGGGCCGCTTTTGCTTCTAAAACTTTGTATTTTCGTTTCTTCTAAGTTATTGAGATTTTGCTTTCATTTCCTTGTTCATTTCTGTTTTATTTTTCTTTAATCTTTGAAGTTATGCAATCATCAATCGTTTCTATGTCTTTGAGCATGTTGTCTGAGTAGTGACTAGGATTTCTGAGGATGGGATAGAGTAGATGTGAGATCCTTAGTCGATTCTGATGGTTAAGTGTAGTTTTATTGAATCCATTTTGGATTAGTTGTGTTTACTGCTATTCCTTTCTGATCAACTGGAATTCGATAAAAATCATTCCCGCACCCAGAAGGTGTTCGATGGAATACTTGATCTACTAATTCCAGTGATAATCGTCTCTATCCCAAGGGATTGGCTGTTTAGAGCGGTTATTGACTTTAACAGTCGGTTCTTATTGCCTGCATAGTTAGATTCCGTTAATGAGAATTAGTCTGAACTAGCTTTGCTTGAGGGTTTCTGTCATGGGAGTGAATTGATCTGTTGTTGAACCTGTTGTCTAGGGATAGCTCCATTGAGAATCGTTAACCATCTGAATTGATTAAGGAATCCACACTATTCGATTACCCCATCCTTAAGAGTTTCTTATCCAATTGATTTATCTGTCTACTTACTTGCTTCTGCTTTGTTACCTGCAACTGCTTTGTTACCTGCTGCTTAAGTTTTTTAACAATTTTTCTCTATGACCACTGGTTTACTCGATCACACCCTCCCTTTTGGCAGTGAGACTGTGCGATCGAGTATAGCAGTCTATTTCTACATCAATCACTAGGACTGTTAGAAAAACAACCCATTTCTGTTTGCCTTGACTTAGTGCTTTCTGATAATTTCTCATTTGTTTGCATCACACCTGATTGTATTGACACCTAAAATACTACAATGACACGATAGTGTTTTAGGATTAATTGATCGTAAAAGCCTATTATCAATTTGGCGCCGTTGTCATTTGGGTGTTTTCTTTGCTATATTTGAGATTTTTGGAAACGTTAAGATCAAGTTCGTTTTTTTTTTACTAGGTTACTAACGCTGTGTCTTTCTCTTTGTTTGTGTGTTTCAGGTACTATCTCTGATTACTCTGCTCAAGCTGAGGTGATACCTGTTGCATGCATACTATATCAAAAGGACATCAGGACCTGCTTTTCAACGACAACATCGACCGTATTGCTCATGAGTTAAGGGAACAGACAAGCACAGATGTTATGGCCGACGATCAGAACCCAGATTTACCAACTAACATTGGTGCAGGGGATGCCCCACGCAATCACAATCAGCGCAATGGCACAAGAAAACATGGATTTAGCGACGACATTCAACGACTGATAAATTGGTCGCTGAATTTAAGAACTGAATTGCGACATTTAGGCGACTGAATGTTGCCTAACTAACATTAGTCGCTAATCTATCTACATTTGGCGACTGATAAAAAAAGTCGTTGTATAGTCGCCAAATTTGGCGACTAAGTAGCTTTTGAATGTTTAGTCTCTAAAGTGGACTACTAATTAGCCACGTTTTAGCGACTATAATTTCTTATTGGGCCTTTTAATTGGGCCTTTTAACTCGATCCATTAGATTTTTTGTGAAGGCCCATGCTGTTGGTGTCGGATCCCGCACCAGAAGTCCGGGACCAACCAAAGATTGCCACGTAGTCAAGGTAATGGCCCATAAAGGGCAAAAACCGTTGAGCCCATGAGCTGAAGGAACGGTCGAAGTGGTTATCACCACTTAGAGAATCCGAAGTGACTGCACTGTGGTACGAGTTCGGTGTAGAAGACACGGGTAAGTCAGTTCGAGGAGACTTGGGCCGAAAAGGCGAAGCCCAAGAAGATCAGAGTCAACTCAAATTCAAACGTTGAGCATTAAAGTCGAAGAATCAAAACGGACGCATTTAAGAAGGAATAATTGTACTTAATTATTCATTTTAATGTCGTTTCTCTATGTATAAATAAAAGGCCAATGACCATGTAAAAGGGGATGGGCCTCTCGAGAAAGAAAGAATATAGCAATTTTCGTAGCAATTCATAAGCTTTTTACATATTCATTTTTGTCCCTCAAGAATAATATTTCCTACTTAATAAAATACTTGAGTGTGTGAATCCGACATCCACATTTTGGCGCCGTCTGTGGGGACAGATTAGGATTCTTGAGTGGTCAGATTTTTCCTTTATCACACTTCCGAGATAAGCAACAATGTCGGAGGAGACACCGTTGAGACATCATTGGCTGAAACCCTCAAAGCTATGCAGCAAACCATGTCGGACATATCACAAAAGTTCTCGGATGTGGAAAAAGCCGTCGATACGTTGCAAACATCCCAGGTATCTCTTAGTCAAAACGTCAATACTATACAAACTCGTGTTCGCTCTTTAAGTGCAGGAAACCTTGTGGGAATCCGAAGAGGGATATTCAACTCGCCAAGTTCCGCTGCACGAAATGAAACCAGCGGACAAACAACTCCTGGTGCTACTAATAACGTGGCTCAGACGTTGGAAGAAGAGACACAGCTCGGAGATGAAGAACAACTTGCAGCCCAATACGAGCAGGAGAACCTCGACCAGTTTGAGACCATGAGGAAGGTTAGCCAGGAATTAAAAGAAATGAAATCAAAATTTCATCAAGCTACAAGTTCGGAGCCAGACATCAATCGAGTCATTGAAGAGGCTAGGCGGACACCTTTCATCTCGCGAATTGCAAGTTTGAGGATCAAAGATTCCCGGAAACTCAAGTTGGACCCTTACAGCGGATTGGAGGATCCAAAAAGCTATCTCGCAGCTTTTCTGATCGCTGCTGGAAGAGTCGAGTTGGATGAAGCTGATGAGGACGCAGGCTACTGCAAGCTTTTTTCGGAGAATCTATGTGGCCAAGCTCTAATGTGGTTTACCCAATTAGAGCCGGGTTCGATCAGCAATTTCGACGAACTATCAGCCGTATTCTTAAAGCAATACTCCATCCTTATGGATAAAAGTGTTTCGGATGCCGATCTTTGGAACTTATCGCAAGGATCTAATGAGTCACTTCGAGTTTTTATCACCAAATTCAAAGGAGTGCTATCAAAGCTCCCAAGAATCTCGCAGCAATCAGCTTTATCTGCCCTACGAAAAGGATTGCGACATGATTCAAGGTTTAAAGAAGACTTAATACTTCATAAACCAGACACAATTCAGGATGCACTCTTCCGCGCGAATAACTGGATGGAGGTAGAGGACGAAAAAGAAAGTTTTGCCAAAAGGAATAAACAAGAAAAGCCGGCAATCACCATCCCTACCAAGAAGTTCGAGTCTAGGGAGAGCAAAGGACCAAGGAAATTTGGGTCGCAACCCTTCAACAGTACCGTCGGAAAGCAATTCCAAGGGAAAGGAAGATCAAACACTTGGGTCCGTGATGAAAGTCTATATTGCGATATTCATAAAGTAACCGGGCATTTAACCAAGGATTGCAGCGTTCTTAAAAAGCACCTCGCAGAGCTTTGGGCCAGTGGAGATCTTTCCAAATTCAATATAAAAGATTTTGTGAAGGAATACCACGAAGCGAAGGAAAACTCCAAAGATCAAGATTCCAAAAG
This sequence comes from Arabidopsis lyrata subsp. lyrata, assembly GCF_000004255.2. Lineage (NCBI taxonomy): Eukaryota > Viridiplantae > Streptophyta > Magnoliopsida > Brassicales > Brassicaceae > Arabidopsis > Arabidopsis lyrata. The sequence goes on along the minus strand of NW_003302550.1, from coordinate 14,605,711 downwards.
ACCAAGGTTATCCAACGAGGAAGAACCAAGGAGTTCGAAGGGTAAGATCAATGTGATTCTAGGAGGTTCCAAGTTTTGCGGAGATTCGATAAGTTCCATCAAGAAACATAGACGAAATATCCTACTCAAAGCAAGCTTAAGCGAGGAAGTCGATTTTCAAGGTACATCAATATCATTTAATGAAGAAGAAACGCGGTACCTCGAAAGGCCGCATGATGATGCTCTAGTCATTACCCTTGACGTGGCTAACTTCGAAGTATCAAGGATCCTTATAGATACAGGCAGTTCGGTCGATTTGATCTTTTTAAGTACTCTAGAAAGAATGGGAATCAGCCGAGGAGACATAGTAGGACCCCCATCTCTGTTAGTTGCGTTCACAAGCGAGTCAGCCATGTCTCTCGGAATAATCAAGCTACCGGTCCTTGCCAAGAAGGTATCGAAGATCGTGGACTTCGTTGTCTTCGATAAACCCGCAGCTTACAACATCATCCTTGGGACTCCCTGGATTTATCGAATGAAAGCAGTCCCCTCTACATACCATCAATGTATCAAATTTCCAACATCAAATGGGGTGGAAACAATTTGGGGAGATCAAGAAGCTTCACGGACGTGTTACCTAGCTAGCCACCGTATGAAGATTCAATAGCAACTAACGAAGCCCGTAAAAGAGGGACTAAGAACAAAATTTCCTAGCGGGCAGAAGAAAGATGATGTAGTAATCGAAGTGGTGTTGGAAGAAGACAAGCCGGACCGAAAAATTCGAATTGGAGCAACTCTGACTGGCCAAATAAAAGAAGCTTTGATCGAACTTTTAAAGAGAAACAAAACATCGTTTGCATGGTCAGCAGCAGACATGCCTGGTATAGATCCAAGTATAATTTGTCACGAGCTAAACGTAGATCCGAGCTTCAAGCCGGTGAAACAGAAAAGAAGAAAGCTCGGAGTGGAGCGAGCCAAAATAGTAAATGACGAAGTAGATAAACTTTTGAAGATAGGATCCATAAGAGAAGTGCAATACCCGGAATGGATAGCAAACACTGTCGTCGTCAAAAAGAAGAACGGGAAAGATAGGGTTTGCATCGATTTTACAGACCTAAATAAAGCATGTCCCAAAGATAGTTTCCCGCTCCCACATATAGATCGACTTGTAGAGTCCACCGCTGGAAACGAGTTGTTAACATTCATGGACGCCTTCTCGGGTTATAATCAAATAATGATGAACCCCGAAGATCAAGAAAAGACGTCATTCATTACTGATAGAGGTATCTATTGTTACAAGGTAATGCCTTTTGGTTTGAAAAATGCAGGAGCAACTTACCAACGGTTGGTTAACAAGATGTTCCATAATCACCTCGGGAAAACAATGGAAGTCTACATAGATGATATGTTGGTTAAGTCGTTAAAGAAAGAGGATCACGTTAAGCATTTAGAGGAATGTTTTGATATTCTCAATAAATATCAAATGAAGCTGAACCCGGCGAAGTGCACATTTGGAGTCCCATCCGGAGAATTTCTTGGTTATATCGTGACAGAAAGAGGAATCGAAGCCAATCCAAATCAAATCAACGCCTTTCTGAACATGCCCTCTCCAAGAAACTTCAAAGAAGTACAACGGTTGACTGGGCGGATTGCGGCTCTGAATCGTTTTATCTCGAGATCAACAGATAAGTCGTTGCCTTTCTACCAAATTCTAAAAGGGAACAAAGGATTCCTTTGGGACGAGAAGTGTGAAGAAGCTTTTGGGCAGCTTAAAGCATACTTAACCACTCCGCCTATATTGTCCAAACCAGAAGTGGATGAAAAACTTTATTTGTACGTGTCGGTTTCAAACCACGCAGTTAGTGGAGTCTTGGTTCGGGAAGACCGTGGGGAGCAGAAACCAATTTACTATGTGAGCAAGTCAATGACGGATCCAGAAACCAGATACTCAATGATGGAAAAACTCGCACTCGCAGTGGTGATATCGGCTCGAAAGCTACGCCCGTACTTTCAATCCCATCCGGTTGAGGTATTAACCAACCATCCACTCCGAACAATACTTCATAGTCCAAGCCAGTCCGGACGATTGGCGAAATGGGCGGTGGAATTAAGCGAGTACGACATAGAGTTCAAAAGCCGGATCAGTATGAAGGCTCAGGTCTTAGCAGATTTCCTGACCGAACTACCAATACCTGGAACGATAGAACAACCGGAGAACCAAACTTGGAAATTACACGTAGATGGGTCTTCAACAAAACAAGGATCCGGAGTGGGAATCAAGTTGGAGTTTCCGACGTCAGAAATTCTAGAACAATCATTCCGGTTGTTATTCAATGCCTCCAACAACGAGGCAGAATACGAAGCCCTGATTGCCGGACTTCGATTAGCACAAGGAGTTGGAGCTAAGGAAATATTGGCTTATTGCGATTCGCAATTAGTAGTTAACCAATTTAATGGAGACTATGAAGCCAAAGATTCAAGAATGGAAGCGTACCTCGAAGTGGTAAAGGATTTATCTAAAAATTTCTCGAAATTTGAATTAATCCGCATACCTCGAGGAGAGAATACAACTGCGGACGCGCTTGCCGCATTGGCGTCAACATCAGATCCTGAGTTGAAAAGAGTTATTCCAGTGGAATGCATTTCGGAGCGAGGCATTCAAGACAACAAAGAAACCCTCGTCATCACAAGGTCTCGAGCGGCGGCACACGACCATGGCGAACCAGAGATCGAACCGCCACCCAACAAACGGAGGAAGTCAAGAGGATCAAATACATCTAACAAGGGACCCGTTGTCTTAGCTGAAGATGTGAGTTCAGAAACAGTATTAGAAACCGAATCGTTAATCGAGGAGGATGCTCTCGAACCAAACGAACATCCCGAGCCAGGGCCACGAGTATTTCACAAGGTTGACCAAATTCCGGCTAAAGACTGGGGGGCTGACTGGAGGGAGCCAATAAAGCACTACATCATGACAGGTGAGCTCCCAAAGAATAAATGGCAGGCCAGGAAAATGAAAGTCGTTAGCGCGAAATTTTGTCTGTCAAAGGAAGCGTTATATAGACGAGGTGTCAGTGACCCTTACCTATTATGTATTTTTGGGCCCGAAGTCGAAATCGTCATGAGCGAGGTGCATGAAGGATTATGTGGGAATCATTCATCAGGAACAGCTATGGCTTTTAAAGTTAAAAGAATGGGGTATTTTTGGCCCACTATGATCACAGATTGTGTTAAGTTCGCCCAAAGATGCAAGCGCTGTCAACTCCATGCACCATTGATCCATCAACCGTCGGAATTATTCTCCTCCATTTCCGCCCCATACCCGTTTATGAGGTGGTCAATGGACATCATTGGACCATTACACAAATCAACTCGAGGTGTACAGTACCTTTTAGTCCTTACGGACTACTTTTCAAAATGGATTGAAGCTGAGGCGTATGTTAGTATCAAGGATTCGGCGGTAAAGGCCTTTATTTGGAAAAACATTATATGTCGACATGGAGTTCCATACGAAATAGTCACTGATAATGGACCACAATTCATTTCACACGAGTTTGATGCCTTTTGTGCGGACTGGGGAATCAAAGTTAGTTATTCTACTCCACGATATCCGCAAGGAAATGGTCAAGCTGAAGCCGCAAACAAGACAATATTAAGCAATCTCAAGAAACGCTTAAGTCATCTAAAGGGAGGATGGTATGAAGAACTCCAACCCGTCATGTGGGCCTATCGTACAACCCCTCGGCGGCCTACTGGAGAAACTCCATTTTCTTTGGTTTACGGCATGGAGGCGGTAGTACCAGCTGAACTCAATGTGTCCGGACTTCGTCGAACAGAAGCACCGTTAAATGAGGAAGGAAATTCAGCAATGCTTAACGATTCACTAGATACCATAAATGAAAGGCGTGATCAAGCTCTAATTCGGATTCAGAATTACCAACAGGCAGCAGCCCGGTATTATAACTCTAAGGTTAAAAGTAGGCCGTTCTTCGTGGGAGATTATGTATTAAGGCGCGTCTTTGACAATAAAAAAGAAGAAGGCGCCGGCAAACTCGGTATTAATTGGGAAGGACCTTACATTATTACCGAAGTGGTTCGGAACGGTGTTTATAGATTGAAAGACTTAGAAGACAATCCAGTCAAGCGACGTTGGAATGTGATCAACCTGAAGAAGTTTTATGTTTAGAGCTACATACATTGTTTATGTACATGAACTACGGTGTGGCTTGATCCCGAGATGGGTACGTAGGCAGCTCGAAAACGAGTTCAGCTATTAATAAAAATTTGTTTTATTTCTTTATTAAAGGAAAAAGGTTCGAACTATGCGAACATACAAGAGATGGGAAATAGAGCGTTATTTAAAAAAACGGAATGTCCCTTATCGCACACTTCGGACTACGAAAACCTTGTTGACGAGCAGAACACTTCAACTCCTTGACCAGCAAGATCGAAGATTGGCATCATGCAGTCCGGAATTCGAGCAAAGTCAGAGATTCCAAGCTCAATACACTCTCCGGGGTGAGATTCAAGGATGTAAAGATTTCTTGACACCGTAGTAAGCCTGCGTTGCATCCGGTTAATCCTCTTCCGGAGTCTCCTCTTTTCCGACGTAAGCTTTTGGTGTTGAAGCTCGAGTGCCTCTATGAACGCCGTCGCTGTTCCTTGGTCTCTGATTGGGAGATTCCTGATCAAAGCACATGGGGCTCGGATCTGAGATCTCAAGAAGCCGCGAAGTGGAGGAGGCTGCCTGTTTGGCTCATTTGGAACATCTTCGCTCATCATTCCGATTCTGGAGAAGTCGGGCATGGATTCTGAACAGCGAAGATTGAACTCCATACCTACCAAAATGAAAAGAATGGTGAGAAGTAAAGGGAAATTAAGCCTATAATTTATAGGAACGTCATATCCCTAACAAACTGCGGATTCTATCCAAGGAATGGAGTGATTCACGGAGAGATTTATGCCCTCGAACAGATCCTGCATTAAAAGGCGTATCTCCGAGAATATTTGAAAAGAAAGGAAAGTTGCAAATATTTCCATAAATAAAAAGGGGCCGAAGCCCGTTACGAGTTTAAAATAAGTGAAGAAGTTAAAGAACATTTATGGGAGAGGCTCAGGAACAGGCTCCTTCATCGCCGGTTTAGTCTTCGAAGTGGACACCTTGTTCTTGGCATCCACTTCGGAACGGTCCCGAATGCGTTTCCGACTGTTGCTGGCCTCCTCCTCCAAATCGTCTTCCTCTTCACTGTCAGATGGAACGGCGCAGACAGGGACGTTCACGGGACCCGGGATTCCTTTAGCGCGGAGATACATCCGAAGCATCTTCGGGATCTCAGCGACGGAGTCGAAGTTCCGCCACTCCCATTGAAAGGGATCACTCTCCAAGGCCCGTATCTTCCTCTCCACCCGAGCAATGCGAGTCTCGATTGTTTGCCTTTTAAGGCCCAGCCGTTGCCTCTCTTCACACAAGCGACGGTGCTTGTCGACAACCTAGCATAAAGATGAATGAATAAGATGAAACAAAAAGTTTTTAAGTCAAAAAACTTTAAATATTTACCTTGTCGATAAAGTCGCAAGCCTCTTTCTTCTCCTTTGAAGGAAAGTGAAAGACGGCGTGAGGGAAGAGAACGCCGGCCGGTTCAAAGCCGTCGCCAGACAAGAAGAGTGGACTGCCGGGATCGATAGGGGCTACTGTTTCGTTTTCCATTCTCGAAATATTTCTCAAGTATGATTCTAAAATCGTGTTTAAATAAAGCTTGGAGGTAGGTAAGCCCTTATTTATAATGATTTAGGGTTTGTCTTGGAACCATAAATCCATTAATGGTAGCGTGTCCGAATGGTTTAAACCATTTTTGGAAAATCGAGAAAAGGCAGTTATTGCATTAAAAGACGAGCCGTTTTCCTTAAGAAGGGAAAGAGCAACCGTCGCATTAACTACAAAAGTTTCTAAGGCCCAAGCCCAATAAATTTATCGAGTTGACTAAACCAGAAGTGGGGAACTCGCTTTAAGCCGAGCTCAGCTCTCGCATTCTAAAGAGAAAGGTCTGATCAGCCTAAAAATCTCGAAAGCATAACCACAAGGCCACAAAAGGTTAAAAGCGGACTTTGCAAACCCGCATATAAATTTTAACCAAACCCCCTTGGGTCGTAACCTAAAAAGGTTTAAAAACCTCCCCAGGCAAATATCTTGTTCAAAAGAAATTATAAAGCCTCCTTAGGCCAAAAACAAGTTCAAAATTGAATTTAAGCTAAATGGGACAGTCCCCAGTTTAAAGTGGACACAGCCACTACGGATTGACCTCCACCTCGGATCCCTGCTCAGCTTGATCAGATGAAGCTCCCTGACCACCCTCCGCGGTGCAACCAATCTCCGGAGTGACCTCCGGTACCATAGGAGCTACGGGCGGGACAACGTCTTCCGTCTCACTTGAGCCTAGAAATAATAAATCTAGTCAATCAAAGGTATAAGGTAAGAAAAGGTATGCGTCAGGAGCCAAGCGTTACCTGCCCAGTCTAAACCCGATTCGCTTATAGGAGGTGATTCAGTAAAGAATTCCTCGAAGTCAAGCAGGTTGAAGGTCGAAGTGGAAAGAGCTGCCAAGCGACTCCGTTTTTCAGAAAGATTAGTTGACAGCTCGGTCCTTTCTTGTTCCTCGGAGAAATCTGCTTCATGGATTTGATCCAGCAGAATCAGGTTGCTTTCATGCTCCTTGATGTCTGACTCCAAGTCTGACCTAGCCTTCTCGGTTTGCATGAAGCGAATGGCCCCTTGGATCAATTCCATCCCGCGTCCCTTAACCTCCTTTCTGGCCTTCGAAGCCGACCTTGCTAACTCGGAATCACGCAACTTGGCTAACGCTTTGTACTTTGCGTCGAGCTCGATAAGTTGGTTGTTCAGGGTATCGGCGGTTGATTCGGATTCATGAAGTCTACCCTGAACACCAGAAAGTTTGTCCTGGAGTTTGTAATTCCGGTCGTAGTAGTCTTGCAGCTCCCCCTTTACCTGCGCCAGCTCGGATGTTAAACTGTCAACCTTATCCTCCAGATCGTGCTTGGAGCCGGCGGAAGAATTGAGTTCAGCCTCAAGAGCTGAGAATTTCTTCTTCCACATGTCAATCTCCTTCTCCCGTCCAATGACCAACCCTTCGTAATGTTCGATCATATCGTTAAGTTCGCTATGAGCCTGGCGTTATAAACTCGGGATGGCGAGTCAGTTTGAAGAATGGCGATACATAAAAAAACAACAAAAAAAAAAAGAAGAAAGGAACTAACCCGAGATGAATGATAAGCGTGAAGCAAATAGCGTTCACGAATCGCAGGGCGCCATTTGTTGAAGTCTGGCAAGATCGAACCCGATCGGGTCTTGAAGCATCGGAAGACGCTGCCTTCTTTCTCCATAGCTGCGAAGAAGGAAAGGTTGTAAAAATTGGAATTTTAATAGAGACAAAAAGTTTAAAAGTATGTGTAAATCGCCAAACCTGAAAGCGATTTGACTTGAGGGACAAGAGCAGGCTTCAACCTCGAAGCATCTCGAGATTCAGAATCTCCCCTTTCAGGGGATGCACTCCGAGCAGTCTTTTCGCTGACGGGCTGGGAAGAAGAAGACATGTCAACAGGTCGGGGAGGACCCATTGGTTCAGTAGGAGGGGATGATCGAGGTGAACGGTCAGTCCGGGCCCTTGATTTTTCCCTTCGCGGAGACGAGTCATCACGGGACGACTTGTCCCTCTTCTTACGAACCAGATTCTTAAGTGGTTCGTTGCTGAGATTGTCTCGGGAAGGGCGAGGAGAGTCACGACGAGGAGACCGCTCTCTCCGAGGAGAACGTTCGTCGCGGCGCTCGCGGCGAGGTGTCAACCTATAAGCAGCAACAGATCTGGCTCCCTCGGAGCTGTTGTCATCAACCAGCAGGGACCTGCTGTAATCTTTTCTGTCGATGGCGGCCGCAAGGAACGCCTTGTTTTCATCACAAGCCTCTGCTATCGGCTTGGAGAGTTTCTTACGCTGGGCAGCGAGGGCCCGAGCTGACATTCCCTGAGTTGAGGGAGGAGGCGGAAGACGATGAAGTAGATTGGGAGGACTCATCCTGAGTTTTCGGTTGGCCTCGATAAATCGGTCGAGGGTGAAAGAATTCCAGAGGGTTTCCCCTTCAAGGATTGTTTTGAAGAACTTGACAAATTCTTCGGTCGGAAGAGTTGAAGCGATGAGAGCTGCGAAATGAAACAACGAATTTGGTCAATAAAGAAATAATGATGAACAGGAAAGGAATATACGACCTAGTCTCTACCAGGTTTCGTAGACCACTTCGATGGGAGTACATCGGAAAGATTCCCAATCGAAGCAGGAGTTTTCTTAATCAAAAACCAAGGATGATGCCAGTTTTCATCCTTGTTCGGGAGGTGCGAAATGATGTTTCTATTGGCATTTGGGTGTGCCAAGAAGTATCCTGTTTTCTTTGACGAACTCCTCACACTTAGAAGTTCGTTCAGCTCGGGGACTCCAATAACGTAACCGGCCTCCGCCACAACGGTTATAATCCCGACGATGGTTCGGAGGAGATTGGGGGTTAATTGAGGTAAGGCGATCTCGAGAGCCGCCAAGAATCGAACTAGGGCTTCGGGAAGGGGGAAGGTCAGTCCGCAGCCCTTGAAGTAAATTTTGTAAACACAAAAGTAGCCGACACGGTGGTTCTCCGGGGATTCCGTAGGGTCGGCTATTTGCGCCTCCGCTATGATTTCAGGAGGAATTTGACAGAGCCCCTTTAATCGCTCAAGGGACTGAAGAGTGCAGGTGGATTTGTAATGAGGACCGGCAATATCGTTAGGACGAGTGCATTCATCATTACTAGAGCGCCTCTCGTCGTAAGAAGGAGATTCGGGTCTCTCGGAATCAGAAGTCATCGGAGAAAAATGAAAAATTCAAGATCCGGCGAAGAGAGTTTTCGTGAGGAAAGGTAGAGAGAGGTTTTTGATTAAAGCGCAAAAGTAAAAGAAGAGAGTAATGGTGAAAAGAAGTTACCTCAAGCTAATGATGAAACCGCCTCGGAAGTTGTGTGGGAAGTGGGAAGGTTTTTTCCCGTTTTAATAGTAATTAATTAAACACGGTCATAATGATGACAAATGTCAATCGGGTGAAAATGGCTAGTGCCGAAATTTAGGGAGTGATGGGATTTTCGGCGGGAAATCAGGAAGATTCTCGGGCGTAATCTTTGGTCATTTAAAGCATTTAAAGCCCTCCGAATTGGAATGACACTTCGAAGGACTTGGGGGGCTAATTGTTGGTGTCGGATCTCGCACCAGAAGTCCGGGACCAACCAAAGATTGCCACGTAGTCAAGGTAATGGCCCATAAAGGGCAAAAACCGTTGAGCCCATGAGCTGAAGGAACGGTCGAAGTGGTTATCACCACTTAGAGAATCCGAAGTGACTGCACTGTGGTACGAGTTCGGTGTAGAAGACACGGGTAAGTCAGTTCGAGGAGACTTGGGCCGAAAAGGCGAAGCCCAAGAAGATCAGAGTCAACTCAAATTCAAACGTTGAGCATTAAAGTCGAAGAATCAAAACGGACGCATTTAAGAAGGAATAATTGTACTTAATTATTCATTTTAATGTCGTTTCTCTATGTATAAATAAAAGGCCAATGACCATGTAAAAGGGGATGGGCCTCTCGAGAAAGAAAGAATATAGCAATTTTCGTAGCAATTCATAAGCTTTTTACATATTCATTTTTGTCCCTCAAGAATAATCTTTCCTACTTAATAAAATACTTGAGTGTGTGAATCCGACATCCACACATGCTATAAATAACCTATAACTACCGCGGAAAACCCTAATTCCTCATTTCTCTAACCCTAGATCCCCAATTCTCTCTATCTCTCGACGAACCCTAACCCTAACCCGACAAATTTCTCTTCGATTCGACCAATTTCTCTCCAATTCTCTCTCAATCTATCACAATCTCTACAAATTTTGTCGATTCTACTTCTTTTATCCCTAATCGATGGCTCCTCGTGTTCGTGGTGGAAAATCCAAAGGAAGAGGAAGAGGAAGGGGACCGCAGTCTCCGGCGAAGCGACCCGTTGTCCCAACTCGACCTATATCTTCCGGTGTGTCGACGCGAAGGCCTAGAAGCCTTCTACCGCAGTACGAGTTCACGCCGGTGAACCCTCAAGATCCAATTCCAGAGGCTGAGCAACCGGAGATTCGCCAGCCTTCACCGCGAGTGAGTCTGAGAGACTATCCACCTCCTCAGCAGCTTTTCCAGTCGGGCGAAGGATCTCTGCATGCATCTGGTGGATCTCCTCGAGGCTCCGGATCGACTCCATTTCGAGCATCCAGATCTACTCAAGTCAGAGGGTCTGTGTCCTCTATTCATCGGCTAGCCTCCGGATCTCATCGCGCTGCTCAGTCTCCAGCACCGGTTCAGTCTCCACCCTTGAATCAACCTCGAGCAAGAGCTTCTGTGTCTGGCCACAGTTCTCAAGCTCAAAACGTAGAGGATGGAGAAGATGAAGAAGATGAAGAAGGTGAAGAAGGTGAATCGGAGGAAGAAGGTTTGAGGGAATCAACTCTCCCGGAAGATGTGCTCGCTACATTAAATGATCTCCTTTCCGTGCCAGGCCGTGACCTCTATACCACTGTCATCTCTCCGACATTGGAGCCTGGAACGACATGGTAGGTTTCACGACTCTGCTTAGTTAGTATATAGGTTAGTCTGTTTTAAATACTTGTTAGGTGTGTTAGTTAGTATATAGTTTGTGTTTATGTCTGTTTAGGTATACTTTGTATCCTTTTGGGTATAGTTTAGGTCATGTAGGTATGTTTAGATATGTTTAGGTATAGTTTGTGTATTTTTAGTATAGTTTGTGTATTTTTTGGTATAGTTTAGGTCAGTTTAGGTCTAGATTGTGTCTGGTTTTGTATAGTTTGTGTCTGTTTAGGTATAGTTTAGGTTAACTTTGTGTCTGTCTTCATCTAGTTTTGTGTCTGTCTTAGTATAGTTTTTTGTCTGTTTTAGTATTGTTTTGTGTCTGTTTTAGTATAGTCTGTTAGGTCTACATATAGATTAGGTCTTCTTGTTATCAATTGGAATTCATAGCTAACTGTATTATGTTTTCTTGTAGGTTTGGTAAGGATAAGGTTAAGCTGACCCGGAAGATCACTAAGTGTTTTACAAACAAGTTTGATGGACCATACTACAATTAGAGCTGTGTGCCAACTGGAAGAAGAGAAAGATACTTTCTTGAATTCGTGGTAAACTTCTATCCCTCTTCTACTACTGTTTTGTTTTGTTTGATAATGTTTTATTTTTTCTGATAACTAACATCTCCTGTACGTTTTGTAGAAAACACACACCTGGCATCCCTCACACACAGGTGTGATTGAAGCCAAGTTCTATAAGATCATTGCATTGCGTTTGAAAGACATGGTTAGTAAGGCAGGGTCAAAAAGAGTGAGGCCGTCTTGGATTGAGAGAACTCTGTGGAGAAAGATGTGTAAGTATTGGGCTACTGAAGAAGCCCAATCCAAGAGTTCAACCACATCAGTAGCTAGGATGTATGACCGTAATGGTCTTGGTCCTCACAAGCATGTTTCTGGTCCAAAGTCCTTTTTACAAGTGGAGAAAGAGATGGTAAGTTACATGTCTGTTTTAAATACTTGTTTTGTTTATTACTTGCTGACATCTCTGTTACTATATTTCAGGAAGTTTAATTGGGAAGACCTCCTACTATTGGAGAAGTGTTCATTAGAACTCATACCAAGAAGGATGGGATATTTGTGGATAGGAAGGCGCAGGAAATCCATGAGGCATATCTCAAGAACAAGGCAGCTAAGTTGGCTGCCCTACAAGAGAATGATGAACTGTCTGATGGTAATTCGCGTCAGTCTGAGCTGTCTCATAAGGAGGATGATGAGATATTTCTTCAGGTAGTAGTCTTGTCTTTTTCTCTGTAGTCTACTTTTATCTGTTAAGCACTAATGTTTTTACTTTGTTTTCCAGTCTACTGTCACAAATGATAGAGGGGATTACTTTGGAATTGACAGCTTAGGGGTTTACATCAATGGGAAGCGTAAGTACGCAGGAAGCAGCTCTTCTTTCACAACCCTGTAGTCACAGCTTGAGGATGCTAACCGCAAGATAGAGGAACAAGCAGCTTTACAAGCAGCACGTGAAGCAGAGGCATTGCGGGTCGCACCATCACAAGCAGCTGAGATCAAGCATTTGTCGATGATGAAGAAGTACCTGAGTGAATCTGACCCTAATTTCCTGGCCTTCCTCAATTCCCAATCAACTCCTGCTGCGGAGGATGATCATTCAGAGGTCCAACCAAATCCAACTCCTGCTGCTAATGCTGATGGTACTACTCCTGCTACTTAGCTTTCTCTCCTCTTAACTCAAAAACTTGAACTTGATCTTTTGGTCATGTACTTATGGTACAAGTATGTTTGTATTTATGTCTTGTGAACTTTATATTTTAGACTTGTACTTTTGGTCTTGTGAACTTGTATGTTTTTATGTTTATTAAGAACTTCTTTTAATTCAAAAGTTGTTTTTGTATGTTTGGTTTTAATTAGTAATTGCAAACGTAATTGGAATCAAAATAAGTAGGCAAAATCGATAAATAAACCTCCAATAAGTCGCAAAACGATAGCAATTCAGTCACTAAAACATTCATAAAACAGTCGCCTTGTAATGTCTTTTTGTCGATTCCGCAGTCACCAATTATTCGCCAAAACAGTCGCCAAATAGTGACCTATTAGTAGCAAAACAGTCGCCAATTTAGCGACTCATACGCGACGTAACAGCGACTTAAAATAGTTGTCGCAGAATGGTCGCTATTTAGCGACTATTAGGCTACTATTAATTTTAGCGACGCAGTGTTCGGCAACAACGTTTATTAGTCGCTAATTAGTCGTTATTATATGTTTAGCGACTCTTTAGTGACGTTTCTTGTAGTCGCTAAATCCATGTTTTCTTGTAGCGCCTCCACCAGTGCAGAACAACAACTTCGAGATCAATAGTGGTCTCATTTCCATGGTTCAGGGCAACAAGTTTCACGGCCTCCCCATGGAGGATCCACTAGATCATCCGGACGAGTTTGATAGGCTCTGCAGCCTAACAAAGATCAATGGAGTCAGTGAGGATGGCTTCAAGCTCAGATTGTTTCCATTTTCACTTGGAGACAAAGCCCACCAGTGGGAAAAATCACTTCCTCAAGGCTCCATCACCTCCTAGAATGACCGCAAGAAAGCCTTCCTAGCTAAATTCTTCTCCAACTCCAGGACTGCAAGACTCCGGAATGAGATTTTCGGCTTCACTCTGAAGAATGCTAAGACTTTCTATGAAGCATGGGAGCGTTTCAAAGGATATCAGACTCAATGTCCTCACCACGGTTTCTCCAAAGCCTCACTCATGAGTACTCTCTACAGAGGAGTCCTCCCTAAGATCCGGATGCTCCTGGATACAGCATCCAACGGGAATTTCCTGAACAAGGAAGTTGAAGAAGGATGGGAGCTGGTAGAGAATTTAGCTCAGTCTGATGGAAACTACAATGAAGATTATGACAGAGCCATCAGAGGAAGTTCAGACTTAGAGGAGAAGCACCGCAGGGACATGAAGGCCATGAATGACAAGCTGGACAAACTACTTCTTGTGCAACAGAAGCAAGTCCATTTTCTCTGTGAGGATGAGACGTTCCAAGTCCAGGATGGGGAGACTCTTCAGTCAAAAGAAGTAAGCTATGTGCAAAACCAAGGAGGCTACAACAAGGGCTACAACAAATTCAAGCAGAACAATCCCAATCTGTCTTACAGAAGTACCAACATTGCAAACCCACAGGATCAAGTCTACCCTCCACAACAGCAGACCCAACCCAAACCATTTGTCCCATACAACCAAGGACAAGGGTTTGTTCCTAAGCAACAGTTTCAGGGAGGTTATCAACCACAACATCCACCACCTGGGTTTGTACCACAGCAACAACAAACCTCTAGCGCTCCTGACTCAGACCTTAAACAAATGCTCCAACAGCTTCTTCAAGGACAAGCATATGGCTCAATGGAGATTGCTAAGAAGCTGGCCGAAATGAACAATAAGATGGACTGCAGTTATAATGATCTCAACATCAAGGTTGAAACATTGAATTCAAAGATCAGATACATGGAAGGCCAAACTTTATCAACTTCTCTTCCCAAGGTCACAGAACTTCCAGGGAAGTCAATCCAGAATCCAAAGGAGTATGCCAATGCTATCACGCTCAGAATCGGTAAAGAATTACCCACGAGAGAAGGTCCAAAGCAAAACACTGAGGACAGTGTGGAACAAGATGGGGAGGATTTTTGTCAGAATGAAGATTCAGCTGAAAAGGCAAGAGAGGAACCCATACCCGATCCATCTACTCGATCACCAGTGCCCATACTCGATCCATCTACTCGATCACCAGTTCCTGCAGCATCTGAATCTATTGAAAAACCAGCTGCTACCAAAACCAAGGAAAACGTCTTCGTTCCCCCCACCTTACAAGCCTCCACTCCCATGATTTTTGTCAGAATGAAGATTCAGCTGAAAAGACAACAGAGGAACCCATACTCGATCCATCTACTCGATCACCAGTGCCCATACTCAATCCATCTACTCGATCACCAGTTCATACAGTATCTGAATCTGTTGAAAAACCAGCTGCTACCAAAACCAAGGAAAACATCTTCGTTCCCCCACCTTACAAGCCTCCACTCCCATTTCCTGGTCGGTTTAAGAACGTTCTTATACAGAAGTACAAGGCTCTCCTGGAAAACAACTCAAAGATCTTGAAGTCACTATGCCTCTTCTTGACTGTCTTGCGCTGATACCAGACTCCCATAAATACGTGAAGGATATGATTACTGAGAGGATCAGAGAAGTCCAAGGAATGGTGGTGTTAACTCACGAGTGTAGTGCAATCATCCAGAAGAAGATCATACCCAAGAAATTGGGAGATCCTGGTTCTTTTACCCTGCCTTGCACTTTAGGTCCTTGTGGATGTAGGATTCACACTCGATTGTCTTTAAGTATATTTGTGGAGAAAAACTAAAAGTAATTGAAAATATGGAATTGAAAAGGGAAGTAACCCAGAAACTAAATAAAGCGAAAGAACTTGGAAAGAATAAAATGGTAAAAAGCCTTGCAAAATTGTAAAAGAAAAAGTATGTTGTATTGCTTGATCGTAAGAGGAAAAAGTTGTTCTCTCCCCAAACACACGCGTTTGAGGTTGTTTTTATAGAGAAAACAAGATTAATGCGGCCATTTACTGCTCATAATTGCATTGATTCGCATTAATCATGTAGGTTACAATTTGACCGAAACGGCTTGAATTTGAACTATCTTGGGCTTCGCGTGGATCTTCTGAACCCTTTCTTGTTGACTCCGAACTCCTGCGTCTTGACGCTGCAGCGAACCCCAAACAATATTCTCCTCGCTTCGGCATTCTTTTATGCGAACTATATGTTGAATAAGAGCGAACTCCGTACTGGTAAAGATTGAGCTCCTTTGGTAAACTGAATCGAACTCCCAACTGGTTAAGTCCAATAAAGTATCTAGAAATCCGAGAGGATTATTGTGCACTAATGACGTGGACAGATCCAAGTGGATCCTACCAAAGATGTGTGGGATCCGACCCCAACATTTAGCCTCCCAAGTCTTGCGAGCTGAGTGCTCGGCTTGGAAGACTTAAGTAAACTGTAATTAATGACTCGAGATCTTTAACATTCCGAAATTATTCCATGTTATTCGCTATTACGCTGATCTCGGATAATCAGATGATTTGATTTCCCTGACAACCGTCATCATTAATTTCTTAATTTTATATTAATACCACGGGGAAAACTGTCCCACTTCCCAATATTCTCGAGGCGGTTTTTCGGTAAATAAGGTTAAATGGAACGACGACTTTTACAGCAGCATACATTTACCCCTAAAGCTTTTACCGAAGCAGAAAAAGAAAAACCTCTTAGTAAAAGATGTCTTCCCCGGCTGTCTATGTTTCCAAAAACGAAGATGACAGTCAAGGAATCTCTGTTCCCAGAGGGGATGAAGTTTTCACCCAAAGGGGAGACAAATTTGGTCCGCATTTCAGGTCTCAGTCGACCTCTGCTTCCCTTGGCGCTCTTCGCCGCCTTTGTAACATCCCCCAGGAAATTGAATTCTCTCTTCCTAGACCCAACGAGTCTCCAGAAGTGGTGGGAGAGGGTTACTGTTGTGCGTACGAAGTCTATTTCAAAGGTTGTGGTTTGTTTTTTCCCGTTCCGGAAGTTCTTATTTTATACCTCCTCAACCTAGGGATTGCCTTTCCCCAAATGGCTCCCAACTTTCTTTGATACGTTCTGAGTACCCTGACCGTTTCGGCAGAAGCAGGGTTTTCCCTCTCCACTAGCGAACTCTTAGGGCTATTTCTAGCCCGTGAATCCGCAGCAGCGGGTATTTTTTCTATAAACCCTATCCTTGACCGTAACATGATCGACGAAATGCCCTCGAATGATGGGCCTTGGAGGAAATACTGGTTCTTTTTCCGAGTCAATCCCCATTCCGTTCAAGGTCTTTCCGGTCTCCTTCTCGCCAATTGGTCGGCTAAGCTTGGTTAAAAATACAACATTTACTACTTTCTACTGTATTAAGCAAAAGAGATGGAATTCGTAACCCAATACTTTGTTTCAGGGAACCAGACGATCCCCCGCCCAACCGTTGACTTCTTGTCCTTCTTTCGAATCGTTTCCGAGGGTGAAACAAATTGGAATTCCTTCACCCTTCAATGCATTCATAAAGCGGGGCTCGCCATTAAAGACGGTCAGACTCACCCCCTCGATCCTCCTCCCGAGGAGAAAGACGTCTCGAGCCTGAATGCTCAAGATAAAAGGAAGATGCAGGGTGAAATCAAGGCTCTTAAGGATTAGCTATCCGAAATCAAGAGAAAGAAACGGATAGCTGCAATCTCCAGGGTTGGTAACTTCCACAAGAAGACCCTCTTGGTTGATGATGGTTCATTAGAAGCAGCCCTGTCAGCCGCAGGGGATACTCATGGAGCCGAGATCCTTAACGACCCTCCAGTTGCCACCGCAATTTGCCCTTCCGAACCAGGGTGTGAGGGAGAAATAACCTCCTCTCCTTGTACAAAGAGGAATGCTCCAGATTCTGATAATCTATCAAGCGAGAGACTTAAAACCGTGAGATTAAGTTCTCCGCCACGAGTCTCTAGCCCTCTACGTTCTGTTTCTCCCTCTTCAGAACCTTTAAACTCCGAGCTCCCTCTTCCGGGAGACAAAGTAATTTCAGAGGCAACAGGTGAGCCGAGACCGGCGGCTCCCTTATCTCAAGGACTGAGTGTTAGGACTCAAAATCATTTACCCGCTTCGATTTCAGGTAAGTTTTTACTTAGAAAACGAACATTAGCAAAACTTGCCACGGATTGCATCTATTAATATGCTATTCTCCTCTGCTTCGTAGGCGGAGAAGAGATTGGAGACATCTTCCGAAGTTTCCAAACCAGGGAAGGGGCATCCCTTCCTCCTTTTTCGGTTTGGAGGCCGGAAATCCGTCAGATGTTTGCCAATCGAGCTCGCTACCTATCCCAGGTTCGGATCTTTTAGATTATGACAATCTCCCTTCCTTAGGTAAAAGCTTTTTGTCTAAATGACACGTTTTTTTTTTTTTTTTACTCCGAAGGCGTTTATGGAGACTAATGGAATGATCTTCAATTATGAGAACCTTCTTCATCAAGCGAAGAGAGAGACCGCAAAGGCTAAGAAGGAGGTTGATGATCTCAGATTAGCCAACCAATCCGAGCGATTTGAGCGGGAAAAAGCACTCGAGTCATCTTTTGAAAATATGAAGAAAACTCTAGCAGCTAACGAGCAACGCATCAGAATTGCGAATGCTGAAAGAGATTCTGCGAGGTCTAATGCTTCTCGCTTGGAGGCTGAGCTAGAGGAGAATACGGCTTTGTTCGAAGAAGCAAATCAAGAGATCGAGCTTTTAACTAGGAACAAGGCTCGCGATATCGCTGAAGCCGAACATACTGCTCGAGAAGAGATGAGGGGATTCGGTAGGCAACATATTCAATCTGTTACGAAGTTCATCAAGGACGAAGAGGTCTGGACTAAACTTCTAACAGATCGAGCCGAACTGAAGAGCAATCTAGACCTGATTAAGGAACTAGAGGCTGGGAGAGTTTCGTTCGAGAACGAGAGGAGCGAAGTTGCTGCCGAACTCGCTATGGTTGAGTCCGAGTTATTCTCGGCTTCCCGTCCTACTCTCGATCTGAAACAATTTTCTTTGGTATTTGGAGACTCCCCATCTCAATTCGAGGTAGGTGAAGGTTCTCGGCCACATGAGGGTTCTCCAGAGGTGTAGGAACGCTTTTTTTTTTTTTTTTTTTTTTTTTTTTATTTTTTTTTTTATGAATTGTTTTGTTGAGTCCATCAGGATTATTCCGTTTGACGGCTTGAAACAACGTTCTGTGCGTTTGATAAATTTGTTTGAGTATTTTGAACACTCGTTAAAGTTTGCTCGATTAAGTTTAACCTTTCGCCAAAAGTGGCGTTGGCACTAGTGAGTTACTCATCTGATTGGTCAAATCGGTGGTTGACTGAGTAAGCGAGGCAATTGCATTGCTCAAAGCTTGCTGATCAGCCATAGTTTCTTGGTTTGAAAAAGAGAGATTTTGAGATCAAAGAGTTTTGCGGTAACTCCCCACAGGCGGCGCCAAAATGTGGATGTAGGATTCACACTCGATTGTCTTTAAGTATATTTGTGGAGAAAAACTCTAAAATCAGCAAATGAAAATATGGAATTGAAAAGGGAAGTAACCAAGAAACTAAATAAAGCGAAAGAACTTGGAAAGAATAAAATGGTAAAAAGCCTTGCAAAATTGTAAAAGAAAAAGTATGTTGTATTGCTTGATCGTACGAGGAAAAAGTTGTTCTCTCCCCAAACACACGCGTTTGAGGTTGTTTTTATAGAGAAAACATGATCAATGCGGCCATTTACTGCTCATAATTGCATTGATCCGCATTAATCATGTAGGTTACAATTTGACCGAAACGGCTTGAATTTGAACTATCTTGGGCTTCGCGTGGATCTTTTGAACCCTTTCTTGTTGACTCCGAACTCCTGCGTCTTGACGCTGCCGCAAACCCCGAACAATATTCTCCTCGCTTTGGCCTTCTTTTATGCGAACTATATGTTGAATAAGAGCGAACTCCGTATTGGTAAAGATCAAGCTCCTTTGGTAAACTGAATCGAACTCCCAACTGGTTAAGTCCAATAAAGTATCTAGAAATCCGAGAGGATTATTGTGCACTAATGACGTGGACAGATCCAAGTGGATCCTACCGAAGATGTGTGGGATCCGACCCCAACAGTCCTTTGGTCTTCAGCAAATGCCTCTGTGATCTAGGTGCATATGTGAGTCTCATGCCTCTCTCTGTGGCCAATAGACTTGGTTTCAGCAAGTACAAATCCTGCAACATATCCTTGATTCTAGCAGACAAGTCCATTAGAATACCTCATGGTCTGCTAGAAGACTTACCAGTCATGATAGGCAGAGTCGAAGTACCGACAGACTTCGTGGTTTTGGAAATCCCAAGGACCCTCTAATATTTGGATGGCCGTTTTTAGCTACACCTGGAGCTATAATTGATGTCAATAAGGGGAAGATCGATCTTAACCTTGGGAAAGATCTTAAGATGACCTTTGATATCACCAACACCATGAAGAAGCCTACAATAGAAGGAAAGGTTTTCTGGATTGAAGAGATGGATATGTTAGCTGACAAATTACTAGAAGAATTAGCAGAAGAAGACCATCTACAGAGTGCTCTGACAAGGGATAGCAAGGAAGGAGACTTACACTTGGAAACTTTGGGGTACCAGAAGCTGTTAGACATGCATAAAGAAGCTGAGAATCCAGAGGAGTATGAAGATTTGGTTGGAAAAGCAAAGAAGGAGGATATACTCGATCACGTCACGCAACAAACAGTCCATCCAGTCTACTCGACCGAGCTACTCGATCGCAACCTTCCCTCTGTTGGCTCTGTCATAGCATCCGATGACTGGTCTGAACTCAAGGCACCCAAGGTGGACCTGAAACTGCTGCCAAAAGGACTAAGGTATGCCTTCCTTGGACAGAATTCTACTTGTTGGGGTCGGATCCCACACATTTTTGG
The DNA here is from genome assembly GCF_000004255.2 of Arabidopsis lyrata subsp. lyrata. NCBI lineage: Eukaryota > Viridiplantae > Streptophyta > Magnoliopsida > Brassicales > Brassicaceae > Arabidopsis > Arabidopsis lyrata. The sequence continues at coordinate 14,585,539 of NW_003302550.1, read as the reverse complement.
TAGGATCCACTTGGATCTGCCCACGTCATTATTACATAATAATCCTCTTGGATTTCTAGATGTTTTATTGGAGTTGACAAGTTGGGAGTTCGATTCAGTTTATTAAAGAGCTCGATCTTTGCCAGTATGGAGTTCGCTCTTGTTCGACAGACAGTTCGCATAGAGAAAGGCCGAAGCGAGGAGAATATTGTTCGAGGCTCGCGGTAGCGTCAAGACGCGGGAGTTCGGAGTCAACAAGAAAGAGTTCGGAAGATCCACGCGAAGCCCAAGATAGTTTGAATTCAAGCCGTTTTGGTCAAATTGTAACTTATATGATTAATGCGGATCAACGCGATTATGAGCAGTAAATGACCGCATTGATCATGTTTTCTCTATAAAAACAACCTCAAACGCATGTGTTTGGGGGCGACAAATCCTTTTACTCATTACTTCTAAGCAATACAATATACTTTCTCTCTTTTACTTTCGCAAGACATTTGGTACTTCGTTCTTGTCAAATTCCTTTACTTCTTTTCTTGGTTATTTTCTCTTTCGAATTCTTATATTCATTTTTGCTGATTTTACAAGAGTTTTTCTCCACTGTGTTTTCTCTATAAAAATAACCTCAAACGCATGTGTTTGGGGGCGACGAATCTTTTTACTCATTACTTCTAAGCAATACAATATATTTTCGCTCTTTTACTTTCGCAAAGCATTTGGTACTTCGTTCTTGTCAAATTCCTTTACTTCTTTTCTTGGTTATTTTCTCTTTCGAATTCTTATATTCATTTTTGCTGATTTTACAAGAGTTTTTCTCCACTATGTGTTTTCTCTATAAAAACAACCTCAAACGCATGTGTTTGGGGGCGACGAATCTTTTTACTCATTACTTCTAAGCAATACAATATACTTTCTCTCTTTTACTTTCGTAAGGCATTTGGTACTTCGTTCTTGTCAAATTCCTTTACTTCTTTTCTTGGTTATTTTCTCTTTCGAATTCTTATATTCATTTTTGATGATTTTACAAGAGTTTTTCTCCACTGAAATACTTAAAGATAATCGAGTGTGAATCCTACATCCACATTTTGGCGCAGCCTATGGGGACTTACCACAAAACTCTTTAATCTCAAAATCTTTCTTTCCCTAACCAAGAAACTATGGCTGAACAACAAGCATTGAGCGATGCAATCGCCTTGCTTACTCAAACAACCACCGATATGACCAATCAGATGGGTACACTTGTTGCTGCCAACACCACTTTTGGTGAAAGGTTGAACTCAATCGAGCAAACCTTAACGAGTGTTAAAACCACCCAGACGAATTTGTCAAACGCGTAGAACGTTGTTTCAAGCCGTTTAGATAATTTGTCCTCAACGCAAACAACAACGCATCAGCGCCGGTTATTCGCGACGCCCGAGATTACTCGAACTCTTCCAACAGGCCAGCTAGCAAGTACTAGCAATCCGGCAGCCGCAGGAGGTGGGACGGACTCCTTATGGACGATCCTCATGTCACCCTATCTGATGATTTCATCAAAGTTCGTCAAGAGCTTAATGAGATGAAGTCGAAATTTCATCAGGCTACCAGTTCGGCGCTTGAGATCGATCCAGTAATCGAAGAAACTCGTCGAACGCCCTTTACCTCGAGAATCTCAAACCTTCGGATCAAAGATTCTCGAAAGATTAAGTTACCAACTTATGATGGTAAAGGAGATCCTAAAAATCACTTCGCTGCTTTTCAGATCGCCGCAGGCAGAATTGATCTAGAACCAGGCGAGGAAGATGCTGGATTTTGCAAACTATTTTCCGAGAATCTTTCCGGACCGGCTCTGCTATGGTTCACCCAGTTAGAACCAGAAACTATTGATAGTTTTAAGGAATTGTCCTCTGCATTCCTAAAATAATATTCCATGTTCATGGAAAAGGCAACTTCTGATGCGGATCTTTGGAATTTAACCCAAGGTCAGAATGAACCACTTCGCAAATATATCGCTAAATTCAAAGAAGTGATAGCCAAAATTCCTGGGGTATCGCACGCTGCTGTCCTTTCTGCTTTAAGGAACGGACTTTGGCATGAATCCCGATTTCGAGAAGAAATCATCGTCAATCGTCCAAGTACCATCCAAGATGCTTTATTCAGAGCTACTAATTGGATGGAGGCAGAAGAAGAAAAGCTTAGCCTCGCTAAAAAGCATCGGCCAGCTAAATTAGTCGTTGCGAATCCAACTAAAAAGTTCAAACCAAAAGATCAAAAACGGTTCAAAGTTAATCCTGCTACTAATGCTGTAGGAAAACCCTCCCCAAGCAGAGGACGATACAATCCTCCTAATACTTGGGTTAGAGATGAAAGTACCTATTGCGATATTCACAAAGTAAACGGGCACTCCACCAAAGATTGTAACGTACTCAAAAAGCACCTCACCGAAATGTGGGAAGCTGGAGAGCTCGTTAATTTCAATATCAAGGAATTTGTGGAATCTTATCACAAAGAAAAAGAAGATTCTGAAGCTTCTAATCCTCCTGAAAAGAAACATACACTACAAGAAAACATGCCTTTTGCGACCCCCAAAAGAGTCCTTAAACGGTCGCTAATCGTTGGTTGCTATCGTCGCATATTTGTGACGGTATAGAGACTGATATATGTTGTCGCATATAAGCGACGATATAGAGACAGAAATTAGGAGTCGTATATTTACGACGTCTTAGCTACGCCTAATAGTTAGCGACTAATTACTGACAAACATTACAGTCGTAGAATTGAGTCGAATTTGGGTTTGAGAGACTATTAATTAGTCGCAAATAAGCATAAATTTGGATTCTAAAAACAAATATTCCGAATTCAAATACATCCAAAATGTTGCTAATTTAAATCCTTAATGTTGCTAATCAAAAGCCTTACACATAACCTTATACATTTAAAAGATCCATCATGTTCATCATGTTCATAAGAGAAAGAACAAAAGTACTTAGAATGATGGAGAAGGTGTCGGTGTGGCTGCGACGGTTCCTGTTGGTGCAGTGGCTGGATTGGTTTCTCCAGCCATTTCTTCTGCTTTGTTTTGTGCAGTGGCGGCTGTGGCTGGTCCATTGGCGGTGGCTGTTGCATTGGCAGCTGCTGTGGTGGCTGGTGCAGTTGGTTGTGGCTGAGATGCAACAAAAGCTGCAAAGGCAGGATCACTCTCTTTCCAATACATTACCAGCCTCTCCAAGTTTGCAATTCGAGCATTCTCTACGTCGTGCTCAGCCATCTTTTGACGAAGTTGATCATGAAGCTTAGTAATGGAGGAAGAAGAGCTGCTAGCATAGCTTTCTTTTCTTTTCCCTTTCTTAAGGGTCACCTTAAGAGATCCAATGCCAAAATAGTTCCCCTTCACATCTGTTTCAGTACACTTAAGCAAAAAAAAACAGAATCATGCTCAAGCTAAAATAGAATCAGTCAAGTATTCTAGTATTAGCAAATAGAGTCATTCAAGTATTGCTCATCAAAAACAGAATCATTCAAGTATTAATCATAATACATGGACTGATTCTATATATGATTACCAAACAGTGATGATGATATTCAAACTCTAAACAAAAACTTACACGAAATTACCTTAAGAAAGAGTTCATTCTTTTCTTCAATGGTGAGAGTCCGGTGAGTTGACTGCTGAGAGGAATCATCTGAAGCGTCTACACCATCTTCATCCAGTTCAGACAGTCTCTCTTCTATGCTCTTATTATAGACCTCAGCTACTTGTTTGGCTTTAGCATCCACAAAAGTACCATCTGCTCTTGTGTGTGTTTGCATAAACACTTCTCCATATGACACAGGACGCCCCAATTCTTCCTCCTATAATGATACAAAGACATCATTAAAATCACAGAACAGAGGTAACAACATATAGTGATCTAAGTGCAATATTTAAAAACAAAGAAAGGTTATATAGATTCATACCAGCTCTTGGTGAACTTGCATGAATGATTTTTGCCCTGATACGTGTTTGTGGACTCCAAGACCATTACGATCACTGTTTCTGCACTGTGATTCTCTTTCACTCCGCTCCATTGCTTCCTCAGTTTTCCAATAAGCACACATCTGTGCCCATAGGTCATTACTGGTAATCCAATAGGGTTGTATACCAGTTCTCCTCGCTCCACTAACAATTCCTTTAAGCCTTTTCTTGGCGATGACCAAGAATCCTTCTCTAACTAGCTCGGTAATCCCGATATCCCAATTGAACTTCCCCTACACAGATTAGTATGAATTAGTATATGACTCATACTGATTCATTTTAACATATACTATTAAGCATTCAAAGGAATATCAAACATTACCGCAAATGATCTGAAATATCGCTCTTGAATGGTTGTAGGAGTCACTTTCCAACTATAGTAAGGTCCATAAAAATTTTCTCCGAAATATTCCAGCAATACTCCTAGACAGTACTCCTTTGTCTCGGCCAAACCTATAGGTAAAAACAGACATTAGACATAAATCTAATAGACAATGCACAAGTGATCTAAACAGACACATGAGAACCAATTTATGATTATCAAGCTAGAACATTAATCTAATAGCCTCAATTTATGATTATCAAGCTAGAACAAAAACAAATGAGAACCAATGTAATGAAAAACATTAAGCTAAACATTAACATAACATCAAAACAAATTATCAAGCTAGAACAGACAATGTAACAAGTGATCAAAACAGATAACCAAGCTAGAACATTAACATAATCAATGTAAGACGGTTTAGATAACAAAACAAACACTTACTTAGACAAAACAGACATTAGTAAAAACCAACAAGTGATCTAACAGATAAACAAGCTAGAACATTAACCTAATCAATGAAAAACACTAAGCTAAACATTAACCTAATCCATTTATGGTATAAACACTTAACAAAATAGACACGATTTATACCATATAGTCTCAACGTCTGGAATTGGTACTCTACTTAGACGTGGAAGATGCTCTCGGCCAGGCAAAACCAACAAATTCTCTAACATCTGCTGGTAGTCAGGCGGTGGATCATTAGGGTTTTCCTGAGGACGCATTTGAGGTTGGGGAATCTGATGAGGATGGACTTGGTCCTGAGGAATCTAATAAAAAGATTTATTAGAACAAAACCCTAAGTGTCGGAAGATTGTATTTCAGGTAAGTATGTTTGTAATCAATCATACCTGATAAGCACCCGGCGGTTGATAAGGACCCGGCGGTTGATAAGGAGGCTGCGGCTGATAGTTAGGAGGCGGCGGCTGATAGTTAGGAGGCGGCGGCTGATAGTTAGGAGGTGGCTGCTGATAATTGAGAGGCGGCTGTTGATAATTAGGAGGTTGACCACTAACTTGCGGTGATGAAAGACGAGGAGGAGGTGGTGGTTGTGACGACGGCGGATCTTGAGCTGGAGTAGTTGCCCTAAATGTTTGACTAGCTGAAGCTGTTGCATTCGAAGACGAAGGATTGGAGGCGTGAGATGACGATCCGACGCCACGGCTAGGGTTTTTACCATTAAAAACTCGAGCACCGGATCTCCCACCACGGCCTCTACCACGGCCTCTACTTGCTTTCCCCTTTCCAACAGGCGCCATTACAGAGAGAACAGAGAGAGAAAGGAGTGAGAAACGAATCGAAGACGAGAGGAAGAATCGAAAGTGCTCGATCACAACATGCCCAGAGCAAGAAATCGCAAAGACGCCAACTTTCTTCAACCTCTCTACTCGATCACAAGGGTCGAGTATCTCCGTAAACCGCCTTAATACTTTGTCGTCTTGTGATTTAGGGTTTCCTAGTATTTGCTATAAATAGGTTGTTTCTCATAATTTTCAGACTAAGTTTTATTCTGCAGAACAATTAGTGCTTTCTTCATATTTGTAATCCAGATTTCTCTTAATCTATTGAGTATTTGCTTTTGATTTCTTCTATAAAGTTGTTCATCTTGTTGAGATCTTGCTAATATGAAGTTTTTATGTATTTCTGGGTTTGTGTTCTTGGTTATGAATTTTGAGTAGTGATTAGGGTTCTTGAGGATGGGTTAGAGTAGTTTAGAATCCTTGATCTGCTAGGTGGTTGAGTTTGATTGGTAGATCCCTTCTGGATTAGTTGTTCTTAATGCTGATTGCTTTCTGATCAACTGGAATCTGAGCCCAGACATTTCCGCACCCAAAAGGTGTTCGATGAAATGTCTGAACCACTAATTCCAGAGATTCGTGGCTCTGTACCAAGGTATTGGTTACATGGAGCGTTTTGGCTTAGACTTGTTGTTTCGTAATGCCTGTTAGGTTAGCTCTCTTCAATGGTGGTTGAGTCTGGGACTAGCTTTACTTGAGGATCTCTGTTGCGGTAGCACTTTGATTTGGCTATTGAACTTGTTGTCTAGGGATAGTTTGTTGAGCATGTTAACCACCTGTTAGATTAAGGAGACTTCACTACTCGATCACCCCATTCTCGGGAATTTCTCTTCCATTTGATCTCCTTGTTTACATCGCTATTGATTGCTTGATCTTGTTACTTGTTGCTCAGTTTTATCATTTCTACCCTGTTTCAAACGAAGTACTCGACCACACCTAGTAGTTTGGTAACAAACTGTGCAGTCAAGTACCCTGTTTACAGTTTCTGTTAAATTACTCGACCTGATACTCGACCACATCCAGTGCTTGGCATCAAGCTGTGTGATCGAGTATATTGCTTGTTATTGTTAGAATTTCTGTTATCTGCATGATCGCTAGAGCTATTAACAACACCAAAACCTGTTATTGCTTGGCTTGACTCTATGATATCTGATTGCATCTTAATTGCTAGCATCACACCCATTTGGATTGACACCTTAAATACTGCAATGACATGATTGTACTTTAAGGATAATTGATCTTAGTTAAAATCCTACTATCACCAGCGAAAAATGATCTCCAAGCCGATGGCTGAGGCATATGACGAGAACAAGGCGTTCCTTGCGACCGCCATTGACAAAGAAGATTATAGCAAAACCTTGTTGGTTGACGACGGTAGCACCGAAGGAGCCAGATCCGTCGTCGTTTTCAGATTGACACCTCGACGTGAACGTCGCGATGACCGTCCTCCCCAGAGGCTTCAATCTCCTCATCGTGACTCTCCTCGTTCTTCCCGAGATGACTTTAGCAATGAACCGCTTAAGGATTTAATTCGCAAGAAGAGGGACAGGTCATCTCGCAGTGGTTCTTCTCCGTGGAGAGAGAAGTCAAGGGTCCGGACTGACCGTTCTCCTCGATCGTCCCATCCTACTGAACCAATGGGTCCTCCTCGTCCTGTCGATATGTCTTCTTCTTCTCAACGTAGTGGCGACAAGACGAACCAGAGTACAGCTTCTCCGAAGGAAAGTTCTGAGTCGCGAGATGACCCTTCGAAGACAAAGCCTGCTCTTGTTCCTTAGATCAAATCGCTCTCAGGTATGATGATATACATGTATTCTTTTCTTTTCGCCTTGTACTTATTCTGAATTTCTGAGACCCTTCCTCTTTTGCTTTCCTAGCCATGGAGAAAGAGGGTAACGTCTTTCGGTACTTCAAAACCCGATTAGGTGCGATCCTGCCGGATTTTAACAAGTGGCGTTCTGCGATTCGCGAACTCTACCTACTTCATGCTCATCATTCATCTTGGGTTAGTTCCGCTTCATATTTCTGATTTCACTGTCATTCTTCGAACTGATCCGTCATCCCGGGTTTATATGTAATGTCAGGCTAACAGCGAGCTCAATGATATAATTAAACATTACGAAGGGTTGGTCATTGGTCGGGAAAAGGAGATTGACACGTGGAAGAGCAAGTTCTCTAATCTCGAGGCTGATCTCCGTTCTTCTACCGACTCCAAGTACGATCTGGAGGACAAGGTTGACGGTCTAACATCCGAGCTTGCGAAGATAAAGGGGGAGCTGCAGGACCAGTACGACCGGAATTACAAGCTTCAGGATGAACTTTCTGGTGTTCAGGGTAGACTTCATGAATCTGAATCATCCGCCGATACCATGAACAACCAACTTATCGAGCTTAACGCTAAGTACCAGGCGATCGCCAAGTTGCGTGATTCCGAGTTAGCAAGGTCAGCATCGAAGGCCAGAAAAGAGGTCAAGGGACGCGGGATGGAATTGATCCAAGGGGCCATCCGCTTCATTCAAGCTGAGAAATCTAGGTCTGATCTGGAATCTGACATCAAAGAGCACGAGAGCAACCTGATCCAGTTGGATCAGATCCATGACAAAGATTTCTCCGAAGTGCAGGAAAGGTCCGAACTGACCGCTAATTTATCTGAAAAACGGAGTCGCTTGGCAGCTATCCCTGCTTCAACCTTCAACCCACATCACTTCGAGGAATTCTTCACTGAATCACCTCCCCCAAGTGAATCGGGTCTAGACTGGGCAGGTAATCTCCAACTCTCGATACTTACTATCTTTTTCTTGCCTTATTATTATTACTTTTTTTTTGTTGACTGGAACTGTCCTTCCTAGGCTCAAGTGAGGCGGAAGATGCCGCCCCTCCCGAAGTTCCAGCTACGCCGGAGGTCATCCCGACGGATGGTTGTACCGTGGAGAGCGGACCAGGAGCTTCATCTGATCAAGCACCAGCCAAGGAGGTGAATGAAACTTTGACAGCCGAGACGGAGTTTGAGGTGGCTGTTAATCCATAGTGGCTGTGTCCACTTTAAATTGGGGATTGTCCTAGTTATTTTAAAACTTAAATTTGAACATGTTTTGCCTAAGGAGGCTTTATTGTCATTTTACTTCGAACAAAATATTTGCCTGAGGAGGCTTTTAAACCTTTTTAGGTCATGATCCCAAGAGGGTTTGGTTAAAACTGTGTGCGGGTTTGCAAAGTCCGCGTTTAACCCTTTTTGGCCTTGTGACTATGCTTTCGAGATTTTTAGGTTGATCAGGCCTTTCTCTTTAGAACGCGAGAACTGAGCTCAGCTTAACGCGAGTTCCCCACTTCGGGTTTAGTCAACTTGGTAAATTAGTTGGGCTTGACCCACAAAAGTTATTTATAATAGGCTTTCTGCCTTTAATGCGACGATTACTTTTTCCCTTTCCAATCCTTGGGAAATAGGAAAAGTCACACGCCTTCAAGGCAATAACTGCTTTTCCACATCTTCCAAAAATGGTTTAAACCACTCATGCACACCATCATTATTAGATTTACGGTTCCAAGAAAAACCCTAAGCCCTTATAAATAAAGGCTCAACTACTTCTGAATTTTTTAAGAGGAATTTCAGAGTATATTCGGTAAAACAGTAGATGGAAAAATGGAAAAAGAAACAGTAGTCCCCATTGATCCCGGCAGCCCACTTTTCCTATCCAGTGATGGTTTCGAACCAGCCGGCATTCTCTTCTCTCATGCCGTGTTCCACTTCCCTTCGAAGGAAAAGAAAGAGGCTTACGACTTCATGGACAAAGTTAGTATCCGTCTTTTTTATTTTGACTTTTCTGTCCTCCTTTTTAATTTACTTGTTTCTGCGGCAGGTCGTCGATAAACACCATCGTTTGTGCGATGAACAGCAGCGGCTGGGTATTAAAAGGCAAACACTCGAGGCTCGTATTGCTCGGGTGGAAAGGAAGATAAGGGCTCTGGCGGAACTTTGATTCTGTTGCTGAGATCCCGAAGATGCTCCGGATGTATCTCCGTGCTAAAGGAGTTCCGGGGCCCGTGAATGCCCCGGTCTATACCGCTCCATCTGACAGTGAAGAAGAAGACGAGGAGGAGGCCAGCACCCATCGGAAACGCGTTCGGGATCATCCCGAAGTGGATGCCAAGAACAAGGCGTCCACTTCGAAAATTAAACCGGCGATGAAGGAGCCTGTTCCTGAGCCTCTTCCATAAATGTTCCCTAACTCTGCTTCCTATCTTGAACTCGTAATGGGCCTCGGCCCTTTTTTTTTTATTTATTGAATCATTTGCAATTTTTCTTATTCTTCGAAATATTTTCGGAGATACGTCTTTTAATGCCGGATCGATTTAATAGCATAAATCTCTCCGCGAATTGCTCCATTCCTAGGATAGAATTCGCAGCTTACTAGGGACATAACGTCCTTATAAATTATAGTCTCAATTTCCTTTTACTCCTTACCATTCTTTTTTATTTTAGCAGGTATGGACTTTGACCTTCGATGTTCAGAATCTATGCCTGACTTCTCCACGATCGGAATGATAAACGAAGATGTTCCAAATGAGCCGAATAGGCATCTCCTTCCACCTCGTGGCTTCTTCAGATCCCAGATCCGAGCTCCGTGTACTTTGATCAGGGATCTCCCAATCAGAGACCAAGGAACAGCGATGGCATTCATAGAGGCGCTTGCGATTCAACATCGAAAGCTTACGTTGGAAAAGAGGAGACTCCGGAGGAGGATTAACCGAATGCAACGCAGACTTACTACGGTATCAAGAGATCTTCACATCCTTGGCTCTCACCCTAGAGAATGGATCGAGCTCAGAATCTTTGACTTCGCTCGTATTCCGGACTGCATGATGCCAATCCTCGATCTTGCTGGTCAAGGAGTTGAAGTGTTCTGCTCATCAACAAGATCCCCCTAATCCGAAGTGTACGATGAGGGACATTCCGTCTTATTTGTTTGAATAAATGCTCTTTTTCCAACCTCCTGTATGTTCGCATAGCCAAACCTTTATTTGCTTCATTTGTTCGCATAGCCGAACCTTTTCCTTTAATAAAGAAATAAAACAAATTTTTATTAATAGCTGAACTCGTTTCCGAGCTGCCTACGTACCCATTTCGGGATCAAGCCACACCAGACCTTTTCCTGCTTTCTTCAGTATTCCCTTCATACCTCTTTGAGTTAATCCAGCCTTGTAGTTCATGTACATAAAAAATGCGTGTAGCTTAAACATAAAATTTCTTTAGGTTGATCACATTCCAAAGTCGCTTGACTGGTCTGTCTTCTAAGTCTTTTAGCCTATATACACCGTTCCGAACTACTTCGGTAACAATGTAAGGTCCCTCCCAATTAATGCCAAGTTTGCCAGCGCCTTCTTCTTTTTTATTGTCAAAGACGCGCCTTAACACATAATCTCCTACGAAGAACGGCCTACTTTTGACTTTAGTGTTGTAATATCGGGCTGCTGCCTGCTGGTAATTCTGAATCCGAATCAAAGCTTGATCACGCCTTTAATTTATGGTATCTAGCGAATCATCAAGCATTGCTAAATTTTCTTCCTCATTTAATGGTACTTCTGTTCGGCGAAGTCCGGGCACGTTGAGTTCAGCTGGTACTACCGTCTCCATGCCATAAACCAAAGAGAATGGAGTTTCTCCGGTAGGTCGCCTAGGGGTTGTACGATAGGCCCATAGGACGGGTTGGAGTTCTTTATACCATCCTCCCTTTAGGTGATTTAATCGTTTCTTGAGATTGCTCAGTATCGTCTTGTTTGCGGCTTCAGCTTGACCGTTGCCTTGCAGATATTGTGGGGTAGAGTAACTGACTTTGATTCCCCAGTCCGCACAAAAGGCATCAAACTCGTGTGAAATGAATTGTGGCCCGTTATCAGTGATTATTTCTTATGGAACTCCGTGTCGACATATAATATTTTTCCAAATGAAAGTCTTCACCGCCGAATCCTTGATGCTAACATATGCCTCGGCTTCAATCCACTTTGAAAAGTAGTCCGTCAGGACCAAAAGGTATTGTACACCTCGAGTTGATCTGTGGAATGGTCCAATGATGTCCATTGACCATCTCATAAACGGGTATGGGGCGGAGATAGAGGAGAATAACTCTGAAGGTTGATGGATCAATGGTGCATGGAGTTGGCAGCGCTTACATCTTTGGGCGAATTTAACACAATCCGTGATCATAGTGGGCCAATAGTATCCCATTCTTTTAACTTTAAAAGCCATAGCCCTTCCTGATGAATGACTCCTACATAATCCTTTATGCACTTCGCTCATGACGATTTCTACTTCGGGCCCAAAAATGCATAATAGGTAAGGGTCACTGGCACCTCGTCTATACAATGCATCCTTTGATAGACAAAATTTCGCGCTAACGAATTTCATTTTCCTGGCTTGCCACTTATTCTTTGGGAGCTCGCCAGTCATGATGTAGTGCTTTATTGGCTCCCTCCAGTCAGCCCCCCAGTCTTTAGTCGGAATTTGGTTAACCTTGTGAAATACTCGTGGCTCTGGTTCTGGATGTTTGTTTTGTTCAAGAATATCCTCCTCGATTAATGGCTCGGTCTCTAATACTGTTTCCGAAATCACATCTTCTGCTAAGACAACAGGTTCCTTGTTAGATGTGTTCGATTCCTTTGATTTCCTCCGTTTGATGGGTGGCAGTTCGACCTCCGGTTCGCCACGGTCACGTGCCCCTGCTCGAGATCTTGTAACGACGAGTGTTTTTTTGTTATCTTGAATGCTTCGCTCCGAAATGTATTCCACTGGAATAACTCTTTTCAAGTCAGGATCTGAAGTTGATGCTAACGCGGCTAGTGCGTCCGCGGTAGTATTCTCTCCTCGGGGTATGCGAATTAACTCGAATTTCGAAAAAATTTTAGATAGATCCTTCGCCACTTCGAGATATGCTTCCATTCTTGAGTCCTTGGCCTCATAGTCTCCATTAAACTGGTTAACTACTAATTGCGAATCACAATAAGCGACTATTTCTTTAGCTCCAACTCCTTGTGCCAATCGAAGTCCGGCGATTAGGGCTTCGTATTCTGCCTCATTGTTGGAAGCATTAAATAACAATCGGAATGATTGTTCCAGAATTTCCGATGTTGGAGATTCTAACTTGATTCCCACTCCGGATCCTTGCTTTGATGAAGATCCGTCTACATGCGTTTTCCAAGTTTGGTTCTCCGGCTGTTATGTCGTGCCAGGTATTGGTAGCTCGGTCAGGAAATCTGCTAAAACTTGGGCCTTCATACTGATTCGGCTTTTGAATTCTATATCGTATTCGCTTAATTCCACCGCCCATTTCGCCAAACGTCCGGACTGACTTGGACTATGAAGTATTGTTCGGAGTGGCTGGTTAGTTAATACTTCGACCGGATGGGATTGAAAATATGGGCGCAGCTTCCGAGCCGAAATCACCACCGCGAGTGCGAGTTTTTCCATCATTGTATATATGGTTTCCGGATCCGTCATTGACTTACTTATATAATAAATCGGCTTCTGCTCCCCGCGGTCTTCCCGGACCAAGACTCCACTAACCGCATGGTTTGAAACTGACACGTACAGATAAAGCTTTTCGTCCACTTCCGGTTTGGATAATATAGGTGGGGTAGTTAAGTATACCTTAAGCTGCCCGAAAGCTTCTTCACACTTTTCATCCCAAAGGAATCCTTTGTTTCCTTTTAGAATTTGGTAAAAAGGCAACGACTTATCTGTTGATCTCGAGATAAAACGATTCAAAGCCGCGATCCGCCCAGTCAAACGTTGTACCTCCTTGAAGTTTCTTGGGGACTTCATGTTTAGAAAGGCGTTGATTTGATTTGGAGTGGCCTCAATCCCTCTCTCCGTCACAATATAGTCGAGAAATTCCCCGGATGGGACTCCGAATGTGCACTTTGCCGGGTTCAGCTTCATTTGATACTTATTGAGAATATCGAAACATTCCTCTAGATGCTTAACGTGATCCTCCTTCTTTAACGATTTAACCAACATGTCATCTATGTAGACTTCCATTGTCTTCCCGAGATTATTGTGGAACATTTTGTTAACCAACCGTTGATAAGTTGCTCCTGCATTTTTCAAACCAAAAGGTATCACTTTGTAACAATAGATACCTCTATCCGTGACAAATGACGTTTTTTCTTGGTCCTCGGGGTTCATCATTATTTGATTATAACCCAAAAAAGCATCAATGAAGGTTAACAGCTCATTCCCAGCGGTGGATTCTACAAGTCGATCTATATGCGGGAGTGGGAAACTATCTTTGGACATGCTTTATTGAGGTCTGTGAAGTCGACGCAAACTCTATCTTTTCCATTCTTCTTTTTAACCACGACGGTATTTGCTACCCATTCCGGGTATTGTACTTCCCTTATGGACCTTATCTTTAAACGTTTGTCCACTTCGTCGTTTACTATTTTTGCTCGCTCCACTCCGAGCTTTCTTCTTTTTTGCTTTACAGGCTTGAAACTTGGATCCACGTTTAGTTTATGACAAATTATGCTTGGATCTATGCCAAGCATATCCGCCGCCGACAATGCAAATGATGTTCTGTTTTTCCTTAAAAGTTCGATCAAAGCTTCTTTTATTTACCCAGTCAAAGTTGCTCCAATTCGAATTTTCCGATCTGGTTTGTCTTCTTCCAACACCACTTCGATTACTATATCATCTTTTTTCTGCCCGCTAAGAAATTTTGGTCTTAGTCCCTTTTTTGCGGGATTCGTTAATTGCTATTGGATCTTCAAACGGTGGCTAGCTAGATAACATGTTCGCGAAGCTTCTTGATCCCCCCGAATTGTTTCCACTCCACTTGGTGCTGGAAATTTGATACATTGATGATACGTAGAAGAAACTGCCTTCATTTGATAAATCCAAGGAGTCCCGAGGATGATGTTGTAAGCCGCGGGCTTATCAAAAACAACAAAATCCACGATCTTTGACACATGTTTGGCAAGTACTGGTAGCTTGATTGTTCTGAGGGACATGGCTTATTCACTTGTGAATGCTACTAACGGAGATGGAGGCCCTATTATGTCTGCCCGACTAATTCCCATTCTTTCTAAAGTACTTAAAAAGATTAGATCGACCGAACTGCCTGTATCGATAAGAATCCTTGATACTTCGAAGTTGGCAACGTCCACGGTAATGACTAGTGCATCATCATGAGGTCTTTCGAGGTGCCGCGTTTCTTCTTCGTCAAATGATATTGATGCACCTTGAAAATCGACTTCTTCACTCAAACTTGCTTTGAGTAAAACATTTCGCCTATGTTTCTTGATGGAACTTATCGAATCTCGGCAAAGTTTAGAACCTCCTAGAATCACATTGATCTTACCCTTCGAACTCCTTGGCTCTTCCTCATTGGATAACCTTGGTCTCTTGGAATTCTGATCTTTGGGATTATCCCTTGCTTCATGGTATTCCTTTATGAAATCTGCGCTGACCCTTGCTTCATGGTATTCCTTGACTCATGGGCCAAAGCTCTGCGAGGTGCCTTTTAAGGACACTACAATCCTTAGTTAAGTGCCCGGTTACTTTATGGATGTCACAAAATAAACTTTCATCACGGACCCAAGTGTTTGATCTTCCTTTTCCTTGGAATTGCTTTCCGACAATACTGTTGAAGGGTTGCGACCCAAGTTTTCTTGGTCCTTTGCTCTCCCTAGGCTCGAACTTCTTGGTAGGGACGGTGACTGCCAGTTTTTCTTGTTTATTCCTTTTGGCGAAATTTTCTTTTTCATCTTCTACTTCCATCCAATTATTTACACGGAAGAGTGTATCTTGAATTGTGTCTGGTTTATGAAGTATTAGATCCTCTTTAAACCTTGAATCATGTCGCAATCCTTTTCGTAGGGCAGATAAAGCTAACTGCTGCGAGATTCTTGGGAGTTTCGATAGCACTCCTTTTAATTTGGTGATGAAAATTCGAAGTGACTCATTCAATCCTTGTGATAGATTCCAAAGGTCGGCGTCCGAAACGCTTTTATCCATAAGGATGGAATATTGCTTTAAGAACACAGCTGATAGTTCGTCGAAATTGCTGATCGAACCCGGCTCTAATTGGGTGAACCACATTAGAGCTTGGCCGCATAGATTTTCCAAAAAGAGCTTGCAGTACCCTGCGTCCTCATCAGCTTCATCCAATTCGACTCTTCCAGCAGCGATCAGAAAAGCTGCGAGATAGCTCTTTGGATCCTCCAATCCACTATAAGGGTCCAACTTGAGCTTCCGGGAATCTTTGATTCTCAAACTTGCGATTCGCGGAATGAAAGGTGTTCGCCTAGCTTCTTCAATGACTCGATTGATATCTGGCTCCGAACTTGTAGCCTGATGGAACTTTGACTTCATTTCTTTTAGTTCCTGGCTAACCTTCCTCATAGTCTCGAACTGGTCGAGATTTTCCTGCTCATATTGATCTGTAAGTTGATCTTTATCTTCGAGCTGTGTCTCTCCCTCCAACGGCTGAACTACGTTATTAGTAGCACCAGGAGTTGTTTGTCCGCTGGTTTCATTTCGCGCAACGGAACTTGGCGAGTTGAATATCCTTCTTCGGATTCCCACATGGTTTCCTGCACTTAAAGAGCGAACACAAGTTTGTATAGTACTGACGTTTTGACTAAGACATACCTGGGATGTTTCTAACATGTCGACGGCCTTTTCCACATTCGAGAACTTCTGCGATATTTCCGACATAGTTTGTTGCATGGCTTTGAGGGTTTCGGCCAATGACGGCTCAACAGCGTCTCCTCTAGACATTGCTGCTTATCTCGGAAATGTAGTAAGAAAAATCTGACCACTCAAGAATCCTCTATCCCCACAGACGGCGCCAAAATGTGGATGTCGGATTCACACACTCAAGTTTTTTTATTAAGTAGGAAAGATTACTCTTGAGAGACAAAAATGAATATGTAAAAAGCTTATGAATTGCTACAAAAATTGCTATAGTATTTCTTACTTTAGAGAAAAATCGATCCCTTTTACATGGCTATTTGCCCTTCTATTTATACATAGGAAAATGTCACTTAAATGGCTAATTAAGTACAATTATTCTCTCTTAAATGCGTCCGTTTTGATCCTTGACTTTAATGCTTAACGCTTGAATTTGAGTTGATTCCGATCTTCATGGGCTTCGCCATTCGGCCCAAATATCCTTAGACCGACTTAACTGTGACTTCGACTCCGGACTCATGTCGAGGTGCAGTCACTTCGGACTCTCCTCGTGGTGATAACCACTTCGACTGTCCCTCCGACTCACGGGTCTAATGGGCTTTATCCTTCGTGGGCCGTTATCTTGATTACGTGGCAATCTTTGGTTGGTCCTGGACTATTGGTGCGGGATCCGACACCAACATCTGTTACTATTTCGTAAGGAATTCCATGGCGACAAATAATGTGTTTCCACAAGAATGTTTTTACCACAGAATCTTGTATATTTACGTAGGCTTCTGCTTCGATCCATTTGGAAAAATAGTCCGTTAGAACTAATAGGTATTGGACGCCTCGCGTTGAGCGATGCATCGGACCAACTATATCCATTGACCACCTCATGAAAGGGTATGGAGCGGATATAGATGACAGAATTTCAGATGGCTGGTGAATAAAAGGAGCATGCATCTGACACTTTTTACACCGTTTGGCGTAATCGATGCAGTCAAAAATCAGAGTTGGCCAGAAATATCCTAACCGTTTGATTTTGAAAGCCATTGCTCGTCCCAAAGAATGACTACCACAAAGCCCTTCGTGGACCTCGCTAGTCACTATTTCAACTTCGGGTCCGAAAATACATAAAAGGTAAGGATCACTAACGCCTCGCTTGTACAATGACTCTTTAATTATACAATATTTAGCGCTGATGATTTTTAATTTGCGAGCTTGCCATTTGTTCGATGGTAGTTCTCCATTAAGAATGAAATTTTTGATGGGTACCCTCCAGTCAGCCCCCCAATCATTAGCGGAAGTATTATCCTTGAGTACAAACTTCCTTGGTTCGGGTTCGAAAGGAATATTAGGATCTTCGATTGTTTCCCGAACCTCTTCACCACCTGGAGGTGTCTGTTCAGTTCGAGACGGTTCTTCAGTGGGAACCTCTTGATCCTTTAATTTTCTTCTTGGCTTTCTTTTAGGAAGTTCCAATGGTGAAGTAAGTTCATCATCTTGAGATTTTACTCGTGATCCGGTGACCACAAATGAGCTATTTTCATTTCCGGAGCTTGATTTTGGAATTTCCATATGCTCGGCCTCCAGAATGTTATCGTTTTCTGTTTCTTCAGCCGAAATACTTCGCGAAGAAATACATTCGACTGGGATAACTCGTTTGAGCTCGGGATCTGAGGTAGAAGCTAGGGCAACTAAGGCGTCTGCCGAAGTGTTTTCTCCCCGAGGGATTCGAACTAATTCGAAGTCTTTGAATTTTCCGGCTAATTTTTTGACAGCCGAAAGATATGCTTCCATTCGAGGAGCCTTAGCTTCATAATCTCCAGCGAATTAGTTTACAACCAGCTGAGAATCACAATTAGCTATTATTTTTTCTGCTCCAATTGCAAGAGCAAGACGAAGTCCTGCTAAGAGAGCTTCATATTCTGCCTCATTGTTCAAAGCCGGAAACATTAATCGAAAAGACTGTTCGATTATTTCCTTTGTCAGAGTTTCGAGCCTAATACCGATTCTGGATCCTTGTTTAGAAGAAGAGCCATCTACATGTAATTTCCATGTAGAGTCTGTTTCAATAAGGATTCTATCATCTAGTGGTAGTTCGGTAAGAAAATCAGCCAGAACTTGTGCTTTTGCGCTAGTTCGACTTTTAAATTCTATATCGTATTCACTGAGTTCGATTGCCCATTTCGCCAATCTACCGGACTGACTTGGTCTGTGAAGAATTGAGCGAAGCGTATGAGAAGTTAAAACATCTATCGGATGAGATTGGAAATAAGGTTTGAGTTTTCTAGCAGATATGACTACTGCTAAAGCTAATTTTTCCATCATGGTATATCTCGTTTCCGGACTGGTAAGAGATTTACTTATGTAGAAAATTGGCTTCTGATCACCTAGATCCTCTCGAACTAAAACCCCACTTACAGAATGATTAGAAACTGAGACATAAAGATATAGTTTCTCATCTGATTCAGGTTTCGAGAGAACTGGTGGTGTCGTCAGATAAGTTTTTAGTTGATCGAAAGCTGCTTCGCATTGATCATCCCACCAAAATTTTTTGTTCCCTTTTAAAATCTGGTAAAAGGGGAGACATTTATCAGTAGATTTCGAAATGAAACGATTCAACGCAGCAATTCTGCCCGTCAACCGCTGGACCTCTTTGATGTTTTTTGGTGAAGGCATCGTGAGGAAAGCGTTATTTGATTAGCTTCTATTCCTCTTTCTGTAGTTATGTAGCCTAGGAATTCTCCAGAAGGTACACCGAAAGAACATTTAGCTGGATTTAACTTCATTCCGAATTCATTTAGAATTTTGAAACATTGCTCAAGATGTGTGATGTGCTCGGATTTATTAAGAGATTTTACGAGCATATCATCGATATAAACTTCCATCGTTTTGCCCAAATGTTTTGCAAACATTTTGTTAACTAAACGTTGGTATGTTGCCCCGGCATTTTTTAGACCGAATGGCATAACTTTATAAAAGTAGATTCCTCTATCTGTTATAAAAGATGTTTTCTCCTCATCTTCAGGATTCATCATGATCTGATTATATCCGGAAAATGCATCCATGAATGTCAAGAGTTCGTTTCCGGCTGTTGATTCTACGAGCCGATCGATATGAGGGAGAGGAAAACTGTCTTTTGGACATGCTTTGTTAATGTCAGTGAAATCGACACATACTCTCCACTTTCCATTTTTCTTTTTAACTACCACGGGGTTAGCTAACCAGTCCGGGTATTTTACTTCTCTTATCGAACCAATTTTCAAAAGCTTATCAACTTCGTCATTGACCGCTTGAGCTCGGTCATGACCCAGTTTTCTTCTTTTTTGCTTTATTGGTTTAAAACTGGGATCGACGTTTAATCATGGGTAATGATACTTTTGTCGATTCCAGGCATATCTTTCCCCGACCAGGCAAAAGTATGTTTATTTTCTTTTAGAAATGTTACCAATTGATCTTTGATTTCTGAATCTAAAGTAATACCGATTTTTACTTTTCGATCTGGAAATTCAGAATCAATTTCAATTTCTATGGTAACCTCATTCGAACTGAGACCGTTTGGGTAACGCGAGGTGCTTTCTTGTTTAGCATTTATCATTAATTGCTATTTGAGCTTTAAACGATGTCCCATGAGATAGCTAGATCGCGACGTTTCCTGATCTCCTCGAATGGTTCCAATTCAACCAGGAGTCGGGAATTTCACACACTGGTGATAAGTTGAAGGTATAGCCTTCATTTGATATATCCACGGGGTTCCGAGAATTATGTTGTAAGCGGCCAGACGGTCAAAAACAATGAATTCTACAATTTTTGGAACCCCAGCGGCGAGCACTGGTAATTTTATGTTTCCTAAGGACATAGATGTGTCACTCGTGAAAGCTACTAATGGCGCTGGTGGACCGATAATGTCGGCTTTACTGATTCCCATTCTTTGCAAAGTGCTTAGAAATATGAGATCTACCGAGCTTCCAGTATCAATTAGACACCTCGTCACTTCGAAGTTCGCAACATCTAAAGTTATTACAAGAGCATCATCATGAGGTCCTGTTAATCCTTGAGTGTCCGAATTATCAAAGGAGATAGAAGGTATTTGTTCCTTTGATTGGAAACCCACAGCGGTTTGAATTGATGTTGATTTCTTATGCCTTTTGATTGATCTGATCGAATCTCGGCATAATTTAAAGCCTCCCATTATAACATCGATCCTTTTCTTAGGAGTGTTCGGAGTTCCTGGCCCATTGGGCTTATGTTTCTTTTCAGGAGGATTAGAAGCTTCAGAATCTTCTTTTTCATTGTGGTATGATTCCACAAATTCTTCGATATTAAAATTAGCGAGCTCTCCAGCTGCCCACAGTTCGGTGAGGTGCTTTTTGAGTATGCTGCAATCTTTGGTGGAGTGCCCGTTTACTTTATGAATATCACAATAGGCACTTTCATCTCTAACCCAAGTATTAGGAGGATTGTATCTTCCTCTGTTTGGAGAGGGTTTTCCTACATTCACATTTTGGCGCCGCCTGTGGGATCACACTCGATTATCTTTAAGTATTTTTGTGGAGAAAAACTCTTGTAAAATCAGGAAATGAATATGAGAATTAGAAAAGGAAATCAACCAAGAAAAGAAATGAGGAAAATTGACAAGAACGAAGTACAAAATGCCTTGCGAAAAATAGTAAAGAGAGAAAAAAGTATTGTATTGCTTTCAAGTAATGAATAATCAGATCCTCCCCCCAAACACATGCGTTTGAGGTTGTTTTTATAGAGAAAACATGATCAATGCGGTCATTTACTACTCATAATCGCATTGATGCGCATTAATCATGTAAGTTACATTTTGACCGAAACGGCTTGAATTTGAACTATCTTGGGCTTCGCGCGGATCTTCCGAACTCTTTCTTGTTGACTCCGAACTCCTGCGTCTTGACGCTGCCGCGAGCCCCGAACAATATTCTCCTCGCTTCGGCCTTTCTCTATGCGAACTGTATGTTGAAATAAGAGCGAACTCCGTACTGGTAAAGATCGAACTCTTTTAATAAACTGAATCAAACTCCCGACTGGTTAAGCTCGATTCTCATAATAAAATATCTTTAACTCCAAGAGGATTATTATGTAATAATGACGTGGACAGATCCAAGTGGATCCTACCCAAAATGTGTGGGATCCGACCCCAACAGGTTCCATTAGAGAAGTAAAGTACCCGGACTGGTTAGCAAACCCCGTGGTAGTCAAAAAGAAGAATGGAAAATGGAAAGTATATGTCGACTTCACGGACATTAACAAAGCATGTCCAAAAGACAGTTTTCCTCTCCCTCATATTGATCGGCTTGTAGAATCAACAGCCGGAAACGAACTCTTATCATTTATGGATGCATTTTCTGGATATAATCAGATCATGATGAATCCCGAAGATGAAGAGAAAACATCTTTCATAACGGATAGAGGAATCTATTGTTACAAAGTTATGCCATTCGGTTTAAAAAATGCTGGGGGAACATACCAGCGTTTAGTTAACAAAATGTTCGCAAAACATTTGGGCCAAACGATGGAAGTCTATATCGATGATATGCTCGTGAAGTCTCTTATGAAATCCGAGCACATCACTCATCTTAAACAATGTTTCAAAATTCTGGATGAGTTCGGAATGAAATTAAATCCAACTAAATGTTTTTTTGGTGTGCCTTCAGGAGAATTCTTAGGTTACATAGTCACGGAAAGAGGAATAGAAGCAAATCCTAATCAGATTAACGATTTCCTCACAATGCCTTTGCCAAAAAACATTAAAGAGGTCCACACGATTGACGGGCAGAATTGATGCGTTGAATCGTTTCATCTCAAAATCTACCGATAAATGCCTCCCTTTTTATCAAATTTTAAAAGGAAACAAGAAATTTCGGTGGGATGATCAATGCGAAGCAGCTTTCGATTAACTCAAAACTTATTTGACAACACCACCGGTTCTCTCAAAACCTGAGTCAGATGAGAAACTTTATCTTTACATTTCAGTTTCTAATCATTCTGTAAGTGGGGTTTTAGTTCGAGAGGATCGAGGTGATCAAAAGCCGATTTTCTATATAAATAAATCTCTTACCAGTCCAGAATCGAGATATACCATGATGGAAAAATTAGCTTTAGCAGTAGTCATATCTGCTAGAAAACTCATACCTTATTTCCATTCTCATCCGATAGAAGTTTTAACTTCTCATCCACTTCGCTCGATTCTTCACGGTCTAAGTTAGTCCAATAGATTGGTGAAATGGGAAATCGAACTCAGTGAGTACGATATAGAATACAAAAGTCAAACTAGTGCAAAAGCACAAGTTCTGGCTGATTTTCTAACCGAACTACCATTAGATGATGGAACCTTTATTGAAACAGACTCTACATGGAAATTACATGTAGATGGCTCTTCTTCTAATCAAGGATCCGGAATCGGTATTTGGCTCGAAACTCCTACAAAAGAAATAATCGAACAATCATTTCGATTAATGTTCCCGGCTTCGAACAACGAAGCAGAATACGAAGCTCTCTTAGCATGACTTCGACTTGCTCTTGCAATTGGAGCAGAAAAAATAATAGCTTATTGTGATTCTCAGCTAGTTGTGAACCAGTTCACGGGAGATTACGAAACTAAGGCACCTCGAATGGAAGCCTACCTTTCGGCCATCAAAAAGTTAGCTGGAAAATTCAAAGAATTCGAATTCGTTCGAATACCTCGAGGCGAGAACACTTCGGCAGATGCTTTAGCTGCCCTAGCTTCTACCTCAGATCCCGAACTCAAGCGAGTGATTCCAGTTGAATGTATTACTTCACAAATTATTTCAGATGAAGGAACAGGAAACGATAATATTTTGGAAGTCGAGCATATCGAAAATCCAGAATTAAATTCCGACAACAAGAACAGTTCGCTTGTTGTCACTAGATCACGAGCAAAGTCTCATGATGACGAACTTACTCCACAACCAGAACTTCCTAAAAGAAAGCCGAGAATAAAACTGAAAGATCAAGAGGTTCCCATTAAAGAACCATCTCGAGCTGAACAGTCACTTCCACTACAAGAAAACAAACCATTTGCGACTCTCATAATAGTCGGAAAACAGTCGCAAATCACTTGTTTGCGACTGTTGTCTGACTAATTAAATTGGTCGCTAAAAAACGGTCGCTAAATAAAACAGTCGCAACATAGTCACTTATTTGCGACTACTTTCTTACCGCACTATATAGTCGTAAATAAGCGACTAATTTGTGACTTTTGTATGTTGTTGCATATTTCCGACTAAAACGCAACTGAGTTTGATTAGAGACAGCTTTGTGACTAAGATTTGTAAGGTGAAAAAAAAATAGTAGTCCCAATTTAGTCGCTGTATCTGTTTCTTCCAGTTGCAACTTAGTCGCAATATAGTCTTTCGTTGTTGCGACTAATGTATGACTATTTTCTATAGTCTCGTATTAGCAACCATTCTGCCACCAGTGTATTTTGGTTTAGTCACAAAATGGTCATAACTTTGTGGTTTGTCGAGTACAAATTGGTTTTGCAATCATAAACCTAATTCAATTTCGAATTGAAAAGCAGTAATCAAACAGAAATCAGATTAACAACTAAGTAATCAAATAACCTTCCTAATTAAACAAGATAATCCTAGTTTTAACCAAAATATTAGCATCCTAATAAAACAGGTTTCATCAAACTTACAAAAGCAACAATTAAGAGAACAAGTTCATAGGTTAGAAGAAGTGTCTTCTGGGGTGCCTGTTGCGTCTGGGATGGCTGCAGCTGCAGCTGTTGTAGTTGGTAGAGTGCCTGCAGCTGTTGTAGTTGCTTGGATGGGTGGTTGAGGTTGTGTAGATTCAGAAGACAAAAAAGCTGCCAACTCAGGATCCTTATCTTTCATGAAGACGAGGAGCTTCTCCAAGCTGGAGATCCGAGATTGAGATTGGCGGTGATCCTCATCACATCTTGCATTTTCAGCCTCGTGTTCAGATATCTTGTGCCGCAGCTGATCTTGAAGCTCCACAATGGTTGCTGTAGAAGAGCTCGCATAACTCTCTTTCCTTTTTCCTTTGTTCAGTGTCTCCACAAGCGATCCAAGACCATAAGGGGTACCTTTGTCATCTTTATGAGTACACTAAAACAAAATCCAAAGAATCAGTGAACAAGAACAAGAAGGATGTCCAACAAAACGAAATCAATTACCTTAAGAAAGATCTCATTCTTTTCATCAATGCTGAGGATACGGTCAGTGGAATGTTCAGAGGAATTAGTAGAATTCTGAGGACCCTCCTCGTCCAATTCAGACATCCTGTCTTCAATGCCCTTCGCATACGCCTCAGCAACTTCTTTAGCTTTTTGATCCACAAATGATCCATCAGCCCTTGTATGTGTTGCCATAAACACTTTGCCAAGTGATACAGGACGCTTGAGCTCTTCCTCCTACAATTAAACTCAAACAGATTTAAATCATGGAAGCAGTATTAGAAAATCAAAGAAATGATTTGTTTGGATGGAAAGAGAACTCTTACCATTTCTTGATGAACTTGCACAAAAGATTTCTGACCGGCTAAGTGTTTGTGCACTCCAAGACCTCCACGATCAGAGTTTCTGCACTGTGAAGCATTCTCACTCCTCTTAATAGCATCCTCAGTCTTCCAATACACCCACATCTCAGCCCAAAGTGTATTACGGATCCACGGTGGTTGTACACCACTCTGCTTTGCTTGACTGACAATCCCTTTCAACCGTTTCTTGGCTATCACCAAGAATCCTTCTCTAACAAGCTCAGTAATCCCGGCATCCCAATTATACTTCCGCTACATAACAAGCAGTTAAGTTAGCAAAGTTACTAAGTCATATATATTAAACAATAACAGAATGCAAGGTATATATGACATTACCGCAAAACTTCTGAAGTATCTCTCTCGAATGGGTATTAGAGTAACCTTCCAACTGAAGTAAGGCCCATCAAACTTCCTCCGGAAGATTCCAGCAATCACTCTAGACAGCTTTCCTTTGTGCCGGTTAAACCTGTAATGAAAGTACATTTCACTTTAGTTAAGCACTAAGACACTGTGAAAAATAACTCCTAATTATATTCATTTCTTGAAATCACAGAATTTATTTGATGCAAATAACCAACAGATACTGAGCAAGGATGAAATATGTTTGATTAACAGCAGAATCAACTATGACAAGTCTCTAAACTTCAAGTTGAATTACCAAACAAAGCTTTAGTCATAAATGAACAAGAACCATGAGTCTATCAATGAACAATAACTTGGTCCAACACAGAGATAACATAGATTCTCAAAACAAACACGGAAAACAAACCAAAATGTTTAACAAACACTAAGCTTTCTACTACAGGACATGACTACATGATTTGCAAATGCTTTTAAAAAAACAGATGCTCACAAACAATCACAAAATCAGATGATCAATCAAAAACACAGATGCTCACAAAACAATCACAAAATCACAAGGAGAAAAGGAAAGAGATTACCAGAGAGTCTCAACTCCAGGGATCGGGTTCTGAGACAGAAGTGGAAGATGTTGTCGGCCTGGAAGGGCTAGCAAACGATCCAACATTTCTTGGTAGTCGACATTTTGATCTCCATTTTGTTCTTCAGGCTCTTCGTCTACTTCTTCCTCATAATCGTCTACTTCTTCCTCATAATCGTCTTCATCATTAAGGTTTAGCTCTGGTGGTATGACATGTTGCTCCTCTGGATCCTGACGAGGAGAAGGTTGTGGTTGACGCGGAGGCGGCTGCTGTTGACGAGAAGATGAAGGCTGCTGTTGACGAGGAGGCGGCTGCTGTTGACGAGAAGATGAAGGCTGCTATTGACGCCCAAGAGGTTGTTTTCGACGAGCAAGAGGTGGTTGTTGAGAGCCAGCCGGCGGTGGTTGTTGAGAGCCAGCCCGTGGTGTTTGTTGAGAGCCACCCGACGCTGGTTGTTGAGACCCACCCGACGGTGCTTGTTGAGAGACAGCAGGTGATGTTTGAAGAGCAGGAGTCGAGCGTACTTGTGTCGCCGGCGGATATTGGGAAGGACGACTTACAGACTGTGTCACCGAACTTGGGTTCGACGAGTGAAAAGAGGTTCCGACGCCACTGGGGATGAGTTTAGGATTCTGACCATGGTAGACTCTGGCACCACGGTTATTTGTCGATTTCCCTCCGCGACCTCTCGCTGACTTGCCTTTGGTAGGAGCCATTAGAAACAATCAATAGAGAAAGAAACGAAAGAGGGATTCAAAAGAGAAAGAACCGGATTAGGGATTCGAATGAGAATGAAGCGAAAGAGAAGAAGAGAAGGAATCGATTCAGGGAGAGAGAGATTGAAACCCTAGATCGAGAGAGAAGAAGAAGAATCACAGAGTTGGAATGAAAAAAACCCTAGATTGAGAGAGAAAGAAGATCGAGAGAGAATGAAGAAAGTGAAAAGTTGAGTGTGTATTTTGCCTAGTAATTAACGAAAAGGAGTCGCTCTTTAGTCGCAAAACAATTGCAACATCAATTATTTGGGGGGGAAATTAAGCGCCCAAAAACTTAGGAAAAATTTCATAAGATTTAACAAAAGTTGCAAAACAGTTTCAATATTCGTCGGAAAATGGTCACAAAACAAGTCGTAATTTAGTCACAATAAAGGTATAGGTCACGATAATGTCACACAATAGTCGCAAACTGTGACTAAGTTGAGACAGACAATAAAAAGTCACAACACAAAAAATTCAAAATCTATGGATTTGATTCACTCTATTGATAGAAATCACTCATAAACACTCACTTTAGTAGCATAGAATACATGTATAAGTGTTAGGTTGGTCAAACCTGGCTTTCTCAACATATTTTATAAATTTTACAAAATTCCCTATCATGTTCATAAAGTAACATGATGAGTTCATATGGATTTAGAACTTTTGAATGTTTGGATTGTAAACATTGAATTTCAAGAGGTTGGTTGAGTCTTTTTTACTAACTTCAATAAAATCAAAGTAGTAACATATAAGAAAACATGTAAACAAACTTCAATTTACAAATCTCGAATTGAAAATATCGAGAGTTGGTAATCTGTAGCAAAATAGTCGCTAATCTCAGGTGCTAGACGCAAAAGGGTCACAAAATAGTTAGCAAAATTTCTTAAAATATAACAAACATCGCAAAAGTCGCAAAATTGTTGCAATATTCGTCGGCAAATAGTCACAAAACCTGTCGTAATTTAGTCACAATATATGTACAGTCGCGAAAATGTCACAAACTAGTCGCACAATGTGACTAAGTTGAGACAGATAATGAGTAGTCACTATAGAAAAATACAAAAGTTTTGGATTTGATTCACTATACTGATAAAAATCACTAATAAACACTCACTTTATTAGCATAGAGTACATATATAAGTGTTAGGTTGATCAAACCTGGCCTTCTTAACTTATTTTATAAATTTTACAAAATTCCCTATTATGTTCATAAAAAGACATGCTTAGTTCATATGGATTTGGAACTTTTGAATGTATGGATTGTAAACATTGAAATTCAAGAGGTTGGTTAAGTCTTTTCTAACTAACTTCAATAAAATCAAGGGATTATTGTGAAAAATGCCACTTTTGGGCCAAAACTTGTGGCATTGCCACTTTCAGAATGGGCTTTTGGATCTGCCATTTTTAGGTTTGTAAAAAGACGTTTCTATCCTTATGGTGTTAAGCGGGAGGGCAGCGATTTCGAATCTCGTTGTTGGTTGCAGCAACTCACCGGCTGTTCACCGATTTGACAGTCGGCACTGTATAATCTCGCATTTGTGCGGCTGAAATTTCGTAGGGTTTTAATTTTTTATGGATCTGTTCAAGGATGACCTAAAAATGAGGATATTATATAGTTCCTGGGTCATGGTGGACAATGGCAAGAACTTTGAGCCAACTGAAGTAGTTTACAACAACTGGTCGCGGACACAAGTAGGAGGACGTCAATTACGAAATGGATCCGCAGGTGAAGCCTTATGCTTAGTTTTCTGGTATAATATGTTGATGCATTTGTAGGTGGCATTTGTTTTCTCTGTCTTAGTATTGTAGTGACATAGATAGGGGATAATGGTCAGTTCCTTTGTATATTGATATGTTGGTTATCTCGACCCTTTTTTTGCTAGTTGGTACAATATTCGGTTCCAACTGTTGATGCAATTGTGTTTTATGCTTCACTGTTGTTTACTATGATGGAAAGTACTGACCTGCCTATTACAACTTGTCATTATGTAGGCAGCGGATGTGCCTGTCTTTGTCATTGCTGGTAGCTGGGAATGCTCTGAGAATGGTATATGGGATTTCTACATTGCTAAAGAATGTTATGCGCGAAGTATATCCATGAATCGAGATATGACCTTCGAGAAGCTGCTGTTGACTGTGCGTACAGAGTTTGAGCTTGATGGCCTCGGTTTGAAACCGAAGTTAAGCTATTGGCTTCCAAGTCAGCTTTCAGTGTTTGCAGTGAATTCAAGACCTCCAGTCATTATCACCAGCAACATGAGTTTAAGGAACTTCTTGAATGTAAAAGAAACCGCAGAGCATCTCAATTTGTTGCTCTCTCTTGAACCTGAAAGTGCTGATGCTGGTTCGAGCAGGCTGAGGGAACATTGTTCTGTTCCTGCAGCAAAAGCGAAAGATATTTGTGGCGACGATACTGGTGCTGCTTATGCTGCGATGGTGCCAACTAATGCAGAAATGCCTCAAAGACAAAACATAGGTAGCAACAGCGGCAGTCGAGTTAGGAAAAGGCTATTTGGGGACAATGACGCGTCTTGTTCAAATGAAGCAATCAGGCTTGTCTCTGTTGATACTAGTGATACTCACATGATCAGACTTGCAGATCCTGATACACCATCTCTATCAGCTCAATCTGAAGACAGCAATGCAGCTGCGGCTGCTGTTGTGCAGCATATTTCTTCTGATGACGATGATGATTTCTTAACAGAGATTTATGCAATTGAAAAGGGGGAGAAGGATCTTCGGATTTGTAAGGGTAAAGGGAAGTGTGTAGACAGTGGGGATGCTATGTTAAAGAGTAAAAATGATGATTGTTTCACAGATGGGGTGGTTTGCTCTGGTTCAGATGATGATCTCTGCGATGAGGATTACTGGACTTTGGCATTTGATAGACAATATCAATTTGATTACTCCCAAGCTCTTTTGTTGTCGGCCGAAGTTGAAGCAGATGCCATTTCCCCAAGTGTTGAAGCACCAGTACTTGCTCCTGAAGAAGAGGATATAGGCACAACGGTCTTGGCGTACATTGAAACTGAAAGAGGAAACCGTGATGCTGTAGAAGATAACCTTTTTGGCAATGATTCAAGTGCCTTGTATGCAAACCAAGAAGGAGGGTATGATTCCCCTCACATGGGTCAACTTCAGGTTTCTGGTTCCCCTGAAGTTGGTGTTAGCCAGGAAGGAGGAGTCACTGATTCCCCTACATTTTCTGTTGGAAACGAGGGAGGAGGGGAATCTTTCCCCGCACTCTCTCTTGGTAACCAACCAAGAGGGGAATCCTCTTCTGTATTTGATGTTGCGCAGGAGGGAGTAACTTTTGATGAATTGGATGGCGACTATACACAAAGACGTGATGCTGAACCTGTCATTGATGATGTCTATTCGCTGACAAACACAGATGGGTGTGCAACTGTCTCAGCTGAAGAAGATGCAATATACATTAGACGCGTGTTCAAAGATAAGGTGGCTTTTCAAAACACTTTGGCTATATATGCCATCAAGAGGTTATTTCATTTCAGGCAGACTAAATCTGACCCAGAGCGGGTCATTTGCGTTTGTATTGATAAGCGTTGTCGCTGGAGAGTATTTGCTCATAGGGTCTCGGAATTCTCTGAAAATTTTGCAGTACGCACAGCTACGCTTACACACACGTGCTCAATTATTGCTAGGTCGCAGTATGAGAAGCAAGCATCTGCTAGAGTGATTGCAGAGGTTTTGAAAGGGAAGTATGCTAACGGATTGCCTGGGCCACGCGCTGTTGATATTCCGGACATAGTGCTAGCTGAGCTGAAAGTTTCTGTTACATATATGAAGGCATGGTATGCAAAGGAGGCTGCTATTATGCAAAGTCGTGGAAGTGATGAAAAGAGCTACAAGGTCCTAGCAGTATACATGTACTTGTTGCAGAAAGGGAATCCAGGGACAATATACAGACTTGAATATACTGGTGGTGGATTGGTACCAAAGCAGTTCAAGTACCTTTTCTTTGCTCTTGGAGCAAGTATTGCTGGTATTAAGTACATGAGGAAGGTTGTACGTGTTGATGGTACTGCTATAAAGGCAAAGTTTAAGGGAGTGCTTATCGCTGCTAGCATGCAAGATGCTAACTTTCAGGTTTATCCAATAGCTTTTGCAATTGTTGATGCAGAGAGTGACTTGGCATGGACCTGGTTCTTCACGAAACTCAGCCAGCTCATCCCTGATGCAGAGGATGTAGTGCTTGTTTCTGATCGCCGCAGGTCTATATATGCAGCTATTCGGAAAGTGTATCCGCTGGCCTTTCATGGGGCATGTGCTGTTCACATTGAAAGAAATGTAAGGGCAAAGAATCCAGGGACAGGCCTGTCCTACCTTGTTGGTAATGCTGCCCGTGCATTTAACGCTGGGGACTTTAAAGAAATGTATGCTGAGATCGTCAAGCAAAGCAAGAAATGTGCTGCCTATTTGGATGCTATTCTACTTGAACATTGGACTCAAGCGTATTGCCCAGCAAAACGCTATAATATTATAAGCAGTAACAACGCTGAGGCTCTCAATGGTGCTCTGGCCAAAATTGTTGAACTACCAATTGTTTCTATGGTAGAGTCAATTAGGACAAAGTTGATGGAGTGGTTTTGTTTCAGACGGGAGAAAGCAAAGAAACTTATTGCTTTGGGAGAGACTATCACACCTAAGGTGAACGAATTTCTCTTGCGCCACCACAAGGATTCTGCAGGTTTACCTGTTAAAGCTGTCTCAGAATGGAGTTTTCAAGTTAGTTCAGGCTTAAAAAAGTACTATGTCGACCTAGCTCTTAAGACCTGCACCTGTTTGCAGTTTCAAAAGCTGGAATTGCCTTGTTGCCATGCATTGGCTGCAGCAAGAACAAAGGGAGTCGAAGTTACTATGCTGATTGGTTCACATTACAGGGTTTCAGTCTTTCGCGATGCATATGAAATGTTCATATTCCCTGTGCCTAATGAAAGTGACATAGATATTCCCGTTGATGTACAAGAAACCGAATTCATGCCACCGGAGAACAAAAATGGTCCAGGGCGTAGAAGGAAGAGGAGGATCCCTTCCACCGGGGAGTACACGGTAAAACACTGAATTCGTTGGCAGTAATGGAAAGAATTTGACAGGGACTGTAAGTAACTGATGTTACTTTACTGCAGGGGACGAAGAGGCGCAAGCATGGACCGCATAAATGTACCACATGCAATGAAACAGGGCATAACAGAGCTACTTGCTCTAGCATCCCACGTTAAGGTATGAAAACTGTGCAGTAAACTAGTTGGCTGTTGTGAAATTTATGGAATTACACAACTAAACTGCATTTAAAAAACATGTGGCAGGTGTTGTAAGGGGGAAAAACTTTTTGGGACATAAGGAGCAACTAGAATTTGTAGGGGTAACGCTTGTTTTTTGGATAGGCCAGACAATGGCCAAGAGACAAATGGATTCAGCAGCGATGGGGGCACCATCTTTTGGGTTTTCAGTAACAAATGGCTGAGAAGAAGCCACTGTATAGCTATCCGGTAAGCAGCTCTGGGGAAGAGCCTTCAATTAACAAGTTGAAGTATGTGCAGTCAATGTATATAGCAGTGCTGGATATATCCAGTTTGTAAAATTAAGCTGCTGCTGATGAAAAACAATTGATGTCTCGATTAACTACTAATGAAAAATGCTTCTTATGGTGTATGTGACGATTTGATCCAATAGGCAACTAGAACGCATAAGAAATTAACATCAAGCAATGTACCTTAATTTGGAATATATATTACATTACTGAAACAGATAAGCAAATTACATTAAGCAAGTTCTCTAGCATCGGAATATATATTACATTACTGAACAAGAGGACCAAATTGCAGGGAATTCTGACAAGACTTAACTGGAAACATACAACGTGGCTGACACCAAGAAGCAAATTATATCACATATGTACATTCAGGATTTAGCATAATTCCTGAAACCGAATTGCGTACATGTAAACAAAGCAGCGACGACAGAGATGAAGGACAGAGTAGTTGTTTAGGAAACAATGAGGGAGCCCTCCACCAAACCGAAACGAATTGTTAAAGCGGCCAGCCCTTGGCAATCTGAAACCTGCAGTTTGTGTTAGCACCATTTCAGCAATGTCGACTTCTTCCTCCATATTACGCAGGAGACTGAAGAACTGCTCCATGACATGCATACCAGTGTCAAAAGAACCTGAACAAACCAGAACCAATCCTAGCGCAAACCTAGCATACATACTGTCTACAGAAGCTTCACAGAGGAGTTCAACTGAACGTTCGGAAGGTCCTTCTGCCACCGCAAGGCGTAAGCCTTCGACAAACTGCGCAGCTGGGTTCCCAGAATCCAAACAACGCAAAAAAAAGGGTCGGAACACAGAATCTTCATTACACAGCTGAGTAACAAAGACAAACTCATCAATGTCGACATCCTTAAGAACACTCGCGTCGAAGACAAGAGCCATGAATTCAGGTCCTGAAGCTATCAAAGCGCCTAACTCTCTAAAACCATGTTGTGAGAGACGCCTGACAATATCCAGAAGAAGCGGATGTGGAATTATATTCATTGGTGATATGTTGGTCTTTCTGAGTTAATTAAGACATTTAATTTGCAGTTTGGTTATATAGAGCAGAGCGAAGCGAGGTTTTGAAAGGATTTGGTTGTGTAGTGCAGGTGGGTGTTAAGTGTCACATACTAGCATTAACTAATGCAGCTGAAACAGGACTATAAAGTGGGAAAAAAATAGAGTAAATAGGTGGTTACGTCTGAGTTTAAGGAAAAGTTTTAAGGGAATAACGAAAGGAAGGGAGAGACATATTTCAGGCTCCTGTGTAGTCAACTCATACAGTGCAAGTAAGAGTAGTAAGAAATAAAAGCGCTGGATAAGACATTGGGAGATGGAATGAAGAAACAGTACATCATAAAGGAGAATTAAAGATGGTCATGGTCCATATCATAAAAACTAACAAAGCATAAGATACATAACACTAAACCAGTAAAGAAAACATATCCGGCAACGTCTGTTAATGCTGCACCGAGTACCAGGACATCGAGGAATGTCATCATATCTCCAAGTGTCGCAGTGGGAGCGAATCTTAACGGGTCGCATTTGTAGAATGTGACGAAAGACTTTGCTACCAATAGCATCAGCTTCACGAAATGAACCAATGGAAGAAACAAAGGAGTCAATTGTGTCAAGTGACTCTGAGTAAAACCCCAGGCAAACCTGTAGCAAGGCTCGGGAAAACCAAGCATGAGGTGGATAGTTGCCTATGGTGGATAAGAGTTGTAGAGCATCTTCTGCACAACCAAGTTTGACGGCAAGCCTAATGCTTTCAAGATAGGCTGCAGTTGCATTGTGAGAGTCTAAACATTGGTGAAAGAAAGGGCGATACACCGAATCTTCATTTATAAGGCCAGCATCTGCTAGGAAGGGTTGTAGGCTTACATGGTTGAGGACAGTGGGATGAGTTGCAAGAGAATAGTAGAATTTGGAAGCCAGAAGCATACCCCGGAGAGATATAAACGAATCCGCCCCCACACATGAAACAATATCAAGAGCAGTGTGTATGTCAAGTTGTTCCATAGGTGACGCAGGAACAAACAATGAAAAATGTGTAACTTATGTAGGGAAAAATCTGTATCAAGTAGATGGGATGGCATTTATTGTGATGGACTTAGTGGGTGAGGAGGTATGAAATTAATGAGCTGAAATGAAATTGTAAGTTTGTAGAAGTTAATAGTTAAAGAAGTAATGGTGTATAATATCCTAAAGGGAGAAGAAGGTAGTGATAAGGAAATCTAGGAATAAAGTAGCTAATGTAACAACAACAGAAGGTACCATAAGGAGAGCAAGTCAGTACAAGTAATAGAAAGCGCGTTATTCTTGGTTAACATGCCGAGAGATCAATTAAAATATAAGAAAAACAAGTAGATTAAACGTGGGACACATATTCTTCATACAGATCAATGGCGTAGCGCATTCGAATGTTGTCAATAGTCTTCTTTGTAAGTTCTTGAAGGTGCGATGTAAGCTGATATGAGTGAAGTTCAATAAATTTCAGAGACATTGGACCATAGTCCCCACCACGGTCATTCTGTGCGAGACCAGTCATTCGCGTGAAGGTAAAGCCAGTTGCTGGCCAAGTGGATGGAACATCTTCACAAACAGAGCGAAGCAAACAAGGCAGCATCTGAGCAATAGGAGCCATGTAGGAGGCAACCTTTCTAGCAGAGGTGCAATCTTCAAACGGGTCAAGAATGTCAATATGACCTTTGGGAAGGTCAATGGCTATTGCGACCCAATGCCTCTTACCCCAATTCATAGGGAGGTAAATAATGTCTACATCTTTGAGCCACTCCAACTTACAAGTACGACCGTCAACCAGACCACGAACATAAGCCGTCAACAGTGGGTGCCATGCATATGTCAGTGTATTGACGTGTTGGCTGAAATTGACAAACTTATTTTCCATCATTGAGGTGAACATGGAGTTGAGGATAGTAATGCGGCGGGTAGCGAGGAAAGCACCATGTTTTTGCCAAAGAAAGCTGACAATGCAGTCAATGTGCTGTGATGCAAGAAGTCATAGAATGAGAAGAGATATAATATATGGGCTATAAAATAGAAGTAAGCAAAGTAGACATGGAAGGTGCAAACTAACCAAGCTGGAAACCCAGTTCTGAGGTTTTGATAGCTCAGTGAAGAAAGTAGAAGGGTATGAGTGGCCATTGATAGTGTATGAACTGCATTGGAAAGATGTGAGACATGAGAAATAAAGAATATTACAAAGAAACATTCAGGTGATATAAAATGAAGAGGTTAAGCACAAACCTCTTGCCCATTTTAGAGAGCTTGCTGCGAAACTTGGAAACAGTAGCTGAATTGGGGGTCCCAAGTGTACTTAGAATGTATGGAATCATTGCTTTGACATCAGGGTGACTGACATTTTTTTTGCTACGCAGGTTCATAGCAGGTCCACCCAATGGTAGCTGTTTTGTAGGAGGCGCAATGGGAAGGCGAGGACACCGATCCATGACAACAGAAAGACCGGTTGCAGAAGGTACTTGACCTAACATGGCAGACACCCCATCGGTTGCAGGACATTGCGTAGCAGATGAACAAGTTTGGCGGGTCACTCTTTGGGATATATTCTTTAGAACGAAGACAGAAGGTTGAACTGGTGTTGGGTGAATAAAACATGATTCCTCCTTAGAATCAGGTTTACAGGCATTAAGCTGACATGCGTTCACCTGCAAAAGATACAGAAGACAGAGAAGGATGATTAATGTAACTGAGAAACGTGTTTTTGAAGTAGATATAAAATAACCTGTGGCATGGGTGAAGAAGGAGACAAATATGAAGCCAAATGGGAGGGTAAGGTGGAGGTATGGCTTGTGTGCTTGGCTGCTTCATGTAGGAATGATGGGCGGCGTTGCTTAATATAAGAAAGAATCAACTGTAAGTAGCGAAAAGGAGCGAAAGTGGCAAGATCAAAGTGAGAGACAGAAAGTAGAGATAGAAAAAACCTGAACAAGTGGCTTTACAACAGGACATGGAAGCACAACCGGACTAATGGACTGAGAACCTGTAACTCCATGAGCGTGGCTCCCAGTAACAGAGGGAGAAGAAACCTAAAAAAAAAACTGGTAAAAATTTGGAAATGTTGTTGTAATGAAAGGTGCAAGAACCATAGAAAGTAGGCTTAACCTCAGGAGGTAGAACATCAGTGTCGAGATGTTGAAAGCCTGTAAAACCTACAGCCTCCGAATCCACCATTGATTCAAGGCATTTACCAGGCGATAAAACAGTATGTGCAGAACCGACAGCAGGATGACAGATAGGTGAATGTTTAGCATTACTGGATGACGATCTTGTATTGCTAGCAGAACGCTTGGAGAATGATCCCGCAGATAGTCCAGCACAGCCAGAACGTGTATTCCGGACAGGCGAAGAAGATACTGCTGGTGAAACAATAGAGGACTTGTTGACAGGAGGTACACCGCGCCTAGTACTCTGATGACTGTGCTGAATGAGGTGACTAAGCTCAACAAGCAGAGATGCCTTGAAGCTTTTAAGATGTTTCTCAATAAGGGTATCTGCATTTCCGCGGATCTTGACAGAAGAACGGTGGCCAACCCGCTTTTTTTGTTTACAAAAATCTTCAGGACCCGAACTTGAACTTGCAGACCTGGAAGGAATGGACTTACGTTTGCGGGAAGAGGTGAGTGACGGCAGAGATGCATCACCACCAGACCAGACATCGTTTGTGAACTGAAACGATGATGCAATAAGTCTCTCCAACTCCTTAACCTTGGGGTCACAATGTTCAGATGCTACAAAGGCAGGGTCAGGATTTTGCGGGTGCAAAACACAAAGCTGCAAAGTATAAAGAATATGAGGTGGTATAACAGACAGAAAGAAATAGAAGAAGGAAATAGTCACAGAATAAGAACGCACATTACTCGAATATTCAAGACGTAAAATGTTTGAAGTATGGAAAGACTTGCACTTAGGGAGATGATGAATGATTCGGTCAAGGAAAGTAGACTGATCCTCACCATTGGGCAGGATTGTGAGGAGCAAAGGAATATATTTAAGAGCAAACAACTGAATAGCAAGAGGAAAACCATGGACAGCGACGGACGATTGTTTCAGCTTGGCAACTAGCGAGTCTGCGTCTTCAAGATAGCTTCCAACTTTAACCATTCTAAGCATCCTGTGAAAGGAGTGGCGACCCCATGGGTATTTGAGAAAGAAGTCTACATCTTTGACCATCTCAACAACTTCAGCTGATGCCTTAACTGGTTGGCTCCGACAAAGCAAAACACCCTCTACAATTACAATAAGCGCCAGGCGGAATTTACGCCAACTTGGCATATTTGGCTGAGTCTTCAACATTTGGAGAAGTGCCTTCACAGTTACAGAACCAAGTTTACCACCAATTAAAGTATACCAGTACGGAGCACTACCCTCGGCATGAGTTGTTGCAGCATCGAGTTTTTATTGCGAAGGAAAAGGACAACATTCCAACCCAGTGGCTTCACAAAATTCCGATAGAGAAAAACGCAAAGGCTGACCCCCAAAAACAAACCACATTTCGTCAGAGTTGGTGGTATCCAGCTGCCTACATAGCATCTGATGGACCAATTGGCCAGACAATGAACATCGCCTGACAGGCAGTGAGAAGAGGGACCCTAGCGGAGATGCCAACAAAGTGTCCAACTCTGGCATTCCATCGAGGATATGTAAAATATCAATCAAGTACTTAGGTTTGGAATAAGAGTTGATACGGACTGCATGACCAGGATAGCAGTCAGCAGAAAAAACTCTATCAGGAAGGAGTCCTACAAAACCAAAAAGAAAAAGTAAACAACACAGGCAGTGGGTGTAAATATATGAAAAAAACTTTACTAACAACAACTGCAGCTATATGATGATGATAACCTTTAAAGCAACAACTTAATTGAACACAAGAAGGCAACCCTAGTCTCAACAACAGAGGGAAACCAAAATAGATGTGTGGCAAGACGGGAATAAGCAATATTTAGGAAAACATAAGAAACATGTAAAATGGAGGAACTAAACCCTAATCTCCACAGCTGAGGGGAACCCAAACACATGTGTTTAACGAGTGGCAAGCGTCAGTAGGTAGAAAATCATAAAAAAACATGTGAAATGGGGGAACTAAACCCTAATCTCCACAGCTGAGGGGAACCCAAACACAGGTGTTTAACGAGTGGCAAGCGTCAGTAGGTACAAAACCATAAAAAAACATGTAAAATGGGGGAACTAAACCCTAATCTCCACAGCTGAGGGGAACCCAAACACAGGTGTCTAAAAAGTAGGAACCATGAAGAGATACAAAAACATAAGAAATATGCAAACCTGGGGCACCGGCGTGAGATGGTCCAGCTCCAAATGAATCCATTTCAGACGGACAGGACCTGCACATGCAATTAAGCTCAGTTTCACCACAGACTAAGGTGTATGTCCGGGAACAATATATTTGGCTACAGCGACAGAGAGACTATCAGAAAGAAATTAGAATAAGGACAAAGAATTTCCAAGAATTAGATTCAACAGGCAAACGGCTGTACACAGAAATTTTGCTTTCGAAGGACTAGAAGATGATACAGATTACTTCGATAAGAACTACCAGCAACCAAAAAAAGGTTGGAAATGGCGACCGCGGAGAAAAGGTACCACTGGAATAACTAACCAATTGCAATGGCGAGAGGAATTTGGTACAGAGAGCTTCAGAATGCCCTTTTTTTCTCACGGCCGTCGAAAATAAATTTGAAATCGGAGCAGAGTCTCTGTTTTCTCGAACCTCGGAGAAGAAAGAGTAAAGCAGACGACACAATATGACTTCCTATTAAATGTTCGAGAAATTGGAACAGTTACGTGTTGTTCGGTCTTCTCGGGCAGACAAGAGTGGGCAGGCGCAATAATGAAAAAGCGAGGGCAAAATCGTGAAATCGCATGAGTAGAAAAGGGTATATCCACAAACTGTTCCAAAAAGGTCGAAACCAACAAATGTCATCCGGAAAAATGGCTTTCTCGTAATTGATTCTAAAATCAAAGTAGTAACATATAAGAAAACATGTAAACAAACCTCAATTTACAAATTTCGAATTGAAAATATCGAGCGTTGGTAAAATGTAGCAAAATAGTCACTAATCTCAGGTGCTAGATGCGAAAGGGTCACAACATCAGTCGTACAATGGTCACACAATATGTCGGATTATGGTCACAAACCTCAAATCTGATATTTCGAATGTTTAATATCGAGAGTTGTTAATATGTAGCAAAGTGGTCGCTAAATCTCAGATAAATGTGATCGATTATCTTTGTTCGTCGCAAATATGTTGCAAATTTGCGACCGTTTTGTGACCTTTAGTCAAATTGTAAAAAAAAAGAGTTCTATAGATAACAAGTCGCTAAGTGATCTCAAAGTGCGACCTTTTTGCGACCCAAAATATTGAATTGGTAAACGGTCGGATAGTAGTCGCTTAATTGAGACATTTGTCCGACTACTTATTTCAGTCGCTAATAAGCGACTATTTTCCATCTGTTTTGTTTGTAGTTGTTTAAGAGTCGCCAAAGAGACACAAAGTAGTCGCGCTTTTTTGCGACCATAAAAATAGTCACAACAAAGAGTCCCAAATTGCAGGTTTTCTTGTAGTGTTCCGGATACCGCAAATAATGAAGAAGTTCTGGTAACAGTCGAAAATGATCCTAATATTCGTTCCGAGCCGGAACCAAAGAAGTTTATACTCAAGGCTAATACTTCCGCTAATGATTGGGCGGCTGACTGGAGGGTACCCATCAAAAATTTCATTCTTAAAGAGAACTACCATCGAACAAATGGCAAGCTCGCAAATTAAGAATCATCAGCGCTAAGTATTGTATAATTAAAGAGTCATTGTACAAGAGAGGTGTCAGTGATTCTTATCTTTTATGTATTTTCGGGCCCGAAGTTGAAATAGTGACAAGCGAGGTCCACGAAGGGCTTTGCGGTAGTCATTCTTCGGGACGAGCAATGACTTTCAAAATCAAACGGTTAGGATATTTCTGGCCAACTATGATTTCTGACTGCATCGATTACGCCAAACGGTGTAAAAAATGTCAGATGCACGCTCCTTTTATTCACCAGCCATCTGAATTATTGTCATCTATATCCGCTCCATACACTTTCATGAGATGGTCATTGGATATAGTTGGTCCGATCCATCGCTCAACGCGAGGCGTCCAATACTTATTAGTTCTAACGGACTATTTTTACAAATGGATCGAAGTTGAAGCTTACGTAAACATACAAGATTCTGTGGTAAAGACATTCTTGTGGAAACACATTTTTTGTCGTCATGGAGTTCCTTACGAAATTGTAACGGACAATGGTCCACAATCAATTTCAAATGATTGTGAAGATTTTTGTTCTCTTGGGGGATAAAACTTAGCTATTCAACGCCGAGGTATCCTCAAGGAAATGGGCAAGCGGAAGCTTCCGATAAAACCATTCTCAGCAATCTTAAAAATGTTTGAATGCTCGAAAAGGTGGTTGGTATGACGAGCTGCAACCTGTGTTGTGGGCATATCGAACAACCCCGAGACGAGCAACGGGAGAAACTCCATTTTCATTAGTATATGAGATGGAAGAAGTAGTCCCAGCCGAGCTGAATGTTCCTGGTTTACACCGGAACGAAGCTCCACTTAACGAAGAACTAAATTCTAAGTTATTAGAAGACGTTCTCGATACAATTGATGAAAGGCGAGACCAATCCCTTATTCGACTTCAGAACTATCAGCAGTTGACCACTCGATACTATAACTCAAAGTTGAAAAATAGACTTTTAAATGTAGGAGACTTTGTTTTAAGGCGAGTGTTCGATAACACAAAAGAAGAAGGAGCTGAAAAATTCGGTATTAACTGGGAAGGCCCTTACCAAATCACAGAAAAAGTCCGAAATGGTGTATACCGTTTACAAGACCTTGACGAGAAAACCCGTTCAAAGGCTTTGGAACATCTTCAACTTGAAAAAGTTCTATTGCTAAAACAAATATATTTTAACTACGATTTGGCTTGATCCTATTTTGGGTACGTAGGTAGCTCGCTAAACACGAGTCCAGCTAGAAAAATAAAAATATTATTCCAATCATGGAGTCTTGTTTTTATAAACTCGATCTTCGAGCATAAATATAAAAATACGTAGCGAACAATGTATGAAGAAATATTTTTAGCTAAGCAAAAACCAGATCTAGAAGGGTCTTGGATTACGGAATAGCTCTGCTGCTTGGCCTACGAGGTCAACGATGGTCATAATGCAACCCGGCATGGTTCCGTACTCCTGGAGGCCTATCTCGATCCAATCGGAAGGATGGGCTTCGAGGCGATGACGCTCGCGAGCAATATCGAGATGACGCTTCTCTAGTTCCATTCTTCTTTTCCTAATTTCTTTTTTCTCATCTTCGAGCTCGTTGTGCCGAGTGACAAGCTGAAGAAAATAAAATGCTTAGTTTAAACAACAACGAAAGGAGTCAAATCAATAGGTAAAACAATACCTTGTCAATAAACTCCTCAGTCATGATACGATCTTGAGCTGATAATCTCTCGATTAACACGTTCGGAACCTGAATGCTGGTTCCCCACCCTAATGGATGTGACTCTTCTGGTTCGCCGGTTGCTTCCGTTTTTACAAGCTCGATGTCTGACGTTTCTGGAAGATCATCGCTTATCGTTTTGAATGAGTCGAAGGGGTTCTCTGAAGAATTACCTTCCTCGAACATTTTTGTAGAATTATTGTTGATAAACCTCAATAATGAACTACACCTACTTTATATTCGAAATATACTCAATCACATTTAAGAGGGTCAATTGACGATTTCCCAAAATCTTAAATTACTACCTTCATGGAAAATGTAATCGAGTTAATTGCTAATTTTATTCTCTAAATTAGTGCATTAAATAAGATTGAAATAAATCGACAGATTTAAAGCAAAAGGGGAAATATAATTAATGTCGCTGAGCCGCTAGCCCAATAGCATTGTTACAAACAAAAATAAATCAAAGGAATTGTTCGATCAAAAGTCTTCGTCCGATAACGATTTCAGCGAGGTGGATGATCCCGAGCAGCTTTTGGAGGATAATCCCTCGTCAGAAGATAAATCGAGGAGACCAGAAGAATGATCGATTGATTTCGCCTCCGTTTCTTCATTTTCTTCAGTTTTTAACATCGGAAATCTCCAAAACTCTGAAGAACATGAAACGAAGGAGGATCCATCGCCGGTTGCTAAGGATAAATGAGATAATTTGTCCAGCACGCGGAGGAATCTTCGAAGGCAAGAAGGAATAATAGCCATGATATCTAAACCCTTCCTCTCCCATTCATGCGGTTCGGATTCAAGGCGATGGATCTCTCTTTCTATCTTCCTTATACGCTCATCAAGAGCACGACACCTCCTTCCGATTCTTTGTCTCTTATCACATTAATCTTTATGTCTCCCGACGATCTGTTTGAGTAACATTTTGTCAACTATCTGAAAGAAAATATACAGTCTTCTGAAAAGACTAAAAATTAGAAAGGGAACCTTTTCCAGGAAGTCATAACATTTGACCCTTTCTTTCCCCGTTCGGAAATGAAAAAACGTAGGGTGAATGACTCCCTTTGGAGAGAATCCGTCTTCGGATTCAAAAAATGGATCCCCGTTCGTAGTTGTTATTCTTGAGCTTGATCTGAAAGAAGATAGCGGCATATTTCAGTTTTTTTTTATAATAAACTGTGAGAGTCTTTCAGAATTCTTTTAAAGGAGAAAGGTGTTCGGACTATTTAAAAAATATATATATATAACGGGCCTGCTAGAGCAGGAGCATGTACATGATTGTGTTCAGTCACACTAATTAAATGAAATATTTCCGTCAAACGGAGTAGTCCTCATGGATTCAATAAAACAATTTTTTAAGAGCGTTCCTCTACCTCTGGAGAACCCTCACATGGTTGAGAACCTTCACCTACCTCGAATTGAGAGGGGAAATCTCCAAATACCAACGAAATTTGTTTCAGATCGAGAGTAGGACGGGAAGCCGAGGATAACTCGGATTCAACTGCAGCGAGTTCGGCAGTAACTTCCCTCCTCTCATTCTCGAATGAAACTCTTCCATTCTATAGTTCGCCAATCAGGTCTAGATTACTCTTCAGCTCGGCTCGATCGGTTTGAAGTTTAGTCCAGACTTCTTCGTCTTTGATAAAAACTTCATGATAGACTGAATAAGTTGCCTACCAAAACCCCTCATCTCTTCTCGAGCGTTATGTTCGGCTTCGGCGATCTCG
This sequence comes from Arabidopsis lyrata subsp. lyrata, assembly GCF_000004255.2. Lineage (NCBI taxonomy): Eukaryota > Viridiplantae > Streptophyta > Magnoliopsida > Brassicales > Brassicaceae > Arabidopsis > Arabidopsis lyrata. Next base: position 14,542,198 of record NW_003302550.1, on the reverse strand, counting down.
AGAGCCCTAGTCTTAGTTAAAAAGTCGGCCTTATGGCTCGCTTCTTCGGACAAAGCCGTAGCCTCTTCTAACTCAGTCTTTAAGCGAAGAGCATTAGACCTCGCAGAATCTCTTTCAGCATTCGCAATTCTAAGGCGTTGCTCGTTAGCTGCCAAAATCTTCTTCATATCCTCGAAGGATGACTCGAAGGTTTTTGCCTGCTCGAGTCGGTCAGACTGATTGACTAGTTTAAGTTCATCAATCTCCTTCTTAACCTTTGCGGTCTCTCTCATCGCTTGGTGAAGAAGATTCTCATAATGGAAGATCATTCCATTAGTCTCCATAAACGCCTTCAAAGTAAAAAAAAATTTTACTTAATAAAAAGGGGTTATCATAGTAAAAATCTAAAAGTTCCAAACCTGGGATAGGTAGCAAGCTCGGTTGACGTACATCTGACAGATTTCCGGCCTCCAAATTGAAAAAGGGGGAAGGGATGCCCCTCCCCTGGTTTGAAAACTTCGGAAGATATCTCCAATCTCTTCTCCGCCTACAAAATAAAGGAGAATAGTATATTAATAAAATAGTTGCTGTCTGTAACAAGTTTTGCTAAGGCTCGCGTTCTAAAAAAAACTTACCAATTTCAGAAATCGAAGCTGGTGAAGGGTTTTAAGTACTAACACTCAATCCTTGAGACGGAGGAACCTCCGATCTCAATTCATCGATTTTTCCTAGAATTACTCTGTCACTCGGAAGAGGGAGTTCAGGGTCTAAAGGTTCCGAAGAAGGGAAAACAGAATGCAAGGGGCTAGGAGCTCGTAACGGAGAACTAAATCTAACAGTTTTGAGTTTCTCGTTTGATAAAGTATCTGAGTCTGGAGCCTTCCTCTTTGTGTAAGGAGAAGAAGTTACTTCTCTCTCTCTCTCTTGTGCGGAAGGGCAAATAGCGGTAGCAACTGGAGGGTCGTTAGGAATCTCGGCTCCGTGAGAATCCACCGCAATTGACAAATCTGCTTCTAAAGAACCGTCATCGACCAAGAGGATCTTCCTGTGGAAGTTACCAACCCTGGAGATTGCAGCGATCCGCTTCTTTTTCCCAATTTCGGATAATTGATCCTTAAGAGCCTTAGTCTCGGCAAGGATTTTTCTTTTATCGCGAGCATTCAGGCTCGAGACATCTTTCTCTTCAGAAGGAGGATCGAGGGGGTGAGTTTGACCATCTTTGATAACGAGCCCCGCATTATGAATACGTTGAAGGGTGAAGGAATTCCAATTTGTTTCACCCTTGGAAACGATTCGAAAGAAAGATAAGAAATCAACAGTTGGACGGGGAATAGTTTGGTTCCCTGAAATAAAGTGTTGAGTTAAGAATTCTATTTCTTTCACACAATACAGTGAAAAATAATAAAGGTTGGTTCTAACCAAGTTTAGATGACCAATTTGGGAGAAGAAGACCGGAAAGACCTTGGACGGAGTGAGGATTGACTCAGAAAAAGAACCAGTATTTCCTCCAAGGCCCATCATGCGAGGGCATTCCGTCGATCAGGTTACGGTCAAAGATAGGATTCATAGAAAAAATACCCGCTGCTGTGGATTCACGAGCTCGAAATAGCCCTAAGAGTTCGCTAGTGGTGAGAGAAAACCCTGCTTCTGCCAAAACAGTCAGGGTGCTCAAGACATATCGGAGAAAGTTGGGAGCCATTTGGGGAAAAGCGATCCCCAGATGGAGGAGGTACAAAAGGAGAACTTCCGGTATGGGAAAAAATAAACCGCAACCTTTGAAATAGACTTCGTAAGCACAACAGAAACCTTCTCGCACTATTTCCGGAGATTCATTGGGTTTAGGAAGAGAGAATTCTATTTCCTGAGGAATGTTGCAGAGGCGACGAAGAGCGCCAAGGGAATCATGGGTCAATTGAGACCTAAAATGCGGAACGAATTTATCTCTCCTTTGGGTGAAGACTTCGTTCCCTCTGGGAACAGGGATTCCCTAACTGTCATCTTCGTTGTCTGAGACATAGACGGCTGGGGAAGACATTTTTTACTAAGAGATTTTTCTTTCTCTGGTTTGGTAAAAGCTTTTAGGGGTGAATGTTCGCTGTAAAAGCCATCGTTCCATTTAACCCTATTAAGCGGAAAACCGCCTTGAAAATATTGGGAAGCGGGACAGTTTTCCCCGCAGTATTAATATAAAATTAGGAAATTAATGATGACGATTATCAGGGAAATCAAATCATTTGATTATCCGAGATCGGCGTAACAGCGTAAAACATGGAGAAATTCCAGAATGTTAAAGATCTCGATTCATTAATTACTATTTACTTAAGTCTTCCAAGCCAAGCACTCAGCTCGCAAGACTTGGGGGGCTAAATGTTGGGGTCGGATCCCACACATTCTCGGTAGGATCCACTTGGATCTGTCCACGTCATTATTACATAATAATCCTCTCGGAATTCAAGATATTTTATTATAAGTATCGAGCTTAACCAGTCGGAAGTTCGATTCAGTCTAGTAGAAGATCTCGATCTTTGCCAGTATGGAGTTCGCTCTTATTCGACAGACAGTTCGCATAGAGAAATGCTGAAGCGAGGAGAATATTGTTCGAGGCTTGCAGTAGCGTCAAAACGCGGGAGTTCGGAGTCATCAAGAAAGAGTTCGGAAGATCCATGCGAAGCCCAAGATAGTTTAAATTCAAGCCGTTTTGGTCAAATTGTAACTTACATTATTAATGCGGATCAATGCGATTATGAGCAGTAAATGACCGCATTAATCATGTTTTCTCTATAAAAACAGCCTCAAACGCATGTGTTTGAAAAGACAAATCTTTTTACTCACTACTACTAAGCAATACAACATACTTTTTCTTTTACAATTTCGCAAGACTTTGCATACTTCGTTCTTATCAAATTCTTTACTTTATTCTTTTCTTGGTTAATTTTTCTTTCGAATTATCATATTCATTCGTTGATTTTAAGAGTTTTTCTCCACTGAAATACTTAAAGATAATCGAGTGTGAATCCTACATCCACATTCATGGATGATTTTTCCGTGTATGGCTCTTCCTTCTCCTCCTGTTTGTTAAATTTGTGCAGGGTACTCAAAAGATGCGAGGAGACAAACCTGGTGCTGAACTGGGAGAAATGCTACTTCATGTCAGAGAAGGCATCGTTTTGGGACACAAGATTTCAGAGAGAGGAATAGAGGTTGATTAGGAGTTTTCTTGGGCATGCAGGGTATTACAGAAGATTCATCAAGGATTTCTCTAAGTTGGCCAGACCGCTCACCAGATTGTTGTGCAAGGAAACAGAGTCCACATTTGATGAAGAATGTCTGACGGCCTTTAAGTTGATCAAGGAAGCTTTGGTTACTGCTCCAATAGTCCAAGCTCTGAACTGGGACTACCCGTTTGAGATCATGTGTGATGCCTCAGATTATGCAGTATGAGCAGTTTTGGGCCAGAAGATTGACAAGAAGCTGCATGTGATCTACTACGCAAGCAGAACGATGGATGATGCACAAGTGAGGTATGCCACTACTGAGAAGGAACTGTTGGCTGTGGTATTCGCATTCGAGAAATTTAGGAGCTACCTGGTAGGATCTAAGGTAACAGTCTACACTGATCATGCCGCCCTGAAGCATATCTATGCGAAGAAGGATACCAAGCCTAGGCTGCTGAGATGGATCTTACTGCTTCAAGAGTTTGATATGGAGATAGTAGATAAGAATGGGATTGAGAACGGTGTAGCGAATCATCTGTCTAGAATGAGAATGGAAGACGAGGTCCCTATTGATGACTCTATGCCAGAAGAACAGCTAATGGCAATCAGACAGCTGAACGAAAGCTCTCAAACCCTAAAATCACTCGTTCAAGTATGTGCAATAGAAGATAAGCTTCCGTGGTATGCTGATTATGTCAACTACTTGGTGAGCGGTGAAGAGCCTCCGAATCTGTCAAGTTCTGAGAAGAAGAAGTTCTTCAAGGAAATTAATCATTTCTACTGGGATGAGCCTTATCTCTACACTCTCTGCAAGGATAAGATCTAAAGGCTATGCGTCTCAGAAGATGAAGCTGAAGGTATCCTGCTGCATTGTCATGGCTCTGCCTATGGTGGCCACTTTGCAACATTCAAAACAGTATCAAAAATCCTCCAAGCAGGTTTTTGGTGGCCAACAATGTTCAAAGATGCTCAGGATTTTATCTCGAAATGTGATTCATGTCAAAGGAAAGGAAACATCAGTAAAAGAAATGAGATGCCTCAGAATCCGATCTTGGAAGTCGAGATTTTTGACGTATGGGGAATAGATTTTATGGGTCCATTTCCTTCTTCATACGGAAACAAGTACATACTGGTCGCAGTTGACTATGTATCAAAATAGGTCGAAGCCATAGCTAGTCCCACCAATAATGCAAGAGTTGTGCTGAAGCTGTTCAAGACCATTATCTTCCCGAGATTTGGGGTCCCCAGGGTTCTAATCAGTGACGGGGGGAAACATTTTATCAACAAGGTTTTTGAGAACCTACTGAAGAAGCATAGAGTAAAACACAAGGTAGCCACTCCTTATCATCCACAGGCAAGCGGGCAGGTAGAAATCTCCAACAGGGAGATAAAAGCAATTCTAGAGAAAACTGTTGGGATTACAAGGAAAGATTGGTCTACAAAGCTCGATGACGCGCTATGGGCTTACAGAACAGATTTCAAGACCCCTATCGGCACAACTCCTTTCAACCTTCTCTATGGAAAATCATGTCACCTACCTGTTGAGCTCGAGTATAAAGCTATGTGGGCAGTTAAACTCCTGAACTTTGATATTAAGACCGCTGAGGAAAAGCGGTTGATCCAACTGAATGATCTCAATGAGATTCGCTTAGAAGCTTATGAGAGCTCCAGAATCTACAAGGAGAGAACTAAATCTTTCCATGACAAGAAGATAATCTCAAGGGATTTTAAGGTTGGTGATCAAGTGTTGCTGTTCAACTCCCGCCTGAGACTCTTTCCAGGCGAGCTCATGTCTAGATGGTCTGGTCCTTTCCGTGTCACTTCAGTCCGACCTTATGGTGCTATCACTCTAGCTGGAAAGGATGGAGATTTTACAGTCAATGGCTAGAGGCTCAAGAGATACATGGAAGATCAATACATTCCAGAAGGAACTTCTGTTCCTTTGGAGGAACCTCTAAATGCCTAATAAGGGTGAGGAGTCAGGTTAGAGACTTAAAAAAATCTCACTAGGGAGTAAGTCCCATGTCTATCTTGTACATATTTATATTTTTCCTTGTTGTTTTTAATGCATTTTGGTAGTGTTTTCAGGAGATAAGTGCGAAAAGCTGAGTGAAATGAATTCAGGCTCTGAGTGAGCATCAGTATACTCGACCACAAAGAGACTACTCGACCGCGGTGCTGGCCGCATCAGACGAGAAGAAGTCGAGTATCCACATTGGAGATGAGACCGAACAAGGAGATTCTTCAATGGCTTGGCAGGAATCGCAGGCGGGCACTGATGATGACATCTGCTTCTTCTTCCATTGAGGTAAGCAGCTCATTTCAACACTGTACATTACCGTCTTCTGTTTTGTTTCTGTGTTTGTCTTTTTTTTTTTGTCATCCGAAATTAATTAGAACTCAAAAGAGCTATTCATGTGGAATATTGTTTACAAATGTTATATGAAGCGGTTCTGTACGATTTTTTCGTGCCAGATGATCCGCTTTTACATTAGCATTGCGAGAAATTAAAGATAAAGAGAATGATGAGAATTCTTCCTTGTCGCTCTGAAATTCCTCCAAGTACACTGAAAACGCCGGCCATTCAGTTGGAGAAGACACCATCTTAACCAGATCAGAACAGTCTATAAGGAACTCTACCTCTTGATTATTGTGTTTGTCCTGAGTACTCTCTTCCAAATTTGGTCACACAGAGGACTTGTGATTTAAGTTTGGGGGAGGGCTCAGGAAGTGTGTGAACTGATGAGTCTTTTGTTTTCTTATCTTCAAATTTTTGCATTGTATATACTCTTGAGTCTGCATTCATTTAAGGCATAGAAAAAAACCATAAAAATCTATATATATAATGGGAGAGTTGTCTCTCCATCTAAAGTGTCCACATCAACATCCATGTCATCACATTTTATTATTTTTGCGGGTTCCACATATCTTATTTATTAAAACAAAAACGAAATTAATTCACACATTTTAAATTATTAGTTTTCATTAAAAATCAATAATTTACAAAAAAATAAATTAAATATGAAAAAAAGAAAAAATAAATATACAAAACAAAATATAAAACTTTTGAATGGAGATTAGAGAAATATTAAGTTAGATAATCATGTCTTAACATATAATGAGTAAATATTTTTAAATTGTTAGAGTTAGGAAAAATAAACTTAAGATATATTTTAATGTAACAAGGCCTGGACAAATTAACCGAACCGAATGTAACGAAACGGAAACGGAGCAAAAAGAACCAAACCGAACCGAAAATTTGAAAATATTCGAATGGATACTAAATTCTATAACCGTAAGAACTGGAACCGAATCGGTACCAATCCAAAATATTTTGGATACCCGAAAATACCCGAAATACAATTATCTATCTAAAAATATTAGTTTTTTATAGACTGAATAATCAAAAATACCTCAAAACTATATAAAAATACTAGATAATAACCGAAAAGTATCCAAAAATATTCAAAAATAACTGAAATATCCAAAAATATCCGAATCAAAATATCCGAATGGATACTAAATTTTAAAACTGAAAGAACCGGAACCGAACCGAAATCGAACAAAAATTTCAAAATACCCGAATAGATACTAAACTCTAGAACCAAAATAAATGGAAACGAATGGAACCGAACCGAAACCGATTGGATAACCAAACGTCCAGGACTATACAACAATCACTTTTAAGAGTTATAATTATTTAGTTGAATTAAAAAATAAGAGTTAAAAAATACCAAATTTAAAGGTCCTAACTAAAAAAGTACTTCATTTTTAAAAAATACACATTTAGAATTTGAGAATATATTTGTTAAGTTTAAAGTATCAATTCATGATACCAATTAAAAAATAAGAAGGAATGAATACATATTATCATTTATAATTATAATATAATATAAATAGTTAAATTAATAAATTTGTCTATATTATTAAAGTTTTCTCAATTAAAAAGTGGACATTTTTTTATATAAAAAATGAATACCTAAGAAAGAAAAAATAATTATGAATGTGTGTTTAGAAAATTAACATAGATTGAAAAAATGAAGGTGATTTGAAACAAAACAAAAAACTATCCTAAACAGCACAAATAAAAATAAAATAATTTAATCGAATATTAAAACTTTCTAATAATAATATTTGAGAATGCTATTTATTAATTAGAAATAAGAATGATTTTTTATAAAAAATAAACGTATTTAAAAACTAGAATAATTTTTATGATTTCTTAATTTACATATTTTAGAACAGAGAATTTTGTATTTTTCAAACAATCAAGATAAAGTGAAAAAAAAATTGATGTTCAAATCCGATGTTTGTGAATATATAAGAATGAGTTTATATATGAAATTTGTTGTTTAGAAAACAATTTTACATGCACCAAAACATGGCTAAAGAAACCTTTTGACAAAATATTTTCTTAAATTTTTTGATGTTTACTTTAGTAAAAAGATCATGCAACGTTTAAAATAGAATTGAGTATTCAAAGATAGGAAGGAGAAAATCTATACAATCTATCTTGAGAACTAATTCACAATTGAGTATATTCTATGTGAGTCAATATAAGGTGAAAAAGAGTCGATATCGGGAGACGATGAGTGAATCATAGAAGATAACGAGAAAAATTGTAGTGAAAAGTGAGAGAATATTTTTACTACTTTAGAAAGATAATGCATATGGATAAAGTAAAAAAAAAATTAAAGTTTAATTTTTAAGATTTATATTCAAAGATTCGCATTTATAAAAAATTAAAACTAAAATTCCGCGCAACGCGCGGGTACATAATCTAGTTTGAAAAATTTCTGAAAATGTATTCCACAAAAACAGAGTGTTCATCTAGTTGCATCACATTTAGGATCGAGTCTAGTATGTTTTCATATAGGATTGTTGCATATGCATAGGGGATTATGATGAGATAGCCTTGTAAGCATGTTAGTTCGGTAGATATAGTCAATGCCCTCGTTGCTAGTTGTCTGATGCGTAGTCAATGAAATTGAAGAAAAACTGCACCATGTCTTGAATGCTCTACTCGATCACACTATCATGATTTGATACCATTCCCTATCAATTTGAACCTGAATCTGATTTACAATTATCATGTCTTAGCATCAAATTTGAACTCATGGATACCATATACATACTTGGGTTTTCTTTCAACTTTTCACCATCCTTGCTAACCCAAGTAGCTGCTTCCACCATAGGAGCAGTTTCCCTAGACGTTAACCAAACCTTTCTTTTAAGCCCTGTTATATCTCTTGTGTGATTGTGAGGCCTGTTTCAGGATTGAGCTTGGTAGAAAGTGTTAGGTTTGAACCGACAAGAGTAGTGTCTCATGTAGTTCTAGTCCATGTTTTCAGGACTAGATAGAACTAGGTGGGAGTCTATTTTTGGGTGGGGATCGAGTATATGAGTAAAAGAATGAGAAGGTTGATGTTTTTAGGAGAAGGAAGTTGAAAAACAAGTTAGTCTAGTAATGGATTTTGGGGAATTAAAAAGTCGAATAGATAGGCTCTGTAATAAAAGAAAACAAAAGTCGAGAGAAGTCTTTATCATAAGAAGATAACAAGAGCCATAATTGTCAAAGAAAACCAAAATCCACCAGACCCATTAAAGTAAAAGAAAACTTCTCCTTAGAATAGACTCAGAGAAAAGGAAGAGTGGCTTGATCCAAGAAAAGAATGACAGAAAAAAAATGTCTTGAGTGCAAAGGGTAGAACTAGGATCAACTTCTGGGCTTGAGGGTAGTACCATCTGCTGGTGTATACACGGTTTATGTTATTGGGTAGATGAGATACTATTCTTGTATGCATAGGTTGGCTCTTACCTTTAGCATTCTCCTAAAGCTCAGTCCATTTCTTTTGAGAGTCCCCTGTTACTAAACTTGAACCACCTTAAAGGGACTATCTTTGTCATCTAACCTTAACCTTAGCCAAATGAGTTCATTGATGGTGCATTGCTTGATTCACGTTCTGAAACTAATGAATGTTAAAGGGATTGGTCGATTTGAAAGCATGTGTAGGTCGAGTACAAGAGTCGGATTGAATTATTACAAGGCATGGCTAACATTTTTGAGTAGAGATAGATCATATCGCATCCTAGAACTACTAACTTGGACCTTGATTTTATCTATTTTATCTGATGCTTTGGTTATGAATCCCCACCTTCAAACCTCTCCTTCATCTTATGTTTACTTGTTTTCTTGAGGGCAAGCAAAGACTAAGTTTGGGGGAGTTGATATGTCTATAATTTGCATGTTTTATACATCAATTTATCATCATTTTGAGTCTAACTTCATTCATCTTTCATAGCATTCATCATCATTTCGCACATTTTGCATGTTTAAGTGTGTCTAGCATTAGTCTTGCATGCATTTTGCATTCTGGAGTTGTTTCAGGTGCTATTGGTGTTCAGAAAGAGGAAAAAACAGAGCTGAAAGTCACATTTGGACCATTCTACTCGATCACCAGTAGAAGAGAGGGAAGCAGTCAGCTCAACAGATCATCAGGACTGTTCTACTCGATCACCAGTAGCAGAAAGGGAAACAGTCAGCTCAGCAGGCCATCCAGTCTACCCTTATACTCGATCACAGGGAAGAGAAGGTAGTTCATCCTGACAGACTACCCTTATACTCGATCACAGAGGAGGAGAAGCAGTCCATCCAGACTGTTATACTCGATCACAGAGAAGAGAAGAAGCTCCATCCTGACAGTCTACCAAACTACTCGATCACAAGAGAGAAGAAGCAGTCCAGATCATGCCATCAACCATTCTACTCGATCACCACCTCGACCCTCTGATCAATCCGCACTCAACCAGAAAACCTGAGCATAGGAAAGAGAAGAGGAGAGAAGGAACCACTTGATCGTAGCTTTGATTCACGCTCGACCATGAAGCCCACTTTGAGCCCATATACTCGACCTCCATTATCCATGGGCCTGTTAAGCGGACTCGAAGCCTACTTACTTATCTTTGTCGTTTTTGTTATAAATAAGTCTCTAAGGGTTTCCTCGGAGACACTGACGTTTTTAGACTCGCACGTTTTTAGACTCGCACTGAGACTTAGTAACCTAGTATCGTTTTCTGAATTCAGGGCCGCTTTTGCTTCTGAAACTTTGTATTTTCGTTTCTTCTAAGTTATTGAGTTTTTGCGTTCATTTCCTTGTTCATTTCTGTTTCATTTTCCTTTAATCTTTGAAGTTATGCAATCATCAATCGTTTCTATGTCTTTGAGCATGTTGTCTGAGTAGTGACTAGGATTTCTGAGGATGGGATAGAGTAGATGTGAGATCCTTAGTCGATTCTGATGGTTAAGTGTAGTTTTATTGAATTCCTTGTGGATTAGTTGTGTTTACTGCATATTCCTTTCTGATCAACTGGAATTCGATCAAAAGCATTCCCGCACCCAGAAGGTGTTCGATGGAATGCTTGATCTACTAATTCTAGTGATAATCGTCTCTATCCCAAGGGATTGGCCGTTTAGAGCGGTTATTGACTTTAACAGTCGGTTCTTATTGCCTGCATAGTTAGATTCCGTTAATGGGAATTAGTCTGGGCTAGTTTTGCTTGAGGGTTTCTGTCACGGAAGTGAATTGATCTGTTGTTGAACCTGTTGTTTAGGGATAGCTTCATTGAGAATCGTTAACCATCTAAATTGATTAAGGAATCCACACTATTCGATTACCCCATCCTTAGGAGTTTCTTGTCCAATTGATTTATCTGTCTACTTACTTGCTTCTGCTTTGTTACCTGCTGCTTAAGTTTTTTAACAATTTTTCTTTGTTACCACTGGTTTACTCGATCACACCCTCCCTTTTGGCAGTGAGACTGTGCGATCGAGTATAGCAGTCCATTTCTGCATCAATCACTAGGACTGTTAGAAAAACAACCCATTTCTGCTTGGCTTGACTTAGTGCTTTCTGATAATATCTCATTTGTTTGCATCACACCTGATTGGATTGACACCTAAAATACTACAACGACACGATAGTGTTTTAGGATTAATTGATCGTAAAAGCTTATTATCAAAAGTCAAGGATGAAGCTAAGCACAAAATATCCAAAGAAAGCTCCAAAGGACAATGGCTTTGCAAATTTTGGGAACCATGGGAAAAATAATGAGCCTGGCCATTTATGGGCTCTTTTCTATGACTACAAGGAGGTTGGCGAGTTACATAAGAAGCTGATCCCCAATAACCTGAGCAACATAAACATCACGAGACCTGACTGCAGGAGATCCAAGAAAGACTACATGATGGCCAAGATCACAACACAGATGTCGTAACATGGTCTAAAAAAGTTCTGAAGTCAAATGAGGTTGTTGCGGAAACTCCTCGAATCATTTTGATCAGTAAGAAGAACAAAACTAGGTTTTGTCTTCTTAAGATGCCAAATAAACAAGCCCAAGAGGTAGAGGTAGACATATCCAAAAGGGTAAAGACTGTTGAATCGTTGGGACTTATGGAGTTGTTCCCTTAAACCAGTTGTTTCAAAGCTAGTGTTATCACTAGAATACTTGGCTGTTATGGGATTGCAAGTTGAAGAGATTGGTGACAAGAAGAACTTTGATAAAAGAAAATGGAGACAGTCGGAAGTGACGCTTAAGGAGCTTAATTCGATTTTCACAGACAAGACCAAAATTGCAGGTTCTGGATTGACTGAAGCTAAGACCAACTTCCCCAAATTTGACTTCTTTCCACCTTGAGGACAAGGTGAGTTTTTCACGAGGGGAGTATTGATACAAACCGAAATGAAGATTAGTGAGCCTTTGTGGGCTTTGACTTGGGTTTAGTGTTTAAAGCCCATTTCCTCTTTATTTTCTTGTACTTAAGCTTTTCTTCTTCTCTGTAAACAATCATCGAAAACGATCAACAACAATGACGAAAGTCTAATTTCTTCTTTCTTCTCCAATTCTCTTCTCATCTTAACTCTGTTCTTCCACTTCTTATCTACTTTCTGTTACTTTTCTTGATAGAACCAAATCCGGTTCTATCATACCTCATCACGACGCAATTCTTTCTTTAGGGCCGAATAGCTCACCACCCACCGTCGAATTGAGCTTTTTGATTGATGGCTGCTACATTATTCAACTGTAGTTCACAACATGGTAACTCGAGTGTGCTCCGGTAACGAAGTGAATGAGTGAGGCCAAGAGGATTTGGGCAACCAAGTGAATGGAGAAAGAGAGCTTCAGGTAGCATAAAATGATTTGAATCAAAAAGGCAACGAACCAAAACCGCCATTTTCGTCCTTCTGGAGAATAGAAGAGTGATCTAAAGATAGATTTTTTGACATAGAATCTAAGGTTCTCTGACTTTCCGATAACAGGGATTTTCCGAGGAGCTCGCGAATCGGCAGCGGAGATGGAGCGGTGGGTGGAGTAATTGTTAGGATTTTGAAGATGAGCTACAGGAGGTCGGAAGAAGAAATTAGGATTAGGATTTGGAGGAGGAACGTGGTGGAAGACTATCGGATTAGGGATATGATAGTGTGGAAACGACGGTGGCCGATCCATGAGTTCCGGTGACGGCGAACTTCACTGAAAACTCTGTGAATTTGTGTGTGATTTAAAACGATACATTTTTGTTTGCATACTTTAATTGGATATAGTGCCCATTTAATCAGGCCCATTAATCTTTTAATTGGGCTCATTCTCTATTTTCTTAAACTAGGTTAAAAACAACCGACATGCTAATTAAAGCCAGCAAAATGATCTTAGCTAAAAGACATTCCATTTCTTGGAGTGAAGATTGATATATCACGTATTTTACCGATTTTAGCCGTGATATATGTATTGGTTTTAGAGTCTTTTTGTTGTTTCTAGAGTATTTTTGAGTCTTTTCAGGTTTTTACACGTTCGGGACCAATTTGGAGATTATGGATCATTCTGGAGCAAAACCGAGAAGTTATGCTGTGCGAGCAATCCGGAGACGAAAATACGTGCAAGTGTCGAATGACACCACCCCTAGTGTCGATCGATACCAAGATCTGACGGCAATTTAATTATTTCGCGTCTTATTGAAGTTATGAAGATTTGCAGATTCGCCCCAGAAGTTTTCCTTATTTTCAAAGAAGTCACTTCACGTTTTTAAGAACATATATATATATATATATATATATATTTTTAGGGTTTTGTTTTAGACATCTCTTAATCTCTCATTCTATTATTCTGTTGTACTTTTTGGGAGCTTGAACCCTTTGGGAGATAATTGGAGAGAGCTCCTCCAGAGAAGATCTTTCTTAACTCATCTCTATTATTGAATCTCTTTATGCTTTCAATTCATAACATGTTGTTTGTTTCAATCTCCATGTATGTGTAGTTTGCCTGTTAGGTTTAGGGATTCTCACTAGGGGTTTAAATGAACTAGTAAATCGATTACCTGTTAGGATTAATCCATAGAGTTCTTCATCTAGGTTGTTCTTAATGCTTGTTCTAGAGTAGCTAATTAGAACCTGATCTTAGGATAATAGTTATTTGATCCGAGAGGGCACCTGTTACTGGAACTACCTTAGATGAGCCTGGTTTATAGGTGTGTAATAAGAATCAGCCTATCTACTAAGGTGAACATATCAAACATGAATTTAATGCTAGTCTAGATCTAGGAATTCGCATCGAGAGGTGGAATTACTGATACTAGATTAGTTAGTTAGCGCATCGAGAGGTGGTTAGCTAGTCATTAGTGATTTGAGTTCTAGAACGGTTCGTTAAATAATCCTAATTAATTTGCTAGATTTACTATTAGTTTATTTTCTGAGAAATCCCTAAGCCTAACGTTTTTCTCATCTGATTTAAAACTCGATTTAATTGCTTTCTTGTCTTTTAGTTTACTTAATTTCTTGTTTAGCTTAATTCGAACCCTGTTAGTCTATTGTGTGAACATGAGAGCTTTGTGGAATTCGACCCTAAAGTGCTACACACGATCTCTTAGTTGAGAGAGTAGTCTTAGGTCTTAATTTGACTTACATCAAATTTGGCGCCGTTGCCGAAGTTCTCTTCGCTTCACCATTAGATTAGGTGTAGAATTTAGTCTAAGCTTTTATTTTCTTTAGTTACTCACATGTTTTTATTTCTTTTGTTTCTTGTGTTTCAGGGACTTAAGGAATTCAATCACACCAACCAGATGGACGATCTCGACGAGAGTGTCGACCGACACCACCTGGGTATCGATCGACACCACACGGGCAACAGGCCAATGATGTGTGCTGATTACAACAGACCCGATCCCTTCTACTCCAATCGATCAGCGATCAGACCACCTCCACCTGCAAGAGCTGATTTTGCGTTCAAACCATGGTATTATGATCTCGTTTCTCATAACTAGTTCGACGGTTTAGAAGGTCAATTTCCTTTGGATCACATCGAGAAATTTGAAGACATGGTTTCCAGCATCAAAGCAGAAGGCGTTCCACCTGACTACTTGCTCTGCAAACTCTTTCCATACTCTCTTGGAGAAAGAGGAACTATCTGGCTTAGACAATTGAGACCCGGATCTCTAACTACTTGGCAGGAAGTTAAGGATGCATTCTTAATCCACTTTTATGATGAATCAATATCCGAGGAAGTGAGAGTGTAGATTTCTTCCTTTTCTCAAGGTCCTACAGAGTCTTTCAAAGCAGCTTGGTTAAGATTTGGATCATATCAGAGGAATTGTCCGCATCATGGATTCACTGAAGTTCGTCTACTTGGCATATTCTTCAAGGGCATTGATTATCGTTACCAAGTCATACTCGATGGAGCAAGCAATGGAAAATTTCACCACAAGGACACCCAGCTAAGTAACAAGTCTTATTGAGAATTCTGCTTCCAGCTATGGCATCAGAGGCATTGATAACAAGAGAAGACAGCTTGCCGCCAAAGTTGACTACAAGAAACTGGAACAGTCCGAGATCCATTCTGTCAGCACTTCATGCCAGAGCATCCAGCATCCCGCCCACAGTACCACCCCAACTCCACCGTCTACCTGCAATATCGAAGCCATGCTCGAAGAAATATTTACCAGAATTTCTGCTTTGAATAGTAAGGTTAACAACATGAGTATTCAGCTTAACAATATAACATCTTCCAACGTAGATGATTGTGCAGTTCAGTTGAGGAGTGGACTTCAACAAACGATCTCAGAGATGCCCCTCATGACTGCTTGTCATACTGTTTTGATGGAAAGCGATGTTGATCTCGTGGACGTTACGGAGAGCGAAGCTGATTTTGTGGTTACAGAGGCAGTGTCGAACGACACCAATTGGTGTCGACTGACACCAGTTCAGAAATTTGAAAAATCAAACTGTGACGAAGTAAAATCGACCTGGTTCGACACTGATTTACAAGATCACTCGACACGTACTCTTAGTGTCGACCGAGACCACTTGGGTGTCGAAAGACACCCCTCCGAAACAACAGCAGAATTGAGCGAGCTCGACACAGAAGAGTCGACGCCAGACAGTACTATCGACCGACACTAGACGCGGACTACACCAATCAGACTTGAGTTTCCACCTGTTGCTGAACAAGTCTACATGCCTCAAGTTCCTTGTTCAATACCTCGATAGTTCAAGTAGGAGATCCAGGCGGAATGTTGCAAGGGTATCATGGATAAGATTCTACTTGAGTTGCCTCCGGTTGATATAGACAAGTTGTCACCACCGCTTCAACGTGCTCTTATACTGTGTGAAGCTCCACAGAAGCAGAATGAAAAGAAGAAGACATTGGTTGTATCAGAACAGGTCAGTGCCATGATTAAGAGTAGGATCCTTGAGAAGCTATCTGATCCAGGCAGCTCTGTGCTAGCTTGCTCTATATCTACAGGACGATTTTCTCACTGTCTTTGTGATCTTGGCTCTTGCATCAACTTGATTCCTCATTCTGTTGCTTTAAGACTTGGGATGACTGATTACAGGCCTACCAGGATTACTCTTCTCATGGCTGATTGTTCAAAGAGAATCCATGAGGGTATCTTAGCAGATGTTCCGGTTCAGATTGGTGAATGCTTAATTCCGGCTGATTTTGTGGTATTAGCATATGAAGAAGAACCTCCAGATCCTCTTATTTTGGGAAGATCGTTCTTAGCTACTGCTAGTGCTCAGATTGATGTAAAGCAAGGCCGAATTTCTCTACATGTGTGTGACGTGGTTATGAATTTCGATATGGACAAGCTGAGGAAGCCACCCACCATTGATGGTCAAGCATTTTCTGTAGAGACCTCCACATACATTACTGTTGGGTATGTCAAGGAGTTGGGTTCTGTTGAGCAAGTGACTTTGAAAGCTGCTAAGCTTGAAGATTGGACTGGTGACCATCTGTTCAACACTAAGCTCCAGGATGAGGTACAAATCAGTGATAAGCTGCTACAGGATGATGTTTTTCTGATGGAGACACAGATTGCTGAGCTAGATTGCAGAATCAGTGCAGAAATTCGAGCTGCAGACTTAGTGTCGATCGACACCACCAGGGTGTCGGTCGACACCAGACTCGACGAGATGGACCAATGTTGACCACACCATCTCGCAGTTGACACAAAGCGTCGACAAACTGCATTGGTTTCGATCGACACCATCTGTGTCGGTCGACACCGTACACGGGCAGAACCACAGTTCTCTAACAAAGTTGTTTTTCGGGCTGGAATCATTGCTGCAAGTCCGGGAACTGTTACCAATGTGCCTCTCTCATTCCATCCTCCTCCTAAACAGCTGAGGTACTCACTTTCTCCACCTAAACCTCCCGATTTCATCAATAAGACTTTCAAATTTTTCAAGACTGTTTCACAGTTAAGCAAGCCACGAGTTTCTTGTCAAGCGCTTGTTCGTTATTTTGATGATTGTGCAGGAAAAAAGAGTATACCACCCATACCTACGTCCCACCCTGCTGATATTCCTCACTTCATTGGTCGTCCTCACACACCAACTGCTTACACACCACCATGGATGATGAGACGTTTTTCTGGGAAGTACTTGCTGCAACCATCTGATCCACCTGACATCTGAACCCGATATAGTCAAGCTAATGACTGAAAATAAGCGCTTAGTGGGAGGCAACCCACTGGTATGATTTCGTTTTTCTTTTATTTTTTATTTTTAGTTTTCTTTTTTCTTTATTTTTATTTTTGCTAACTTCGGGTTTGAATGCCACTGGGGACAGTGTCGTTTAAGTCTGGGTGAGGCAGTTACTAACTACGTTTTTCTTTTTGAGTCTTATTCTTATTTTCTTTTTCTTTTGAGTCGTTTTATTGAGTCAAAATTTAGTTGGAAATTATGATCTTTTTCTCTAGAATATTGCCTGGTTAGTTTAATGCTGCAGATTCAATTCAATCCGACTAATGGAAAATCCAGAGAGTTAATCAATAGACCAGAGGACATCCACGTTTCCAACACAATCCGCTAAAGCCTGAGCAAAGTTCATGCTCTTCACCTCGTTAATACGGTTAGTATTCGTAGAACTTGACTCCTCGTTCATACCTGATAAATGAGACCAATGTGGAAAAAGAATGGTGCTCCTCTCCCTTTTCTAAAAAAAAAAAAAGATTGAGATGATTTTCTTTTGGAGTAAAGAGATAGGAAAATTTCCCGTGATCTCATTATTTTACTTCAAGAGGATTGATCACACGAAGATTGGAAGCGAGGTTAGGAAAATTTCCGATGATACCATTATTCGCGTACAACTTTGAAGCTCAAAAAAAAAAAAATGGTTTGAGAAAGAATAAGTCTGGGGGAGAGAAAGAGTACCAAGGAAATATTGAAAAAGGTTGATTTATCATGGTATAGTATGGGAATGAGTCTAGAAGGTTCTTGAGTACTGATTTTATTGATGAGATTTATGCGATGAGGGCTATAGGATATAGTTGTGGAATTTGGTTTGGAATTTGGAATGTTAAGAATGCTCGCGGAGAATTACATTGTGGTTAGGATTTGATGCGATCTGCTAGGCATTTGGATTTGGTTTGAATGATCAAGGTAATAGGCTAGAGAAATTGGGAGTTTCTGTGTTTTTAAACTTCTTCCACGGGTTCGGTTTTTGTGTTTTGCTTGAGGGCAAGCAAAAGCTAAGTCTGGAGGAGTTGATACATCACGTATTTTACCGATTTTAGCCGTGATATATGTATTGTTTTTAGAGACTTTTTGTTGTTTCTAGAGTATTTTTGAGTCTTTTCACGTTTTTACACGTTCGGGACCAATTTGGAGATTATGGATCACTCTGGAGCAAAACCGAGAAGTTATGCTGCACGAGCAATCCGGAGACGAAAATACGTGCAAGTGTCGAACGACACCACCCCTGGTGTCGGTCGACACCAAGATATGAAGGCAATTGAATTTCGCGTCTTATTGAAGTTATGAAGATTTGCAGATTCGCCCCAGAAGTTTTTCCTATTTTCAAAGAAGTCTCTGCACGTTTTTAAGAACATATATATAGATTTTTAGGGTTTTGTTTTAGACATCTCTTAATCTCTCATTCTATTATTCTGTTGTACTTTTTGGGAGCTTGAACCCTTTGGGAGATAATTGGAGAGAGCTCCTCCAGAGATGATCTTTCTTAACTCATCTCTATTATTGAATCTCTTTATGCTTTCAATTCATAACATGTTGTTTGTTTCAATCTCCATGTCTGTGTAGTTTGCCTGTTAGGTTTAGGAATTCTCACTAGGGGTTTAAATGAACTAGTAAATCGATTACCTGTTAGGATTAATCCATAGAGTTCTTCATCTGGATTGTTCTTAATGCTTGTTATAGAGTAGCTAACTAGAACCTGATCTTAGGATAATATGTATTTTATCTGAGAGGGCACCTCTTACTGGAACTACCTTAGATGAGCCTGGTTTATAGGTGTGTAATAAGAATCGGCCTATCTACTAAGGTGAACATATCAAACATGAATCTAATGCTAGTCTAGATCTAGGAATTCGCATCGAGAGGTGGAATTAATGATATTAGATTAGTTAGTTAGCGCATCGAGAGGTGGTTAGCTAGTCATTAGTGATTTGAGTTCTAGAACAGTTCGTTAAATAATCCTAATTAATTTGCTAGATTTACTATTAGTTTATTTCCTGAGAAATCCGTAAGCCTAACGTTTTTCTCATCTGATTTAAAACTCGATTTAATTGCTTTCTTGTCTTTTAGTTTACTTAATTTCTTGTTTAGCTTAATTCGAATCATGTTAGTCTATTGTGTGAACACGAGAGCTTTGTGGAATTCGACCCTAAAGTGCTACACACGATCTCTTCTTTGAGAGAGTAGTCTTAGGTCTTAATTTGACTTACATCAAAGATATCCACCAAACGTAACGCCTACTAAAGTAGTTTCTTCAACAAACAGACCAGCTGCATGAGCCTCTTTTAGAAAAACAGATTGCATTGTCTCAACAGCACACCTGGCATTCTTATGAAAGAACAATGTAACCCTCCTTTGCAAAAATATTGACCTTTGAAAAACCGATAAAAGTTACTAAAAGCATAACCCATATGATTCACCTTAAAAACTCGTGTGCGTCTTCTTCTTTTCCAGGGCCAAGATGCTTCCCAATCTTTTGTAATATTGATAAGATCTTGATAGGTGAAAGAGGAGATTCTCCTCCCCTTGCCTTTAAAATTAAATGTTCAAAGTCACATACAAAACGCCAAAACATTTCTTCATTAGTTAAAAAACATGTTTGGGAACAAGAACGAAAAGAGTGGAAAGATAGTGACAACATTAACAAGATAGGACACACGAAAGAGCTTACTCAAAACCAAATCAGAATTTTCCACACTAAGCTAGTTATTGGTCAAGCAGTCTTCACAAAGTACGGGGACAAGAGTTTTGAAATCTCCAAAAACCCAACTTTGTCTTTCCCTTCAAAGATTAGCTTCAGTGTCTCATCGCAGAAAATCACCCTCTTGTCAGCTAGGTTCTGATATAGGTTGGTATTTCTGGTTACTTTCTTGGTTCCTAAAGCAAAATAGAACGGGTATTTGGAGACTTGAAACCATATCATCACAATAGAGAACAAAGCGGATAAAATGTACAGATTGTAAGCAAAGCAACTTCTTTTGGATTATTTAGAGAAGAGAGTCCAGAAGTGAACTACTTTAACCAAAACAACAAGTTGCAACCAGAGATAAACACATAAATCTTTTGGATTATACAATTGAATGAGATGAAAAATATCACAAATATAAAATCTAAATAGCAAATGTGAATCTTTTGAGTAATATCCACATCGAGCTTCTCAACTAAATTCAACAATCAAGTTGATATAACTCTAGAGACCATGAAATATATAGCAAATTACCACAGAAAGAAAAACCCTAAATTTTCAGGAAAATCTCGTCTACAAAGCAGTTAATGTGAAGACTCTAAGCAAAGCAACTTCTTTTGGATTATTTAGAGAAGAGACTAAGGGTGCAAATGGATGACACAATTTCCAACCCAATTTTAATGGGGCCCACCACAGAATTGGAAAATTGCACTTTTTAGTTGAAAATTGTTCAACCTCAAATTAGGAGAAGAACAAATTGAACGAGATGAAAGCTTTAAAATATTTTTTTATCTTTTATTAAATTTATATCATTTACGTTAAGTTGTTTAGAGAATCTAGGATATTTAAATACTAAACTAATTCAGTTTAACCTAATCAAATAAAAGATATTCAAGTACACAAAATCAGCTTAATCTTTGACTATTTTGAACAATTTATCTATTTAATTAATTAAAACCCTAAACTAATATCAACTCCTATAAATATACTATAGCTAAACACATCGTAGTCCATCAAAATTTATCTTCACAAAAAATCTTATGAGCTAAACAAAAAATTCAATGGCGAACCGCCAAAGAATAGCAAGGAGATGTTTAATAGATGGCATGCATCCCTTCGATCAGTTATTGAACGAACATTCGGAGTTTGGAAGAAAAAATGGAGGGTTTTAAATGAATTTCCAAGGTATAATATTGCAGTACAAAGACGTGTTATATTTGCTACAATGGGACTTCATAATTTTATTCGCCGTAACAACATTGAAGATGCTTACCAAAAAAAAAAAATTATTGGAAAAAAATAATAATTTGTAATTTTCACATTATTTAAATAGATCATCTTTTATCCATCCCCTTATCATCACTCAAAGTCTCAAAGTCTCAAAGCAACAAAACAAAAAAAAAACAAAATGAGAGGTTTGTTAATCAGCTTTTTTATATTTCTCTTCTTGCATTTCGCGAAGGCCCAACTGAGAGTTGGGTTCTACTCCACGAATTGCCCAACAGCAGAATCTGCAGTTCGGGCCGTTATCAGAAAGGAAGTCACGTCCGATCCGAAAAAAGCTGTGGCCTTGCTTCGTTTACAGTTTCATGATTGTTTTGTCCAGGTAAAAGGCCATATGTTTTTTTTTTTATGTTTGTATTCTTCGTGAGTTAAAGCCTTTTTTCACACGTGAGTCAAATCCTATTTTTTTGTGTGAAGTGAGTAAAATCCCTAATATTAATTTTTTTTTACGATTTACAGGGTTACGACGGCTCAATTTTATTAAGGAACGACAGCGATGAGACTGTTGTTCAAAAAAACGTCGGAGTCAGTGGATTCTCTGTCATCGGAGTTGCAAAAGTTGTCGGTGGAGGAGTGGTGCCCCGGAGTGGTCTCTCGCGCCGACATAATAGCCCTCGTCGCTCGTGACGCCGTCTTCTTGTCGAATGGCCCGTTATTCGAGGTTCCCACTAGTCGACGTGATGGCCGCGTCTCGAAAGCGGAGGACGCCGAAAACTTGCCCGACTCCGAAGACACTATCAAGACCCTCAAAGCGAAATTCGATAATAAAGGATTGACTGAGAAGAACCTGGTCAATGTCAAGATCATGTTGGACTGGAACGGCGAGTTTCAATTCGACGCACACATTTTCACGAACTTCAAAGTTGGTCGAACCGTTATATCATTGGACGACGTCGTATACCAAAACTAAATTTTTTTGCTTATGTTTTTCTTATGTTTTGCTTAAATTTTTTTTATTTTTATTTCGTTTTTTTCTTGTCACTATATTTTCTTTGTTTTTGATTTTTTATTTTTTATAGTTGTGGTCAAAAATAATTTATCAATAATTTTTTTATCTAATTTGATGTTTTCTTATATATATATATATATATTAAAAATTTTGTATGATAAGTTAGATTAAAAATAAATTAAAATCTTTGGAAATTTGTCATATATAAACCAACAATGTTCATCATCATATTTAAAACAACATTATTTGACATCACCAATTTAATTTAATTTGGATCTCATTTTAGGCTTTCATTTTTCTTTTAATTGCTTTAAAGGTAGATTGATTTCACATATTGCGTTAGATTTTTTAAAACAAATATATATAATGAAAACTTAAATGAAAATGGGTTTCAAATCAGAAAATAACATGTGAAAAACATTTTATTTTAAATATGAAAAAACCTTTGAAATGAAACCCTTTTGTATAATCAAAAATATAGTTTAAAATAAAAATAGTTTACATGGTAAAAATCTACAGCTTCAATTTTATCGATGTGAGAGGGTTAATCAATTGATTTAAATTCTCTCTTTCCCCTTCTCTTTTTGACCTACCATTTCTAATTTGTGAAAAATTCATTAAAAATCTAGATAAAAGCAAATGACACACCCCCATTGGAAGAATTCCATTTATTTAAAAAAATCAACTACTTTTTAATTTAGAAAATATTAGTAGATATATCAACCACATCTCAAAACCAATTTAAACCGAACTAAAATCAATTCTATTTTCAAAACCATGACATGTGTTTTTTGTTGATTTGTTATTAAAAAAAAAAAAGAAATCTAACTAATGTGCCACTTACTGTTCAAAAACTTAGCAAAAATGCCAGAAAACATAAATCTTGCCAAATATGTTATAATGGTGGACAACATTTCTTGTCTACCAAAATTTTTCTATGTCGTTTCGAATTCTTGTCCACCAAAAGTCTGTTGTTTCAATTTTGTCCACCAAATATCTTCCCAATCTGTTGTTTCAAAAGTGGACAACATTTCTTGTTTACCAAAAATTTTTGTTTCAGAGCCTTGTCCACCATTATGACACATTTGGAAAGACAAATGTTTTGTGGCAATTTCTATAAGTTTTGCTACAGTATTTGCACATTAGACAAAAATCCCCAAAAAAAAGAGACTGTCTTTAATGTGTTATCGGCATTTTTTGGTGACGAAAAGCAAACCATACTAAGAAATTAGGGAATTCAAGATTGGTTTATTTTATTTCCTTCAGAAAAAAAAAAGGAAATTGCGATCACAGTGCTATAAAGGTGTTAGCCGGAGAAAACTTGATTGTGGCAAAGAGTTTTTGTCAGTGGTGAGATAATGGAAGCGAATTGAAATATAGAGGAGAGACATACCTCATTCCACTAGTCCCGCTGAGCTGTTTTTTCCGGCGAGAGACAAACCTTTTGCCAGTTTCCATTGTCAAGCTCGCTCACGCACTCTCTTCCTTGGAATATCTCACCGTCTCTTTTTGTGAACGAAACGAACTGATTGGGCTCAACTCCGGTTGAGATATTCCTATTGGGCTATTGAGGATGGCGAGGTAATCAGCATCAATATATATAAAAAGTCAGCACAAAAAAACGGTTTGTCCCAAGTTTTGAGATGTTTTATTTCCTATGGATATATATATATATATATATATATGTATTCTACAAAATATGTCCAATTTGTTATTTACTCCATAACTTCATTTGTTTCTTTTGTTGGTCACGAAGTTTTTTCGTAGAATACAGTAGCAATAAGTAGATATATGGTCACATACTGTTGTAATTGCAATAAGTTTGAAACAATGGATCAAATATTTATCCATCCATCACTAATTTTTGATACACCGGTGGTTTTTTACACTCTTTTAGACAACCAAAATACCTTCTTTCAGAAAAAACTTTGGCCTTTGAACATATTTACAAGAAAGCAATTGGCTTTAAATGTTAAAATCATTTTGTTCTCAAAATATTTTCGAATTTGTGGCTTTAATTATCTTTGTATATTCTCCAATTTGTTAATTTGTCAAATAAGATAATATTTCAAAATCGAATTTGTTATCTTTCCTTAAATTTCTGCAAATCTTAAATTTATGCAAAACAAACAAGATTAAATATTAATAAAATGAGATTAAGGATACAAATAAAGATTTATTGTTTAAGGAATCTAATTAGTTAAAAAATCTCTATACAAAAAATCTAAATAGTATCCAACGTTTAAAATATTTATAATATTTAAATTCATAAATAAAAAGTTTATAATGTTAATAATATTTGAAATTATTTAACAATTAAAAACCAATGTTCAAGAAAGCGCTAGGCGCTAAGCGGGCGGTGACCTAGTTCCTAGCGCCTAGAACGCCTAATCGGGGCCTAGCGATTTTTATGCGGTTTAGACGTTTCTAACATAAAAATTATACATATGATATTATATATAAAAGTTATATAAAATATCTTTCTAAAACAAAAAATTATGAAATTATAAACAAAAACTAGATAAAACATTATTTATATTTATATTAAACAATATATGAATATTTCTAACTATAGATATATAAATAAAACTTAATTGATATTGAAAAAATACATTAAACAAAATCTATGTAATTTTAGGCGGTCAAAGCGGTTATCTAGGTCTGGCATGAGAGCCTAGCGCCTAGTCTGGGCTTAGGTGACCGCCTAGACCGCTTTTTAGAACACTGTTAAAAATATATAGATATTATGAAATCCATTTAAAACAAAATTTTAAATTTACTCTAATTATATATTTTTTAAAAAAAATATTATTATAAAGAAAATAACAAAACGATATTTAATTTTACCTGACAGAGTTATATGGTGGGACGGGTTTGGATCAATATTAATACGGGACGATATACTACGGGTGAAATCGTAGAATTAACAATCAAAATACAATTATACAATCTTAAACACTAAACAAAAAAAACAATACTAAAAAAACAAATACAACTTAAAATTTTTTTTTTTTTAAACACATCTCGATTAGTTTTTAAAAATATAGTCTCGCGGTGTACCGCGGGTTATTCTCTAGTTAGTGATATTTTTAGGTATTAATATTTGGAAAATTAGATATAAAGGATGTCTACCACATTTTTGTCCAAATATACTTTTTTGGTGAAATCTTCACTTAGGACTAAACTACCCCTACACCCAATTTTAAGTAGTTTTTTTTAAATATAACTAGAAAAAACATGTAGATTTTCAAGAATATAGATGATTTGAAGTGAAATTTTTTTTTTGTTAAATAAACTGTTTTTTATAGATAAAGTTTCGCATAATTTTGTTAGAATACATTTTCCAAGAGTTCTACGAAAGTAAGAGTGTGTATTATACATTTTTGTACATGTTCTACGAATTTAATACTTCTTTTCCGTTCTAAAAACTTTAGAAGTCTGAATATCAAATTTCTAAAATATTTGGAACATGCATTCTACGCTTTTCTCTATGTTCAATTTTTAAAAAATATCTATTTTACTAATTACTACATGTTCTGCTATCGTTAAAAATTGTAATCTTTTTTTAGAATGTAGATTTCATTTTCTGAATGTTTTAGAATTCTCTAAATATAAAAAGTAAATCTTTAAAAAAGGAAACTAAATATTATTTTAGAATATGTTTTAAATAGAATTTAATTTTTTTTATATTACGATCTACAGAAATTAGAAATCGTTGTCTAATTTTTTTAGAAAATTTTAAAACTAAATCATCTAAACCCTAAGCCCCCATCGAGTTGTGTTTTACGCTACTCGTTTGTCTTTCTTCTTCCCTACTCCACAAGTTTTGCATTCATCTTCCACGGATTTGTTTCCTATTATACTCCATGCTACCGAACACACAAACGGCGGAGCTATCGTCGGCGGCCTCAATTCAGAGAGAGTGTAGGTGTATTTTCCCCCCAATTTGTGTCATTCTACCGAAAAAAAAAAAAACGTTTTTATTAGGTCTCGGGAGACTCTTTCTTAATTGGAGGTTTTAATGATTTTAGATTTCTATTTCAATTTTGTAAATAAACTAGGAAGTTTTTTTTAATGAAATTTGAAAGAAAATGAGGGTAAATTTGGGTTTTGAATTTTAAAAAACCTATATGACCAATTAACCAAAACAAGGTATATTTGAACAAAAAGTGTAGTAGATATCCTTTATATCTAATTTCCCTAAAAATATTCAAATGCCATACAGTTGAAAGTCCATATTATCATAACAATTAGTCTCACTGTCTTCTTTCAGACCTAAATACGGAGTTTGCTAATTTTTTGTGGTCCAACACGATTTATGATATTTCAGAATCTAGCTCAAATGAGCACCGTTGGAAAATAAACTATCTACAGGAGCAGCGTTAAGGTTTTCATCAATATAACAAGATCAGAAGAACGAGAAGATTGCAATCACAAATGAAATGATGTTTCATTTCATAATTGGGTTGAAATAGAAACGTGAGCTTCAAAAGTTGGGCTTAAGTCGCAGTGCAAGCCCATTTCACAGTCCATGGCCTACAAGAGAGGATGTTTTCAATTCTTATGAACATCTGAGTCGGAGAGTCATAAAAACAATCAATCAATCAAGCAACGGGCACTCGGTTAAGACTCTGGAAAGAATGTGACCAAAATCACTTGAGAAAATGATTTCTTACATGTTAAAAGAGTCGTCGGGCACATTTCATACATCATCGTGTCTTCTCTTGGACTGAAGAGCTAAACGAGCGTCTCTCTCTTTCTCAAACTGTCTGTAATCAGCTCTCTCCAAGAAACCAACTTTGTCGAGATACTGATCCGAGCTTTTCTTGTACTTATCTAGCTCGTCTTCAACTCCTTTGTTTTCCTCCTTGTACTCTCCCCAATCTTTCTTCGTCTTGTCCAAAACACTCAGCTTTTGTTTCTTTTTTATCTGCTCAAGAACAGCATCAACCGCTGAAGGCGCTGCCGAGGAAGAAGAGGAGCCTTTGTTTCCCCGCTCCAATGCTTCCTTTGAATCCGCTTCAACTAACCGCCTTACTTCGATTTCTTGACCCGCAAAGTCTTTGACCTCAGTTATCTGGAAATAATTGAGAAGTACGTCTGCATTATTCCTAGTTCCAAACAGGTTATAATATCATAGATTCTAACAATTCCGAGCCAAAACACAAACTCAAACAAAAAGCAAGCTTTATTCATGGATTGCAGCGAATCAATCAAACCACATATTAACTTGAGACTAGAGATTTTAGTCATCCACAATCCATCTTCTTACTTCCAAACAGCTGATAAGATCTAAGATTCTAAGTTCTAACAATACAATACCAAGCTAAATAACAGATTCGAACAAAAAGCAAGCTTTATTTTCGTATCTCAAAGATTCAGTCAAACTACGTTTTATCTTGAGACATAGATTTGAAGATCTTAGATTCTAACGATATGATACCGATCCAAAACAAAAAGCATTTTCTTAGTTCAATCAAACTGCATTTCAACTAAAAACAGAGCTTCCAGTCATCCACAATCCATTTTCTTAGTTCCAAACAACTGATTAGACCTAAGATTCTAACAATTCCGAGCCAAAAACAAACTCAAAAAAGAAACGAGCTTTATTTGTGGATCGCAAAGGTTCAATCAAACCACATTTTAACTCGAGACAGAGATCCTACTCCTACACAGTCTATCTTCCTAGTTCCAAAACAGCTGATAAGATCTTATATTCTAACAATACAAAGCCAAACACAGAAATTCAAACCAAAAAGGTAGCTTTTCTAACCTCAATCTTGCCCCGGCTCGATGCAGCTGCAGCCGTTACAGTTGCATTTCTCACCGCAGCTAAAGCAGCTGCAGCAATACTTTTAGCCTCCCCACTACAACTATGATTCAAAAGGCTATCTTCCTTTTGTACATTCGAAACGCAATGATCCTTCCTTTTTGCACCCACACCAAGATAACTTTTCCAATTCTGCAAATAAAACAAAAACAAGAAAACATTCAAAATCCCAAAACATACACGTAACAAAAGAATCAAAACGCAGAGAGAGTGGATAAAATCTCACGCTATTAGCTGATTTTTTAGCGGGCAAAGCGGTTGAGGCAAAATTGAGCCGTTTATTTGGAACTCCTTCGTTCATTCGCTGCCAAATCTCCGCAACTTTCTTAGACACAGTGCTCGAACTACTTTTTTCTGGCGATTGCTCATGAGACCCCATGTCTAGATTCAAGATACGCCTCTGTTAAAAGTGGCAAAATTTCGATGAATTGGTATTCGTATCTCACGAAATAAAGTTAGGGTTTTGAACAAGAAAAAATCGAAACTATATCGGAGATTGAAGAGAGACGAATAAGTGGAGGAGGAAGAGGGACAGTTCACCTGGAACTTCCGGCCGACGAAAACCCTAATTGATGGAACTGTCTGCAACAATCGACGCGATGAGCGTTTGAGGAAGGAACCTTTTTCTTATATTATCTAATTCACTACTCTACTTTAAAACAAATAAAATATAGCCCCAACTAGCCCTGGGCGTTCGGTTGTTCGGTTCGGTTCGGTTCGGTTCGGTTCGGTTATTCGATTTTTCGGTTATTCGGTTCTAAGCATTTGGGAACCATAAGAGAACCGAACTGTTTTCGGTTCGGTTCGGATCGGTTAGCTTTCGGTTCGGTTCGGTTTGGATACTTGAGAAGAGAACCATAATATTACCGAAATACCTTCGAATATGGTTCGGTTCGGATATTTACCCACCAAATAACCAAACTATCCATATAACCGAACCATTACCCGATTAAAAACAGATGGTAATACTAATAATGTATGCAAATATGAACCAAAAGCTTCAAAATGCAATAATTCAAGTTGCAAATCCAAAAAAAGAGTCTACACAGTTCAGTCTAGAGAGATCCATAACAAACTAACAATATCCTAGAGTTCCAAAATCCAAATCCGCAACAAAATAACAAAGTTCGAACTTCAAAAAGACTTAAGAGTTGAAACCGCAACAAAATAATCAAGTTCAAAAGAGACTTGAGAAAGAAACAAAGAGAGAAAGAGAGATTAGAGTATAGATTATTAGATTCTACAAGCATCTTCAAGTCCTTTGTGATAAACCGAAGATGATGAATTGATGAAGTAAAGAACCGAAAATGATGATTGATGAATGGATTTGGAGGTGATGAGTGGTGAATGAAAATTAGGGTTTCGTGTTTGTGATTTGGGGATCGGGACTCGGGAGAAGACAAAGACTAGTGAAATGTGTTTGGTTTAAAATGGATATCCATGGATATCGGTTCGGTTCGGTTAATAACCGATATCCATGGATAGTTGAGATGAGAACCATTCGGTTATTTAGCAATACTCGAAACCGAAAATTTCTGATATTTTCGGTTCGGTTCGGTTCGGTTTTTCGGGTTCGGTTTTTATGCCCAGGGCTAGCCCCAACACTTTTAAAAATAACAAATAGCAATCTTGAAATGGTTTTGGAAGTCTAATTATAGGTTGGAGATCCGAAGGGCATGACCTTCCAATGGTAATGTCGATCTGGTATGCAAAAAAACCCGTCTTTGGTCTGTCTTCTGGTTTGATTTCAAGTTGCCAAAATCCTACTTTTAAGTCAAATTTGGAGAAGACTAGTGCTTGAGGAAGTCTTTGGAATAGAACTTCTTGCTTTGGTAAAGGAAACTTGTCGTCTACAAGGAAGTGGTTGAGCGGCTAGTAGTTAATGACTAACCTTAGTTTCCCTCATACTTGTTCAGCTCTTTTGTTGACGTAGAAAGCTTCACATGCCCACTTTGAAGTGATCTTCTCCTTGGGGTCTTATTTTTGGAGTTGATCAACTTCTTCGAGAGCAAGGTTGTAGTGGTCTGGATTCATTTCCGGATGGCTTACTTTGGTTGGATTAACATCTTTATTGATCTTGAAAGGTAGTAATATAAAGAAGTCAGGGTTCTTCCTTAACTAGTAATGAACACTTGGTGAAGAACTCCGAATGTGAGACCACACAAGAAGTTTAGGATCTCGTCTTTGATGGGGTTTAGGATCTCCATGGGGTAAAGATGAGAGACACTAGTCCAAGGTAGTAGATGGGCGGTTCGCCGGTTCCTGATAATAATGGTTTTTATTAAAATGTCTCTATTCAAGAAAATATTTGATAAGCGTTTTACATTTGTGCGTTCAAGACAAAATAATAAAAAATTGTAAGAGTTCATTTTTATAAAGAAACGTTGTATGTAGATTTATTTAAATCCAAAGAAAAATATGATAGAGTTAATTTCATGAGACAGTTCAATTTTAGTTTTTTTAAAAATAATTTGATTATCCGAAATACTAAAAAAAAAAAAAAATTAGGCCAAATTTGATAATTATTATATCCGCACTTTACTATTTTAATCATCATTCAAACATTGATTTGTACCGCTTATTCTATACTAACCGCACTTGTCCCGCTAAATGCATTTCTTTTTAACAAACTACACTTAAACCTAGATTATCTTTATTGGAGGTTACCACCTCCTCTAGATGGGGGAGAAAGAACCAATTGTTTTGCTTGGATTTTTTGGTTCATTTGGAAAGACCGGAATAAAAAAGTTTTCAAAGGAATTCAATCTGATCCCACAGATATTTTAAATCACGCTTTGAACGAGAAATTAATGTGGGAAGATGCTCAGTTGGAACCGATCGAAACTAGTATTGATACGGAAATTTTGGAAAGCCCTATCCAATCTATAAGATGTCGGATTGATGGCTCTTGGAAATCTTCGGATCCAACTATGGGTATAGGATGGTGGTGTTTTCAAGGAAATGATCAAACGATACTCCTTGGTGCAAAGTGCCTCCGGGATCCCCCTCCCCCCTTCACTCGGAGATGGAAGCGTTAATTTGGGCCATGAAGAATGTCTTTTCAAGAAGGATTGATTGTCAGGCGTTTGAAACAGATTGTTCAGAGTTAGTCTCGATGGTACAATCACCTGAAGAATGGCCCGCTTTCTCTAATCTGCTAGATGCTTTTGGACTGCTCCGTGACTCTTTCCCCTTATTCTCGCTTTCTCTTATTCCTCGTTTATGTAATGTTAAAGCGGACTGCTTAGCCCGTTCTTCTAGACTTTTATTTTCCGAAGTTACTTTTGTAAACACTACTCCTCCTAATTGGGCAACCAATCAAGGAGTTTTTTAATAATTAATGTGTGGTTGACAAAAAAAAAAAAAAAAACTACACTTAAACCACATTACTCGATCCGCTATCACCATTCGGAGTCTTAATTTCCAAGATTTTTCTTTTGTGTGATTTTTTTTTTGAAAGAAAAGTATACCTTCTTTCGTAAAATACCATCACATGTATATTAGGAGAATGACACTAATCGAAAAAGAGATTCAAATTTGCAACTATACAGTTCACTTTTGTTGAAAGAGCAAACCAATCAGAGCCAAGTTTGTCTGGAACTAAGAGACGAAAATCTCTGGAGCTAGTAGATCAAGCATTTTCCATCAAAAACCTTTACCTGAAAATGACCAATCAGAGCCAAGTTTGTCTCTAATCTTTCTTTCTTTTTCATATTTAATAACATGCAACTTTTTAGTTTATAAATGAGTGATGGAGATGACGATGGCGTTGTACTAGTGAAGAGAGATTGATAATGAGGAAAATATTGCTGATGGCTTTCTAGGATTGCTGCTGTGACTCTGTGAGGCCTTAACATAGACAAAAGAACGATTGACTGGTTTACACACAAACCGGATATAGCCAAATTTAATGATCAAAACAAAGTAAATTGCATAACGAAAGATAAAGAAACTTAAGCATTGCCTGAAAGTAAACACTGGTGCTCTCGAGATTGGATCCTGCAATTCTGCAGCAATCAGTCTTGCTGGAACCATTTTCCCAGTGAGTATCCCATAAAACTAGACATGGTTTGGTTTGGCAACGTGACATAAGAACCAGTTTCAAAATAAATATTATCGGTTAACGGATAACACAAATCCTTTAAACGAAGCCCATAAAACAACAACAGTCATTACAAGGTAATGTGAATCTATAGCACCAAAAGAAAGTGTGTCACGACACTATGATCAATATTCTAATCAAAACAGAAAAATGTATCCCAAACTATGATCATATTCCAACAAAAGTAAATCAGTTCCTTCTTTGCTTTTTGTTCTTGGACTGGTTTCCCTTTTTCTTCCACTTCTTATTTGTAACAGCTCTACTCTTCTCCTCAATCTCCTTAACTTTACGCTTCCTAGAAAACCATAACCAACACAAACACATTTTCTTAGCAAAGATTGCACGCATGATCTTAGCTACAACATCTCAATTCTCAAGACAAAAGTTTTTGTTATTTGAATAGATACCACACACTTATACACACCAGGACAAGGGCTGAAAACTTATCATAGGTCCAATTCCATTAACAAGTCTAGATTTAGATGAATTTTAACTCGACGTATCACAAACTAAAGGTTATTCAATCAGTTAGCCTAAAAAGACATGCTCTTGTTTATGTTTGTAATACAGAATCTAAGCACTGCCTCCACATTGTTTCTTAATACACAATGGTGGTAACTAACCTGTACTGAGAAGTTTTGGGATCTGACACCAACTCATCAGCAAGAGTTGCTTTTCTATTCTTCTTTGTTAATCTTCCATAGAACTCTTCAGCTGGTTCAATTACTGTTCCAATCTGTTTTTTAACACAAAGGAAACAACAGAAAATTGGTGTTAAGACAGAAGCCGAGACAAAAGGTTAGTCTTTGATCTAGTTTACTGTTCTGAAACTTGCCTGGAAAT
The DNA here is from genome assembly GCF_000004255.2 of Arabidopsis lyrata subsp. lyrata. Lineage (NCBI taxonomy): Eukaryota > Viridiplantae > Streptophyta > Magnoliopsida > Brassicales > Brassicaceae > Arabidopsis > Arabidopsis lyrata. Next base: position 14,509,289 of record NW_003302550.1, on the reverse strand, counting down.
ATTTTTCAGCTAGTTTTGACCGTGACACAGATTTCTTGTAGTGTAGAGCAGGATCCATTACAGTTCTCAACTACAATAGAGATACAATTAGAATGATGTTAGGACTTTGAAACCAAAAACAACTACAACAATAAGAACAAAACAAAGAATCAATTACCTTAAGCAACTGAAGATCTCTTTTTAACTCAGGAGTCATTGTTGGTGCAGGCATATCAAACCTATCCACAGTTGCAACACAATGTATCTCGGAATCAAACAAAAAGGGTAAATATAATCTGAGTAGCGAGGAAAGAAAAGTTACCAGTTTGAACCAGTGGTATCTTTGACTTGTTTCCTAATCATCTTGTTAATCTTCTTTGGATCATTAGGTGGAAGACAAAGACCATCGACAAGCTCTGACTTAGACATCCAGAGCGAACTGCTTTCATGACTCTCAGCTCTTTTGCTTAAACTGGAACCAGTTGTCGAGTCTAAGGATAAGCCTGGAAGCTTTGGTTCCCATTTTAGACCAATCAATGGTTTAGTCTCTGCCATAACTCTAAACTGCCTTTGTTCTTTGGACTGAAGAGCTAAGCGATCGTCTTCTCTTTCTCAAACTGTTCGATTTCTTGACCCGCAAAGTCTTTGACCTTGGTTATCTGGAAATAGTCGAGAAGAACATACGCGTTAACGAATGAATGCGCCCCAGTGCAATTCACAGATCACAAAGGTTCAATAAATTAGATTATAGTCCAACACAATCCATATTCCCAGTTCCAAACAGCTGATAAGATCATAGATTCTAACAATTCTGAGTCAAACACAAAATCGAACAAAAAGCAAGTTTTATTTATGGATTGTAACAAATAAATCGAATCACATATTAACTTGAGACAGAGATTCTGGTCATCCACTATGCATCTTCTTACTTCCAAACAGCTGATAAGATCAATACCGAACAAAAACACAGATTCAAACAAAAAGCAAACTTTATTTGCGTATTGCAAAGGTTCAATCAAACTACATTTTAGCTTGTGACATATATTTTAATCCCACACAAGCCATCTTCCTAGTTCTAAACAGCTGATAAGATCTTAGGTTCTAACAATATGGTAGTGACCCAAAACACAGATTAAAAAAAAAGAAACTTTATTTAGGGATGACAAAGGCTCAATCAAACATTCAAACTGCATTTCAACCCAAAACAGAGATTCCATCTTCTAAGTTGCAAACAACTAAAACACACCAAGACAAACAAGAAACGAGCAAAGGTTCAATAAAACCACACTTTAACTCGAGACAGAGATTCTACGCCTACACAAGCAATGGTTTCGTCTCTGCCATTACTCTAAATTGCCTTTGTTCTAGATTCATGATACGCCTATGTTAAAAAGGGCAAAATTTCAATCAATTCGTAATCGTATCTCACGAGATAAAGTTAGGGTTTTGAACAAGAAAACATCGAAACTATATCGGAAACTGAAGAGAGACGAATAAGTGGAGGAAGAAGAGAGAGAGTTCACCTGGAAATTCCGGCCGACGAAAACCCTAGTTGATGGAACTGTCTACAACAATATACGGCGTCGATTGACGATGATAAGCGTTTGAGGAAGGGAACCTCTTTTTAATTTTTATTATATATTATCTAATTGACCATTATACTTTTAAGAAAATAACACATAGCCCCAAAACTTTGAGATATCTCTATATTATTGTTTTTGTAGTCTATTTTTGAAAAATGTCCAAAATTTCACTAGATTATCACACAAATTGCCTTTTTTAGTTGATATAAAACGATTCATTAAAATTAGCTTAGTCCAAACGTTACAAAATCTATAATCAACACACATATTTTAAGGTTTATATAATCCGAATTTACAAAATCTATAGTCAAACACAGATTTTAAGGTTTATATTATTCGGATTATAGATAACTAATTTGAGATTAGTCATTAAGACATGGAATGAAAGATCAAATTAATTTGCATCCAAATTAGTTCCAAATAAAAAATTTAAATCGTTTATGAACAGAAAAAAAAATATAAACAGTATAACTAAAGATTCACTATTCTAACCTTCACGATTCTTAACCTAATAATCATCAGTCACACCATAAATTCGCATGAGGTATGTTAACAAAATAAAACTAAGAATCGATATAAGTTTATAAATCAAAGATGTTAAAAATTACACATCCAAAAAATTTATCGGGAGAAAAAAAAGAACAAAACATAGGATACAAAGGTTATTAGAAACAAAGAAAAGAGATAAGATATAGTGTTTCAGTTAGTTACCGGTGGAAAAGCAAAGCAAAAGCAAGTGCGGCAACGAGAGAGAGAGAGAGAGAAATAGAATGAAGAACCACTTGGTTTAAGTTTTTTTTTTCAAATTACCCAATTTTGAAATGGACTTGGCACAAAATGAGCTCAATAAAGCCTGATAATAGGTTTTTAAGATATCAATTAATCCTAAAACACTATCGTGTCGTTGTAGTATTTTAGGTGTCAATCCAATCAGGTGTGATACAAACAAATGAGATATGATCAGAAAGCACTAAGTCAAGCCAAGCAGAATATGATTGTTTTCCTAACAGTCCTAGTGATTGGTGTAGAAAACAATAAATTTGCAGAAATGGATTGCTATATTCGATCACAAGGCTCACTGCCAGAAGAGAGGGTGTGAACGAGTAAACCAGTGGTCACAGAGTAAAATTGTTAAAAACTTAAACAGCATGTATCAAAACTCAATAGCAAATAATAGAGAAGGTGAATGAATCAAGTAAGTAAACAGATAAATCAATTGGATAAGTGATACTAAGATTTTTTTTACTATCAATTACCCTAATATACTTTCATGTCATTGCAGCATAAGAGGTTATCAATCCAATCAGGTGCTCTCACTATCAATCAAGATATGCTCAGAAACAACTAAGTCAAGCCAGGCATGATATTGTTTTGTTATCTAACAATCCTAAGCGATCATGCATAAACGATAAAACTACAGAACATGAGTGATCATGCATAAAGAGAAAGAATTATCAATACTAAGCAGCAATAAGCAACAGTTAAGCAACAGGTAAAGAGACAAGTAAATCAAATGAGATAAAAGGTCCTGAGGATAGGGTAATCGATTATAGCAGTCTCCTTAATCTATTTAGGTGGTTAACAATCCAAACATGCTATCCCTAGACAATAGATTCAACTACAGACCAATTCACTCTCATGACAGAGATCCTCAAGTAATACCAGTTCCAGACCTAATCATTATTAGCGAAATCTAGCAAAGCAGGCAATAAGATTCAATCTAATATAGTCAATAAACATTCTAAACATCCAATCTCTTGGGCTAGAGTATGTAAATCTCTGGAATAGTTGGTTCAGACATTTCATCGAACACCTGGTGGGTGTGGAAATGTCTGGGTTCAAATCCCAGTTGATCAGAAAGGAATAAGCACTAAGTACTACTAATCCAGAAGGGATTCAAGCAATTCTACACTTAACCACCTAAATAAACTAAGGATTCCACACCTAATCTATCCCATCCTCAAGAACCCTAATCCACTACTCAGACATGCTCAAGAACACAAACCCAGAAAATTGCACAAACCCAGAAATCGCTAAAAACTTCATATGTTATAGATCAAAGCAAGATAAACAACTTTGCAGAAGGAAATTATTGCAAAAACTCAAAGGATCAAAAGTAATTTGGATTACAAAAGTTTGCAGAAAATATTGCTCAGAGGCTAAAAGCGAGATCCTTTGGGCAAAGCCCTAAGAGGTCTATTTATAGCAAAAGTAGAAAACCCTAGTACACAAAACGACAAAATAGAAAGTCGGTTTAAGGTCTACTCGAGTTGGTACTCGAGTGGCTTGGTCGAGTAGTCTATTCTTCAAAGGTTGCATCTTGCTCGGGTAAGTCTCTCAGGTCCTGTTCGAGTAGGTACTCGAGTAGGTTGTTCTATTCTTCATACAGTCTGCTCTGGTGATGCTATCAGGTGAACTCGAGTAGGTACTCGAGTGGGTACTCGAGTACATACTCCTCCACAGCCCTTTAGTACCTAAAAACACCTCATACAACTCCAAAATGCAAGAATGTATGCAACAGAGATGTAGAATGATCCTAAATGCTGAAAGTGAAGCTAAATGATGCAAACTAAGTTTTAAAGACATGAAACTAGACTAAATGAGATGTAAATGCATGGTAAAAACTAGTAAAATATAGACATATCAACTCCCCCAAACTTATTCTTTGCTTGCCCACAAGCAAACAATAAAGATCAAGCTGGAAGAGAGGTTTGAAAGTGGGGACTCAGAACCAAAACATGCATATAAAGTAAGTGAACTCAATGTCCAGGTTGCTAATTCTAGAATGCAAGGTTGACTGATCTCTACTTTAAAACTTTAGCCATCTCCTTCACATCTCAACCTAACTTCTGCCTTAATCAATTCAAGCATTCAAATCAGTACATTCCCTTTAACATTGATTAAGTAGGAACCGTGAATCATACTATGCATTGGATAAGAACACATTTGGCTTAACAGTAGAGGTCTAGAGACAAAGATGGTCCCTTAAAGATCTGGTTTAAATCGCAACAAGGGATCTCTCAAGAATGATTGAGCTTTAGTAGAATGCTAAAGGTGAGTATCAAGTTATGCATACAAGGATAGGACCCCATCTACCCAGAATGTAATCAATATCAAGCCAATGGAGGTCCTATTTCTAATCCCAGAACATGAACTTAACTCTACCCTTTTGCACTCAAAGCATTTACAGACTTTTACTCACATCGTCCCTTCCTTTTCTTTGCTTTTCTATCCTAGGAGAAGCTTTCTTACTTTGCTCTGTCTAGCGGATCAGGATTCTTTAACAACTAGGGTTCCCTTTTCTTTCTTTTAATAAACGCAAGGCTTTTGCCCATTCTCTTTAAGCTATTTGCAGAACCCTTTTCTTTACTTTAGCACACCCAAATCCTTTACTAGACTTTTCTTACTTTAGCTACTTCTCCTAAGGACTCATTTCCCTTTTCTTTTCTTTCAGTGATGATCACAACCTTTTCTTTCTTTTAAGAACATCCCAAACCCAGAATTAAGCACCCACCTAATCCTATCTAGTCCAGATAACATGAACTAGAACTACATGAGATACTATCCTTGTCGGTACAGACCTAACACTTTCTACCAAGCTCAATCGAAATAAGGCCTCACAGTCACACACAAATGATAAATGGCTTCAAAGAAGATTAAGGCTTAGGGTAAGGAATAACTGCTCCAAAGATGGGAGTCAGCTACTTGGACTAGCAAGAGTGATCAAAAGATAAAAGATAGTCCAAGTATTTTAAGGTATCCATGAGTTAATAGCACAATGCACAACATGATAATTGTAAGTCAAAATTCAAGTTCAAATTGATAGGGAATGGCATTAGATCAAAGCGAGTTTCGACTAAGAACAAGAAAATCAAGCGTTGAATTCAAAAGATGGTGCGGTCTTACTTCAAGTTCAATCGATTATGCATTAGAGAACTAACAACCTGGGCAGTGAATCTACTTAGTGAATATGCATATTTACAAGGATATAATCATCATAATCTCCAATGCAAATGCATGATGCACCAGTCCTAAGTGAAAGCATACTAAAACAATCCTAAAATGACAATGCAAGCTATATGAACACTCTATTTTTGTGAAACAATTTTCGAAAATTTTCAAATTTTTATGATTTTTCTATGCATTAGATGCAATGCAGATTATATGATGCAAAATTTGAAATAAGAACAGAAAACACAATGTCAAATACTCCCTGAGCCCTCCCCCAAACTTAAATTACACAGTCCTCTGTGTAACAAAAGCTTGGAAGAGAGTACTCAGGGCAAACCAACAGAGAAACAAAATGAAAGATGGTATAAACAATGGTGTAGTGGAGTCCTTACCTGGCCTAGGTGAAGAAAGCAGAGACATAGTCATCCATGCTCTCACTCGTGTAGCTCCAAGGTACTGGCTAGGATGAGCTCAGAACAGTGTGATCTGGTTGCTACTCTGGTTGCTCGAATTGGTGCTCTGGTTGCTGCTCGAGTGGCTTGTTCGAGTACAGTACTCGAGTACTATACCGTTTCTGCAGAAAAATTTTCCTGAGCTTTTCCTGAACCAAAACCTTCCTCTTTTTGCCTGTAAATCAAAAATACTAAAGAAACACATTAAAAATAACAAGAAATAAAGCAATATTTACAGAGATAAACATGGGAATTCCTCCCAAGTGAGCTTGTTTAAAGTCTTTAGCTTGAATTCTCACACTGAATAAGCTTAGGGTGGGTTGTAGAGAGGAAATGAGGTCTCCTCTGTCACCCGGATGGATGAATCATCAAACTTAGCATGCTCGCTTGACAAATCTGCAGTTGAGTACTCAATGGCCCTTTTCTCATAGTAAGCTTCTTGTTGATCAACTGGATAGTCTTCTTCTATAGACCATTCTGAAGTGAATTCACTCCCCTTTTTGCTGACCAGAGTAGATGCTTCATCATTTAGGACGTCCTTGATTCGGAGTGGTACTTGGTTGGCTTTCCCATGGAGCTCTTTGATTTGATCCTTCAGCTCTCTCACAGTGTCTGTTAGCTCCCTTATGGCTTTATCCTGCCATTTAGACCTCCTCTTGAGTTCTAACCAGCCATCTAATGCAGAATTGATAGACTCTAGCTGCTTATCAGGCTGTTTGGTCGAGCTAGAGTTCTCCAGACGAGTTGAAGGCTTGCTCAAGTGTATACGCGAGTCAGTTGGTTGAACATGTGTTGAGCTTGCTTCATATGCTGCCTTACCCACTGTTTCTGACTCAAACAAGTCTTTTAAGACCTCTGACCCTGCTACTTCCTTGTGTGAATCTAATGATTTACCACAGCTCAAGGTTTCAGTGAGAAGATATCCTACTTCACCACTCTTAGTCAAAGAAGTTTGTTGGTGATCTTCCTCAGCAACCTCCTCTAGCAGTTCATCAGCTAGGCGATCCATTATCTTCACTAAGAAAGTCTGTCCTTCAATTGTTGGCTTCCTCGTGGCGTCATTGATGTCAAACTTCATTTTGAAATTATTTCCCAGATTAAGATCAATCTTCCCATTCTTAACATCAATGATAGCTCCAGCAGTGGCTAAGAAGGGCCTTCCTAAGATTAAAGGATCTTTTGGTTCTGCATCCATATCTAGCACTATGAAGTCTGTGGGGATTTCAACATTTCCAATCTTAATAGGCAAATCTTCTAATAACCCATGCGGTAGTTTGATAGACTCATCAGCCAGGATCAAGGAGATGTTGCAAGGTTTTTACTTGCTGAAACCTAGTCTCTTGGCCACGGAGAGAGGCATGAGACTTATAAAAGCACCTAGATCACAGAGGCAGTTACTGGAGGCCAAAGGACCTAGAGAGCAAGGTAAGGTAAACGAACCAGGATCTCCCAATTTCTTGGGAATAATCTTCGTTTGGATGATTTCACTACACTCATGACTCACCATAGCCATCCCTTGCAATTCCTTAATTCTCTCCATTATCATGTCCTTTAGATACTTGTGAGAGTCTGGTATCAGCTTATAAGCGTCAATGAGAGGCATCTTAACTTCTATCTCTTTGATGTGCCTAGCAAACATTGCTCTGTACTTCTCAATTATATCCTGCTTGAACCTTCCAGGAAATGGCAGTTTAGGTTTGTACGGTGGTGGGATAAAAGCTTTCTTCTTACTCTTATCAACAACTGGTTCTTTGATCTGGGGGCTCTTAGCTTGATCACTAGGTGCAGCCTCTTGGTCGAGCTTAGTGGTGCCATCGACTTGAGTTTCATGCTGAATGAAATCCTCCCCCTCTTGAATCTCACTGTCCTCAGTGACAGGTGCGGGGCTAGGTCGAGCTTGCAGCTCTCGACCACTGCGAAGGTGAATAGCATTAACATGACCTTTCTGATTCTGAATAGCTTTCCCTAGCAGTTGCCCTGGATTCGTAGGTGCAGAAGTAGAAGCAATTTGGCTCTCCACGTACTTCAACCTGGAGTTTAGAGCCTCAAACTTGATATTGAGATCATTGAAGGAGCAGTCTACTTTGTTGTGAATCTCAGCCATTTTCTTATCAAGAGCTATAGCACCAGCTGCTTGACCTTGTAGAATCTGCTGAAGCATTTGTTTCATCTCTTGATCTTGTGCAGGTGGAGCGTGCTGTGTTTGCTGTGGATAACCGGGTGGTGGATTCTGTTGGTGAAAACCTCCACTGAACTGTTGCTTTGGTGCAAACCCTTGATTGTATGGTATGAAAGGCTTGGACTGATTCTGTTGTTGTTGAGGGTAAACATGATCCTAAGGGTTGGCAATATTCGTGCTCCGGTAAGATAGATTTGGATGAGCATGCTGGTAGGGGTTGTAGCCCTTGTTGTAACCAGCTTGGTTCTATATGTAGCTGACTTCCGCAGCGTGAGTAGTCTCCCTTTCTTGGAGTTGATAGTGCTCTTCTTCAGTGAGATAGTGGACTTGTTGCTGTTGAGTAAGCAGAAATTTATCCAGCTTATCATTGAGAGCCTTAATCTCCTTAATATGCTTTGCATCCGAATCTCCAATACCTCTGTTGGAGCGATCAAAATCTTCATTATAATTACCGTCGGACTGAGCTAAGTTCTCAACCAATTCCCAACCTTCTTCAACATCCTTATTCAAGAAATTCCCTTTTGAAGCAGTGTCCAGGACCATTCTGAACTTGGGCAAAGCTCCTCTGTAGAGTGTACTGAGCAAAGAAGCTTTCTTGAAACCGTGATGTGGACATTATGTAGTGTAGCCTTTGAATCTCTCCCAAGCCTCACAAAACGATTCAGACTGTTTCTGGGTGAAACTGGAGATTTCATTCCTTAGCCTTGCAGTTCTTGAATTTGAGAAGAACTTTGTCAAGAAGGCCGTCTTACAATCGTCCCAAGATGTTATGGAGTCAGGAGGTAGTGTCTTCTCCCATTGGTGTGCTTTGTCTCCCAGCGAGAAGGGAAACAAACGCAGCTTGAAACCGTCTTCACTAACACCATTTATCTTGGTGAGGCTGCATAGCTTGTCAAAGTTATCCAAGTGGTCTAAGAGATCCTCCATAGGCAACCCATGAAACTTGTTTCCTTGTATCATTGAGATCAATCCACTCTTGATCTCGAAATTGTTGTTCTGGACAGGAGGTGGAACTATGCCCTGTCTCTGTTGATGGTTTCTTGGTGCATCCCCAGCACCAATGTTCCTTGGTATCTCAACTCCTTGATTGTCTTGTTCTTGTGGTTCCATGGCTACTGGATTGTGCAGTTCACAACCGTCTCTGGCTCTACGTTCTTTCAACTCACGGGCTAACTGGTTGATGTTGTCTTTGTAGCTGATGAGGTTGCTGGAGCCTTGAGAACGAGTTTGCATGCAAAGTGGCTAGTCTCGACGTGTAGACTCGACTTGAGGTCGAGTTGGTACTTGGAGCACAAAAACAAGCAGCTGAAGAGAGTAGTTAGTAACCAAAGTAAAGAAAGAACTTGATCTTAGCAATTCTAAAATCTTGAATGTAACAAGCAGACACCCAAATGGCAACGGCGCCAAATTGATACTAGGATTTTTTAACTATCAATTACCCTAATATACTTTCATGTCATTGCAACATAAGAGGTTATCAATCCAATCAGGTGCTCTCACTATCAATCAAGATATGCTTAGAAACAACTAAGTCAAGCTAGGCAGGATATTGTTTTGTTATCTAACAATCCTAAGTGATCATGCATAAACGATAAAACTACATAACAGGAGTGATCATGCATAAAGAGAAAGAACTATCAATACTAAGCAGCAATAAGCAACAAGTAAGCAACAGGTAAAGAGACAAGTAAATCAAATGAGATAAAAGGTCCTGAGGATAGGGTAACCGATTATAGCAGTCTCCTTAATCTACTTAGGTGGTTAACAATCCAAACATGCTATCCCTAGATAATAGATTCAACTACAGACCAATTCACTCTCATGACAGAGATCCTCAAGCAATACCAGTTCCACATCATTAGCGAAATCTAGCAAAGCAGGCAATAAGATTCAATCTAATATAGTCAATAAACATTCTAAACATCCAATCTCTTGGGCTAGAGTATGTAAATCTCTGGAGTAGTTGGTTCAGACATTTCATCGAACACCTGGTGGGTGTGGAAATGTCTGGGTTCAAATCCCAGTTGATCAGAAAGGAATAAGCACTAAGTACTACTAATCCAGAAGGGATTCAAGCAATTCTACACTTAACCACCTAAATAAACTAAGGATTCCACACCTAATCTATCCCATCCTCAAGAACCCTAATCCACTACTCAGACATGCTCAAGAACACAAACCCAGAAAATTGCACAAACCCATAAATCGCTAAAAACTTCATATGTTATAGATCAAAGCAAGATAAACAACTTTGCAGAAGGAAATTATTGCAAAAACTCAAAGGATCAAAAGTAATTTGGATTACAAAAGTTTGCAGAAAATATTGCTCAGAGGCTAAAAGCGAGATCCTTTGGGCAAAGCCCTAAGAGGTCTATTTATAGCAAAAGTAGAAAACCCTAGTACACAAAACGACAAAATAGAAAGTCGGTTTAAGGTCTACTCGAGTTGGTACTCGAGTGGCTTGGTCGAGTAGTCTATTCTTCAAAGGTTGCATCTTGCTCGGGTAAGTCTCTCAGGTCCTGTTCGCGTAGGTACTCGAGTGGGTACTCGAGTAGGTTGTTCTATTCTTCATACAGTTTCCTCTGGTGATGCTATCAGGTGAACTCGAGTAGGTAATCGAGTGGGTACTCGAGTAGGTAATCGAGTGGGTACTCGAGTACATACTCCTCCACAGCCCTTTAGTACCTAAAAACACCTGATACAACTCTAAAATGCAAGAATGTATGCAACAGAGATGTAGAATGATCCTAAATGCTGAAAGTGAAGCTAAATGATGCAAACTAAGTTTTAAAGACATGAAACTAGACTAAATGAGATGTAAATGCATGGTAAAAACTAGTAAAATATAGACATATCAATAAGAAACTCCTAAGGATGGGGTAATCGAATAGTGTGGACTCCATAATCAATTCAGATGGTTAACAACTCTCAATGAAGCTATCCCTAGAAAACAGGTTCAACAATAGATTTATTCACTCCCGTGCAACAAATCCTCAAGCAAAGCTAGCCCAGACTAATTCCCATTAACAGAATCTAACTATGCTGGCAATAAGAACCGACTGTTAAAGTCAATAACCGCTCTAAACGACCAATCCCTTGGGATAGAGACGATTATCACTGGAATTAGTAGATCAAGCATTCCATCAAACACCTTCTTGATGCGGGAATGCTTTTGATCGAATTCTAGTTGATCAGAAAGAAATAAGCAGTAAACACAACTAATCCAGAAGGGATTCAATAATACTACACTTAACCATCAGAATCGACTAAGGGTCTCACATCTACTCTATCCCATCCTCAGAAATCCTAGTCACTACTCAGACAACATGCTCAAAGACATAGAAACGATTGATGATTGTATAACTTCAAAGATTAAAGGAGATGAAACAGGAATCAACAAGAGAATGAAAGCAAAATCTTAAAATACTTAGAAGAAATCGAAAATACAAAGTTGTAGAAGCAAAAGCGGCTACTAAACAATACTAGGTTTCTAAGTCTCAGTGCGAGTCTGAAAACGTAAGTGTCTCAGAGGAAACCCTTAAAGACTTATTTATAACAAAAACGATAAAGATAAGTAAGTAGGCTTCGAGTCCGCTTAACAGGCCCATGGACAATGGAGGTCGAGTATATGGGCTCAAAGTGGGCTTCATAGTCGAGCATGAATCAAAGCCACAATCAAGTGGTTCCTTCTCTCCTCTTCTCTTTCCTATGCTCAGGTTGTCTGGTTGAGTACGGATTGATCAGAGGGTCGAGGTGGTGATCGAGTAGAATGGTTGATGGCATGATCTGGACTGCTTCTTCTCTCCTGTGATCGAGTAGGTTGGTAGACTGTCAAGATGGAGCTTCTTCTCTTCTCTGTGATCGAGTATAACAGTTTGGATGGACTGCTTCTCCTCCTCTGTGATCGAGTATAAGGGTAGACTGGATGGCCTGTTGAGCTGACTGCTTCCCTCTCTGCTACTGGTGATCGAGTAGAATGGTTCAAATGTGACTTTCAGCTCTGTTTTTCCTCTTTCCGAACACCAATAGCTCTGAAGCACCTAAAAAAACTCCAGAATGCAAAATACATGCAAGACTAATGCTAGACACGCTTAAACATGCAAAATGTGCGAAATGATGATGAATGCTATGAAAGATGAATGAAACTAGACTCAAAATGGTGATAAATGGATGTATAAAACATGCAAATTATAGACATATCAACTCCTCCAAACTTAGTCTTTGTTTGCCCTCAAGCAAACAAGTAAACATAAGATGAAGGAGAGGTTTGAAGGTGGGGATTCAGAACCAAAGCATCAGATAAAATAGATAAAATCAAGGTCCAAGTTGGTAGTTCTAGGATGCGATATGATCGATCTCTATCAAAAACGTTAGCCATGCCTTGTTATAATTCAATCCGACTCTTGTACTCGACCTACACATGCTTTCAAATCGACCAATCCCTTTAACATTCATTAGTTTCAGAACGTGAATCAAGCAATGCACCATCAATGAACTCATTTGGCTAAGGTTAAGGTTAGGAGACAAAGATAGTCCCTTTAAGGTGGTTCAAGTTTAGTAACAGGGGACTCTCAAAAGAAATGGACTGAGCTTTAGGAGAATGCTAAAGGTAAGAGCCAACCTATGCATACAAGAATAGTATCTCATCTACCCAATAACATAAACCGTGTATACACAGCAGATGGTACTACCCTCAAGCCCAGAAGTTGATCCTAGTTCTACCCTTTGCACTCAAGACATTTTTTTTTCTGTCATTATTTTCTTGGATCAAGCCACTCTTTCTTTTCTCAGAGTCTGTTCTAAGAAGAAGTTTTCTTTTACTTTAATGGGTCCAGTGGATTTTGGTTTTCTTTGACAACTATGGCTCTTGTTATCTTCTTATGATAAAGACTTCTCTAGACTTTTGTTTTTTTTATTACAGAGCCTATCTATTCGACGTTTTAATTCCCCAAAATCCATTACTAGACTAACTTGTTTTTCAACTTCCTTCTCCTAAAAACATCAACCTTTTCCTTCTTTTACTCATGTACTCGATCCCCACCCAAAAATAGACTCCCACCTAGTCCTATTGATAGTAGGATTTTAACTAAGATCAATTATCCTTAAATCACTATCCTGTCATTGCAGTATTTAAGGTGTCAATCCAAATGGGTGTGATGCTAGCAATCAAGATGCAATCAGATTTCACAGAGTCAAGCCAAGCAATAACAGGTTTTGATGTTGTTAACAGTTCCAGTGATCATGCAGAAAACAATAATTCTAACAGAAACAGATAACACACTCGATCACACAGCTTGATGCCAAGCACTGGATGTGGTCGAGTGCCAGGTCGAGTACCAAACAAAAACTGCAACAAATGTACTCGACTGCACAGTCCGTTTCCAAACCGCTGGGTGTGGTCGAGTACTTCAAGTGAAATAAGTAAAAATGCAAAAACTAAGCAACAAGTAACGAGATCAAGCAATCAATAGCGATGTGAACAAAGAAATCAATTGGAAGAGAAATTCCCGAGGATTGGGTAATTGAGTAGTGAAGTCTCCTTAATCTAACAGATGGTTAACATGCTCAACAAACTATCCCTAGACAACAAGTTCAATAACCAAATCAAAGTGCTACCGCAACAGAGATCCTCAAGCAAAGCTAGTCCCAGACTCAATCACCATTGACGAGAGCTAACCTAACAGGCATTACGAATCAACAAGTTAAAGCCAAAACGCTCCCTGTAACCAATACCTTGGTACAGAGCCACGAATCTCTGGAATTAGTGGTTCAGACATTTCATCGAACACCTTTTGGGTGCGGAAATGTCTGGGCTCAGATTCCAGTTGATCAGAAAGCAATCAGCATTAAGAACAACTAATCCAGAAGGGATCTATCAATCAAACTCAACCACCTAGCAGATCAAGGATTCTAAACTACCCTACCCCATCCTCAAGAACCCTAATTACTACTCAAAATTCATAACCAAGAACACAAACCCAGAAATACATAAAAACTTCATATCAGCAAGATCTCAACAAGATGAACAACTTTGTAGAAGAAATCAAAAGCAAATACTCAATAGATTAAGAGAAATCTGGATTACAAATATGAAGAAAGCACTAATTGTTCTGCAGAATCAAACTTAGACAGAATAAAACTTAGTCTGAAAATTATGAGAAACAACCTATTTATAGCAAATACTAGGAAACCCTAAATCACAAGACGACAAAGTATTAAGGCGGTTTACGGAGACATTCGGCTTCGTGCAATCGAGTGAAGAGGTCGAGCAAAGCTGGCTCCTTTGCGGTTTCTTGATCTGGTCGTGATGCGATCGAGTGACTAGGTCGAGTATGCACTCGAGTCCCGCTTCATCTTCTTCTCTTCCTTATGCTCAGTGTCTGGTTGAGTTGGGATCTGAGAAGCCTCTGAAGCGTGCAGTCGAGTGCTTGGTCGAGTAAGTTGGTGGAGGATACTCGACTGCGTGCTCGAGTCATGATCTGGAGTCGTGGTCTACTTGGTGAAGGAGCTGGTACTCGACCATGAGGTCGAGTGGTAGGTCGAGTTGGTGAAGGAGAGGGTACTCGACTTGGTGATCGACTTGGTGCTCGACTCGGTGCTCGACTTGGTCGTGGTCGAGTGCATTTGGAAGGTCATGATGATGGTGCTCGACCTCGTGGTCGAGCATACTGATGGGTTCTGGTCCACTTCTTTCAATTTGCTCACCAACAGCTCCAAATCACCTGAAAACAACTCAAATATGCAACATGCATGCAAAACTATCCTAATCATGCAAAGTGATGACAAATGATGAAGAATGGTATGAAACAATGACGAAATGATGATAAAGTGATGCTAAATGGATGCTCAAAACAAGTAAAATATAGACATATCACCTATCTAGTCCAGAAAACATGGACTATAACTACAGGAGACACTACTCTTGTCGGTTCAAACCTAACACTTTCTACCAAGCTCAATCCGAAACAGGCCTCACAATCACACAAGAGATATAACAGGGCTTAAAAGAAAGGTTTGGTTAAGGGCTAGGGAAAGTGCTCCTATGGTGGAAGCAGCTACTTGGGTTAGCAAGGGTGGTGAAAAGTTGAAAGAAAATCCAAGTATGTATATGGTATCCATGAGTTCAAATTTGATGCTAAGACATGATAATTGTAAATTAGATTCAGGTTCAAATTGATAGGGAATGGTATCAAATCATGACAGTGTGTTCGAGTAGAGCATTCAAGACATGGTGCAGTTTTACTTCAATTTCATTGACTACGCATCAGACAACTAGCAACGAGGGCATTGAGTCTATCTACTGAACCAACATGCTTACAAGGCTATCTCATCATAATCCCCTATGCATATGCAACAATCCTATATGAAAACATACTAGACTCGATCCTAAATGTGATGCAACTAGATGAACACTCTGTTTTTGTGGAATACATTTTCAAAAAAATTTCAAAGTTTTATGGTTTTTTCTATGCCTTAAATGAATGCAGACTCAAGAGTATATACAATGCAAAAATTTGAAAACAAGACTCAAAGAAAACATGTTAAATACGTCTTGAATCCTCCCCCAAACTTAAACTACACAGTCCCTTGTGTAGTAAAAATCTAAAGGAGATTTCAAGAGAGACACTGTTGGGGTCAGATTCCATCCTTTGGCGCCGAGCCAGACTTAGAGCACCTCGGGAGTTTTTCAAAGATCACTTCGGGGCATCGCATCATCCATCTCGGGTTATCCATCCAATCGGTTTGGGGTACCCGAGCCGACCGCCTCGGGGGTACCCGAACAAGTCATCTCGGAGTACCCGAGCCCAATCGCCTCGGGGTACCCGAGCCCATCGCCTCGGGGGTACCCGAACAAGTCATCTCAGAGTACCCGAGCCCAATCGCCTCGGGGTACCCGAGCCCATCGCCTCGGGGTACCCGAGCCCATCGCCTCGGGGGTACCCGAACAAGTCATCTCGGAGTACCCGAGCCAGTCCGTCCTGGGTACCCGAGCCGATTGCACAAGTTCTCCGAGGCGAAGTCTTCATCATCACCCGAGGCAAAGACTTAGTAAATATTCGTCTTCAAAGTATCATTTCCAAGCAAGGCGTCATTTCCGAAAAGGAAGGATCATTTCCAATAGACCCGGAAATGATAAGGAAGAATCTCGAAGGATCAACTCAAATCAGGAAATCTTCCAAGAAACTCCGAAGAATAAGGAAACTATCCTAAATCCGCGATATTATAAGCCGACTTCAAGATAAAAGGAAATCTTCCGAGAATATCGTTGGAGAGGCGGTTTACCATCCCTATATATAGAGACTCAAGGCTCTCACAGAAGGGGAGGCAAGATCGCTCTAGAATTTACACGACACAAAGCTCTTACAGCACAAACACCTTTTTCCTTTTACGATCAAACTCTTGTACGATCAAAACTACTCTTTTCATCAATAAGATCAAGAACACCATCTTTGGTTACAATTGTTTCTGTTGTTCTTTGAGAATTCACGCTTATCGTATCCTTAAAATAAAGCCCTAGACAAATCTCGATTGTGTTAGTTTCGACTTCTACAGTTTGGCGCCGTGATAGTAAGATTTTAACTAAGATCAATTATCCTTAAATCACTATCATGTCATTGTAGTATTTAAGGTGTCAATCCAAATGGGTGTGATGCTAGCAATCAAGATGCAATCAGATTTCACAGAGTCAAGCCAAGCAATAACAGGTTTTGAGGTTGTTAACAGTTCCAGTGATCATGCAGAAAACAATAATTCTAACAGAAACAGATAACACACTCGATCACACAGCTTGATGCCAAGCACTGGATGTGGTCGAGTGCCAGGTCGAGTACCAAACAGAAACTGCAACAAATGTACTCGACTGCACAGTCCGTTTCCAAACCGCTGGGTGTGGTCGAGTACTTCAAGTGAAATAAGTAAAAATGCAAAAACTAAGCAACAAGTTACGAGATCAAGCAATCAATAGCGATGTGAACAAAGAAATCAATTGGAAGAGAAATTCCCGAGGATGGGGTAATCGAGTAGTGAAGTCTCCTTAATCTAACAGGTGGTTAACATGCTCAACAAACTATCCCTAGACAACAAGTTCAATAACCAAATCAAAGTGCTACCGCAACAAAGATCCTCAAGCAAAGCTAGTCCCAGACTCAATCACCATTGACGAGAGCTAACCTAACAGGCATTACGAATCAACAAGTTAAACCCAAAACGCTCCCTGTAACCAATACCTTGGTACATAGCCACGAATCTCTGGAATTAGTGGTTCAGACATTTCATCGAACACCTTTTGGGTGCGGAAATGTCTGGGCTCAGATTCCAGTTGATCAGAAAGCAATCAGCATTAAGAACAACTAATCCAGAAGGGATCTACCAATCAAATTCAACCACCTAGCAGATCAAGGATTCTAAACTACTCTAACCCATCCTCAAGAACCCTAATTACTACTCAAAATTCATAACCAAGAACACAAACCCAGAAATACATAAAAACTTCATATTAGCAAGATCTCAACAAGATGAACAACTTTGTAGAAGAAATCAAAAGCAAATACTCAATAGATTAAGAGAAATCTGGATTACAAATATGAAGAAAGCACTAATTGTTCTGCAGAATAAAACTTAGACAGAATAAAACTTTCTCTGAAAATTATGAGAAACAACCTATTTATAGCAAATACTAGGAAACCCTAAATCACAAGACGACAAAGTATTAAGGCGGTTTACGGAGACATTCGGCTTCGTGCAATCGAGTGAAGAGGTCGAGCAAAGCTGGCTTCTTTGCGGTTTCTTGATCTGGTCGTGATGCGATCGAGTGCCTAGGTCGAGTATGCACTCGAGTCCCGCTTCATCTTCTTCTCTTCCTTATGCTCAGTGTCTGGTTGAGTTGGGATCTGAGAAGCCTCTGAAGCGTGCAGTCGAGTGCTTGGTCGAGTAAGTTGGTGGAGGATACTCGACTGCGTGCTCGAGTCGTGATCTGGAGTCGTGGTCTACTTGATGAAGGAGCTGGTACTCGACCATGAGGTCGAGTGGTAGGTCGAGTTGGTGAAGGAGAGGGTACTCGACTTGGTGATGGACTTGGTGATCGACTTGGTACAACGACTTGGTGATCGACTTGGTGCTCGACTTGGTGCTCGACTTGGTCGTGGTCGAGTGCATTTGGAAGGTCATGATGATGGTGCTCGACCTCGTGGTCGAGCATACTGATGGGTTCTGGTCCACTTCTTCCAATTTGCTCATCAACAGCTCCAAATCACCTGAAAACAACTCAAATATGCAACATGCATGCAAAACTATCCTAATCATGCAAAGTGATGACAAATGATGAAGAATGGTATGAAACAATGACGAAATGATGATAAAGTGATGCTAAATGGATGCTTAAAACAAGTAAAATATAGACATATCAACTTCCCCAAACTTAGTCTTTGCTTGCCCTCAAGCAAACAATTAAGAACAAGCTGGAGGAGAGGTTTGAAAGCGGGGACTCAGAACCAAAGCATGCAGACAAAGCAAATGAACTCAATGTCCAAGTTAGTAATTGTGGAATGCTTAGAGACCAAACTCTACTTAAAAACTTTAGCCATATTCATCACAAGACAACCTAACATTTGTTCCAATCTACACACACCTTCAGATCATCAATTCCCTTTAACATTGATTAAGCTCAAACCATGAATCAAGCAAAACATTGTTGAAGAACTCATTTGGTTTAAAGGACAAGGCTGAGAAACAAAGATGGTTCCTCTGTAAATGGTTTCGGACTTTTTCACAGTAACAGGGAACTCTCATGAATGGACAGAGCTTTAGTAGAATGCTAAAGGTTAGAACCAACCTACGCATACAAGAACAGACCCCATCTACCCAAATAACCATAAGTATATCAAACTCCATAGATGGTCCTATCTCTAAACCCCAGAAATGATCCTAATTCTACCCTTTTGCAATCAAGGCATGTTTCAATAATCTCTTGGATCAACTCATTCTTTGTTTTTGGTTTTGTTCTAAGGAGAGGTTTTCTTTTAGACTTTCTAGTGGATTGGGACTTTCTTTAACAACTAAGGCTCTTCTTCTCATCTCATGACTTAAGACAACTCTAGGCTTTTGCCTTTCTTTTTACTTTCCACAGAGCCTAACTTCTTTTATTTTCAAGCTTCCCAAATCCTTTACTAGACTAACATGATATTCTTTTCTGTTTCACTTCCATCTCCTAAGAACAATAACACTTGTCTTTCTTTCTCATTTTTATTCCAAACACATTCCCAAACCCAAAGTAAAACTCCCACCTAGTCCTATCTAGCCCAAAAAGCGTGGACTAGAACTACATGGGATACCATTCTTGTCGGTTCATACCTAACACTTTCTACCAAGCTCAATCCGGAAATAGGCCTCACACACACACAAATTTATTCAGGGCTTGAAAGAAAGGTTAGGTTCAGGGTGGGGGAAACTGTTCCAATGATGGGAATCAGCTACTTGGATTAGCAAGAGTGGTAGAAGGTGAAAGAAAATCCAAGTATGTGTATTGGTAGCCACAAGTTCAACAACAATGCAAAGACATGATAATTATAAGTCAAGTTCAGGTTCTAATAGATAGGGAAAAGAATCACATCAAGCATGCTTCAATTAAAACAAGAGAGTCAAGTTGTGAATTCCAAATATGGTGCAGTCTTAATTCAAGTTCTATCACAAACATTAAACAACTAATAACGAGGGCATTGAATTCATTCAGTAAATGAGCATGCTTACAAGGTTATCTCATTATCATCCCCTATGCAAATGCAACAATCCTATATGAAACCTTCTAGACTCAATCTTAAAATGAAAATGCAACTACATGAACACTCTATTTTTGTGAAACCATTTTCAGAAATTTTTCAAATTTTAAGGGTTTTTTCAATGACATAGATGAATGCAGACAATATGTACAATGCAAGAAAAATTTGAAAACAAGGACAAAGCAAACTCATCAAATACTTCCTAAGCCCTCCCCCAAACTTAAATTACACAGTCCTCTGTGTAACAAAAATTTGGAAGAGAGTACTCAGGACAAATAAATAAAGAAAGAAGACATGAGATGGTATAAACAATGGGGAAGTGGAGTTGTTACCTCAACTGAAGAAGGAGTTGATGTGCTCATCAATGCCTGCTTGTGTGTACTGCCAGGCCATTGAGGAGTCTTACGGTTGTGCTTCTGCTCCTTCTCCTTCTTGATACTCGACCATGTCATCTCATTACCATATGGCTTATGTTGGTCAAGTATGATCTTGATTTTGAAAAATTTGGATCAAAAATCACATCATACTCGACTGCAACTCTTCATCAGCATGTGGCCTCGCGTGATAGAGTGACATGTTGAAACTTCAAAAATCTTGAAACTGAGACCCATTTCATACTCGATTGCACTGTACCACTGTCATCCCATATGCTTCATCGAGTATAACCTCCAAAATTCAAAAATCAAGACCACTTCACTTTGCACTTGATACTCATTTCCTGAAAACCAAAACACTACCAAACGCATTAAAAATAACAAGGAAATAAAAATATGTACGTGGATAGACATGGGACTTCCTCCCAAGTGAGCTTGTTTTAAGTCTCTAAGCTTGACTCCTCACACTCATTAGGCTTAGGGTGGTTTGCAGAGAGGAAACGAGGTCTCCTCTTCTTCTTCAGTAGATGCATCATCAAACTCAGCATGCTCTTCTGATAGGTCTGCAATTGGGTACTCAGTGGCCATGTCCTTGAAGAAACCTTCTTTTTGGACGTCCTTGATGTTGAGTGGCACTTGGTTGGCTTTTCCATGGAGCTCTTTGATTCGATCCTTCAGCTCTTTCACAATGTCTGCTAACTCCCTTATGGCTTTGTCCTGCCATTTGGACCTCTCCTTGAGTTCCAACCAATCATTTGATGCCAGAGTGCTTGCTTTAAGTTGTTGCTCGAGCTGTTCAGTCGAGCATGAGCTCTCAGGGCCAGTTGGAGGCTTCTTCGAGTTGTTGGTGGAATCAGTTGGTCGAGCATGTGTTGAACTTACTTCATTAGCTCTCATAACCTTTGTTTCAGACCCCATCAATCCCTTGTGTAAGTCTAAGGACTTCTCAGAACTCAAAGTCTCACTAGGGAGATATCCAACTTTACCACTGTTGGTCAAAACAGTTTTTAAGTGATTCTCTTCAGCAAGTTCCTCTAGAAGTTCATCAGCTAGCCGATCCATTTCCTCAACTAAGAAGGTCTGTCCTTCTATTGTCGGCTTCTGCATATCATCATTGATGTCAAACTTCATTTTTAAATCCTTCCCCATATTAAGATCAATCTTTCTTTGCTTAACATCTATGATTGCTCCAGCTGTAGCCAAGAAGGGCCTTCCTAAGATCAAAGGATCTTTTGGTTCTTCATCCATGTCCAACACTACGAAGTCTGTAGGCACCTCCAGATTTCCAATCTTGATAGGCAAATCTTCTAATAACCCATGAGGTAGTCTAACAGACCTATCAGCCAAGATCAAGGAGATGTTGCAGTATTTATACTTGTTAAAACCCAACCTCTTAGCTACTGAGAGTGGCATGAGACTTACTGATGCTCCTAGGTCACAAAGGCATTTATTGAAAGTCAATGGACCCAGGGAGCATGGTAGAGTAAATGAACCAGGGTCTCCTAGCTTTTCTGGGATAACCTTCTTCTGTATGATGGCACTGCACTCATGGCTCACAACTGTTGTTCTCTGAACCTCTTGAATTCTCTCCCTGATCAATTCTTTCAGAAACTTGTGGGAATCCGGAATAAGCGCGAGAGCATAAACAAGAGGTATCCTGGCTTCAACGTTTTTGATGTTCTCTGCAAACATAGCTCTGTACTTATCTGCCAACGCTTTCTTTTGTCTACCAGGAAATGGAAGTGGGGGCTTGTAAGGAGGAGGAACAAAAACCTTCTCCTTGTTCTTAGCAGCAACTGGTTTTTCAGCAGGTAGAGCCGCTACTCGAGTTGTTGATCGAGTATGTCCATCGAGTACTTCAGCTGGTTTGTCAACTTGATCTTCATTGAGACTGAAATCCTCCCCATCTTGGTCTGCACTGTCCTCAGTGACTGGCTTGGGTCCCTCTCGGGTGGATAACTCTCTTACACTCCTTAGGGTGATAGCATGAACATTAGCATACTCCTTTGGATTCTGAATTGCTTTCCCTGCGAGTTGCCCTGGAGGTTTCGGAGCAGAAGTGGATGCAAATTGTCCTTCCAAGTATCGGACTTTGGAATTCAGTGCCTCCACTTTGACATTTAAGTCATTGTAGTTACAGTCCAGCTTATTGTGTAATTCAGATATCTTCTTAGCAATCTCCATGGAGCCAGATGCTTGTCCTTGGAGAAGCTGTTGTAGCATTTGCTTCATGTCAGAATCAGGAGAAGCAGAACTTTGATGCTGCTGAGGTACATACCCAGGTGGTGGTTGCTGCTGGTAGTTCCCCTGAAATTGTTGCTTGGGAGCAAAACCTTGGTTGTATGGAACAAAAGGTTTATGCTGACCCTGCTGTTGTTGTGGAGGATACACTTGATCCTGTGGATTAGCAACGTTGGTGCTGCGGTAAGAAAGGTTGGGGTTGTTAGTCTTGAAGTTGTTATACCCTTTGTAGCCACCTTGATTGTTGATGTAGCTGACCTCTTCATACTGGTTCCCCTCCCCATCTTGGACTTGATACTGGTCGTCATCAACTAGGAAGTGCACATGCTTCTGCTGGCCAAGGAGAATCCTATCCAGTTTCTCATTAAGAGCTTTCATCTCTTTACTATGCTTTGCATCCGATTCTCCAATACCTCTGTTGGAGCGATCAAAATCCTCGTTATAATTACCATCGGATTGAGCTAAGTTCTCAATTAATTCCCAACCGTCTTCAACATCTTTATTCAAGAAATTCCCATTAGAAGCAGTGTCCAGCAACATTCTGATTTTGGGCAAAACTCCCCTGTAGAGTGTGCTTAGTAGAGAAGCCTTCTTGAAACCATGGTGTGGACACTGTATAGTGTAGCCTTTGAATCTCTCCCAGGCTTCACAAATGGATTCAGACTGCTTTTGGGTAAAACTGGAGATTTCATTCCTAAGCCTTGCAGTTCTTGAATTTGAGAAGAACTTTGTTAAGAAGGCCTTCTTGCAATCGTCCCAAGATGTGATGGAGCCAGCAAGTAATGTCTTTTCCCATTGGTGTGCTTTGTCTCCCAATGAGAAGGGAAACAGGCGCAGCTTGAAACTGTCCTCACTAACACCGTTTATCTTGGTTAGGCTGCAGAGCCTGTCGAAGTTATCCAAGTGGTCTAAGGGATCTTCCAGAGGCAGACCATGGAACTTGTTTCCTTGAATCATCGAGATGAGACCACTTTTAATCTCGAAGTTGTTGTTTTGGACAGCAGGAGGCACAATTCCTTGCCTCTGATGGTGGTTTCTTGGTGCATCTCCAGCACCAATGTTTGCAGGCAGATTGTTGACATCTTGTTCATCAGCCATTCTGAAAGGATGGTTGTGTTCAAGGTCTGTAGTGTCTCTCCTTTCCCTTAGTTCTCTGTCAATACGGTCAATGTTATCGTTGAAAAGGAGGTTCTGGTTGCCTTTTGATCGAGTTTGCATACAGCAGGGTTGTACCTGGATCAAGAAGACAACAAGAAAAACACAAAGTTAGTAACCTAAGTGAAAATTGAAATAGAACTTGATCTAAGCAAGTCTGAAATCTCAAATGTAACAAACAAACACCCAAACGGCAACGACGCCAAATTGATAGTAAGTTTTTAACTAAGATCAATTATCCTTAAATCACTATCATGTCATTGTAGTATTTAAGGTGTCAATCCAAATGGGTGTGATGCTAGCAATCAAGATGCAATCAGATTTCACAGAGTCAAGCCAAGCAATAACAGGTTTTGAGGTTGTTAACAGTTCCAGTGATCATGCAGAAAACAATAATTCTAACAGAAACAGATAACACACTCGATCACACAGCTTGATGCCAAGCACTGGATATGGTCGAGTGCCAGGTCGAGTACCAAACAGAAACTGCAACAAATGTACTCGACTGCACAGTCCGTTTCCAAACCGCTGGGTGTGGTCGAGTACTTCAAGTGAAATAAGTAAAAATGCAAAAACTAAGCAACAAGTTACGAGATCAAGCAATCAATAGCGATGTGAACAAAGAAATCAATTGGAAGAGAAATTCCCGAGGATGGGGTAATCGAGTAGTGAAGTCTCCTTAATCTAACAGGTGGTTAACATGCTCAACAAACTATCCCTAGACAACAAGTTCAATAACCAAATCAAAGTGCTACCGCAACAGAGATCCTCAAGCAAAGCTAGTCCCAGACTCAATCACCATTGACGAGAGCTAACCTAACAGGCATTACGAATCAACAAGTTAAAGCCAAAACGCTCCCTGTAACCAATACCTTGGTACATAGCCACGAATCTCTGGAATTAGTGGTTCAGACATTTCATCGAACACCTTTTGGGTGCGGAAATGTCTGGGCTCAGATTCCAGTTGATCAGAAAGCAATCAGCATTAAGAACAACTAATCCAGAAGGGATCTACCAATCAAATTCAACCACCTAGCAGATCAAGGATTCTAAACTACTCTAACCCATCCTCAAGAACCCTAATCACTATTCAAAATTCATAACCAAGAACACAAACCCAGAAATACATAAAAACTTCATATTAGCAAGATCTCAACAAGATGAACAACTTTGTAGAAGAAATCAAAAGCAAATACTCAATAGATTAAGAGAAATCTGGATTACAAATATGAAGAAAGCACTAATTGTTCTGCAGAATAAAACTTAGACAGAATAAAACTTTCTCTGAAAATTATGAGAAACAACCTATTTATAGCAAATACTAGGAAACCCTAAATCACAAGACGACAAAGTATTAAGGCGGTTTACGGAGACATTCGGCTTCGTGCAATCGAGTGAAGAGGTCGAGCAAAGCTGGCTCCTTTGCGGTTTCTTGATCTGGTCGTGATGCGATCGAGTGACTAGGTCGAGTATGCACTCGAGTCCCGCTTCATCTTCTTCTCTTCCTTATGCTCAGTGTCTGGTTGAGTTGGGATCTGAGAAGCCTCTGAAGCGTGCAGTCGAGTGCTTGGTCGAGTAAGTTGGTGGAGGATACTCGACTGCGTGCTCGAGTCGTGATTTGGAGTCGTGGTCTACTTGGTGAAGGAGCTGGTACTCGACCATGAGGTCGAGTGGTAGGTCGAGTTGGTGATGGTGATCGACTTGGTCGTGGTCGAGTGCATTTGGAAGGTCATGATGATGGTGCTCGACCTCGTGGTCGACTTGGTGCTCGACTTGGTCGTGGTCGAGTGCATTTGGAAGGTCATGATGATGGTGCTCGACCTCGTGGTCGAGCATACTGATGGGTTCTGGTCCACTTCTTCCAATTTGCTCATCAACAGCTCCAAATCACCTGAAAACAACTCAAATATGCAACATGCATGCAAAACTATCCTAATCATGCAAAGTGATGACAAATGATGAAGAATGGTATGAAACAATGACGAAATGATGATAAAGTGATGCTAAATGGATGCTCAAAACAAGTAAAATATAGACATATCACGCCGTCTGTAGGGACACTTTAGAATTCTCTTACCCTAAGACGCAGAACTCGATTACCAAAGAGGACGATGAACGAAGACGGTCGTCAGACACCACCAGCCGGAGGAGGGAACCCTAACCCTCCGAACCCTCAGAATCCTCAGGCCGATCCGGCAATCTCAGCGACCCTAGCCAAATTTAAGGATATGATGGTTAAATTCCAGAAGAAAGCTGACGACCAAGAGAAAGCTAACAAGACCTTGGCGCAGCAAATTGACGAAATCACATCCTGTGGGCATCACAAAACCGCGCGTTTCCAGACTCGTCCGCTACGAGCCCGGAGGGATTTGCCTGGCATCAACCCAACAAGGCTCACATTCGCGACGCCAACCGACAACACCAGAGCCGCAACCCGAGCTGATCCTGCCCGACGGGAGAATCAAGATGATCCCACCGAACCAGACGCAGTGGACCTAACGGACGAGCCGGATAATCCACAAGGCGAGCGTACCCGAACCGGAGCTAACTCTGTCGAGCGAACCGACCTCACAGATGACGAAGAAACTGAGGAAAACATAAGGTGGGCCGAAGAATCTGAAAGAGAAGACGAGCTCAGCAAGATTCGAGCCTCCCTAGCCTAGGCGGAAGATGATATGAAGCTCGTCAAAACCCAGATACATAGCGTTTAATCCTCTACACCGAACATTGACCGAATTTTGGAAGTTCAAAATCGACTCTTACAACGGATCAACCAACCCGAAGTGTCACATCAAATCGTTCGTGATATCTGTGGCCCGAGCCAGGTTCAAGCCCGGGGAGAAGGATGCTGGTCTATGCTTACTGTTCGTGGAACACCTCAAGGGACCCGCTTTAGAGTGGTTTTCAAGATTAGAACAAAACTCGATTGACAGTTTCGACGAGCTGTCGACACTTTTCCTCAAGCAATACTCCGTGCTCATCGACCCCGGGACCTCCGACGCAGATCTGTGGTCTCTGTCTCAACAGCCCACCGAGCCGTTAAGAGATTTCCTCACAACTTTCAAATCAACACTAGCCAAGGTCGAAGGAATCACAGATGTAGCTGCCCTTTCGGCTTTGAAGAAAGCTCTCTGGTACAAGTCAGAGTTCAGGAAAGAATTGAACCTGTCTAAACCAACAACAATTCGCGACGCACTGCACCGAGCCTCGGATTTCGTCGACATGCCTCACAACGATCCTCTTGTCATCACGTTAGCAATAGGAGATCATGACGTTTGTCGAGTACTGATCGACACCGGCAGTACCATCGACGTGATTTTCCGGGAAACGCTCCGACAGATGAACATCGATATGTCACAGGTAACTCCGACCCCGAGGCATGTCCTCGGATTTTCAGGGGAAACTTTGATGACGCTTGAAACCATCCAGCTACCAGTCCAAGCCGGCGGGGTGACAAAGATAGTCATCTTCTCAGTCACCGATCAACCTACCATCTACAACGTCATAATGGGAACTCCGCGGCTAAATCTAATGCGAGCTGTCGCCTCAACATATCATCTCTGTGTTAAATTCCCGATCCCCAATGGCATGAAAACGATCTGGGGCAGTCAGAAAAATTCTCGGACGTGTTTCATGGCAGCACACAAACTCTGAAACCCTGTCACAGAAGCAAAGGCCGAGACCGACCACAAGAAATCAAAACTTGGCCGGAGTGAAGAGAAGGCTATATCAAAACAGTTATAGCAGTTACAGATCGAGGAGGCGCGCGAGGAGAAGAAGCCTGCCTTGGATCCTGTAATCTCCATTAACCTCGACAACAAACGGCCTGAACGATGCGTGGAAATCGGGAGCGACTTAACCGAGGAAATCAAAACCGAGCTCATCTCATTCCTCAAGGAGAACATCAACACCTTCGCCTGGTCGGCTGAAGATCTACCTGGAGTAAGCATCGACGTAATCTGCCACGAGCTGAATGTTGACCCATCTTTCAAGCCCATCAAGTAGAAGCGAAGGAATTTGGGTCGGGATCGCGCAGATGCCGTGAATGCCGAAGTAGAAAAGCTCCTGAAGATCGGCTCGATCTCCGGAGCAAGATATCCAGACTGGCTAGCGAATCCTGTCTTGGTAAAAAGAAGAACGGCAAGTGGAGAGTCTGCGTCGACTTCACCGACCTGAACAAAGCTTGCCCTAAAGACAGTTTTCCACTTCCACATATCGATCGCTTAGTGGAAGCAACTACGGGAAATAAGTTGCTATCGTTCATGGATGCTTTCGCAGGATACAACCAGATTCTCATGCACCCCGACGATCGCGAGATGACAGCATTTATCACAGACCGAGGTATCTACTGCTACAAAGTCATGCCCTTCGGACTCAAGAACGCTGGCGCAACGTATCAACGGCTCGTCAATAGGATGTTCTCGGAGCAGCTCGGGAAAACGATGGAGGTTTACATCGACGACATGCTAGTCAAATCCCTCGAAAAAAACGACCACATAGCCCATCTACGCGACTGTTTTCACCAGCTCAACAAGCACAACATGAAGCTCAACCCGGCAAAATGTCGTTTCGCGGTAAAGTCGGGTGAGTTCCTAGGATATCTCGTAACCCACCGAGGCATCGAGGCGAATCCAAAGCAAATCGACGCCCTACTGAACATGCCCTCACCGCAGAACAAACGCGAAGTTCAACGCCTCACCGGGAGAGTCGCAGCCCTGAACCGATTCATCTCACGGTCCACTGACAAATACTTGGCTTTCTACGATACTCTGCGCGGAAACAAGAAATTCGAATGAACCGATCGCTGCGAAGAAGCTTTCCAGGAACTGAAGAAGTATCTGGCTAATCCACCGGTTTTGGCAAAAACAGTCCCGGGGGAGCCACTATTCCTGTACATCGCAGTCTCGGATACAGCGATAAGTGGAGTCATAGTCCAGGAAGACAGAGGAGAGCAGAAGCCGATATTCTATGTCTCGCAAACTTTCACCGACGCAGAAACACGCTACCCGCAAACTGAAAAGCTCGCTCTCGCCGTAGTAATGTCAGCTCGGAAGCTACGGCCATATTTCCAGTCTCACTCAATTGTCGTCATGGCGCCCGTGTCACTCCGAACTATCCTACACAGTCCGAGCCAGTCGGGACGCTTGGCCAAATGGGCAGTAGAACTCAGCGAGTATGACATCGAATACAAGAACAAAACATGCGCGAAATCTCAAGTCCTGGCCGATTTTATCATCGAGCTGCCAACAGAGAACGCCCGAGAAGAGTCGCCGACGCTGTTTGGATCCTTCACGTCGACGGGTCATCTTCAAAACAAGGTTCTGGCGTCGGGATCCGTTTAGCATCACCAGAGGGTGAGATCCTCGAGCAGTCTTTTCGGCTAAATTTTGACGCGACTAACAACATGGCGGAGTACGAAGCACTGATAGCAGGACTTAAGCTGGCTAGGGGACTTAAGATCAACAAGCTGCGAGCCTTTTGCGACTCCCAGCTTATGGCCAATCAATTCAATGGAGAATACGCGGCTCGTGACGAACGAATGGAAGCATATCTTACTTTCACGCAAGACTTGGCAAAGCAGTTCGAAGAGTTCGAGTTAACCAGAATCCCGCGAGGCGAGAACACGTCGGCCGACGCCTTAGCGGCTCTAGCTTCAACCTCTGACCCAAATCTGAAAAGAATTATACCGGTTGAGTTCATCAAAAAGCCGAGCATTGCAGACAGTAGCAAGGATCAAGTTCTAGCAGCTCGGGAGACGGAAGAACCGGAAGAAATGGACATCGAACTGCTGGACCGGCAAACTACAAACACAACCGAGCCCGAATACGGAAGCGACGCCAAGTGGATCGGAGCCATCCGAAGTTATATAGCAGATGGAGAAGTTCCTGCTGAAAAATGGGCAGCTCGGAAGCTTAAAGTAAAAGCGGCGCGGTATACTCTGATCGACGGAGAACTCTTTAAATGGCAATTCTCCGGTCCCCTCCTTATATGTGTCGAAGGAAATGAAGTTCGGAGAGTCATGGAAGAAGTACACGGTGGATCTTGTGGAAACCATTCTGGCGGGAGAGCCCTAGCTATAAAGATCAAACGCCACGGATATTTTTGGCCGACGATGGTCAAAGACTGCGATGTGGATGTCGGATTCACACACTCAAGTATTTTATTAAGTGGGAAAGATTATTCTTGAGGGACAAAAATGAATGTGTAAAAGCTTGTGAATTGTTACAAAAATTGCTATAATATTTCTTTCTTGAGAGGAAGATCCCCTTTACATAGCCATTGGCCTTTATATTTATACATAGAGAAACGACATTAAAATGAGTAATTAAGTACAATTATTCCTTCTTAAATATGTCCGTTTTGATTCCTTGACTTTAATGCTCAACGTTTGAATTTGAGTTGACTCTGATCTTCGTGGGCCTCGCCTTTTCGGCCCAAGTGTCCTTGAACCGTCTTACCCGTGTCTTCCACATCGAACTCATGTCACAATGCAGTCACCTCGGACTCTCGAAGTGGTGACAACCACTTCGACCGTTCCTTCAGCTCATGGGTCCGATGGGCTTCATCCTTTATGGGCCCTTATCTTGACTACGTGGCAATCTTTGGTTGGTCTCGTACTTCTGGTGCGGGATCCGACACCAACAATTAGCCCCCCAAGTTCTTCGAAGTGCTATTCCAATTCGGAGGACTTTAAATGCTCAAGTGGCTAAAGATTACGCTCGAGAATCTTTCTGATTTCCCGCCAAAAATCTCATCACTCCTTTAATTTCGGCACTAGCCATTTTTAACCGAGTGACATCTGTCATCATTATGACCGTATATTGATTAATTACTATTAAAACGGGAAAAACCTTCCCACTTCCCACACAACTTCCGAGGCGGTTTCATCATTAGCTTGAGGTAACTTCTTTTCACCATTACTCTCTTCTTTTACTTTTGTGCTTTAATCAAAACCTCTCTCTTTTCTTCACAAAACCCTTCTTCGCCGGATCTTGAATTTTTCATTTTTCTCCGATGAATCCTGATTCTGAGAGACCTGAATCTCCTTCTTACGATGAGAGGCGCTCTAGTAATGATGAGTGCACTCGTCCTAACGATATTGCCGGTCCTCATTACAAATCGACCTGCACTCTTCAGTCCCTTGAGCGATTAAAGGGGCTCTGTCAAATTCCTCCTGGAATCATAGCGGAGGCGCAAATAGCCGACCCTACGGAATCCCCGGAGAACCACCGTGTTGGCTACTTTTGTGTTTACGAAATTTACTTCAAGGGCTGCGGATTGACCTTCCCCCTTCCCGAAGCCCTAGTTCGATTCTTGGCGGCTCTCGAGATCGCTTTACCTCAATTAACCCCCAATCTCCTCCGAACCATCCTTGGGATTATAACCGTTGCGGCGGAGGCTGGCTACGTTATTGGTGTCCCCGAGCTGAATGAACTCCTAAGCGTAAGGAGTTCGTCAAAGAAAACTGGGTACTTCTCAGCGTATCCAAATGCCAATAGAAACGTCATCTCGCACCTCCCGAACAAGGATGAGAACTGGCACCATCCTTGGTTTCTGATTAAGAAAACTCCTGCTTCGATTGGGAATCTTTCCGATGTACTCCCATCGAAGTGGTCTGCGAAACCTGGTAGAGACTAGGTCGTATATTCCTTTATTGTTCATTATTATTTTTTACTGACCAAATTCGTTGCTTCATTTCGCAGCTCTCATCGCTTCAACTCTCCCGACTGAAGAATTTGTCAAGTTCTTCAAAACAATCCTTGAAGGGGAAACCCTTTGGAATTCTTTCACCCTCGACCGGTTTGTCGAGGCCAACCGGAAACTCAGGATGAGTCCTCCCAATCTACTTCATCGTCTTCTGCCTCCTCCCGCAACTCAGGGAATGTCAGCTCGGGCCCTCGCTGCCCAGCGTAAGAAACTCTCCAAGCCGATAGCAGAGGCTTGTGATGAAAACAAGGCGTTCCTTGCGGCTACCATCGACAAAAAAGATTACAGCAGGACCCTGCTGGTTGATGACAACAGCTCCGAGGGAGCCAGATCCGTTGCTACTTATAGGTTGACGCCTCGTCGCGAACGCCGCGACGAACGTTCTCCTCGGAGGGAACGGTCTCCTCGTCGCGACTCTCCTCGCCCTCCCCGAGATGATTTCAGCAACGAACCACTTAAAGATTTGGTTCGTAAGAAGAGGGACAAGTCGTCCCGTGATGACTCATCTCCGCGAAGGGAGAAATCAAGGGCCCGGACTGACCGTTCACCTCGATCATCCCCTCCTACTGAACCAATGGGTCCTCCACGACCTGTTGACATGTCTTCTTCTTCCCAGCCCGTCAGCGAAAAGACTGCTCGGAGTGCATCCCCTAAAAGGGGAGATTCTGAATCTCGAGATGCTTCCTCGAGGTTGAAGCCTGCTCTTGTCCCTCAAGTCAAATCGCTTTCAGGTTTGGTGACTTACACATACTCAAACTTTTCGTCTTTATTAAGATTCCAATTTTTTTACAACTCTTCCTTCTTTACAGCTATGGAAAAAGAAGGCAATGTCTTCCGATGTTTCAAGACCCGATCGGGTTCGATCTTGCCAGATTTCGTCAAGTGGCGCCCTGCGATTTGTGAACGCTATCTGCTTCACGCGCATCACTCATCTCGGGTTAGCTCCGTTTTTTTTTTTTTTTTTTTTTTTTTTTTTGCATGGCCATTCAGCGAACTGACTTGCCATCCCGGGTTTATGTGCAATACCAGGCTCACGGCGAACTTAACGACATGATCGAACACTACGAAGGGCTGGTCCTTGGTCGGGAAAAGGAGATTGACATGTGGAAGAAGAAATTCTCAGCCCTTGAGGCTGAACTCAATTCTTCTGCTGGCTCCAAGCACGATCTGGAGGACAAGGTTGACAGTTTAACATCCGAGCTGGCGCAGGTAAAGGAGGAGCTGTAAGACCAGTATGACCGGAATTACAAACTCCAGGATGAACTTTCTGGTGTTCAGGGTAGACTTCACTAATCCGAATCAACCGCCGATACCCTGAACAACCAATTTATCGAGCTTGACGCGAAGTACAAGGCGTTGGCCAAGTTGCGTGATTCCGAGTTAGCAAGGTCGGCATCAAAGGCCAGGAAGGAGGTTAAGGGACGCGGGATGGAATTGATCCAAGGGGCCATTCGCTTCATGCAAACCGAGAAGGCTAGGTCGGACTTGGAGTCAGACATTAAGGAGCATGAAAGCAACCTGATTCTGCTGGATCAAATCCATGAAGCAGATTTCTCCGAGGAGCAAGAAAGGACATAGCTGTCAACTAATCTTTCTGAAAAACGGAGTCGCTTGGCAGCTCTTCCCACTTCGACCTTCAACCCGCTTGACTTCGAGGAATTCTTTACTGAATCACCTCCCATAAGTGAATCGGGTTTAGACTGGGCAGGTAACACTTTGGCTCCTGACGCTTACTTTTTCTTACCTTGTACCTTTGATTGACTGAAAATATTATTTCTAGGCTCAAGTGAGACAGAAGACGTTGTCCCACCCGTAGCCCCTATGGTACCAGAGGTCACTCCGGAGGATGGTTGCACCGCGGAGGGTGGTCAGGGGGCTTCATCTGGTCAAGCACCAATTAAGGAAGCGAGTGAAACTTTGGCAGCCGAGCCGGAGTCCGAAATGGAGGTCGATCCGTAGTGGCTGTGTCCACTTTAAACTGGGAACTGTCCCATTTAGTTTAAACTCAATTTCGAACTTGTTTTTGCCTAAGGAGGCTTTATTATTTTCTTTTGAACAAGATATTTGCCTGAGGAGGCTTTTAAACCTTTCTAGGTTGTGACCCAAGGGGGTTTGGTTAAATTTATACGCGGGTTTGCAAAGTCCGCTTTTAACCTTTTGTGGCCTTGTGGTTATGCTTTTGAGATTTTTAGGTTGATCAGACCTTTCTCTTTAGGATGCGAGAATTGAGCTCGGCTTAAAGCGAGTTCTCCACTTCGGGTTTAGTCAACTCGATAAACTTACTGGGCTTGGGCCTTAGAAACTTTTGTAATTAATGCGACGGTTGCGCTTTCCCTTCTTATAAGTAAGGAAAACGGCTCGTCTTTTAATGCAATAACTGCCTTTTCTCGATTTTCCAAAAATGGTTTAATCCATTCGGACACGCTACCATTAATGGCTCTATGGTTCCAAGACAAACCCTAAATCATTATAAATAAAGGCTTACCTACCTCCAAGCTTTATTTAAACATGATTTTAGAATCTTACTTGAGAAATATTTCGAGAATGGAAAACGAAACAGTAGCCCCCATCGATCCCGACAGCCCACTCTTCTTGTCCGGCGACGGCTTTGAACCGGCCGGCGTTCTCTTCCCTCACGCCGTATTTCACTTTCCTTCAAAGGAGAAGAAAGAGGCTTGCGACTTTGTCGACAAGGTAAATATTTAAAGTTTTTGACTTAAAAACTTTTTGTTTTATCTTATTCATTCATCTTTACGCTAGGTTGTCGACAAGCACCGTTGCTTGTGTGAAGAGAGGCAACGGCTGGGCCTTAAAAGGCAAACACTCGAGACTCGTATTGCTCGGGTGGAGAGGAAGATACAGGCCTTGGAGAGTGATCCCTTTCAATGGGAGTGGCGGAATTTTGACTCCGTCGCTGAGATCCCGAAGATGCTTCGGATGTATCTCCGCGCTAAAGGAGTCCCGGGTCCCGTGAACACCCCTGTCTGCGCCGTTCCATCTGACAGTGAAGAGGAAGACGATTTGGAGGAGGAGGCCAGCAACTGTCGGAAACGCGTTCGGGATCGTTCCGAAGTGGATGCCAAGAACAAGGCGTCCACTTCGAAGACTAAACCGGCGATGAAGGAGCCTGTTCCTGAGCCTCTCCCATAAATGTTTTTTAACTTCTTCACTCTTTTTTTTTTTAAAACTCGTAATGGGCTTCGGCCCCTTTTTATTTATGGAAATATTCGCAACTTTCCTTTCTTTTCGAATATCTCGGAGATGCGTCTTTTAATGCAGGATCTGCTCGAGGGCATAAATCTCTCCGCGAATCACTCCATTCTTTGGATAGAATCCGCAGCTTGCTAAGGATATGGGGTTCCTATAAATTATAGTTTCAATTTCCCTTTACTCCTCACCACTCTTTTTATTTTAGCAGGTATGGAGTTCAATCTTCGCTGTTCAGAATCTATGCCCGACTTCTCCAGAATCGGAATGATAAACGAAGATGTTCCAAATGAGCCAAGCAGGCAGCCTCCTCCACTTCGCGGCTTCTTGAGATCTCAGATCCGAGCCCCATGTGCTTTGATCAGGGATCTCCCAATCAGAGACCAAGGAATAGCGACGGCGTTCATAGAGGCACTCGAGCTTCAACACCGGAAGCTTATGTCGGAAAAGAGGAGACTTCGGAAGAGGATTAACCGGATGCAACGCAGGCTTACTACAGTGTCAAGAGATCTTCACATCCTTGAGTCTCACCCCGGAGAGTGGATTGAGCTTGGAATTTCAGATTTTGCTCGAATTCCGGACTGCATGATGCCAATCCTCGATCTTGCTGGTCAAGGAGTTGAAGTGTTCTGCTTGTCAACAAGATTTTCATAGTCCGAAGTGTACGATGAGGGACATTCCGTCTTTTGAATAAACGCTCTATTTCTAATTTCTTGTATGTTCGCTTAGCCGAACCTTCTATTTGCTTCACTTGTTCGCATAGTCGAAACTTTTTCCTTTAATAAAGAAATAAAACAAATTTTTATTAATAGCTGAACTCGTTTTCGAGCTTCCTACGTACCCATCTCGGGATCAAGCCACACCGTAGTTCATGTACATAAACAATGCATGTAGCTTTAAACATAAAATTTCTTTAGGTTGATCACATTCCAAGGTCGCTTGACTGGATTGTCTTCTAAATCTTTCAACCTGTAAACACCGTTTCGAACCACCTCGGTAATAATGTAAGGTCCTTCCCAATTAATACCGAGTTTTCCGGCACCTTCTTCTTTTTTGTTGTCAAAGACGCGTCTTAATACGTAATCTCCCACGAAGAACGGCCTACTTTTAACCTTTGAATTATAATACCGGGCTGCTGCCTGTTGGTAATTCTGGATCCGAATTAGAGCTTGATCACGCCTTTCATTTATGGTATCTAGTGAATCGTTAAGCATTGCTGAATTTTCTTCCTCATTTAACGGTGCTTCTGTTCGACGAAGTCCGGGCACATTGAGTTCAGCTGGTACTACCGCCTCCATGCCATAAACCAAAGAGAATGGAGTTTCTCCTGTAGGTCGCCTAGGGTTTGTACGATAGGCCCACAAGACGGGTTGGAGTTCTTCATACCATCCTCCCTTTAGATGACTTAAGCGTTTCTTGAGATTGCTTAATATTGTCTTGTTCGCGGCTTCAGCTTGACCGTTTCCTTGCGGATATCGTGGAGTAGAATAACTAACTTTTATTCCCCAGTCCGCACAAAAGGCATCAAACTCGTGTGAAATGAATTGCGGTCCATTATCAGTGACTATTTCGTATGGAACTCCATGTCGACATATAATGTTTTTCCAAATAAAGGTCTTCACCGCCGAATCTTTGATACCAACATACGCCTCAGCTTCAATCCATTTTGAAAAGTAGTCCGTAAGGACTAAAAGGTACTGTACACCTCGAGTTGATTTGTGTAATGGTCCAATGATGTCCATTGACCACCTCATAAACGGGTATGGGGCGGAAATGGAGGAGAATAATTCCGACGGTTGATGAATCAATGGTGCATGGAGTTGGCAGCGCTTGCATCTTTGGGCGAACTTAACACAATCTGTGATCATAGTGGGCCAAAAATACCCTATTCTTTTAACTTTAAAAGCCATAGCTCTTCCTGATGAATGACTTCCACATAATCCTTCATGCACCTCGCTCATGACAATTTCGACTTCGGGCCCAAAAATGCATAATAGGTAAGGGTCACTGACACCTCGTCTATATAACGCATCCTTTGACAGACAAAATTTCGCGCTAACGACTTTCATTTTCTTGGCCTGCCATTTATTCTTTGGGAGCTCACCTGTCGTGATGTAGTGCTTTATTGGCTCCCTCCAGTCAGCCCCCCAGTCTTTAGCCAGAATTTGGTCAACTTTTTGAAATATTCGTGGCTCTGGTTCGGGATATTCATTTGGTTCAAGAACATCCTCTTCGATTAACGGCTCGGTTTCTAACATCGTTTCTGGAATCACTTCTTCAGCTAAGACAACGGGTTCCTTGTTAGATGTATTTGATCCCTTTGACTTCCTTCGTTTGTTTGAAGGCGGTTCGATATCTGGTTCGCCGCGGTCGCGTGCCGCTGCTCTAGATCTTGTAATGACGAGGGTCTCTTTGCTGTCTTGAATGCTTCGCTCCGAAATGCATTCCACTGGAATAACTCTCTTTAACTCGGGATCTGATGTTGACGCCAATGCGGCAAGTGCATCTGCAGTTGTATTCTCTCCCCGAGGTATGCGGATTAATTCGAATTTCGAAAATTTTTTAGATAAATCCTTCACCACTTCGAGGTACGCTTCCATTCTTGAATCTCTGGCTTCATAGTCTCCATTAAATTGGTTAACTACTAATTGCGAATCGCAATAAGCCAATATTTCCTTAGCTCCAAGTCCTTGTGCTAGTCGAAGTCCGGCAGTAAGGGCTTCGTATTCTGCCTCGTTGTTGGAAGCATTGAATAACAATCGGAATGATTGTTCTAGAATTTCTGATGTTGGAGATTCCAACTTGATTCCCACTCCAGATCCTTGTTTTGTTGAAGACCCGTCTACGTGTAATTTCCAAATTTGGTTCTCCGGTTGCTCTATCGTTCCAGGTATTGGTAGTTCGGTCAGGAAGTCTGCTAAGACCTGAGCCTTCATACTGATTCGGCTTTTGAACTCTATGTCGTACTCGCTTAATTCCACCGCCCATTTCGCCAAACGTCCGGACTGACTTGGACTATGAAGTATTGTTCGGAGTGGTTGGTTAGTCAATACTTCAACCGGATGGGACTGAAAATATGGACGCAGCTTCCGAGCCGAAGTTACCACCGCGAGTGCAAGCTTTTCCATCATTGTGTACCTGGTTTCCGGATCCGTCATTGACTTGCTCACGTAGTAAATTGGCTTCTGCTCTCCACGGTCTTCCCGAACCAAGACTCCACTAACCGCGTGGTTTGAAACTGATACGTACAAATAAAGTTTTTCGTCCACTTCCGGTTTGGACAGTATAGGCGGAGTGGTTAAGTATGCCTTAAGCTGCCCAAAAGCTTCTTCACACTTCTTATCCCAAAGGAATCCTTTGTTCCCTTTTAGAATTTGGTAGAAAGGCAACGACTTATCTATTGACCTCGAGATAAAACGATTCAAAGCCGCAATCCGCCCAGTCAATCGTTGTACTTCTTTGAAGTTTCTTGGAGATGGCATGTTTAGAAAGGCGTTAATTTGATTTGGATTGGCTTCAATCCCTCTTTCTGTCACGATATAGCCAAGAAATTCTCCGGATGGGACTCCAAATGTGCACTTCGCCGGGTTCAGCTTCATTTGATATTTATTGAGAATATCGAAACATTCCTCCAAATGTTTAACATGATCTTCTTTCTTCAACGATTTAACCAACATATCATCTATGTAGACTTCCATAGTCTTCCCGAGGTGATTGTGAAACATTTTGTTCACCAACCGTTGGTAAGTTGCTCCTGCATTTTTCAAACCAAAAGGCATTACCTTGTAACAGTAGATACCTCTATCTGTGATAAATGACGTCTTTTCTTGATCTTCGGGGTTCATCATTATCTGATTATAACCCGAGAAGGCGTCCATGAACGTTAACAGCTCATTTCCAGCGGTAGACTCCACAAGTCGATCTATATGCGGGAGCGGGAAACTATCTTTGGGACATGCTTTATTCAAGTCTGTAAAATCGATGCAAACCCTATCTTTCCCATTCTTTTTCTTGACAACGACAGTGTTTGCTATCCATTCCGGGTATTGCACTTCTCTTATGGATCCTATCTTCAAAAGTTTATCTACTTCGTCATTTACTATTTTGGCTCGCTCCACTCCGTGTTTTCTTCTTTTTTGTTTCACCGGTTTGAAGCTTGGATCTACGTTTAGTTCATGACAAATTACACTCGGATTTATGCCAGGCATGTCCGCTGCTGACCATGCAAATGATGCTTTGTTTTTCCTTAAGAGTTCGATCAAAGCTTCTTTTATTTGACCAGTCAAAGTTGCTCCAATTCGAACTTTCCGATCTGGTTTGTCTTCTTCCAATACCACTTCGACTACCACATCCTCTTTTTCCTGCCCACTAGGAAATTTTTGCCTTAGTCCTTCTTTTGCGGGCTTTGTTAATTGCTATTGGATCTTCAAACGGTGGCTAGCTAAGTAACACGTCCGTGAAGCTTCTTGATCTCCCCGAATTGTTTCCACCCCATTTGATGTTGGAAATTTGATACACTGATGATATGTAGAGGGGACTGCTTTCATTTGATAGATCCAAGGAGTACCAAGGATGATGTTGTAAGCTGCGGGCTTATCGAAGACAACGAAGTCCACGATCTTTGATACTTTTTTGGCAAGGACCGGTAGCTTGATTGTCCCGAGAGACATGGCTGATTCACTTGTGAATGCAACTAATGGGGACGGAGGCCCCACTATGTCCGCTCGGCTGATTCCCATTCTTTCTAAAGTACTTAAAAAGATCAAGTCGACCGAACTGCCTGTATCTATAAGGATCCTTGATACTTCGAAGTTGGCAACGTCGAGGGTAATGACTAGAGCGTCATCATGAGGTCTTTCGAGGTACCGCGTTTCTTCTTCACTAAATGATATTGATGCACCTTGAAAATCAACTTCCTCGCTTAAGCTTGCTTTGAGTAGGATATTTCGTCTATGTTTCTTGATGGAACTTATCGAATCTCCGAAAAATCTAGAACCTCCTAGAATCACATTGATCTTACCCTTCGAACTCCTTGGTTCTTCTTCGTTGGATAACCTTGGTCTTTTGGAATCTTGATCTTTGGAGTTTTCTTTTGCTTCGTGGTATTCCTTCACAAAATCTTTTATATCGAATTTGGAAAGATCTCCACTGGCCCAAAGCTCTGCGAGGTGCCTTTTAAGAACGCTGCAATCCTTGGTTAAATGTCCGGTTACTTTATGAATGTCGCAATATAGACTTTCATCACGGATCCAAGTGTTTGATCTTCCTTTCCCTTGGAATTGCTTTCCGACGGTATTGTTGAAGGGTTGCGACCCAAACTTCCTTGGTCCTTTGCTCTCCCTAGGCTCGAACTTCTTGGTAGGGATGGTGATTGCCGGCTTTTCTTGCTTATTTCTTTTGGCAAAACTTTCTTTTTCGTCCTCTACCTCCATCCAGTTGTTCGCGCGGAAGAGTGCATCCTGAATTGTGTCTGGTTTATGAAGTATTAAGTCTTCTTTAAACCTTGAATCGTGTCGCAATCCTTTTCGTAGGGCAGATAAAGCTGATTGCTGCGAGATTCTTGGGAGTTTTGACAGCACTCCTTTGAATTTGGTGATGAAGACTCGAAGTGACTCATTAGATCCTTGCGTTAAGTTCCAAAGATCGGCATCCGAAACGCTTTTATCCATAAGGATGGAGTATTGCTTTAAGAATACGGCTGATAATTCGTCGAAATTGCTGATCGAACCCGGCTCTAATTGGGTGAACCACATTAGAGCTTGGCCACATAGATTCTCCGAAAACAGCTTGCAATAGCCTGCGTCTTCATCAGCTTCATCCAATTCGACTCTTCCAGCAGCGATCAGAAAAGCTGCGAGATAGCTTTTTGGATCCTCCAATCCGCTGTAAGGGTCCAACTTGAGTTTCCGGGAATCTTTGATCCTCAAACTTGCAATTCGCGAGATGAAAGGTGTTCGCCTAGCTTCTTCAATGACTCGACTGATGTCTGGCTCTGAGCTTGTAGCTTGATGAAATTTTGATTTCATTTCTTTTAATTCCTGGCTAACCTTCCTCATGGTCTCGAACTGGTCGAGGTTCTCCTGCTCGTACTGAGCTGCGAGTTGTTCTTCATCCTCAAGCTGTGTATCTTCTTCCAACGTCTGGGCTACATTGTTAGTAGCGCCGGGAGTTGTTTGTCCGCTGGTTTCATTTCGTGCAACGGAACTTGGCGAGTTGAATATCCCTCTTCGGATTCCCGCAAGGTTTCCTGCACTTAAAGAACGAACACGAGTTTGTATAGTATTGACGTTTTGGCTAAGAGATACCTGGGATGTTTGCAACGTATCAACGGTCTTTTCCACATCCGAGAACTTTTGTGATATGTCCGACATGGTTTGCTGCATAGCTTTGAGGGTTTCAGCCAATGATGTCTCAACGGCGTCTCCTCCGGACATTGTTGCTTATCTCGGAAATGTGATAAAGGAAAAATCTGACCACTCAAGAATCCTAATCTGTCCCCACAGACGGCGCCAAAATGTGGATGTCGGATTCACACACTCAAGTATTTTATTAAGTGGGAAAGATTATTCTTGAGAGACAAAAATGAATGTGTAAAAGCTTGTGAATTGTTACAAAAATTGCTATAATATTTCTTTCTTGAGAGGAAGATCCCCTTTACATAGCCATTGGCCTTTATATTTATACATAGAGAAACGACATTAAAATGAGTAATTAAGTACAATTATTCCTTCTTAAATGTGTCCGTTTTGATTCCTTGACTTTAATGCTCAACGTTTGAAATTGAGTTGACTCTGATCTTCGTGGGCCTCGCCTTTTCGGCCCAAGTGTCCTTGAACCGTCTTACCCGTGTCTTCCACATCGAACTCATGTCACAATGCAGTCACCTCGGACTCTCGAAGTGGTGACAACCACTTCGACCGTTCCTTCAGCTCATGGGTCCGATGGGCTTCATCCTTTATGGGCCCTTTATCTTGACTACGTGGCAATCTTTGGTTGGTCTCGTACTTCTGGTGCGGGATCCGACACCAACATGCGAGAAGTTTTCTCAACGGTGTGATAAATGCCAGAGGCACGCACCAACCATTCATCAACCCGCCGAGCTCCTCTCTTCCATCACTTCGCCTTATCCATTCATGCGATGGTCCAAGGACATCATCGGACCTCTACACAACTCCAAGCAGAAGAAACTCGTCCTCGTACTAACAGACTACTTCTCCAAATGGATCGAGGCGGACTCCTATGCCAGCATCAAAGACGCACAGGTCGAGAACTTCGTCTGGAAGAACATCATATGCCGCCACGGGATACCTTACGA
Source organism: Arabidopsis lyrata subsp. lyrata (assembly GCF_000004255.2). NCBI lineage: Eukaryota > Viridiplantae > Streptophyta > Magnoliopsida > Brassicales > Brassicaceae > Arabidopsis > Arabidopsis lyrata. Next base: position 14,467,372 of record NW_003302550.1, on the reverse strand, counting down.
GATCGTTACAAACAACAGATCGTAATTTATTTCGGCTCGGTTTGAAGGATTCTGCAAGAAATGGGGAATTCGCCTCAGCAAGTCTACGCCTCGGTATCCTCAGGGAAACGGACAGGCGGAAGCAGCAAACAAAACGATTCTCGACGGAATAAAAAAGAGCCTCGACGCGAAGAAAGGCCGCTGGGCCGATGAATTGGAAGAAGTACTATGGTCGCACAGAACAACGCCGCGGCGGGCCATGGGAGAAACACCTTTCGCCCTCGTTTACGGTACGGAGTGTGTGATTCCCACCGAAACCGAGATCCTGGGACTAAGAAGACGTTTTCTCCCCGAGCAGGAAAATTCCAACACTCAGATGATGCTGGACGAGCTGGACTTAATTGACGAAAGAAGAGATTCGGCTTTGGTCCGAATGCAGAACTATCAGAATGCTACAGCTCGGTACTATAATTCTCACGTTAAACATCGCCGCTTCCACGAAGGAGATCTCGTACTGCGCAAAGTTTTCCAGAATACTGCCGAACAGAACGCAGGTAAGCTCGGCGCAAATTGGGAAGGACCTTACACGATCGCAAAGGTGATCCGTCCCGGCATCTACGAACTCATTAACATGAACGGTTAAGCGGTACCTAGATCCTGGAACGCAATGCATCTAAGGAAATATTATCGCTAAGAACCTAAGGTACGCATGTACTTGAACTACGGGGTGGCTTGATCCCTGAAAAGGGTACGTAGGCAGCTCGTCCTCGGACGAGTTCAGCTACCCCCCCTAATTAAAAAAGGGGGGGAGTGGGTCCGTATACATATACTCCCACAAAAATTTTATAAATTCTAAGTTTACCCTTCGGGTTTTCAATTCAAATCCACCTCGACATCTTTCCCAAAACTCATCTCGGGAACTTTTACGGTCCTTTTATCGACCCACAAAGCCGACAGTTCGTTCGGACGATGGCCACGTCCACGAACGGAGAGCTCATTTCACCGCTTCGGTTATAGCGCGCTATATAAGCATTCGAGACAATTCGGTCGGAGATATCTTGCCATCAAGAAATTGTCTTCAGAAAACCCAGTTGACTTTGACACTGGTACCCTAGTTCGCTTCTAAGCACTGGCAATCGACTATATCAGCTCGGGTCGCAACCGAAAAAGATATTAGTCCCACTTACCAAAACCCAGTTTCCTTAACACTGGTACACGATTCGCTTGGTTGTCTCGGAAACTAAAACAGTGGAAGTTTGACTCCTACTTGACCGAAAACCGCTGAGTTATACGTACTAAAACCCAGCTGGTGCCCCAGTTCGTACTAAACACTGGATTTAAGATGGTTCGAAAAGTTAAACTCCGAGACTAGAAATTTTTTGAGAAACCAAAAAGTACATTCATTTTCAATGGATAAAGCCGTCCATGCATCAAGTCTTATAAAGATTCAAAATAAAAAGAAAGGAGTACGCCGCGGGTCTAATTATCCTACTCCTCCGGGTCACGTGCGGCTTTGGAACTCAGATTCGTGCCCGCCTGATCCATGATGCCAATCCCCGCGGCAACTCCCTCGATTGATCTGTTTCCAAAATTATCTTCAACAGAATCTGGAGAAGCCGGAGGAAGACTCAGATCCTCCCGCAGCATCCCCATACTCCGCTTTCCACTGGAGTACTTCCTCCTTTTCATCTTCGAGATTTTTGCTGCCTTCAAGATCGGCAATCAGCTCGGCATTGGCCCTAGCCTGCACTTGAAACATGTAGCGCTCAGACGCCTTCCCGTACAGGTCCATCTTCGCCTCTATCGCCTCGATCCTCTTGGCGAACTCCTTCTTAGCCGCTTTTCTCTCCCGAGCTACTTCCTTCTCCCGAAGAGACTTCTCCTCGGTGAATAGCCGGTTCAAGCATTTGATTTCAGCCTCGAACTTCCGTTGAAGGCGAAAACCATCCTCGGCCGTCTTCAACCGCTCGACCTTCTCTGCTTTGGCCAACGCCTCGGCATTCTGCCTGGCCTCATCCGCCTCGGCAATCTTGGCCGCCGCCTCGGCAATCTTGGCCGCCGCCTCGGCAATCTTTGCATCTGCCTCGACAATCCTGGCATCGGTCTCAGCAATCTTGACCTCCGCCTCGGCTCGGGAAGTCTCGCATTTCCGGTTCGAAGAATCGTAGGCTCGAACCATGGAGTTCATCGAATGGAAAGCCTGGGACGCAAAAACGTAAGTTGTTAGTACCAAGAATTCTAAATTCTAAAAGGCCTAAGATGCCTCGGAGATGAACCAGTACCTTCAAAAACTTGCAGCAGTTTTGCGGTAACTTTCAGCCTCCAGCAAGGCCTCGGGCGCAACTAGGGTCGGACCCAAGCAAGAAGCGATAAGATTAGCAGAGGCTATTGTAACACCCGCGTCCCGCGATCCTAAAGCGGGCCAGTTTGTTTTAAGAAAAACTAGTGATCATGGAGAAATGATCACGGAAAGATTGGGAATGGCGTAGTCAAGGCCAAGAAAACGGACCAAAAGACTTAGCCAGAAAGAACGCGAAAGAACGTTCGAGCTAAACCAGCTAGGTGAGCTGGACAAGCTGGATGAACTAGCTAGCTCAGTTAGGTGAGCTAAACCAGCTGCATGACTAGCTAGCTCAGCTAGGTGAGCTGACCGACAGCTCAACCGAGCTCGGTGAACTGATCGAGTACTAACCCAGCTGGGTGGTCCGGTCAGCTGACACTCGAGCTGGTGGACTGTGGTAGCTCGGGATGAAGAGGTGTAAGGTCGATCGGTTACAGACGAATGGTTACCGTTGGCCAAAGGGTGGATAAGGCCGAACGGTTACGATCGGAAAGACGCAACCTTTCGAAAGGGTGCAATGAATGGATGTGATGTTTCGGAAACACACCCATTCGGCCCCTATATAAGGGAGGACGTCCAAGGGCCTCACAATCATCCACATACACTTCACAATCACCATCACAACCCAAACGGGGTCCCAAAACACTCTACGAAGTGTTGGTCGGAAAGGGGGTGCAGCTCGGCGAGTATCTCCGGAATCGGAATAGATTCTCGGAGCCACGACCGAACTGATGCGCATGCTATCTCCCGATCCAACGGTTCGATAGAATGTATTAAGGGATGGATGGGATAGACCGATCGTCTTAGAGACGGATCAGCGGACGGATCGGATCGGACAGACCGATCGTCGGACAGATCAGATCGGATAGACCGATCGTCGTACGGATCGGATCGGACAGACCGATCGTTGGACGGAAGGATCGGATCGGAGAAGAAGACGGATTCGGATAGACCGTTGCACAGACGGATCGACCAACCGGGATAGGCGGATCGATCGTCATGTCAACAGGTCGGGTTGACGTATAACCGGATCTGTTTACGATCGGATAAACGGACCAAGGCTTAGATCGGCGGATTGATCGGTCGTATAGATCGGCGGGATGACCGACAATACGTATCGGAGATCTGGTCGAGGGAACATGGTGGATTACTCGATCGAGGATTCGATGAGAACCGCTGGAGGGTTCGACGACTTGATTGATGGTTCGGTTCGATAGCTCGATTATGGGGTCGATGGATCGTCCGTTCTATAAGTCATATCGTCGAGGGAAGGACACAAAAAGGAAATGGATCGGAAAATCTAATATTGTCAATATGGAAGTATCGACGGATCTAACGATAGACCGATAGATGATATGGTTAACGAGAAGTTAATCGGGAAGGCGTATAAGGGAAAGGTGTTCGAAGAAGCACGAGGATAAGTGCAACCGAACACACCCAAGGGTCGCCCATGGATGCAATCTCACCGGTAAAGGGAGTAAGCACCGAGAATGGGTAGGTGATGTGGTTCACCATGTAAGGATCTAATATCGCGGCCGCCTTCATGTATCAATCGCCATGGCCAATGGTGAAACCGATTGGGAATCGGTAACACTAATGGTGACTCGACGGATAACCAACGGGAAAGTCCACGGTGAGAATCGGTGGACAAAACGGATGTTGGACCCGCGAGCAAACCAAAGGTCGATGGACGAATGATTTCATGGGCTAGCCTACGATAATCCGATGGATGAATCCACGGACCCTTGGGTGTGATAATGATATTGTTTGGATCACATGGATGGATCGATAAGCTGAAGGCTTTATCGACCACCATGGACCGGACGGGTAAATGGTTAATAAACCGTCGGCGGTTGTAGTGATAAACGACTGGATCGGAAACATGGATGGTTCGTTAAGCCGAGGGCTTGATCGTCCACCATGAAACCGAAGGGGCGTACGTTTGGAGGACGGATGGACCAATGAGCCAAGAGCTTGATTCGGCCACCGTGAACCAAGAGAAACGTACGATCCCCAATCTCTTTCGTGGGACTTAGACCAGTGGGGTTGGTTGGATGTATGGCTAAGTAACGATAGAGATTGGTCCATCAATACACGATTGGTTAAGAATCGTTGTACGAATGGAATAAGGCGACGAGAGGGCTAAGAGAAGGATCAATAGACGGATCGAAGAGGAATCAAATCCGCTTGTAGGCCAAGGTATGTAAACGCATCTAACTTATTAGTTAAGATAGACGTTTGGGAATTGGCCGTTAGATTAGGGATACAAAGAATATGCAATTGTTAGACTTATAATGGTTAGCGAACAAATGGCATGTCTTGGCCGAGTTAATGATTGATCTAAAGTCTAAGGGACAGAGACGATCAAACCGGTACAAGGGATGGTTGGAATTAGACCAAAGGTATAAAGACTTCCGCTGTGTTAAGAGATAAGGATTATAGAATTAAGCCTCGTAAAGGCAATTCTATGTTAAATCGTGGAAAATATGGAGGTTCGGCCGGGAAGTGGCGCGAACGTGAACCTTGGGTCGCCGGACGCCGAGACGTCCGGGACGGGGTCTCACAGCTGTCTTATCCTTGTAGATGGGAGCCTCGTTACGACTCCTTTTCTCCTTCCTACGGCCTCCCGAGCTATCACCTCGGGGCCTCTTACCCTTCGCCTTAGTCTTCGCCTCGGCACCCAGAGCAACAATAGCCGAGGTCCCTGCCGCCTCGAGGACTTCTGTCGACAAAACATCAACAGAGGCCTCAGCCCCAACCAGAGTCGTGTCTTCCCGAGCTTCGTCGATTGCCTCGGTATCAACAGCGACCTCGGAGTCATTCCTGACTTCGGGGGGAGTAGGCGGTTTGAAGTTCGCCTCCAGTATCGCCCTTTCCCGAGCCGCCTTCCTCTCGGCAGCCTTCTTCGCTCTCAAAGATTGCGCGGCACCCTGCATCTCGATAAGGTGATCTAGGCGATGATCAGATGATTCTGAGGAGGATTGGCAAGGAGTTCCGTGCAACAAACGTAAGGCCCTCTCAATTCTATCTCGGGAGAAATGTTTCGTCCAATCACACTTCCGAGCTATCAATTCGTCGTGAAGATATAGAAAGCCCTCGGGAATGTCTTCAAGAAATGACGGGTTTCGATCTGCATGAACAAGAAAATGGTCAGTAAAAAGTTTAAGATAAAACAGAACGGCAAATACGACTTCGGATATAAATACCGATTTTTCTCCACTTTCCAACGACTTTCCCTAAGTAGTCCTCGTGGACACTATACTCATCCAAGACTATGTAGAAGATGTGGTCGGTATATTTCTCATCTTTGCTCGGGAACCCGCTGATAACCCTCCTATTCGGCCTCGGAGAGATGTAAAACCTCTCAACAGGACCCGGTATGCGCCGGATTTCTAACAGATTCCTTAGGTGGCTAAGGTCGACAATGTTGACCGTCTCAATACTCCGGACCAGAATTCCTACAAGATGGCGCAAGCCTCGGGTTGTGATCTGAGACAAAGCGATCTTGTACGACCATAGAAACGCCAATATAGGCCTCGGAATCGGAAGCCAGAGGTAGCAGTGGTAGAAGAACCCCTCATAAAGGGTGAAAAACCCCTCGGGCGGATCATCTGCTCGCTCATTCGGAGTTGGAAGTCTTAGTTCAACCCCTTCGCTAAAACCGAACCGGGCCTTAAGATCACGAAGGGAATCCTCCGTGCATAAGGTGGAGCCCGGGGGATCGGGTTTCCTCGCTTTCTTGGCTCGTCTTCTCTTCTGGTGACCCTTGGCTGCTTGAACTTTAGCTTGAAGCAACCTGGCCGCCTCGTCAGAATCATAGTGAACCTCCTCGGCCTTAATAGAAAGTAGAGGCGCCTCGGGTGCATTTTGCCAGCACGAGACTCCAGCTTCACCGACTGCCAGTGGATGGACCCCCCTCCTACTTAACATCACCTGATCCCGAGCTACATCTGCAATCGTGTCTTCCCGAGCAATAAAACGGCTCGGGTCTTCTTCCCGTGAGGCCGACTCTGCATCACTACCACGGTACAGCTCGATCTGACGATCCGAGACGTTCGCCTCGGAATCACTCGAAGAACTCCAAACCATTTTTCTCTTATAAACAGGGAGAAGTTTATCGCCTCGGGACGAACCACTAGAATCAGAGAGAGACATCTGGCTCGGATGAATTGGGAGAGTTTGATTGGAAGAAACAAGACTTGGACATCGGAGAAGTCAAAACTAAGATCTAAAACGGCGGCGCTACGACGGAAGTAGAACGGAAAAAGTAGAAAATGGAAAAAATCAAGATCAGAGAGAGAAGAGAACGAACCTTGAAAATTTTCCTTTGCAGTTGCGAAATGAGAGAACAAGTCGGAAACTTAACATTTATAGGGATTTAGGGCGCGTCGGGTTCGTACGAGCCGAATAAAACACATCGTGTCTGCATCTAAGGCGCGTCGGGCACGCGCGAATTGAATAGGATACTTCACATCCGCATGAATCTCGGGAATCAGCGAAGGACCTTTTCACTTTTCGAGAAGGAACCCCAACCGTCACACGCCAAGAGAAGATGAAACGACAGAGGAATTCGAATCGCCAAAAACTTTAAAGGGACCGAACTATCCGAAGTAAACGGCTCGGCCCAATTGTCATAAAGCTCATCACGCTTGGTTCTCCAAACTAACAAGCTGGGGGGCTAACTGTTGGGGTCGGATTCCATCCTTTGGCGCCGAGCCAGACTTAGAGCACCTCGGAAGTTTTTCAGAGATCACTTCGGGGCATCGCATCATCCATCTCGGGTTATCCATCCAATAGGTTTAGGGTACCCGAGCCCACCGCCTCGGGGGTACCCGAACAAGTCATCTCGGAGTACCCGAGCCCAATCGCCTCAGGGTACCCGAGCCCATCGCCTCGGGGGTACCCGAACAAGTCATCTCAGAGTACCCGAGACCAATCGCCTCGGGGTACCCGAGCCCATCGCCTCGGGGGTACCCGAACAAGTCATCTCGGAGTACCCGAGCTAGTCCGTCCTGGGTACCCGAGCCGATTGCACAAGTTCTCCGAGGCGAAGTCTTCATCATCACCCGAGGCAAAGACTTAGTAAATATTCGTCGTTAAAGTATCATTTCCAAGCAAGGCGTCATTTCCGAAAAGGAAGGATCATTTCCGATAGACCCGGAAATGATAAGGAAGAATCTCGAAGGATCAACTCAAATCAGGAAATCTTCCAAGAAACTCCGAAGAATAAAGAAACTATCCTAAATCCGCGATATTATAAGCCGACTTCAAGATAAAAGGAAATCTTCCGAGAATATCGCTGGAGAGGCGGTTTACCATCCCTATATATAGAGACTCAAGGCTCTCACAGAAGGGGAGGCAAGATCGCTCTAGAATTTACATGACAAAAGCTCTTACAGCACAAACACCTTTTTCCTTTTACGATCAAACTCTTGTACGATCAAAACTGCTCTTTTCATCAATAAGATTAAGAACACCATCTTTGGTTACAATTGTTTCTGTTGTTCTTTGAGAATTCACGCTTATCGTATCCCTAAAAGAAAGCCCTAGAAAAATCTCGATTGTGTTAGTTTCGACTTCCATAGACACTACAAAAACAAAAACAGAAAATGGTATTTACAATGATGGTTGGGTGTGGTACCTCAGTTGAAGGTCCTGGAGATGTAGTCGTCCATCTCCTCTCTAGTGTATTCCCATGGAATGTTGGGACCTTGTTGTTGCTCTTCCTCCTTAGGTGCAAGGTACTCGATCTCAGGGCCGGCTTGGCGGTTAGTGCGGCGGTTGAGTGGTCGCCTGGCATTAAGGAGCCTCGCCTTGCTGCCGGAGCGAACCAGTGCTTGCTTCCTTCTTCTCCTGTGCTCTCTAGGTTCGTGAGAAGAATGTCTTGCTGGTGCCTGGGAAGTGTCTGCTTCCCTTGGTTCATAGGTGGATTGCCTGGGCACTTCGTAACATCTTGAACCGGTTCATAGGTTGAGTTTCTTGGTGCATCTGAATCATAACGTCTGGAGGGTATATCTTCAGGGAGGTCTGCTCTTGTTGCTGTAGTGCTAGAAGAGGAGCGGTTCAACTTCTTCTGTATAGATGTGACCATCTTGTAGCACTTACCAATGAACTTGTCCTTGAACTTTCACCAGGCTTGGAGCTTGCTGAGCTTCTCAAGACTCTTAGTGAGGCTCTTGCTCTGTCTTGATGGCGGTTTGTGCTCTGCGAAATGGAACCTCCGGGTGTTGTATTCCTCTATATCCAGGTCCTCTTCTTCTTCCTCAGCTTCGTCTTCTTCTTCTTTAACTCCTTCTTCTTCAGCAGGTTGAACAACTTCGTTCACGCCATAGAGTATCTCAACAGGTGGTTTGAAGTCAATGTTGTCTCTGTCCTTGATCTTTGTGAATGCCTGGTGAGGGAGGAGAAATTTCGCTCCTTCTGCTTCTAGAAGATCAAATATCCAGGCATACCTTCCATCCAGCATCTCGCAATCCAATGAGGTAGTCTTCCTCAAGTATTCGATGTCGACCCACTTGGGAAAGATCTCTTCTGACTCTAAAGGTACTCCACATACCAACAATATAGGTGTTATCAGCCCACCCATGAAAAATTTTCCTTTAGAATTCTTCTTGGCATTCGTCACCGCCCACGCCTTGTAGCTTCACAGGTGGCTGAGCAAGAAGAAGACGGCAGAAGAGTTTGACTTGTCACCCACCAACACGGTATTGTCTTTTGTTACACCAAGGGTTTCCTGCAGTGCCATCACCATCACTTCCATCTCCCCGCTGATGATAGTACCGGTTATCTCCCTTGCAAAGAGAACGCTGGATAGGATGCGGTGGAAGTAGTGAAGGACTGGGCTCCTAATGGTGTTGCTCTTGGAGCGGGCAGAGAAGAACTTGACATCATCTCCAATTGTCTCCTGTTGGGGTCGGATTTCATCCCTTAGCACCGAGCCAAACTTTGGAGCTTTTGAAGATACCTCGGGGAAGTATATCAATCACCTCGGTGCAGCAAGCCATTCACCTCGGTGTAGAAAGTCACTCGCCTCGGGGCAACGTGCCAGGCCCCTCGGGAAACGCCTACCTCAGGATCCATAGGCAAGCTCGGAAACCCGAACCGGCTCTTCGAGTGCCCGAGCCGGTTCACGCCAGGACGCCCGAGCCGTTTCCTCCGTGTGACCGAGCCGATTTTCCTCGGAAGCCCGAGCCGCGCCTCTCTTATCTCCGAGCCAAACACTAATCAGCTTCTGAATTACCCGAGGAGAGAACGTGATACACCCGAGGCAAAGACTTAGTAAATATTCATCGTCAAAGTACCACTTCCAAGCAAGGCACCATTTCCGAAAAAGAAGGATCATTTCCGATATACCCAGAAATGATAAGGAAGAATCTCGAAGGATCGACTCAAATCAGGAAGTCTTCCAAAACACTCCGAAGAATAAGGAAATTATCCTAATCCGCGATATTCTAGCCGACTTCAAGATAAATGGAAATCTTCCGAGAATATCGCTGGAGAGGCGGTTTATCACCCCTATATAAAGAGATTCAAGGCTCTCGTAGAAGGGAGGCGACATGACTCTAGAATTTATACTACACAAAGCTCTTACGGCACAAACACCTTTTTCTTTTACGATCAAACTCTTATACGATCAAAACTACTCTCTTCATCAATAAGATCAAGAACACCATCTTTGGTTACAATTGTTTCTGTTGTTCTTTGAGAATTCACGCTTATCGTATCCCTAAAATAAAACCCTAGAAAAATCTTGATTGTGTTAGTTTCGACTTCCACAGTTTGGCGCCGTCTGTGGGGATACTTTAGAATTCTCTTACCCTAAGACGCAGAACTCGATTACCGAAGAACGATGAACGAAGACGATCGCCAGATACCACCAGCCGGAGGAAACCCTAACCCTCCGAACCCTCAGAATCCTCAGGCCGATCCGACAATCTCAGCGACCCTAGCCGAACTGAAGGATATGATGGTCAAATTCCAGAAGAAAGCTGACGACCAAGAGAAAGCTAACAAGACGTTGGCGCAGCAAATTGACGAAATCACATCCCGTGGGCAACACAAAACCGCGCGTTTCCAGACTCATCCGCTACGAGCCCATCCTGCCAGACGCGAGGATCAGGATGATCCCACCGAACCAGACGAAGTGGGCCCGACAAACGAGCCGGACGATCCACAAAACGAGCGTAACCGAGCCGGAGCTAACTCTGTCGAACGAACCGACCTCACTGATGACGAAGAGACTGAGGAAAACATAAGATGGGCTGAAGAATCCGAAAGAGAAGACGAGCTCAGCAAGATCCGAGCCTCCCTAGCCAAGGCGGAAGCTGATATGAAGCTCGTCAAAACCCAGATACATAGCGTTTCATCCTCTGCACCGAACATCGACCGAATTTTGGAAGAATCTCGGAATACGCCTTTCACCAAAAGAATTTCCGAAACGACGATGTCCAATCTGGGGAAGTTCAAAATCGTCTCTTACAACGGATCAACCAACCCGAAGTGTCACATCAAATCGTTCGTGATATCCATGGCCCGAGCCAGGTTCAAGCCCGGGGAGAAGGATGCTGGTCTATGCTTACTATTCGTAGAACACCTCAAGGGACCCGCTTTAGAGTGGTTTTCAAGATTAGAACGAAACTCGATTGACAGTTTCGACGAGCTGTCGACACTTTTCCTTAAGCAATACTCCGTGCTCATCGACCCCGGAACCTCCGACGCAGATCTGTGGTCTCTATCTCAACAGCCCACCGAGCCGTTAAGAGATTTCCTCACGACCTTCAAATCGACGCTAGCCAAGGTCGAAGGAATCACAGATGTAGCCGCCCTTTATGCTTTAAAGAAATCTCTCTAGTACAAGTCAGAATTCAGGAAAGAGTTGAACCTGTCTAAACCAACAACAATTCGCGATGCACTGCACCGAGCCTCGGATTTCGTCGCCCATGAAGAAGAGATGGCGCTGCTAGCAAAGAGGCATGAGCCGACAAAGCAAACGCCCCGAGCCAAAAAGACCCAAGCAACACCTCCGGTCCAGAAGAAGAGGCGTGAGAGCGGGACGAATACCCATCACGAAGGGCGTAATTTTTCGGGATACCATAACTACCAGATTGACACGCCCCGAGGCCGAGGACGCGGCAGAGGCCGAGGCCGTGGACGAGGAAGAGAGTCCTTCACCTGGACAAGGGATCAACCACCAAGCAATGATCACGAATATTGCGAGCACCATAAAATCTTCGGCCACCACACCTCGAGATGCCGGAGCCTCGGCGCTAAGTTAGCAGGCAAATTCCTAGCAGGAGAGCTCGGGACGAGCGTCACGCTTAAAGACCTCGAGCCAGAGCCAGAGCCCAAACAGACCAACCCGGGAAGAGACCCCGAGCCAAGGAACCAGGAGTCTCAGAAAAGAACCTAGGGGGCGCAGGACAAAGACCGAGATGGTACGCGGCAAAAGGTCCTCACCATAATGGGTGGATCGCCATACTGTCCTGACACCGTAGCCGCGATCAAAGCATATCAACGCCGAGCCGAGGCGCCTAGCAACTAGGCCAGACCCTTTGACCGACCCAACGACGTGTTCACATTCGAGGAAAGCGAGACGAACGGGCTCGACATGCCTCATGACGATCCACTCGTCATCACATTAGCGATAGGAGACCATGATATTTACCGAGTATTAATCGACACCGGCAGCACCATCGACGTGATCTTTTGCGAAACGCTCCGACAAATGAATATCGACATGTCACAGGTAACTCCGACCCCGAGGCCAGTCCTCGGGGTTTCAAGATAAACTTTAATGACGCTTGGAACCATCCAATTACCAGTCCGAGCCGGCGGGGTGACAAAGATAGTCAACTTCTCGGTCACCGATCAACCTACCATCTACAACGTCATAATGGGGACGCCGTGGCTAAATCTAATGCGAGCTATCGCATCAACGTATCATCTCTGTGTCAAATTCCCGACCTCCAATGGCGTGAAAACGATTTGGGGAAGTCAGAAAAATTCATGGATGTGCTTCATGGCAGCACACAAGCTTCGAAACCCGGTCACTGAAGCTAAGGCCGAAGCTGACCACAAAAAATCAAAACTTGGCCGGAGCGAAGAGACGGCTATATCTAAACAATTATAGCAATTACAGATCGAGGAGGCACGCGAGGAGAAGAAGCCTACCTCGGATCCTGTAATCTCCATTAACCTCGACGAAGAACGGCCTGAACGGTGCGTGGAAATCGGCAGCGACTTAACCGAGGAGATCAAGACCGAGCTCATGTTATTCCTCAAGGAGAACATTAACACCTTTGCCTGGTCGGCTGAAGATCTACCCGCAGTAAGCATCGACGTAATCTGCCACGAGCTGAATGTTGACCCATCTTTCAAGCCCATCAAGCAGAAGCAAAGAAAATTGGGTCGGGATCGCGCGGATGCCGTAAATGCAGAAGTAGAAAAACTCCTGAAGATCGGTTCAATCTCCGAAGCAAGATATCCAGACTGGTTAGCGAACCCCGTCGTGGTTAAAAAGAAGAACGACAAGTGGAGAGTTTGCGTCGACTTCACCGATCTGAACAAAGCTTGTCCTAAAGACAGTTTTCCGCTCCCACATATCGATCGTTTATTAGAAGAAACTGCGGGAAATAAGTTGCTATCGTTCATGGATGCTTTTGCGGGATACAACCAGATTCTCATGCACCCCGACGATCGCGAGAAGACAGCCTTTATCACGGACCGAGGTATCTACTGTTACAAAGTCATGCCCTTCGGACTCAAGAACGCTGGCGCGACATACCAACGGCTCGTCAACAGGATGTTCTCCGAGCAGCTCGGGAAAACGATGGAAGTTTACATCGACGACATGCTAGTCAAATCCCTCAAAGAAAACGACCACATAGCCCATCTACGCGACTGTTTTCGCCAGCTCAACAAGCACAACATGAAGCTCAACCCGGCAAAGTCGTTTTGCGGTAAAGTCGGGTGAGTTCCTAGGATATCTCGTAACCCACCGAGGCATCGAGGCGAATCCAAAGCAAATTGATGCCCTACTGAACATGCCCTCACCGCAGAACAAACGCGAAGTTCAACGCCTTACCGGGAGAGTCGCAGCCCTGAACCGATTCATCTCACGGTCAACTGACAAATGCTTGGCTTTCTACGACACTCTACGTGGAAACAAGAAGTTCGAGTAGACCGATCTTTGCGAAGAAGCCTTCCAGAAACTGAAGAAGTATCTAGCTAACCCACTGGTGTTAGCGAAACCAATCCCGGGCGAGCCGTTATTTCTGTATATCGCCGTCTCAGATATAGCAATAAGAGGAGTCATCGTTAGAGAAGACAGAGGAGAACAGAAACCAATATTCTATGTCTCACAAACTTTCACCGAAGCAGAAACACGCTATCTGCAAACTGAAAAGCTTGCCCTCGCCGTAGTAATGTCAGCTCGGAAGCTACAGCCGTATTTCCAATCTCACTCAATTGTCGTCATGGCGCCTGTATCACTCCGAACTATCTTGCATAGTCTGAGCCAGTCGGGACGCCTGGCCAAATGGGCGGTGGAACTCAGTGAGTACGACATCGAATATAGGAACAAAACGTGCGCAAAATCTCAGGTCCTCGCCGACTTTATCATTGAACTGCCAACAGAAAAAGCCCGAGAAGAGTCGCCCGATGCCGTTTGGATCCTCCATGTCGACGGATTATCTTCGAAACAAGGTTCTGGTGTCGGGATCCGCTTAGCATCACCGGAAGGTGAAATCCTCGAGCAATCTTTTCGGTTAAATTTCGACGTGACTAACAACTTAGCAGAATACGAAGCACTGATAGCAGGACTGAAGCTGGCTCGGGGATTTCAGATCAACAAGCTACGAGCTTTCTGCGACTCCCATCTCGTGGCCAATCAATTTAACGGAGAATACACGGCTCGCGATGAACGAATGGAAGCGTATCTGGCTCTCACGCAAGACCTGGCAAAACAGTTCGAAGAATTCAAGTTAACCAGAATCCCGCGAGGCGAGAACACATCGGCCGACGCCTTAGCGGCTTTAGCTTCAACCTCTGACCCAAATCTGAAGAGGATCATACCGGTCGAGTTCATCGAAAAGCCGAGCATTGAAGACAATAGCAAGGATCAAGTTCTAACAGATCGGGAGATGGAAGAACCAGAAGAAATGGACATCGAACTGCTAGACCAGCAAACTACAAACGCGACCGAGCTTGAATACGGAAGCGATGCCAAATGGATCGGAGCCATCCGAAGTTACATAGCAGATGGAGAAGTTCCTGCTGAAAAATGGGCAGCTCGGAAGCTTAAGGCAATATCAGCGCGGTATACTCTGATCGACGGAGAACTCTTTAAATGGCAATTCTCCGGACCACTCCTTATCTGTGTCGAAGGAAACGAAGCTCGGAGAGTCATGGAAGAAGTACACGGCAGATCTTGTGGGAATCATTCTGGCGAGAGAGCCCTAGCCATAAAAATCAAACGCCACAGAAGTTTTCTCAACGGTGCGACAAATGCCAGAGGCACGCACCAACCATTCATCAGCCCGCCGAGCTCCTCTCTTCCATCACCTCGCCTTACCCCTTCATGCGCTGGTCCATGAACATTATCAGACCTCTACACAACTCCAAGCAGAAGAAACTTGTCTTCGTACTAACAGACTGCTTCTCCAAATGGATCGAAGCGGATTCCTATGCCAGCATCAAAGACGCACAGGTCGAGAACTTCGTCTGGAAGAACATCATATGCCGCCACAGGATACCTTATGAGATCGTTATAGACAACGGATCACAGTTCATTTCGTCTCGATTCGAAGGATTCTGTGAGAAATGGGGAATTCGCCTCAGCAAGTCTACGCCTCGGTATCCTCAGGGAAACAGACAGGCGGAAGCAGCAAACAAGACGATTCTCGACGGAATAAAGAAGCGCCTCGACGCGAAGAAAGGCCGCTGGGCCGACGAATTGGAAGGAGTACTATGGTCGCACAGAACAACGCCGCGGCGGGCCACGGGAGAAACACCTTTCGCCCTCGTCTACGGTACGGAGTGTGTGATTCCCACCAAAGCCGAGATCCCCGGAATAAGAAGACGTTTGCTCCCCGAGCAGGAAAATTCCAATACTCAGATGATGCTGGACGAACTGAAGTTAATCGACGAAAGAAGAGATTCGGCTTTGGTCCGTATGCAGAACTATCAGAATGCTACAGCTCGGTACTACAATTCTCATGTTAAGAATCGCCGCTTCCACGAAGGAGATCTCGTACTGGGCAAAGTTTTCCAGAATACCGCCAAACAGAACGCAGGTAAGCTCAGCGTCAATTGGGAAGGACCTTACACGATCGCAAAGGTGATCCGTCCCGGCGTCTACGAACTCATCAACATGAACGGCAAAGCGGTACCTAGATCCTGGAACGTCATACATCTAAGGAAATATTATCGCTAAGAACCTAAGGTACGCATATACTTGAACTACGGGGTGGCTTAATCCCTGAAAAGGGTTGTTGGGGTCGGATTCCATCCACCTGGGATCGAGCCAAACATAAAACGTCATGAGCAAGCGTGCACGCCAGCTCAGGGGATCCTCTCAAAACAGCTCGGAACAATCTCTCCACCAGCTCGGGTTCTACGCTGATCGGCTCGGACACTTTGCCATCCGGTTCGGGATTCTGCTAAACCAACTAGATACCCGAGCCCGTTGTCCGAGCCCAATTTGATGACCGAGCCCATCTGCAGTTCGGGTACCTAAGCCGGTTCCCTCGCGGATACCCGAGCCCGGTGAATATCTCGGTTCGGGAACGTCACATTGTCTCCCGGCCCGAGTACTAGGAAGTCTCCAAGGTGCCCGAGGCGAAATCATCAAGACACCTGAGGCAAGTACTTAGTAAATATTTGCCTTCAAAGATATCATTTCTGAGCAAGACCTCATTTCCGATATACCCGGAAATGATAGGAGAAAATCTAGAAGGATCGACTCGAATCAGGAAATCTTCCAAAGACTCCGAAGAATAAGGAAATTATCCAAATCCGCGATATTCTAGCCGACTTCAAGATAAATGGAAATCTTCCGAGAATATCGCTGGAGAGGCGGTTTATCATCCCTATATAAAGAGACTCAAGGCTCTCACAGAAAGGGGGGAAGATCGCTCTAGAATTTACACGACACAAAGCTCTTACAGCACAAACACCTTTTTCCTTTTACAATCAAACTCTTGCACGATCAAAACTACTCTTTTCATCAATAAGATCAAGAACACCATCTTTGGTTACAATTGTTTCTGTTGTTCTTTGAGAATTCACGTTTATCGTATCCCTAAAATAAAACCCTAGACAAATCTTGATTGTGTTAGTTTCGACTTCCACAGTTTGGCGCCATCTGTGGGGATACTTTAGAATTCTCTTACCCTAAGACGCAGAACTCAATTACCGAAAAAGATGATGAACGAAGACGGTCGTCAGACACCACCAGCCGGAGGAGGCAACCCTAACCCTCCGAACCCTCAGAATCCTCAGGCCGACCCGGCAATCTCAGCGACCCTAGCCGAACTAAAGGATATGATGGTTAAATTCCAGAAGAAAGCTGACGACCAAGAGAAAGCTAACATAAACTTGGCGCAGCGAATCGACGAAATCGCAACCCGTGGGCAAAAAAAACCACGCGTTTCCAGACTCGGCCGCCACGAGCCTGTAGGGATTTGCCTGGCATCAACCCGACAAGACTCACGTTCGCGACACCAACCAACAACACCAGAGTCGCAACCCGAGCCGACCCTACCAGACGCGAGAATTAGGATGATCCCACCGAACTAGACGCAGTGGACTTGACGAACAAGCCAAATGATTTGCAAGACGAGCGCACCAGAGCCGGAGCTGATTCTGCCGAGCGACCTGATCTCACTGATGACGAAGAAACTGAGGAAAACATAAGGTGGGCCGAAGAATCCGAAAGAGAAGACGAGCTCAGCAAGATCCGAGCCTCCCTAGCCAAGGCGGAAGCTGATATGAAGCTCGTCAAAACCCAGATACATAGCGTTTCATCCTCCGCACGTAACATCGACCGAATTTTGGAAGAATCTCGGAATACGCCTTTCACCGAAAGAATTTCCGAAACGACGATGTCAAATCTGGGGAAGTTCAAAATTGACTCTTACAACGGATCAACCGACCCGAAGTGTCACATTAAATCGTTCGTGATATCCGTGGCCCGAGCCAGGTTCAAGCCCGGGGAGAAGGATGCTGGTCTATGCTTACTATTTGTGGAACACCTCAAGGGACCCGCATTAGAGTGGTTTTCAAGATTGGAACGAAACTCGATCGACAGTTTCGACGAGCTGTCGACACTGTTCCTCAAGCAATACTCCGTGCTCATCGACCCCGGAACCTCCGACGCGGATCTGTGGTCCCTGTCCCAACAACCCACCGAGCCGTTAAGAGATTTCCACACAACCTTCAAATCGACGCTAGCCAAGGTCGAAGGAATTACAGATGTAGCTGCTCTTTCGGCTTTGAAGAAAGCTCTCTGGTACAAGTCAGAATTCAGGAAAGAGTTGAACCTGTCTAAACCGACAACAATTCGCGACGCGCTGGACCGAGCCTCAGATTTTGTCGCCCACGAAGAAGAGATGGCGCTGCTAGCAAAGAGGCATGAGCCAACGAAGCAGGCGCCCCGAGCCGAGAAAACCGAGAAAACCCAAGCGACACCTCCGGTCCAGAAGAAGACGCGTGAGAGTGGTACGAATACGCATCACGAAGGACGCAACTTCTCGGGATACCATAACTACCAGATTGACACGCCCCGAGGCCGAGGTCGCGGCACAGGCCAAGGCCGTGGAGGAGGAAGAGAGTCCTTCACCTGGACTAGGGACCAGCCACCGAGCAATGATCAAGAATATTGCGAGCACCACAAAATCTTCGGCCACCATACCTCGAGATGCCGAAGCCTCGGCGCTAAGTTAGCAACTAAATTCCTAGCTGGAGACGTCGGGACGAACATCACACTTAAGGATCTCGAGCCAGAGCCAGAGCCCGAACAAACCAACCCGGGAAGAGACCCCGAGCCAAGGAATCAGGAGTCTTAGAAAAGAACCTGGGGAACTCAAGACGAAGACCAAGACAATACACGGCAAAAAGTCCTCACCATAATGGGTGGATCACCGTACTGTCCTGACACCGTAGCAGCAATCAAAGCTTATCAACGCCGAGCTGAGGCGCCTAGCAACTGGACAAGATCCTTCGATCGACCTAACGACGTGATCACATTCGAGGAAAGCGAGACGAACGGGCTTGACATGCCTCATAACGATCCGCTCGTCATAACATTAGCGATAGGAGACCATGACATTTACCGAATATTAGTCGACACCGGCAGCACCATCGACGTAATCTTTCGCGAAACGCTCCGACAAATGAACATCGACATGTCACAGGTAACTCCGACCCCGAGGCCAGTCCTCGGATTTTCAGGAGAAACTTTTATGACGCTTGGAACTATCCAATTACCGGTCCGAGCCGGCGGGGTGACAAAGATAGTCAACTTCTCGGTCACCGATCAACCTACCATCTACAACGTCATAATGGGAACTCTGTGGCTAAATCTAATGCGAGCAGTCGCCTCAACATATCCTCTCTGTGTCAAATTCCCGACCCCTAATGGTGTGAAAACGATCTGGGGCAGTCAGAAGAATTCTCGGATGTGTTTCATGGCAGCACACAAACTCCGAAACCCTGTCACTGAAGCAAAGGCTGAGACCGACCACAAGAAATCAAAACTTGGCCGGAGTGAAGAGAAGGCTATATCTAAACAGTTATAGCAATTACTAGGCCTGTGCATTTTCTCCGAAACCCGAAAACCCGACCCGACCCGACCCGAAAAATGAGGTTCAGGTACGGTTTCGGTTAGACTCTATAAACCGAACGGATAATATGATTGATTTGCAGCGGGTTCGGTTTCGGTTCGGGTGTAAACCGAAACCCGATCGGTTAACCGGCCATTTATTGTATACACATATATATAAGGATATGTGTAGTTAAGAGAAGTAATCATATATTCATAAACCCAAAAATATCGAGACTTGAGAGCACGTATCTCCTGTTTCCGATATTCTCTCCGATTTTCTAGATTGCTTTTGCCGTTTCCACTTCTCCACTCCATTGATTCGTTTCTCATCTTAAAGCCTATATAAACCCCAAATTGGCAAACTGGAAACCCTAAATCCCCTAAACGATTCACGAGAAATAGCTGCTAAACCTACTCTATCAGCTTCTTCGACAAATCAATCGTCAGTTTGTGTTTCTCCTTTCTCGTATTCTCTTATTCAAACTTTGTAATTCTATCATTTCTGTGTTTAATTTATTTTGTATTTCAGTTTCTTATGCATCTTAGATTGATAGAGCTTTGTAATTATGTCATTTATGGGTTTCAGTTTCTTATGTTTAACAATAGGTTTGTGAATTGTGACTTTGTGTGAATGTGAAGTTGTGTAATTGTGAAGTATGTAGCCGTAGGAATCTGTAGTATGTAGCCGTAGGAATGTAGCTCTAGGAATGTAGCTCTAGGAATCTGTAGTATGTAGCCGTAGGAATCTGTTCCATTTTCTCGATTATGTTGCTCACTTATCAATCTATCTTCTCTGTTCTCTAATTGAGACAACGTAGATGCATCATTTTTATTGAGAATTTGAGATTTTCGTTTTGTTTAGTGTCATTAGTCTCATTTGAAATTGTTTAACTTTTTGATTTTTGAGACTGAGCTTGAATTTAACTTTTACTTGTGATATTCTTTGATTGTTGCATTGTAGATGGGTTCTTCTTCACCTCCTCAACGACAACAAGATGAATATCAGAATCAGAATGATGATGAATCGGAGAGAAGTGAAGATGATGTGGTGACTTGGGGAAAATGTCTTATGTTCTTGTTTTGTATTAAGTTGTTATCTTATTCTTTAACATGCTTTTTATCTCTACAGATCCTTCGACATTGGGATTTTGTAGCTTCTGGATGAAGACTCATTAAGCTTGTATGGAAGTGAAGTGATTCTGGATTGATTTTTTTTTTCTCTCTAAACTCTTAGCTCTTATGCTCTCTCCCTCTTTGGTACTTTGCATTCTGGTTTTTGGATGTTGGAATTGTTTCTATGTTGTTTTTCTTTTTTACTCTAAACTCCTTATTCTCTCTTTGTTTGGATTTGAATTCTGGTTGTTCTAATACTCTTATACTATGCATTTCTTCTTTAGTTTTGAATTGATTTTTGAATTCTATTTCTGTTATTTGTTCTTAAATGTTCGGGTATTTCGGGTTTTGTATGGTTTACTCGAGTTAGTCTGGTTTAAAAACCGACCCGAATTGTGTTTCGGTTCTACACCGGGTTCTATATCAAAATTGAAAACTGACCCGAAACCGATTGAACCCGAACCAAAACCGATCCGAAAACCAGTCGGTTCCTAATCGGTTCCTAAACATCCTAACCCGAATTACCCGAAAACCGAATTACCCGACCCGAACCGACCCGAAAACCCGAATGCCCAGCCCTAGCAATTACAGATCGAGGAGGCACGCGAGGAGAAGAAGCCTACCTCGGATCCAGTAATCTCCATCAGCCTTGACGACGAACGACCTGAACGATGCGTGGAAATCGGTAGCGACTTAACCAAGGAAATTAAGATCGAGCTCGTCTCATTTCTCAAGGAGAACATCAATACATTTGCCTGGTCGGCTGAAGACCTACCTGGAGTAAGCATCGACGTAATCTGCCACGAGCTGAATGTTGACTCATCTTTTAAGCCCATCAAGCAGAAGCGAAGAAAATTGGGTCGGGATTGCGCAGATGCCGTGAATGCCGAAGTAGAAAAGCTCCTGAAGATCGGCTCGATCTCCGAAGCAAGATATCCAGACTGGTTAGCAAATCCCGTCGTGGTAAAAAAGAAGAATGGCAAGTGGAGAGTGTGCGTCGATTTCACCGATCTGAACAAAGCTTGCCCTAAAGACAGCTTTCCACTCCCACATATCGATCGCTTAGTGGAAGCAACCGCGGGAAATAAATTGCTATCATTCATGGATGCTTTCGCAGGATACAATTAGATTCTCATGCACCCTGACGATCGCGAGAAGACAGCATTCATCACAGACCGAGGAATCTACTGCTACAAAGTCATGCCCTCGGACTCAAGAACGCAGGCGCAACGTATCAACGGCTCGTCAACAGGATGTTCTCTGAGCAGCTCGGGAGGACAATGGAAGTCTACATCGACGACATGCTAGTCAAATCCCTTGAAGAAAACAACCACATAGCCCATCTACGCGATTGCTTTCGCCAGCTCAACAAGCACAACATGAAGCTCAACCCAGCAAAATGTCGTTTCGCGGTAAAGTCGGGTGAGTTCCTAGGATATCTCGTAACCCACCGAGGCATCGAGGCGAATCCAAAGGAAATCGATGCTCTGTTGAACATGCCCTCACCGCAGAACAAGCGCGAAGTCCAACGTCTCACCAGGAGAGTCGCAGCCTTGAACCGATTCATCTCGCGATCCACTGACAAATGCTTGGCTTTCTACGATACTCTGCGCGGAAACAAGAAATTCGAATGGACTGATCGTTGTGAAGAAGCCTTCCAGGAACTGAAGAAGTATCTGGCTAATCCACCGGTTTTGGCAAAACCAGTCTCGGGCGAGCCATTATTTCTGTACATCGCAGTCTCTAATACAGAGATAAGTGGAGTCATAGTCAGGGAAGACAGAGGAGAGCAGAAGCCGATATTTTACGTCTCGCAAACTTTCACCGACGCGGAAACACGCTACCCGCAAACTGAAAAGCCCGCTCTCGCCGTAGTAATGTCAGCTCGGAAGCTACGGCCATATTTCCAGTCCCACTCGATTGTCGTCATGGCGCCCCAGTCCGAGCCAGTCAGGACGCCTGGCCAAATGGGCAGTAGAGCTCAGCGAGTACGACATCGAATACAGGAACAAAACGTGCGCAAAATCTCAAGTCCTGGCCGATTTTATCATCGAGCTGCCCACAGGAAACACCCGAGAAGAGTCGCTCGACGCCGTTTGGATCCTCCACGTCGACCAGAAGGCGAGATCCTCGAACAATCTTTTCGGCTTAATTTCAACGCGACTAACAATGTGGCAGAATATGAAGCACTCATAGCATGACTTAAGCTGGCTCGGGGACTTAAGATCAACAAGCTGCGAGCCTTTTGCGACTCCCAGCTCTTGGCCAATCAATTCAATGGAGAATACGTGGCTCGTGACGAATGAATGGAAGCATATCTTGCCCTCAAGCAAGACTTGGCGAAACAGTTCGGAGAGTTCGAGTTAACCAGAATCCCGCGAGGCGAGAACACGTCGGCCGACGCCTTAGCGGCTCTAGCACCTCCGACCCGAATCTGAAGAGAATCATACCGGTTGAATTCATCGAAAAGCCGAGCATCGAAGACAGTAGCAAGGAACAAGTTCTAACAGCTCGGAAGACGGAAGAACCGGAAGAAATGGACATCGAACTGCTAGACCAGCAAACTACAGACACGACCGAGCCCGAATACGGAAGCGACGCCAAATGGATCGGAGCCATCCGAAGTTACATCGCCGATGGAGAAGTTCCTGCTGAAAAATGGGCAGCTCAGAAGCTTAAGGCAAAAGCAGCGCGGTATACTCTGATCGACGGAGAACTCTTTAAATGGCGATTCTCCGGGCCCCTCCTAATCTGTGTCGAAGGAAACGAAGCTCGGAGAGTCATGGAAGAAGTACACGGTGAATCTTGCGGGAATCACTCTGGCGGAAGAGCCCTAGCCATAAAGATCAAGCGCCACGGGTATTTTTGGGCGACGATGGTCAAAGACTGCGAGAAGTTTTCTCAGCGGTGCGACAAATGCCAGAGACACGCACCAACCATTCATCAACCCGCCGAGCTCCTCTCTTCCATCACCTCGCCTTACCCCTTCATGCGCTGGTCCATGGACATTATCAGACCTCTACACAACTCCAAGCAGAAGAAACTCGTCCTCGTACTAACAGACTATTTTTCCAAATGGATCGAGGCGGACTCCTATGCCAGCATCAAAGACGCACAAGTTGAGAACTTTGTCTGGAAGAACATCATATGCCGTCACGGGATACCTTACGAGATTGTTACAGACAATGGATCGTAGTTCATTTCAGCTCGATTCGAAGGATTCTGTGAGAAATGGGGAATTCGCCTCAGCAAGTCTACGCCTCGGTACCCTCAGGGAAACGGACAGGCTGAAGCGGCGAATAAAACGATTCTCGACGGAATAAAAAAGCGCCTCGACGCGAAGAAAGGCCGCTGGGCCGATGAATTAGAAGGAGTATTATGGTCGCACAGAACAACGCCGCGACGTGCCACAGGAGAAACACCTTTCGCCCTCGTTTATGGCACGGAGTGTGTAATTCCCACCGAAGCCGAGATCCCGGAATAAGAAGACGTTTGCTCCCCGAGCAGGAAAATTCAAACACTCAGATGATGCTGGACGAACTAGACTTAATTGACGAAAGAAGTGATTTGGCTTTGGTCCGTATGCAGAACTATCAGAATGCCACAGCTCGGTACTACAATTCTCATGTGAAGCATCGCCGTTTCCACGAGGGAGATCTCGTACTGCGCAAAGTTTTCCAGAATACCGCCGAACAGAACGCTGGAAAACTCAGCGCGAATTGGGAAGGACCTTACACAATCGCGAAGGTGGTCCGTCCCGGCGTCTATGAGCTCGTCAACATGAACGGCAAAGCGATACCTAGATCCTGGAATGCTATGCATCTAAGGAAATATTACCGCTAAAAACCTAAGGTACGCATGTACTTGAACTACGGGGTGGCTTGATCCCTGAAAAGGGTACGTAGGCAGCTCGTCCTCGGACGAGTTCAGCTACCCCCCCTAATTAAAAAAGGGGGGGGAGTGGGTCCGTATACATATACTCCCACTGAACTTCTTAAATTCTTTAAGTTTTACCCTTCGGATTTTCGATTTTATCCACCTCGACATCTATCCCGAAATTCATCTCGGGAACCTTTACGGTCTTCTTATCGACCCACAAAGCCAACAGTTTGTTCAGATGATGGCCACGTCCACGAACAGAGAGCTCATTTCACCGCTTCGGTTACAGCGTGCTATATAAGCATTCAAGAC
The DNA here is from genome assembly GCF_000004255.2 of Arabidopsis lyrata subsp. lyrata. Taxonomy (NCBI): domain Eukaryota; kingdom Viridiplantae; phylum Streptophyta; class Magnoliopsida; order Brassicales; family Brassicaceae; genus Arabidopsis; species Arabidopsis lyrata. The sequence goes on along the minus strand of NW_003302550.1, from coordinate 14,442,926 downwards.
AATTCGGTGGGAGATATCTTGCCATAAAGAAATTGTCTTCAGAAAACCCAGTTGACTTCGACACTGGTACCCCAGTTCGCTTCTAAGCACTGGAAATTGACTATATCAGCTCGGGTCGCAACCGATAAAGATTAGTCCCACGTGACCGAAACCCAGTTATCCTAACACTGTTGAAACGATTCGGAAGAATTAACTTCTTAACGTCATGATTGCAAAAACCCAGTTACCTTAACACTGGTGCACGACTCTTTTCACTTTCGGCTCGGAAGTTAAAACGGATCTGAAAACTTAACTTCTCGACGAAAGAATCGTATTTATGAAACCCAGTCATTTAACGCTGGTATCCAATTTTAGTATTTGAGTCAAAAAAGCCTGAAACGACTCGAGTACTTAAAAAGAACGTTTACGTTCAAGTGGATAAAGCCATCCAGGCGAAGGTCTTACAAAAGAACGATAAACAATCGTAAAACAAAAGAGAAAGACGCCTCGAGCTTATTCATCCTGCTCCTCACAATGCACAGCCGCGGGATACAGGTTCGTTCCAGCCTGATCGGTAACTCTGACTTCGACCGCGTCACCTTCCACCGATCGATTTCCAAGGTTGTCATGAGTAGAGCCAGGAGACACCGGAGGAACTGTGAGGTCTCTGAGCAACTCGGCCCCGAGCCTAGCATACTCAGCCTTGGCATCCCCGAACTCTTCTTTCCACTTGTTGACCTCAAGCTTCTCATCTTCGATCTGCCCTCCAGCTTCAAGGGCGGCGATTAGCTCTGCATTAGCCTTTGCCTGAGAGAAGTACATGTACCGCTCGGAAATTTTGTCACACTCCGATAACTTCGCCTCGGTCCTCTTAACCTTCTCCATAAACTCCTCGGCGACTTCTCTCTTGGCAGCTTTCTTCGCCCGGGCCACCTCAACTTCACGAAGAGACTTCTCCTCGGTGAGCAAACGCTTGAGCCTTTCAATCTCCGCCTCGGCCTTCCGGCGCATTCGAGCATTCTCCTCGGATTCTTTCCTTCGCGACTCCTGTTCGGCAACAACTAACGCCTCGGCAGTTCGCGCTGCTGCAACAGCCTCGGCCGCCGCCTTCTCAGCCTTCAGTTTAGCGGACTCAGACCGTTCGATAGCCAACGCGTTTTCACGAGCCCCTGAGTCGTAAGAATGAACCATCGTGTTCATCGAAGAGAAGGCCTGGAGAATAAATAACAAAGACATGTCAAGTCCTGAAACAAAACTGCCTCGTACAAGAATGGATCCAAGCACGTACCTTCAAGAAATTCGCCGCGGTCTCACCATATCGCTCCGCCTCGATTAAGCCTTCAGGGGCGGGAAGTAGCGGCCAAGTGCAAGAAGCGATAATGTTAACGGAAGCAACCTTGTCCTGGTATATTGGCCGAGAGGAGCTGTGAGCCCGTTTCGACCTTTTACGCTTATCCCCGGAATGTTCTCCTCGGGGATGCTTTCCCTTGGACTTGGTCTGCCCACCAGCAGGCAAACCAACCACCAGTGTGTTCCCCGCCTCGGGAACCTGGCTAGCAACATCCCCAACCGAGATACCATCGGGCACCCCGGACAGAGCCATGGTGACAGCTAAATCAGCACCCGATTCTACGGGATCAACAATCACCTCGGGGTCAGTAGTTGCCTCGATCTCCGCTATAGCCTCGGGCGGAGCCACAGGTCTGAAAGCCGCCTCTATCGCTCTCTGTTCTTCGCGCGCCTTCTTCTCGGCGGCCTTCTTTTCCCTTAAGGACATCTTCACCCCTTGCATCTCCGTCAAAAAACTTAGCCTTTGGTCAGAAGAAGATGAGGAAGTGGAACAGGACGCACCGTGAAGAATCCTTAACGCCTTTTCAACCCATCCTTGGGAAAAATGCTTGATCCAGTGACACTTCCGAGCAGCCAATTCCTCACGAACGCTGAAAAGGTGCTCGGGAATACGATCTAGGAAGCTCGAGCCTCGTTCTGCAAAAGAAAATTGAAACATCAATTAAAGAAGCCAAGTTATAACAGAAAACAAACAAGAATCACGGATAAACTACCAATCTTTCTCCATTTTCCAATCATCTTTTCAAGGCAGCCCTCGGGGACACAATCTTCGTCAAGGGCGACGAAGAAAAAATGATCGGTGTACTTCTCGTCTTTGCTCGGGAAGCCACCAATAACCCTTCGCTTTGGGCGAGGAGAAATATAATACCTCTCCATCTCGCAGCTCGGAACACGGCGAATCTCCAGCAAATTCCTTAGATGATCAAGGCTGATGTTATTGTACGTCTCAAACCCACGTACTAAGATCCCAACCAAATGTCGAAGGCCTCGGGTCGTGATCTGGGCCAGAGCAAGCTTGTACGACCACAAGTACTCAATGATCGGCCTCAGGATTGGGAACCATAGGAAGCAGAAATAAAAGAATCCTTCATACAAAGTGAAAAACCTCTCGGGAGGATCGTCGGCTCTCTCATTAGGGGTCGGCAATCGCAGAGTCACCCCTTCGCCAAAATTAAAACGCGACTTTAGATCCCGAAGCGAGTCTAAAGTCGACAGAGTGGAACCGGGAGGATCAGGATTTTTCATTTTTTTGGCTCGGGTTTTCTTCCTCTGAGCCATGGCACCTTGAATCGCCAGCTGAAGTAGCCTGGCTCCCTCCTCGGGATCGTAAGTAACCATCTCACCCTTCACCTCGGGCAAAACCGGCAGCTCAGGCACATCCTGCCAGCGAGAAACTCCAGCCTCATCTACAGCTGGAGGACGCCTCTTTCTGTCTAAAACCGCCTCGGGGTCATCGGGGAGATCTTTGTCCCGAGCCGTGTCAGCAATTGCATCCTCCCGAGCCACAAATTGGCTCGGATCCCCTTGGTTTCCAGACGAAGACTCCGCATTACTGCTCGGCTTGGAGTGATCCGACGCATTGGCATCGGACTCATCTGAACTGCTCCAAACCATCTTTCGTTTATAAACTGGAATGTTTCTACCTCGAGAAGAACCACTTGAATCAGAAAGAGACATCAATCTGCTCGGGTAAATCGAAAGAGCAACCGGAGAAACAGAATTCAGGATACCGGCAAAATCAACCTAGATCTAAACACGGCGGTGCTACTAAAAAGTAAATCGGAAAAAGAAGAAACATAAAACTAAGTCAAGATCAGAGCGAAAGAAACAAACCTTTAGATTTTTGCTCGAAAATTGCAGAATTGAGGAAATGAATCGCGAGACGAGTATTTATAGAACACTTTGGCGCGTCGGGCGCGCGTGGCCTCAGAGCTTGTTTCATATCCGCCGAAATTTTCGGGAACAATCGAAAACTTTCCCACTTCTCGAGAGGGAAATTCAACCGTCACACGCTAGAAGAAGATGAAACGTCAAAGGGATTTGAATTGTCAGGGGAATTCAATCCAAAGGATTCAAACTCTCTGATAGCTTCGGCGTATAAGGATAGGTTCGGAACAAAGTTTAAACTGCTCGGACTAACAATCGTGAAGCTCATCACTTGCTCCTCAAGACAACGAGCTGGGGGGCTAACTGTTGGGGTCGGATTCCATCCACCTGGGACCGAGCCAAACATAAAACGTTTGAGAAAGCGTGCACGCCAGCTCGGGGGATCCTCTCAAAACAGCTCGGAACAATCTCTCCACCAGCTCGGGTTCTACGCTGATCGGCTCGGACACTTTGCCATCCGGTTCGGGATTCTGCTAAACCAACTAGATACCTGAGCCCGATGTCCGAGCCCAATTTGATGACCGAGCCCTTCCTTGGTTTGAGCACCCGAGCTCGTTCTACGTCTGAGCGACCGAGCCCATATGCGGTTCAGGTACCTAAGCCGGTTCCCTCGCGGATACCCGAGCCCGGTGAATATCTCGGTTCGGGAACATCACATTGTCTCCCGGCCCGAGTACTAGGAAGTCTCCAAGGTGCCCGAGGCAAAATCATCAAGACACCTGAGGGAAGTACTTAGTAAATATTTGCCTTCAAAGATATCATTTCTGAGCAAGACATCATTTCCGATATACCCGGAAATGATAGGAGAAAATCTAGAAGGATCGACTCGAATCAGGAAATCTTCCAAAGACTCCGAAGAATAAGGAAATTATCCAAATTCGCGATATTCTAGCCGACTTCAAGATAAATGGAAATCTTCCGAGAATATCGCTGGAGAGGCGGTTTATCATCCCTATATAAAGAGACTCAAGGCTCTCACAGAAAGGGGGGAAGATCGCTCTAGAATTTACACGACACAAAGCTCTTACAGCACAAACACCTTTTTCCTTTTACGATCAAACTCTTGCACGATCAAAACTACTCTTTTCATCAATAAGATCAAGAACACCATCTTTGGTTACAATTGTTTCTGTTGTTTTTTGAGAATTCACGTTTATCGTATCCCTAAAATAAAACCCTAGACAAATCTTGATTGTGTTAGTTTCGACTTCCACAAAGGTACGTAGGCAGCTCGTCCTCGGACGATTTCAGCTACCCCCCCTAATTAAAAAAGGGGGGGAGTGGGTCCGTATACATATACTCCCACTGAACTTTTTAACAGAATTCTCTCTAAGTTTTACCCTTCGGATTTTCATTTTTATCCACCTCGACATCTATCCCGAAATTCATCCCGGGAACCTTTACGGTCTCCTTATCGACCCACAAAGCCGACAGTTCATTCGGACGATGGCCACGTCCCCGAACAGAGAGCTCATTTCACCGCTTCGGTTACAGCGCGCTATATAAGCATTCAAGACAATTCGGTCGGAGATATCTTGCCATAAAGAAATTGTCTTCAGAAAACCCAGTCGACTTCGACACTGGTACCCCAGTTCGCTTCTAAGCACTGGCGATCGACTATATCGGCTCGGGTCGCAATCGATAAAGATTAGTCCCACACGACCGAAACCCAGTTACCTTAACACTGGTACGCTATTCATCGTCACGGTTCAGAAGTTAAAATAATCCTGAAAGTTAACTTCTACTTAACCGAAAGTCATCTTTACTAAAACCCAGTTAACTTAACACTGGTGCACGATTCTTTTCGTTTTTGGCTCGGAAGTTAAAACGGCTCGGAAAAGACTAACTTCTCGACGAACAAGCCATATTTACGAAACTCAGTTACTTAACACTGGTACCGAATTTACTTCGGAAACATCTCAAAATGAACAAAAACAATTCAAGTATTTAAAGGAACACGCATTCAGATGGATAAAGCCGTCCAGGCATAAGTTTTACAAAAAAAAAAAAGATGAATCAAAACAAGTCCTAAAAACAAAAAAAAAGGACACCTCGGGATCACTTGTCCTGCTCCTCGTCTGGAACAAGTGCAGCCTCGGAGCCCAGGTTCGTCCCTGCTTGATCGATAACTCCAACATCGATCGCTTCACCTTCCACCGACCTATTCCCAAGGCTATCGTGAGCGGAGTCGGGCGACACCAGAGGAATCTTCAAAGTTCCGAGCAGCTCGACCGCGAGCTGAGAATACTCCGCCTCGGCGTCCCCAAACTCTTCTTTCCACGCCTCCACCTCTTTCTTTTCGTCCTCAATCGTCTTGCCCCCCTCAAGCTCGGCAATCAGCTCGGCGTTAGCTTTAGCCTGGGAGAAGTACATGTACCGGTCGACGACCTGGTCAAACTGTTTCAGCTTCGCCTCGATCGTTTTGATCTGCTTGGCGAACTCTTCAGTAACCTCCCTTTTGGCAGCTTTCCTGGCTCGGGCAACCTCGGCCTCCCGAAGAGACTTCTCCTCGGCAAGCAGGCGGTTGAGGCGCTCAATCTCCGCTTCGGCTTTCTGCCGAATTCGAGCATTCTCCTCGCCATCCTTCTGCCTTGCTTCTTGCTCAGCCGCGACCAAAGCCTCGGCCTTTTGCCTCGCTGTAGTCGCCTCGGTTACTCTCCTCTCCGATTCCGCGCGGGCTATCTCGAACTGCTTGTTGGCAGCTTCGTGCTGGCGTTTCGTGGACTCATAAGAACGAACCAGCGTGTTCATCGAGGAGAAAGCCTGGGAATAAAATGGCAAAACGTGTTAGGAACTAAAGTGCTTTGAAACAAGAAGTTCAAAGAACAATTACTTTAGAAAGTTGGCCGAAGTCTCAGCGTATTTTTCTGCCTCGGCCAAATTCTCAGGCGCCGTCAGCAACGGCCATGCACACGAAGCAACAAGGTTGGCCGAAGCCACCCTGTCCTTGTAAATCGGCCGAGAGCTACTGTGATCGCTCTTCGACTTCTTCCTCTTATCAGTGGAGTGCTCGCCCCAAGGACGTTTTCCCTTAGACTTAGCCTGTCTACCAGCAGCCAAGCCAACCATGACTTCGGTATGTTCAACCTCGGGAGCTCGAACTCCATTGTCCCTAGCTGGGACGTCGTCGGCCGCTTCGAGAGGAACCGAAGTAACAGCTAGATCAATCCCAGATCCTTCGGGGCCACTAACCACCTCGGGCCTGCTAGCCGCCTCGGGCAGATCGGATGCCTCGGGCCTTTCAGACCCCTCGGTCAAAGGTTTAAAAATCGCCTCGAGGGCTCTTTTTTGCTCGGCCGCTTCCCTCCCAGCAGCCTTTTTCTCCCTCAGCGTCATCTTTGCCTTCTGCATCTCCATGAAGCCGCTTAATCGGTGATCCGAAGAGGATGATGATGATGAGTAGGACACGCTGCGGAGTAGTCTCAGCGCTTTCTCGACCCTTTTGAGTGTAAAGTGTTTGGTCCAGTGACATTTCCGAGAAGCCAACTCCTCATGAGTTTCTAAAAGGTCTTCGGGGACGAACTCGAGGAACGTCGGGTTACGATCTGAAAATAAAAGCAAATGGGGTTAGAATAAATCGATCAAGTCTCAACAAAAGAAAACTCAAACGCTTCGGATAAACTACCAATTATGCCCCATTTCGCAACAATTTTATCAAGGCAGTCCTCGGGGACAGAGTCTTCATCTATCGCGACAAAGAATAAGTGACATCTTTTGGCTCGGGTAAATCAGAAGGAATCGGAGAGACAAGATTTTGAAATCGGAAAAACCAAATCTTAGATCTAGCACGGCGGAGAAACGACGGAAAATAAAATGGAGCAAAGGAAAGTAAAGAGATCAAGATCATAGAGAAGCGAACCTTAGAATTTTTCCTTGCAGATTGCGAAATGAGAAAATGAAGTAGGAGTCGGATATTTATAGAATGCTTCAGCGCATCGGGTACATACGAATTTAAGAATATTTCGCATCTGCCCAAATCTCGGGCGCGTCGGGTGCGCGTGAACAATATTAAGATGCTTTGCATCCGCACGAACCTCGGGAATCATCAAAGACTTTTCCGCTTCTCGAGAAGGGAACTCAACCGTCACACGTTAGAAGAAGACGAAACGTCAAGGGAATTTGAATCGATGGGAGAATACGAATCACCGAAGCACACGAACCGTCTTTAAAACATGGAAAGCCTAAGCGGCATACAAGGATAGGCTCGGAACAAAGTTTAAAACTGCTCGGACTAACAATCGTGAATCTCGTCACTTGCCCTTCAAGTTAACGAGCTGGGGGGCTAACTGTTGGGGTCGGATTTCATCCCTTAGCACCGAGCCAAACTTTGGAGCTTTTGAAGACACCTCGGGGAAGTATATCAATCACCTCGGTGAAGCAAGCCATTCACCTCGGTGTAGAAAGTCACTCGCCTCGGGGCAACGTGCCAGGCGCCTCGGGAAATGCCTACCTCAGGATCCACAGGCAAGCTCGGAAACCCGAACCGGCTCTTCGAGTGCCCGAGCTGGTTCACGCCAGGATGCCTGAGCCGTTTCCTCCATGTGACCGAGCCGATTTTCCTCGGAAGCCCGAGCCGCGCCTCTCTTATATCCAAGCCAAACACTAATTAGCTTCTGAATTACCCGAGGAGAGAACGTGATACACCCGAGGCAAAGACTTAGTAAATATTCATCGTCAAAGTACCACTTCCAAGCAAGGCACCATTTCCGAAAAAGAAGGATCATTTCCGATATACCCGGAAATGATAAGGAAGAATCTTGAAGGATCGACTCAAATCAGGAAGTCTTCCAAAAAACTCCGAAGAATAAGGAAATTATCCTAATCCGCGATATTCTAGCCGACTTCAAGATAAATGGAAATCTTCCAAGAATATCGCTGGAGAGGCGGTTTATCACCCCTATATAAAGAGATTCAAGGCTCTCGCAGAAGGGAGGCGACATCACTCTAGAATTTATACTACACAAAGCTCTTACGGCACAAACACCTTTTTCTTTTACGATCAAACTCTTGTACGATCAAAACTACTCTCTTCATCAATAAGATCAAGAACGCCATCTTTGGTTACAATTGTTTCTGTTGTTCTTTGAGAATTCACGCTTATCGTATCCCTAAAATAAAACCCTAGACAAATCTTGATTGTGTTAGTTTCGACTTCCACATCTCCCAGAGTCCAATTAACTTTTTTTTCTGTCAACACGGTGGCCAGGGCCTACTCCGCTTTGAAACCCGAAGAGAGATTCCAGCTGCTTAATGGTGAAGATGTACTCTTGGCCATGGATAGTGAAGGTCAAGTAGCCAAGCCCGTAGTCTCTTTCTCTCTTCTTCGACTTCTCAGAGAAGATCTAAACTTGGAAGGAGGAGAGAAACTGGATTGTTTCCTCCTTGTAGGCGCTGTAGGGACGGTTCATGAGAGTGAACAGACTGGCCTGCTCACAGAGATACTCGATGTCATCGAAGATACCGAGCTCCACCATCGTCTCTGGATGCGGGTACCTAGTCCCGACGAAGTTATGCCGCCTAAAGAGCTCACAGTACTCTTCCATTGAGATTTTTTTGTTCTCGGTCTTCCAAGGCTTCGTTGCAACGTCCCTCAACGAACTGGATATCTCCCTCATGGTTTTCTTGCCTCTGGTGATGTCGTCTCTGAGCCGAGAGTACTCTTGACCTTCTCTTTCTGGAAGAGATGTAGACCATGACTCGTCCTCATTAACATTGTAATTGTGATCCTGGCTAGAGGCGTAGTTCACCTGGTCATTGTATGAACTCATTTTTTGAACTGAACGAATCAAACTCAAAACTACAAATTAGTAGGTTAGTGAGTTCAAACAATTCAAAACCAAGATGTAAGAAAGAGTTAAAGTTTGGGTGAGACAAAAGATTGAGTAGACCTTAGATGTAGCTGATAGAAGCGGTTATGGGACGGCGTGGTCGAGTATACTGGTCATAGAATCGGGATGTGGTATAGCTTTGGTGATCGAGTAAACGGAGTGAAAGGCGGACGGTTGTGCTGCCTTGGTGATCGAGTAAACGGAGTGGAAGGCGACTCGGCTTGGTTCAGCGGTAGCAAATGGACCTTGGTGGTCGAGTAAAGGAGTGGCGGAGGTGATGAAGGCGGCGATGTTGGTGTTCTTTGGACGATTTTAGAGAGAGAAGTGAGCTGAGGATGCTAGAGCTTTGTATTGAGAGATATGAGTTAGTGTGTTTAGTTCTCCTTGGAAGTGTTGTTTATATAGGGAAGTGGTGTGAGTGGTTTCCCTTGAAGATGTGGAGGAGAGTGAGTGAGACTTTAGGCTTGAAATCATTTGGAGGGGAGTGGAGCTCTCATTAGAAACATGTGGAAAAGAGGTGGGTAAGTTGGTGGCTTTAGCTTGGTGGGAGACATGATGGGATGTAGGAGACATGATGGGATGCCTCCATTGACTCAAGTGGAGAATCTCCTTATGCACCATTAGCAAAATCGCACCATACTGACCATTATACTTGATCTCCACGTTGGTAGGGTGCTCTGTTACACACTCTCACCGTCTTATTCCCCTTGTGATCGAGTATGTGGTGATGAATTAAAATTTTTGTGAGCAAAAACACATATTCTCGACCCTCCTGCTCGATGGTGGAGTCTGCGGGTGTAACAAAAAAATTTCAAATTTTTGGACTCCACTGGGCTGATATACTCTATCACAAGGTCCTTGGTAAAATAAAAGTTTTGAATTTCTACTCTATCTCCAGATTGTTTCTCCATTCCTGAGAACCACAAACACAACCAAAACAAATCAAAAACAAGAAAGGAAAAAATTATTTACAGAGATAGTCATGGGACTTCCTCCCGAGTGAGCTTGTTTTAAGTCTCTAGCTTGACTCCTCACACTTATTACGCAGAGAAAGTGTGACAGAGAGGACTTAAGGAGTCCTCTTCTTCACCGAGCTTATCATCATTCTCAGTATCCTCTCTTGATAATTCGGCAGCTGAGTACTCAATTCCTATTTCCTCAAAGTAAGCTGCTTCCTCTTCTGGTAAATAGTCTTTCTCTACAGACCATTCCGGAGTGACTTTCCCTCTTGAAGCAATGTTAATGTTGGGCTGAAGTTGAACTTCCCTTTGAACCCGACTCAATGTGTCTCTAAGCTTTTTGTCAGTGTAGGCCAACTTCTGTATGGTTCTCTCTTGGAGATCAGACTTTCTTTTGAGTTCTAGCCAATCGGGCGCTGAGAGTGGACTCAGTCGAGTAATTGAACTTGAAAGCTTAGTTTGAGCTAGAGTTGGTTCCTTTACTCTTGTAATCTTAAACGCTTCTCCTGGGATCGCTCTCCGGATCTCAAAAGTCTTTCCCTCATTTGTTGATCTTCTCGGAGTGCTATTGATGTCAAATTGCAGCTTGATATGCCTCCCAAGGTTGAGATCAATTTTCCCATTTCTGACATCTATCATTGTTCCTACTGAAGCTAAGAAAGGTCTTCCTAGAATTAGAGGATCCTTAGATTCCTCATCCATCTCTAGCACCACAAAGTCGGTAGGCACTTCTACTTCATTGATCATTACAGACAGATCTTCTAACAGGCCAAAAGGTCTTCTTGAACTCCTGTCAGCAAGAATCAAGGTTAGGTCACAGGGCCTGTACTGAACGAATCCCAGCTTCCTTGCTACAGAAAGCGGCATTAAGCTTACTGAAGCTCCCAGATCACATAGGCAATTGCTGAAAGCTAAATGCCTAATGGAGCAAGGCAGAGTGAAAGATCCAGGATCTTCCAACTTTTCCTGAACAATCTTTTCACCAGCAGCTTGAAACGGAGTGGCATTGTATTCATCATCTGAATCGTGATACCTCTTGATTCTTTCCAGAATTAAGTTTCTCACTTCTTTGTGAGGGTCTGGAATCAGCTTGAGGACCTCTGTTAACGGCATCACTACTTCGATCCCATCAAGTTGTTTCTCAACAAGAGATTCATACTTCTCTTTCCAAGTTTTTTAGAACTTCCCTGGAAGAACAAGTGGAGGTAATGGAGTTGGCTTAAACCATTTTACCATTCACTTAATCATGGCTACTCTGTCTTCCACGGTGGGCTAAATTTGATGGTGAGATCTAGCTGAATGATCGAGTTGAACAACTGAGACTTCAATGCATCTAGAAGCCTCCCCTTCTTGAACTTCACTGTCTGCAGTGATTGAGTGTTGGTCATGTCGAGTAGGCAGCTCTCGATTATGGCAGACAGTGATGGCGTTAGTAGTGGCATACTCTTTGGGGTTCTGAATTGACTTCCCTGGAAGTCCTGTAATCTTGGGAGCAGAGGTTGACCCAGTTTGGCTTTTGAGGTCAGTGCCTCTACCTTGATGTTGAGATCATTATAACTGCAGTCTATCTTGATGTTCAATTCGGCCATCTTCTTAGCGATCTCCATTGAGCCTGATGCTTGTCCTTGAAGAAGCTGTTGGAGCATTTGCCTCAGTTCTGAGTCAGGAGCGTTAGAGGTTTGTTGTTGCTGTGGCACAAACCCAGGTGGTGAATATTGTGGTTGATAACTTCTCTGAAACTGTTGCTTAGGAACAAACCCTTGACCTTGGTTGTATGGAACAAAGGGTTTAAATTGGTTCTGTTGCTGTGGAGGGTAGACTTGGTCCTGCGGGTTTGCAACATTGGTACTCCTTTAAGATAGATTGGGATTGTTCTGCTTGAAGTTGTTGTAGCCCTTATTGTAGCCTCCTTGGTTTTGCACATAGCTTACTTCTTCTGACTGAAGAGTCTCCCCATCATGTACTTGGAACGTCTCATCCTCATAGAGAAAATGGGCTTGCTTCTGTTGCACAAGAAGTAGTTTGTCCAGCTTGTCATTCATGGCATTCATATCCCTGCGGTGCTTCTCCTCTAAGTCTGAACTTCCTCTGATGGCTCTGTCATAATCTTCATTGTAGATTCCATCAGACTGAGCTAAATTCTCTACCAGCTCCCATCCTTCTTCAACTTCCTTATTCAGGAAATTCCCGTTGGATGCTGTATCCAGGAGCATCCGGATCTTAGGGAGGACAGAGGACTCATGAGTGAGGCTTTGGAGAAACCGTGGTGAGGAAATTGAGTCTGATATCCTTTGAAACGCTCCCATGCTTCACAGAAAGTCTCAGTATTCTTCTGAGTGAAGCCGAAAATCTCATTCCGGAGTCTGGCAGTCCTGGAGTTTGAGAAGAATTTAGCCAGAAAGGCTTTCTTGCAGTCATTCCAGGAGGTGATAGAGCCTTGAGGAAGTGATTTTTCCAACTGGTGGGCTTTGTCTCCAAGTGAAAATGGAAACAATCTGAGCTTGAAGCCATCCTCACTGACTCCATTGATCTTTATTAGGCTGCAGAGCCTATCAAACTCGTCCAGATGATCGAGTGGATCCTCCATGGGAAGGCCGTGAAACTTGTTGCCCTGAACCATGGAAATGAGACCACTCTTGATCTCGAAGTTGTTGTTCTGCACTGGTGGAGGCACAATGCCATTGCGCTGATTGTGATTGCGTGCGGCATCGCCTGTACCAATGTTGGTTGGCAAATCTGGGTTCTGATCGTTGGCCATAACGTCTGTGCCTGTCTGTTCCCTTAACTCACGAGCAATACGGTTGATGTTATCGTTGAAAAGCAGGTTCTGATGTCCTTTTGATCTAGTATGCATGCAACCGGTATCAGCTCAGCTTGAGAAGAGTAACCAGAGATAGTACCTGAAACACACAAACAGAGAAAAAGACATAGAGTTAGTAACCTTGTAAAAAAAAACGAACTTGATCTTAACGTTTCCAAAAATCTCAAATATAGCAAAAAAAACACCCAAATGGCAACGACGCCAAATTGATAATAGGTTGTTAAGATATCAATTAATCCTAAAACACTATCGTGTCGTTGTAGTATTTTAGGTGTCAATCCAATCAGGTGTGATGCAAACAAATGAGATATGATCAGAAAGCACTAAGTCAAGCCAAGCAGAATCTGGTTGTTTTTCTAATAGTCCTAATGATTGGTGCAGAAAACAGTAAATTTGCAGAAATGGACTGCTATACTCGATCACAAGGTTTACTGCCAGAAGGGAGGGTGTGATCGAGTTAACCAGTGGTGACAGAGTAAAATTGTTAAAACTTAAACAGCAGGTATCAAAACTCAATAGCAAATAACAGAGAAGGTGAATGAAGCAAGTAAGTAAACAGAGAAATCAATTGGATAAGAAACTCCTAAGGATGGGGTAATCGAATAGTGTTGACTCTGTAATCAATTCAGATGGTTAACAATTCTCAATGAAGCTATCCCTAGACAACAGATTCAACAACAGATTTATTCACTCCCGTGCAACAAATCCTCAAGCAAAGCTAGCCCAGACTAATTCCCATTAACGGAATTTAACTATGCGGGCAATAAGAACCGACTGTTAAAGTCAGTAACCGCTCTAAACGACCAATCCCTTGGGATAGAGACGATTATCACTGGAATTAGTAGATCAAGCATTCCATCGAATACCTTCTGGGTGCGGGAATGCTTTTGATCGAATTCCAGTTGATCAGAAAGGAATAAGCAGTAAACACAACTAATCCAGAAGGGATTCAATAATACTACACTTAACCATCAGAATCGACTAAGGGTCTCACATCTACTCTATCCCATCCTCAGAAATCCTAGTCACTACTCAGACAACATGCTCAAAGACATAGAAACGATTGATGATTGTATAACTTCAAAGATTAAAGGAGATGAAACAGAAATCAACAAGAGAATGAAAGAAAAATCTTAAAATACTTAGAAGAAATCGAAAAATACAAAGTTGCAGAAGCAAAAGCGGCTACTAAACAATACTAGGTTTCTAAGTCTCAGTGCGAGTCTAAAAACGTAAATGTCTCAGAGGAAATCCTTAGAGACTTATTTATAACAAAATCGACAAAGATAAGTAAGTGGGCTTCGAGTCCGCTTAATATGCCCATGGAAAATGGAGGTCGAGTATATGGGCTCAAAGTGGGCTTCATAGTCGAGCGTGAATCAAAGCCGCAATCAAGTGGTTCCTTCTCTCCTTTTCTCTTTCCTATGCTCAGGTTGTCTGGTTGAGTGCTGATATGTCTATATTTTACTTGTTTTAAGCATTCATTTGTCATCACTTTAGCACCATTTCATCACTGTTTCATATCATTTCTCATTATTTGTCATCACTTTACATGTTTAGGATAGATTTGCATGCATATTGCATATTTGAGTCGTTTTCAGGTGCTTTGGAGCTGTTGGTGAGCAGATTGGGAGAAGCAGAGCATAATCAGACAGCACACTTGGTCGAGTAACTCAGCAGACTCATTCCTCAACAACTCGACCGTGTACTCGACAGCATACTCGACCAACCTGGTCGAGTACACTCAGCAGACTCGTTCCTCAGCAACTCGACCGTGTACTCGACAGCATACTCGACCAACCTGGTCGAGTACTCTCAGCAGACTCGTTCCTCAGCAACTCGACCGTGTACTCGACAGCATACTCGACCAACCTGGTCGAGTACACTCAGCAGACTCGTTCCTCAGCAACTCGACAGCATACTCGACTGCATGCTTCAGAGGCTTCTCAGATCCGCACTCAACCAGACATTGAGCAAAAGGAAGAGAAGAGGATGAAGCATTACATCATGACCGGAGCAAGAATCCACAAAGACGCCAACTTTACTCGAATGCTCATACTCGATCACAAGGGTCGAGTACTCTCTTAAACCGCTTTAAAACTTTGTCGTTTTGTGTTTTAGGGCTTCCTAGTATTTACTATAAATAGGTTGTTTCTCTTAATTTTCAGAACCAAGTCTTTTTCTAGAGAACAATTAGGGTTTCCTTCATCTTTGTAATCCAGATTTCTCTTAATCTATTGAGTATTTGCTTTTGATTTCTTCTACAAAGTTGTTCATCTTGTTGAGATCTTGCTAGTATGAAGTTTTTATGCATTTTTGGGTTTATGTTCATGTTCATGAGTTTTGAGTAGTGATTAGGGTTCTTGAGGATGGGTTAGGGTAGTTTAGAATCCTTAATCTGATAGGTGTTTGAGTTTGATTGGTAGATCCCTTCTGGATTAGTTGTTCTTCATGCTGATTGCTTTCTGATCAACTGGAATCTGAGCCCAGACATTTCCGCACCCAAAAGGTGTTCGATGAAATGTCTGAACCACTAATTCCAGAGATTCGTGGCTCTGTACCAAGGTATTGGTTACAGGGAGCGTTTTGGCTTTGACTTGTTGATTCGTAATGCCTGTTAGGTTAGCTCTAGTCAATGGTGATTGAGTCTGGGACTAGTTTAGCTTGAGGATCTCTGTTGCGGTAGCACTTTGATTTGGTTATTGAACTTGTTGTCTATGGATAGTTTGTTGAGCATGTTAACCACTTGTTAGATTAAGGAGACTTCACTACTCGATTACCCCATCCTCGGGAATTTCTCTTCCAATCGATTTCCTTGTTTACATCGCTATTGATTGCTTGATCTTGTTGCCTATTGCTTTGTTTTTGCATTTTTACTTATTTCATTTAAAGTACTCGACCACACACAGTGGTTTGGAAACGGACTGTGTGGTAGAGTATATTTGTTGCAGTTTCTGTTTGGTACTCGACCTGATACTCGACCACATCTAGTGCTTGGCATCAAGCTGTGTGATCGAGTATATTGCCTGTTTCTATTAGAATTTCTGTTTTTGCATGATCACCTAGGATTGTTAGAAACACCAAAACCTGTTATTGCTTGGCTTTACTCTGTGAAATCTGATTGCATCTTGATTGCTAGCATCACACCCATTTGGATTGAAACCTTAAATACTGCAATGACATGATAGTGATTTAAGGATAATTGATCTTAGTTAAAATCCTACTATCAAGTGCGGATTGATCAGAGGGTCGAGGTGGTGATCGACTAGAATGGTTGATGGCATGATCTGGACTGCTTCTTCTATCCTGTGATCGAGTAGGTTGGTAGACTGTCAGGATGGAGCTTCTTCTCTTCTCTGTGATCGAGTATAACAGTCTGGATGGACTGCTTCTCCTCCTCTGTGATCGAGTATAAGGGTAGACTGGATGGCCTGTTGAGCTGACTGCTTTCTTCTCTGCTACTGGTGATCGAGTAGAATGGTCCAAATGTGACTTTCAGCTCTTTTTTTCCTCTTTCTGAACACCAATAGCTCTGAAGCACCTGAAACAACTCCAGAATGCAAAATGCATGAAAGACTAATGCTAGACACGCTTAAACATGCAAAATGTGCTAAATGATGATGAATGCTATGAAAGATGAATGAAACTAGACTCAAAATGGTGATAAATGGATGTATAAAACATGCAAATTATAGACATATCAAAGCCCATTACAATCCATTCATGTTAATGGACGAAAGAGACAACACGTTTTTCATTGTGGTTGAAGCCGGTAGACTTGTCGAACTAGAAAGTATAAGCATTATTTAAAAAATAAAAATTGAAAATCCATTACAAAATATCAAAACAAAACATACAGTACTTGTAAATAATTCAAAAGTAACAATGGGACGAATCGAATCTCTTTTGAAAAAGAGAACTTATTAGTTCAGCCATTGCCAACAATTTTTTTGGGTCACTGTAATCTCTATATCATTAAATGACAAGAAGGATACCTAGCCCGTAACCAAATATAGAAAGACACCGTATAAAATCTCTATATCATTATTTCACAAGTACAAACGCAGGAAAATCAAAGTTGGGGTAAAGGAGGCTTATGGTTGAAATTTGAGATGATTTCTCTTAATCACCCTTATTGAATACTCTTTGAATTCTAATTAGATTTTTTTGAAGTGTAATCGTTAGGGATATTAAGGTCAAAGAGTGTGTCGATCTCTATATATTTTACAAGTAGAAACGCACTAAAATTAAACTTGGGGCAAAGGAGGCTTGTGGTTTAAAGTTGAGATGATTTCTCTTAATCACCCTTAAAGAATACTCTTTGAATTTTAATTAGGTTTTTTGTAAAGTGTAATCGTTTGGGATAATAATATTAAAATGTATCGAATTTATGGATTATGGAATGTTAGTTTTAATGAATTTGCTTTTAGGATAAATTCTATTATGGAATGTTAGCTTTAATGAATTTGTTAATCTTTAGGATAAATTCTATATCATGTAGTTGATGTGTGAGGGATGCGTATCAGGTTTTAAAAATCCCAAATAACACAATTAATAAGCTGCAAGTGCACAGAAATCAATCGTAGTACTTAGGGTATCGAATCCACAGAGAGAGAAGTAGTTCGGACAAGCTTATTAAGACAAAGTAAAGCTAGGACAAAACAATAAAGAGGGGTTGGTTGTGGTGTCACGGTTTGCAAATAAAAGTAGATAAGAAAGCAATAAGAAAGAAAGTAAAAAGCAAGTAAATAACGTAAGAAAACTATGAGAGACAAACGTTGGGCATCAAGGGTATCGCAGGGGGTTCAATGATCGCTATCTAAGTAATACTAGAATTAGGTTTGTTTACTTCCAAGTCTCGGACATACGAAACACAAAGATTCGGCTTATACTAGGTTATAGGATAAGTCGGCTAAAATCCTTATACTTTGTTACACAACTAACGCAGGAAACGACGCATATATCAAAGCAATAAGATCAAGTTCGATTCTAGTCCATAAAGCCCTATAACTAAGTGGTGTGTGCTTGTTATAACACGATACACATTCGTAAGCTAGGTCTAGCATATTAAACAACCTTGTGAGCAATTTAAACACTTGGGATCACGAGTTAGGACATGAATCTAACTACATGCATTAAGAAACAACTTACTTAGAAAGAATACAGTGTAAACGATCAAACAAAACCCTAGATATTGCCACCTAAACCATCGGCCATATTTCCCCCTTTGATTAACCCTTTAAACCCAACTAGAAAACTACTCTAGCATGGTTAAAGAGATCATTAAAGTAAGGTTTGATAAACTCATAAGAAAAAGAAGAATAAGAACTGAATAGGGTTTAGAGATTACTTCTTTGAATGTAGAATACAAGAGGTAAGACTTCACCTTAATAGATCTTAGAGTAAACAAGAGAAAAGAGGGAGAGATTTGGTGGTTCTTCAGAACTTCAAGGGAACGACGGCTGCAGCTAACGGCGAGGGCAGAGAAGGATGGAGAGGCATGATTGAAGCACGGTGAAGGCACACCTAGGGTTAGGGCTTCCATCATGTATTTATAGGGTTTGGAGACCAAGGATTAGGTCTAGGGGTAAAAGCGTCTTTTTCCGTGATTAGGTTTAAGTGCAAACTCGAGTTTCTTGCAAGGGAGAAGTCTTAAGGGCCGGTGTGAAGAGTGAGAGGCGGCCCGAACTCGGCCCAAGTGGCCGGTGTGGCCCAGAAGCTCCGGATCGGTTGCATAGCTTCTGACCGGTCTGGACATGTCTTCATTCTTATGGTCATAACGTCCGAGTAGCTCGTTGAAAAGCACTTATTCCACTTTGAGGCGAATTCTGACTCTTCTAGCTTTCCAAAGCCACCGAGATCTCTTGAGTTGGTAATCAGGAAAACCTCAAACGGACGCCATACTTCTGACGTACAGAAACTGTCTTGAAATGGGTTTTGATCGCCTTTTGGTCTTTAAAGCTCAAAAACTCTTAAAACCTTCTTGGCTCCTTAAATACTTGAATTACTCCTTCTTGGCTCTGAAATCACTCCAAATGCTCCCTAAAACATAAGAAAACAATAGCAAATATGGGCAAAAATCCCATGTTATCAGTAGTCAATATTCACGTTTGTTAATTTTCTAATTTAGTTTCTAATTAAAGACTTAAATTTTTTAAGATAATTACTGATGTTTGCCCTAAGCTATATATATCGTTGATCAAGCAGACAATTATGTATTACTTTTTTTTATGTGCTCATTAGATAGTTTTTATATTATGGTTTTTTATACAGCTATGATGATTCTGATGAATCGATTTGTGTGTCATGCAAAATGTGTTTTCATGTACCTTTAAAGATCGTGTACATGTTGTTTGTTTTATTTCCTGCATGAGTTCGTTGATATATTTTTTTGCTGATTAGTTTCGTTTGGTATGTGTTTCAGCTTTATCAAACGTGGGAGGTTTCATCAAAAAAGGTATCGGACGAAGGTGATGTTGATGACTCATTCGGGTACCCGTACCCGATCGGTTCTTTTTTTTCCGGGTTTCGGGTCTATTCGGAGAGGAGGGTTGAGACCCATTCGGGTATTCTACAAATTCGGTTCGGGTTCGGGTTCGGTTCGGCCGTTCGGGTATTTTAGTAAAAAAACCAAAATAACCAAAAATAACCGAAATATTTTTGGGTTCGGGTTTTTTACTCATATATACCCAAATCTAATTGAAATACCCGATTACTCAAAAATACATTGGTTACTATTTACCCAAATATAATAAAATATATCTAAAAATACTAAAATTACCCAAAAGAAAACTACAACATTGGTTACTTTTTACCCAAATATATCCAAATATATCCGAATTACTCAAAAATATCTAATATTTTCAGATTTATTATTGTAATTTTAGGTATTCGGGGTATTCTAAATATAAATATAACTAATATTTTTAGGTGTATATTTGTATTCGGGTACCCACAGATACTGGATTCGGTCCGGGTTTGGTTTGGGTTTTTTCGGGTAGGAAGGTCTAGGACCCATTCGGGTATTTTTAAAAATCGGTTTCAGTTCGGTTCGGATATTTTTTCGGGTTTTTCGGTTCGGGTATTCGGTTCCGGGTATTTTGCTCAAGCCTATTGATGAGAACAGAACGACTTTTGGAAAGGTATTCTATAGATTTGGGTTGTATAAGGTTTGGAAAGGTATTCTATAGTTTTGGGTTCAATAGCTTTGAGATTATGTATAAGGTTTGACATGTTATTGTTGTATTATTATTTAACCGTGTCGTTGAAGGTACTTGATAAACTCATCTCTCGCTTTGAGGCTGTTCATTGTAAACAGGTATTTTAATTCTTTATAGCTAATGTAACTTTGATTATTGTGAATCAGTTTGAGTTGGATATTTTTTGTTTGGTACCTTTTAAAAGATGTTTTTACTGTGTTTAATCTAACTATATGATTTCGACATTACTAGATATGGTGATAGTTTTGAATCTACTAGATATACTCATATTCCTTACCTTCTTTAATGTTTATATTAGTGTGATCAATATATATTGTTTTGTTTGTAGTTCTGTTTCTGATAGTTATTTTAGTTTGTTTTTATGTTGTATATGTATTTTAATCGTATTCTGAATATCATGGTTTCTCCTGTTTTCTTAATTTCGTTTAGATATCAGCTGGTGTTTCCTCCTCTCGAAGATGTATAAAGGATACATTTTATTTAATAAGGTATTTTGTCGAATTTTGTCTATCTATTCCGCAAATGTATGATTGTCTTATGTTTTGCTTTAACCTTAGCGTCTCTGGTGTTGTAGTATACTCAGAATTGGTGTAGAAGATTTTTCACCTCGGTATGTTATACGGATCGTGTGGGTTTTTATAAACATGTATGTTAATTTTTTTTATTTTCTTATATGTTATGTCTTATATATATGTAGCTTAATAATATCATTCCATGCTATATGGTATGATTTTAATTGTTGTGTTTGTTTGTAAAGGTTTTGTGTGGTTTGAAGCGTTTATCACGTCCGGATATCATGACTGAAACTGGTTGTGTAATTTATATATCTGTTGGAGTCTATACATTAGTTATCTAGATGTTTTTATGTTTTCGAAATTATTTAGTTGTTTTTATTTATTGTTTTTCATTATTTTTTTGTGTTTTTTTGTTGTTGTAGTCGAGTGTAATTGTAAAGGATGTTAGGCGTTATAACAGTATTAATTTTTTCTTTAGATATATTGTTAAGGGTGAAGATGTCTTGGTTAATAAATGGGAATCCTACCGTTCGCTGTTTGGTATTGATCAAACTGTACCAGATGTTGGATCGGAACCTGACTTTGAAGACTCTAATGATGAATAGTTAGTTTATTTGAATTTCTTTCTATATTTTTTTTCTTAATATTTTATTTTAGATTTAATTGTGATTAGTTTTGCTTTTAAAATCTGTCTCAGCCATATCTATTGTATAATTTAAATGATGATTCAAATAATTCTTAAAATTGTTATCTAATCATGTTGTGGGTTTCGTTCATGTATAACATGATATTCATATCGTTATGAATGTTTTTCGTGATTGCTATTTATATATGTTATATCATTACTAGGAATTGATTTTGTTTAGTAATTAAATAAATAGATTTGACTGCTTAGCCTAATATCCATCGTATATGCGCTTGGTATACAGTTCTTTCGTTTAGTTCGAGACTCTTTATCTTTCTCCGATTTCTAAAAGAAAACTGTGGGTTTCAGAGGCAATATCATCCGAGAATGTCTGAGAAAATTTATCGTTCGAATCTTGCTCGAGCTAGGACGACTAGGTATGTTTGTGTGAAGATTATGAGTCTTTGGAGGGTTCATACTCACGGATTCAATTGTAAAACAAAGATGCTTCTTGTCGACGAATAGGTTTGTGTGTCTCTATCGTTTTTTTCCCCTTCCTCGGTGAGATAATTGGCGTTTGATTGGTTAACAACATGGATGGTTATTTATATATCTATTAATTTATTTGATAAGTTTTGCCTATTTTAGTACATATCATTATGGTAGATTTGTGCCCTAATTTGTCGTGTTATTGTTACTAGGTGACTTGTATACACATAAATATCTGTCTTTATCTTTTCTCTGTGTTTGGCTATCTGGTCGTTTGACGAAATATTTTTCTTTTGTTCATTTCCATGTATCTAGGGGACAAAGATTGAGGCCACAATCGGGTGTGGGCCTTTTCATAATGTTAATCTGAGGGATCTAAAAGATTGAGGCCACAATCGGGTACAGTCTCTCTGACTTTTGCTTTTTTCCCAATGCGGAGGACCCTGAACACACATCATCCTTTCCATGTCAAATTCCATAGTACTACAAAGATGACGTGAATTTATAATGTATCATCGCTCAATTATTTGGTATTTGCAAAGTATTCTATCATTAGGAGGAGAATTTCGGAGGCAAATCGTCCCTTGGGTATTTACCTCATCTTATTCAAAATCATACAATTCAATCTGTTTTTATATTACATTATCACATAATCATACATTTTAACAGCCAATCAGTTATTTAAGGTGAATATAGTTTGGGTTATGTTCTAAAACAAACTTTTAAGGTGGATATAGTTTGGGTTTTGTTCTATTAATGGCATATATGGGCTTCAGTTAATTTCAAGGGCTTGCAATGTTTAAAACTTTGTTTGGGTGTTTTATCTTTAGTAAAATTATGTAACAACAAATAAACATGTTTAACCCACAATATGCAATGCAATCTATATTATTATCATAATATATATTTTTGATACACCAAGCAACTTTATAATAATTATTATTCAAACTATACATAGATAAACTAAAACTAATGTAGCCTTACAATATAAAAACCAAATGCTAGTATACTTAGAATATAACAAATTTACATCTAATTAAAAACCGAACAGAATCAACTTACGTTACAGTACCAAAAATCATACAAAATTAATACATCAAATTCATGAGTTTATAAATAAATTATAAAAATAATTAAATATTTTAACCCGCGGTGTACCGATGGTCATATCTTAGTAGGAACTTTTTTTCTTAAAGTAATTTAGGATTAAATTTAGCACCCCCACAATCTCATCAATTATATATATATAGATAACGTGATGATAAATATGCGAATATGTAATCAATCTCTGAATAATTTTATTTCACTTTTTATATTTCTAACATTTTCACCAAAAAAAGTTGATTACCGATTTGTAGTGAATAAGTAGTTTCAATTTGCGATGTCAAATGGTTTGTGATATTTTCTTTCAATACTATGAATTTTAGTTTTAAGTCTTACAAAATATAATATTGTTTTTGCTTATATTATTCTTATGTTTTTCTTATTTACTATTATTATTATTTGTTTAAATCTATTTTAACCATTTTTAATTTATATTTAAAAATTTAATGGATATAACATATTGATAATATTGTAGTATAACTCTATCTCTATTTCTACTCTTTATTCTTCTCATACTTCTCTTTAGCTCTTCACACGCGCCTAATTCTCCCACACATGCTCTCTTATCAGCGGTGATCTTATGTGCTTATCAAATGAGTAATAGTACTATCAACAGGAACTGGTCATCGAGGTAGTAGAATGTCAGGAAACTGGGTGTTGCATAAGATACGAGTAGATACAGATAAGCTTGGAAAAACATAAATTCCTTTCTAGATATGAATCCTATAGAAGAAAAGATGTATCCATCAAGAACATGAGTTTGAGTAGTTGCGAACATGAGTTTTACACATGCAGAGAAAAATTTAGGAAAGGAGTCGGTCAGGATTACATATATTTATCTCTATTTAAAATATACTTCTATTCTAAAACTCATTAACACATTTAAAGATTTGAAGTATGATCATTTGTAATTTTTATCTATTAAAAATGGAAGTATATTATTACTATTAATAATATTTTTATAGTTTTTTTATTATTTTAACATCTCATTTATTTTACATAATTCGTTTTTTATTTATTTAATTTTTTTTATTAATTATAAGGAACATAAATATGCACTAAATGAGTGTTTAAAGTGTATTTTAATGTAAAATAAATAATATTGCTTAGGTGGATGCTTAGGTGGATAGGCTAGATGAAGAGAAGACTCTCCCATTACATAATCACGAAAACCATATAACTAATAAACGAAAGATAAACTAAGAAGATGAAAATGAGAAAATAGGTTTGAGTTAAGAATCAATTTAAAGTTTTATTATATATAAGTGAGCATAGAAGATAATAGAAGAGTAGATGTTGGGAAGCGAACAAATGCATCATAGAAGATGACGAAAAAATGTTTGAAGATCCTGAAGAATCAGATATATGTATGCACATGACTAAACGAAATTCATCGGATATATGTATGCACTACAAATAATTTGGTTTAGTAAAGTAGACTATCATATTCAACATCGGGTTAAATCGTCGAGCCATGTAAGCATAGTAGGATAGATAAGATAAAGACATTTATGATTTGGTCAAACTTTCCTTTAGGTATTATGGTCTTGCTTCAATAGGTAAATTATGCTTTCCAAACCTATTGAAGTGGTATGAATATTACGTTTATATATTTTCATAGATTGATATTCAAACTCAGCAAATTTACTTTTAATTTACTATTATGATTTCTTAATCTTTGTACATTTTCCTAAAACATCACTTATAAAAGACCAGAGGAAGTAAAAAATGTATAATAAAGCTCATAAATAACTAAATTTCAAAAAAGTTTAAATTAGGTAAGAAAGTATTTTTAACTTTTTCATGAAAATCCCAACTGCTATAACAAAATCAATAATTACAAGAAATTACTGTAAAGTCGCAATAAATTTCATTGATACACTATTAAACTAAGTGATTATATAGTACAAGAGGGAGCAATTTCTAATTTTCATCTATTTAGTTTATTTTCTTTTATTAATTATATGGTTTTCATGCTTCAACGTAATATAATTTTACGAAAGATATATATTTGTTAAAACTTCCTCAACAATACTTATTTAGATTTTTACCTATATTTAAACATATTCACCTTTTTATTTAGAAATCAAACAATAATATAGATATAATTGTATTATTTTTATTTTTATATTTTACTATAATTTAATATTAAGATACAATTAATCTTTATATTTTTTCGTCAATGTGAATTTATACTATTACTCTCTTGAAATATAATTTTCAATTTTAAATATGAATTATTTCTTATATCTTTAAAAAACTTTTACAATCATACATTTACTATAACATTTAACCATTTATTTTTTATTCAAGTAGTAAAACATCCCTCACACTTTTCACTACAATTTCTATTGTTATTTTTTATGTTTTACTTGTCGTCTCTCCACATCTACTCTCTTTTCATTTATATTGGCTCACAAATATACGGTTATGAATTGGTTCTCAAGATAGATCGTATCTATTTCTTGCTTCATATCTTTCAATACTCAATTATTTTTATAAGTTGTATGATTTTTTAATAAAAGTGAACATCAAAATATTTCGGGAAATTTTTGTCATAAGTTTCTTTTTTACCATTTTTTGGTGTATTTAAAACTACTTTTTAGACAATAAATCTCATATATAGACTCATTTTAATTCACAAACATAGGATTCCAACATCAAATTTTGCATTTTATCTTGACTAATTGAAAAATAAAAAAATTCTCTTTTCACATATATAATTTGGCGTATATTATGATTCTAGATAGTATTTTCATCTAAGGTGTCCACATCAGCATCCATGTCATCATAATTTATTTTTTTGTGAGCTCCACATATTTTATTTATTAAAACAAAAACATTAAAACTAAACTAATTCACACATTAAATAAAAACAATAATTGACAAAAATTAAATGAAATATTATGAAAAACGAAAAAGATAAATATACAACTTATAATATGAAATTTTTGAATAGAGATTGAATATATATATAAATTAGATCATTATATTTTAACATATAATGAGTAAATATTTTAAAATAGTTAGAGATACGAAAAAGAAACTTATCATATATTTTAATGGTACAAAATTTATTTTTTAAGAGTTGAGTTACCATTATTTAGTAGAGAAAAGGAAATAAGAGTTAAAAATACCAAATTTAATTTTTTTTTTAAATAGAAATCAATTCATTTCTGAAAAATAGACATTTAAAATTTGATAACCGATTAAAAATAAGAAGAATTTAGAACATATTATTATTTATAATTATAATATAATATAAGTAGTCAAATTAATAAATTTCCTATCTTATAAATGTTTTCTAAATAAAAAAGTGAATACCTAAAGAAGAAAAACTAAATATTAATCAGTGTTCTTAGGAAATTCACATAGATTGAAACAAACTAAGGGTGATTTGAAATAAAACAAAAACTATCCTAAACATCACAAATAAAAATAAAATAATCTTATCGAATAATAAAACTGTGTAATAATAATATCTGAGAATGTTATTTGGAAATCTATATATAGTAATGGTAGATTGAAGAGTTTTTCATTAGAAATAAAAATGATTTTCTTTTGTTTTTCTAAATAAATGTATTTTAAAATTATAATAATTTTTATGAGTTCGTAAGTGTCACATTTACATTTACAAAAAATAAAATTAAATATTAATAGAAAACGAAAAAAATAAATATTTTAAACAAATATGAAAATTTTGAATAGTTATTAAATAAGTATAAAATTAGCTATTATATCTTACAATAATATCACTTCCACAATAACAAAATATAACTAAAGAAGCTTATCATATATCTTAGGGCAATTTACACAAATTGCCCCAAAAAAGTTTTTTCTTCTAAAAATAGCTCCATATTCCATAAATTCCAGAAATAGCACTCAAAAGTATTAATTAAACATTGATTAAAACAGAAAATAGAAAATTTGAGAGACTAACCCTAAACGCCTCCGTCGGTCGCACCCAAAATTTTCATCTTCGACCAACGATCTCGTCGCCTCCGCCGGAATCTCGTCGCCTCCGCCGGAATCTCGTCGCCTCCGCCGGAATCTATAACGCCTCTGCCGGAATCCTTCACGGTTCCTCTCTGTTTCGCCAATTCTTCACGGTTTCCTCTTTGTTTCGCCAACTCTCAGTTCTTTTCTGTTTCGCCAACCCAATACTCACTGATTCTCCTCATTTCTCTCTGCTTCATCGTGTTCTAGGGTTTCATGTAAGTTCTTATTATCTCTTCTTGTATTTCAATTTCTCTTTTTTTTGGTGTTTTGAATCGTCTCCAACGATTTGGTTTTTGTGGGTCTTTTACAAAAAGTTGAATCCTTTTGTTTTTGAACTTCATACAGGAGAGTTTCTAGGGATGCTTCATCGGATGAATATCGTTTATCATGTACATACATATATCCAATGCTTCAAGCATTACTCAATTTCTCTTCAAACATTTTTCGTCATCTTCTATGATGCACTTGTTCGCTTCCCAACATCTACTCTTTTTTATCTTCTATGCTCACTTTAATAAAACTTTAAATTGATTCTTAACTGAAAACTATTTCCTCATTTTCATCTTTTTAGTTTATTTTCTTTTATTAATTAGATGGTTTTCATGCTTCAACGTAATATAATTTTACGAAAGATATATATTTGTTAAAATTTTCTCAACAGTACTTATTTAGATTTTTACCTATATTTAAACATATTCATTTTTTATTTAGAAAACAAACAATAATATAGATATAATTGTATTATTTTTATTATTATATTTTAATTTAATATTAAGATACAATTAATCTTCATATTTTTCGTCAATGTGAATTTATACTATTACTCTCTTGAAATATAATTTTCAATTTTAAATATGAATTATTTCTTATATCTTAAAAAACTTTTATAATCATACATTTACTATAACATTTAACCATTTATTTTTAATCTAAGAATAATATTATTTTAAATAAATTTCTTCCACTTCATTATTATCTCTTTAATTTAATGTTTCCATGAAATATGAATATCTTCTTATTATTAATAAAAAAACTCTTATAGCCTTCCATTTCAGTTCAATTTGTTTTCATCCTAAATTATATTTGAGGTTTCCTTATTATTCTTAAAAGTGATAGTTTTTAAACGTTTTTTATTTTTAATAAGTCATTATTTGTTTGTAATTGTATAATAAATTTCATTAAGATGCCTTTTGTCCATCTTCAATAACATTGGTATTTCTATGAAATTTTCATAATTATTTTTTTATTTCTTAATTAAATATTTAGGGATTATGTTCATTTTAAGTTATATATTAACAAAAAATTAATGTAAGTGTTTTATATGTAAATATGTTACACTTGTGTTATTATTATTCAAGTAACCTTTATTTAAAACTATGCATTAATTGATGATTACTTCTTTGATAATGAGATGTAATTAAACATGAAATTAAATATTTAAAATAATTATTAATTAGTAGAATCCATAATATTAATTTGGTGATGATGTGGACACCTTAAGAGGAGAGAAACTCTCCCATTATATATATATATTAATATAATTCAGTGTAAGAGTGTTTTATCTTTATAATGTGCTGATATAGTATCTTAATGTTAATTTTTCTAAAATGTGACACTTACAAACTCATAAAAATTATTCTAATTTTAAAATACATTTATTAAAAAAAAAAAACGAAATCCTTCTTATTTGTAATGAAAAAATCTTCAATCTACCATTAATATTTTAATTTCCAAATAGCATTCTCACAATAAATATATTAACACAATAAATATATTAATAGATCATAAACCTATTATATGGTGATGGTCAAGTATATTATATGTGAGTCAATATGAGGTGAAAAGAGAGTAGATGTCGGGAAACAACGAGTGAATCATACACTACAAGAAATATCTACATTATTAGCAAGAGATAAGAGCTATTATATGTCATTAATAGCGTTTTCATAAACGCTGTCTTATGCCCCTGTTATGGTAGACCCCCTACATACAATAGCGTGTTTTCCGTATGTTATTATAGAGCATTCTACCATAGCATTAGGCAAACGCTTTGATATAACGAGGTTTTAAAAAAAAAAAAATTATGTATTAAGTTATTTTTCGTGCTATTATAGGTACTTTCTACCATAGCGTTATTAAAATGCTTTAATTTTTTTATAGCACCTTTTTATACGTTAATACATCATATGCAATTAAAATATATATATTTGAAATCCAATTAATTATATGCTACAAAACCAATTTATTAAAAACATGTTTCTTTCCATATATCATCAAAAGCTCCCGATGTTGAATATGATAGTCTGGTTTACTAAACCAAATTATCTATAGTGCATACATATATCCGATGAATTTCGTTTAGTCATGTGCATACATATATCTGATGCTTCAGGATCTTCAAACATTTTTTCGTCATCTTCTATGATGCATTTGTTCGCTTTCCAACATCTACTCTTCTATTATCTTCTATGCTCACTTACATATAATAAAACTTTAAATTGATTCTTAACTCAAAACTATTTCCTCATTTTCATCTTCTTAGTTTATCTTTCATTTATTAGTTATATGGTTTCCGTGCTTCAGTGTAATGTAATTTTACGAAAGATATATATTTGTTATAATTTTCTCAATAGTACTTATTTAGATTTTTACCTATATTTAAACATATTCAATTTTTATTTAGAAAGCAAACAATAATGTAGATATAATTGTATTATTTTTATTCTTATATTTTACTCTAATTTAATATTTAGATACAATGAATCTTTCTATTTTTTTTTATCAATGTGAATCTATACTATTACTATCTCGAAATAATGTAGATATAATTGTATTGTTTTTATTCTTATATTTTACTCTAATTTAATATTAAGATACATTGAATCTTTCTATTTTTTTTCGTCAATGTGAATCTATACTATTACTCTCTCGAAATATAATTTTAAATATAAATTATTTCTTTTATCTTTAAAAGCTTATACAAACATACATTTACTATAACATTTAACCATTTATTTTTTTAATCTAAAAATATTATTATTTAAAATGAATTTCTTCTATTTCATTATTATCTCTTTAAGTTAATGTTTCCATGAAATATGAATATCTTCTTATTATTAAAAAAAAAAAAACTCTTATAGCTTTCCATTTCAATTCAATTCTTTTGTTCATCCTAAATTATATTTGAGGTTTCCTTATTATTCTTAAAATGATAGTTTTTAATGTTTTATTTTATTTTTAATAAGTTATTATTTTTTTGTAATTGTATAATAAATTTCATTAAAAATCCTTTTATCCATCTTAAATAACATTGATATCTTTATAAAATTTTCATAATTATTTTTTATTTCTTAATTAAATATTTAGGGGTTATGTTCATTTTAAGTTATATATTAACATAAAATTAATTTTAAGTGTTTTATATGTATATATGTTACACTTGTGTTATTCTTATTCAAGTAACCTTTATTTAAAATTGTGCATTAATCGGTACTCAAATTTTAAATGTCTATTTTAAAAAATGAATTGCTTTCTATTTTAAGTAAAAACCTTTAAATTTGGTATTTTTAACTCTTATTTTCTTTACTCTACTAAATAATTGTAACTCTTAAAAAATAAATTTCGTACCATTAAAATATTTGATAAGTTTCTTTTTTCGTATATCTAACTATTTAAAAATATTTACTCATTATATATTAAAATATAATGATCTAATTTATATTTATTCAATCTCTATTCAAAATTTTCATATTTTAAGTTGTATATTTATTTTTTTCGTTTTTTCATAATATTTCATTAATTTTTGTCAATTATTATTTTTATTTAATGTGTGAATTAGTTTTAGTTTAATTGTTTTTGTTTTAATAAATGAAATAGGTAGAGCCCACAAAAGAATAAATTATGATGACATGGATGCTGATGTGGACACTCTAGATGGAGAGAAGACTCTCTAATTATATATATAGATTAGGGTTTGTTATTTCGCATGTTAGTATTTGTGGATAAAATTATAATTTATTCAACATGTGGTAATTTAAACAAACTATAATTGTATTTTTATTTATTTATTTATTTTAGTAGTATTTTAAATTTTGGTTACTTTAAAACTATTTAAACAAAATCCACGGACAATCCCGCAAATCCGCATACATTCGCGGGACGGGTTTGTATTTCATATATGCTACCACGGATCGTGCGGACCGACAACTACAAGTCAAAATATTTTTTGCCTATCGCAAACGGGCTTAACGGGACGAATCAACTCGCTTTGACAGCTCTAATGGGAATATTATTTAGTCATACAACAAAATGAAGTTTGGATATAGGAATAATAGAATATGTATCTTATTTGTTAGATGAGAGATTGAAAGATGAAATATAATGATTAAAAATTAGTTATTATTTTTCATGATTCACAAAATTTAATAAATACTTATCATCTTGTTGAATAATTCTAAAATCATATTCAATAAATCTTTATAAATTGAAAATTAAACTTCTTTGGTAAGCTATAGGTATGAAAATACCATAATTTTGATTTAATCTAATTAAATTAAAATTAGTTACATGGATTTTATATCTATTTAATTTACACGAACAAAATAAAAATATCTATTTAATTTATAAAACAGATGGGGTATTACTTATGTGTAATTGCTCCTCAGAGTCAAAGAATTAATCTACATACTCTCCTCTAATCCACATACTCTCCTCCTTTTAATGAAAGGACGAAACTACCCCTTTACTAGGTATATGTGGTACAACTGGTATCCTAGTTGTACTACCTCCTAGTTGTACCACCTCCTAGTTGTAACCTCCTAGTTGTACCAGACCTTAGTTGTACCAGACCTTAGTTGTACCTCCTCCTAGTTGTAACAGACCTTAGTTGTACCAGCTACTAGTTGTAGCCGAATATTCCCTAGTTGTACCAGTTACAACCCGTATAAAAGGGTTCGAATCCTGGGGGCGCGCGCGTGCGCATGGAGCTCGCAACCACTGAGCTATTGTGTTTTTCGTTGAACACTTACCGATTTAATTGTATTTAACCTTTATCACCCGAAATCAACCCTCATTAAGGGTAATTTTGTCTTTTTACCATTGAGGAGTATTTGAGACAAAATTTGGAGCTTGAGGAGCCCCTGAGAATTTGTTCCAATCTCTCCGATCAGTTACAAAATCGTTGGTCAAGACGTTTAACAAGTACGTGAAGGTCGTGGGTTTAAGCATGATTTACTACTCTTGAGGAGCTAGGGAAGTGCGATAATTTGCTCCTACGTCTTTAGGTTTTGCTTCTACTCTTTTGGGAGTTTAATCTTCTTCTAGGTCTGTAAAAAAATGGATTATAATAAATTCATATACTGTGATTGTGATGACTAATCCTCCAATGAAAACAATGTACCATGCCTGCAGATTTATATTTTTCTCACTTCTATGCATAAATATGAGAATTTTGGGGTAAAAAATCTGAACATTTAAGATACTAATTTGGAATTTCAGCTGGTAACTAAAAAGATTAGTTTTATCTGGTGGATTTATAGATTTTGTTATACCATATAGGTTTTGTGATGAGATATGGTTCCTTCATTCTTATCTTACCATGATTCTTCTGCATGCGTTCATGTGGATGCTGAAAAACGATGGTATATTGCCAGGAACAGAGCGCCTTCAAAGTTGATATATGTGATGTCGAAGAAGAGCAAACTCATAAGAAATAAAAGAATTAGAGATCATCAAAGTAAATTGTTTCCATATAACAGAGGGTCTTACAACAACTAATCTCCACATAGAAACAGTGAGATCTATAATGGTAACGTTCTATGGTTTTGGTGAATATTAAACTTTCATCAATCTTTAAGTTTTATTGGCTTAAGAGTTTTTCGATGCGGTTTACAAGTCCTTTCTTTTCTTTCATGAACTTATCCATTTGACAGGGGATTGCGTTCTGGATTTAGACATAATCTAGCTTTTACATCATCTACACAGATACTTCGGGCAAGGTCTTGTTACAATTATATAGAGTGAGGACTGGTAAAATCATGCTTGTTGTTTGTGTTCTAACATCTCTTGGGAAAAGTATCAAAACCAATACGTCTTCAATGTGTTGATAGGTGGATTGAATGTGATGCTCTCGATTTGCCATTTGATGACAGTAAATTCAATGCTATAACAATGGATCAATGGTCTTACAAACGTTGTTGATAGACATAAAGTCATGAGGGAGATGTATCAGGCTTTGAAACCAGGTATGGTTTTTTTCCTCCTTGAAATTCATTTACATCTTTATGTTTATCTTTTTTTTTTTTTTTTTTTTTTTTTTTTTTTTTTTTTTTATCTTTATGTTTATCTTAATAAGTCTCCAGTTGGGTTTCATGTTTAAGATAGTATACAATACTTTTGATTTCAATCCTTTTTACTACATTAAATACTGTATGTAGTAACAATTAACTTCAACCTTTTTACTCCTGGATAAAATGTACATTGAGATTTATTATATCTAAACTCCTCGAGATTTATAAGCTAGAGGATAATACAACGTGCAAGGTGTTTTTTATAGCCTTATTACTACTGATATTAGATTGTGACACTAACTAAAGTAAGCTAACCAAGAACATCAACATTGAATAAGGCTGCTACGTTTTTTCTTTCTTTCTAAAGCATATAATAATTAAAAAAAAAAAACACAAAAAGCATATAACTATTGAATAAAAAAACTTCAAAGTTATGATTTTTCAATTGCATCAATATAGCTCGACTCTTTAAGAACAGAATCAAGCTGTATTTTTTTTATTTGATAAATGAAAATTACAAATAATGCATTCGGCAATTTTTAATACAAAATAATTTTATATAAAGTAATTTGTAAAGTTGTAAAATAAAAATAACAATCAGTAATATGAAATTTTATTCTTTACCTTGTGTTACCAAGTGAATATAAGTTACTACATTTTTAATGATTAGAGATTCGACGTACGGAGTTTAGGTTCCATAATCCAATGGATGACGTTTTTTTTACTATGGTACTTGCAGTTGCTCGAGAGAGTTGTAAATGTCCTATATCTCTCTCTTTTGCCTCAAATTAGAACTAAATTTGTCTCTAACCAGGCTTCATGCTTCTTCTTCTTTTCTTTTCTTTTTTGCAAACCAGGCTTCGTGCTATTTGCATTATCTCATTCAGAGAATGGAGTTCCCATCTCATATATAGGCTTCACTACTTTTGCTGTTGGGTATTTTTCAAGTTCATCCAGTCCTTGAAATATCCTAAGAAATATAACACAGTGACACAGTGACACATTGAGCATCTTGATATCCCTCAACAACGCAGTCACTTACATCCAGCAACTAAAAGAACCATATAACAAGATGAGAGATTAAAACAAAGTTACTTATATAAGACATTAAACTGCCTAAAGCTCAAGAAACAAGTACGCGTGTCATCCATCATTCAGTCTTCTTAGTAGAAGCTCTCGCCTTGGCGCAGTAGTCGAATAAGCTCCCGTCGAAGCATCTCCGAACAGCTTCTTTCGATAAGTGACCATTCTCGTCTTTGGCCAGTAAGTAGAGTACTCCCCACTCCATTTTACTCGCTGCCCTGTTTCCATTTTCACACCATTAAGAGAGAGACATAGAAAGCCCATTAGGAAGAGTGAAAAAGATGGGACTGACCAGCCAAAGAAATCAAATGCGTTGCGGTTAGCCTCAGTCATTTGCCACAGCTCATAACGGGTTAGCTTGTCAGGCACTGTACGTGCATACTTACTGAACATGTTCTCAAGATTTGCAGGAATGTACCTGAAATTTTCAGACATTTGTAACTACAAGTCCAAATAAGTATCATCATGGACAAAGGTTGATTGAGAGACAAACCTTCCTTCGGTGTCGTAAGTTGAGGTATCGCTTCCATGTTTGGCTCTATGGATGTTCTTGATGTAGATTGGGAAGGTAGGAGAAGGCATCCAAGTCTGGTTTTTGAAAAAGAAGACATCTTAAGGAGAACCAAAAAATATAAAGGACACTAACGTAACTCAACATCTTAATTGAGATGTTCATGAGAAATGAACTTACAGGCAATGTAGCATAACTCATTGTAAGATGCACAATGATTGTTAGAAAGAAACTAGAGATCACATTGAAACCAAGTGCTCTAAATCCTGAGCAATTCAAAAGAGACTATATAATGAAATCTTAATTCTGTATTTTGCATTGATTGCTATAAAGATTTTCATAGATACGATACCTCTAAATGTCTCCGATGGGTAGATGATACCATCACCATCCTGGTCAAAGAAAGCAACGTGCTGCTGAAGAACCGACATGTCCTGGTGCTTGTGTCCTCTTGTCCCGTTAACGTTTTCCATGTCAGGTGCAACCATTGCTCGAGGCACATCTGTTTTTGATCAATCCACCAAACACACTATTCTAAACTAAACGTAACGTACGTTTTGGAATTCACATTTCTGAAGTCATATAAAACTAAAAGCCAACACTAAGAAATGATACAACCAATTTAAACCGATTTGGAAAATTCTAGAAACTGATTTTCAACTTAGAGAAGATTTGTGTAACAATATGACTAACAAAAACTTTCATAGA
Source organism: Arabidopsis lyrata subsp. lyrata (assembly GCF_000004255.2). Lineage (NCBI taxonomy): Eukaryota > Viridiplantae > Streptophyta > Magnoliopsida > Brassicales > Brassicaceae > Arabidopsis > Arabidopsis lyrata. The sequence continues at coordinate 14,407,561 of NW_003302550.1, read as the reverse complement.
TTGTGAATGATCCATTTAAATCACGTTAATCAACTTTGAGAAAATCTTGAAAGAGAGAGAGATTCGAAGAAAATCATAAATAAGTATAATTTTGGAAACATAAAATGTATAAATATATACAAAAACTGGAAAAAAAAAAAAAAAAAAAAGATCGAAAGAGAGAGAGTGTACGAACATGGCTTAGGGAGGCGATCGTCAAGATCAGTACGGACTCTCCTCTCCGCCGTGATGGGGGCTTTCTCAGCCACCGTAGCAATCGAATCTCCTCCTACATCTGTCGCCATCGTTCTTTTCTTCGTTGTGTAATTGTGAAGAATGTGGAGAGATTTTCTTTTATAAAGATGTAGTGTGAGAGAGTAGTTAACTGATTCCAAATAAGTCGCGGGAGTTGCTTCGCCATTGAACAAGCACTCTTTTGTTGACACGTGTTTGTATGACTAAGCATTTTTGCTTCTTTTAATAAAAGCAAGTAAATCTGAACCGAACCAGCCAAACTGAACCGAATCAAAGTCTGGTTTGAGTTTGGTTCAACGAAATAAACAATATTAAACCAAAAACCGAGTATAAAACGATCGGTTAATTAATAGTAAACTTAATCCAAAGTATAGATGTTTCTCCAACTAGTAGTTTTGATCTGTTTCTTCATAATTCTTGTTCATCTTCTTCTCCTTTCCTAGATATGTTTTCTTAAACTTCCTCTTCTCTCGTTTTCTGGATATGTTGTTATTCTCACATTCACTATTCTGTTTAGTTTATTTTCATCATCGTTTTTTATTTTATCTTGAGCCGCTTTCGTCTTCTATGCTATTTTTTCTCATCATCGCTGTTGAATTCGCCGTTACACGATTTCATTAATTTGTAGAAACTAATTGAAACCATATACTCGTGTGAATATGTTTTGGAAAATAATTGATAATCTAGATGTTGGATTTTTTTTTTTTTAAATTACCATTATATATATTTAAAATGGGACTTCTTTAAAAAGGGCAAAGCCTTGGACTTTACAAAAACAGAAAACAGGTACAAAAAGGAGAAAGAGAAAAAAAAAATCCATCACCGGAGGAGTGGATCGGAACCTGCTGACGACCGGAGGCAGGGATTTGAACAGTAGTACCAGCAAACACAACCCCCACAGCTTTGCGGCAATGCCACTAGATCAGATCCGTCGACAGAAGCGTTTGATTTCCATGTCCGGCTCCTTCCCGATGACCCACCTAACCCGCCACAGAAATCCCGGACCGCTTAAATCCCCGACAACAGGCTCTACCGGAGTTAGGTCCCGTACCTAGCAACCTAACCCCCTGGGTTCTAACACCACTCCTCTAGATCAAGCGTCCTCCTCAACTCCGAGCAAGATCAAATCAATCCGGTCCGGCGGATGCTAGCAACGCGTCGGTTTACATCAGCTTGTGGCTCAAATAGCCTCCATAAACCGGGAATCGCGAGCGCCCTCTAGGAATCCAACAAATTCCGCAGTTAACCGCCAAAACAAACAGCGCAACCCTCCGTTCTCCCACCGACTTCCGCCGCGAACCGCAGCTACCAAATTGGAAGATGAGCCTCGAGAAGACACCTCCGTGAACCACTAGCGTCCTTGAACTAGAGTTACACGACTTCGGCTCTTCTCTTCCACCAAAACGGAGCCACAGCCGCATCAAATGGGAGAAACCACCACACCTCTGCTGTCGGAGATTAGATTTGCTCAGAGCCACCTTCCAAATGCAAATACCAAGACCTTAAAATTAAGAGCTTACCCAACGGCCTCCCACGAACCAGAACCTTGACCAACGAAGAACCGTACCGCCTGGAGAGGAGAGAATCGACAAATCCGGCGAGAACTCACCAAAAAAGCGACCACTGGAACTACTTCGACAAGAAGAGACCAGAAACCCCAAAACCCCTTAAAGCCAACAAACCATCGGAGAGAAATGGACAACAGACGAACCACCAGACCCAGATCCGCTAAAGTCACCACCGAAATCGATGTTGTCCTCAAGCAATCGGAGCCAATAGAACAGCAGCGGCCACACAAAGGCGGATCGACCACCACGCGCCGAATCTCGAACCAGAACCACCACCGGAGACCAGACAGAGACGGAGGACAACCTCGCCGAAGAAGAGAACCACGCCGTGGAAGAAGAACAAGAACTAGGGAAGCTAATGCCCTCTCCGGCGCCTGAAGGGCATGCCGGAGAGGCTGACGGCGCACAAAAAGACTTAGGTTTAGAGAGAAGCGAGAGAGAAATGACAAAAACTTTAGAGAGAAGCGAGAGAGCTCCTACCTAGATGTTGGATTTCTGATATCTTAGAATGATTTTTTTTTTTTTTTTTTACCTATTTACATATATAGAGATGATTAGTTGATTAACATGTGTTATGATTTAGATATTTACTACTGATAGTTGCGTATTATGCATTTTGATTGGCCACATATAAACACACAAAAATAAAAACTTTTTTTTAATATATATAAAAAATCATACAGTATATGATATATCATTCATTTATATAGCAAAAAAAGAATTATTGATAAATTCGTATATAGAAGAATGAAACATGTTACATAAATAAATTACGTTTAAAATGGTTTTTATCTACCAATTTCTCTTACAGACGCGCGGCTGGAAGTTTTCTTTCTCTTCTCTCTCCCATATCCTTTAGAGAGAGAAACACTTCTTGCTGTTGCCGATCGGATTTTTATCCGACGTTTAGCCGTCCCAAGTGATTTGGGCTTTTGCCCGGTATCCTCCAGCTCCGTTAGGGGAGATAGCCGGTTTTTGTCCGGCAAATCCGGCTTCCATAAGCGGTTTTGGCTGGTTTTTATCCTTCCTCGCCGTCGATCGGTTGTATACCGATTGCTTTAGGTTCCTTTTTGTTTTTTTTTTTATAATAATACTATGGATCTGAGTTGGTAATTAGTCTATAGGTGATGGTTGCTTAAGATTAATATCTCCGACTTGTGTCTTTAGAAACCTTGATTTGCAGGAAATAGTTCAAGTGATTATTACATCTTGTCCAAAGGATTGAAGAATATTCCGAAGCATATTATGATACCCTTTTGTCGTCTTTTTATATTGAGCTCCGTTCAGATCAAATTCGGTGGTAAACAAGGATTCTTCGTGCGATGTTTCGGCGATGCTTTCCTCACCGGATTCGGTGCTCGTCGGCGACGGAGATTGATGTCGGTACCCTTCTGATGACTCATCAACACGTGTTACAGTTGTAATCTCAAGATGACTCGTGATTTCGATAGAGTCCAAAAGTCTAAACTCCTTTTGCTTTCGATGTAATTTTGGTAGATCCTTGTTGGGCTTAACTTTTTTAGTTCTGCAGAATCAGCGTGGGCTTTTAGGCCTTGTAACCAACCTTTGGTTTGTTCAATAACACTCTCTTGTGACAAAAAAAAAAAAATCTACCAATTTGTCATTTTAATATATCATCATATTTATTGCAATGACGTGCAAATATTGTATGGTCAAGTCTTACCCATTATTTATTGAAAAGGAAGAATTATCATCCTTTTCTTTATCTTTAATTTCTCGAAATGCTAATGTAAAAGCGGATAATCTGGCACGAAAAATTCGTACAGAACCGCTTCATATCATATATGTAAACAACATTCCTTAGGAATGGCTCTTTTGAGCTATAATTAATTTCGGATGACAAAAAAAAAAAAAAAAAAAAGTCTTACCCATTCTTCTTAAACATTTGAATGTAGTTTCCATATTGTGGGGTCTATTTTAGTAAAATGAATAATTTTGTTGATGAGCCTGAAGACAAAATAATATCAATTTGGTTAGTTGTTATGAGAAATATGTTAAGAACTATTACCAAGTTCATATCTTCAAAAAAAAAAAAAAAAAAATTAACATAGAAAGTTCATGTCTTGACAACTGATATTTTGGTGGTTTAATCTTGATTGAATATTTTTAGGCTTAGAAATTAGAACCCGACATGCATTATTTTTTAGTGAATTGAATATAAACCTAACAAGTCCTCTTTTAACTAATTAATTAACTTTAGATATCATTCACATATTTTCCATAGTTCCTTTAATTAATATTTATCTTGAATGTAGCTTTCATAACCCCCGTTAATTCATTGTACTTGTAACAAAATTAAAATACTTATTGTACTTGACTTAGTACGCATCATTTGACCAATAAGAAATTCAAGAAAATCCAAAAAAATGAAACAAAACAACCATTAAAATAAGGGAGAGTTTGCGCAGAGGTAAAAACAGAGCAAGTAATTTACGAATCGATAAATGTTTTTTTTTTTGTCTCAAACAATAGAAAAAACACGTAACAAGTGGCCCTCAATTTCCCAATAATAACGAAAAAACCATGTTAATTTTTTTGATATGCGCGCGACAGACGCTTTGACTTTTGAGAGAAAATAAAAACGAACTGACAGACATTAAATGCTCAACACGTGAACTGACTCTTACCAAACTAACAATAATTGTTTGTTTCTCGAATTAGAGCAATTTTAACACGCTACAAACATATATTACACGATTTTAATACTTATACACATGTAAACACATAAATAGAGCGTTAAAAGTTATTATAGTGTTAAGCTATTGGATCTATGTATATATGTAAATATATACATATATACATATATATAATAGAACGTTAT